>NC_092414.1:70913625-71530292 GCF_040894005.1 Engystomops pustulosus
TGCCACTGAACTTAGATTAATCTCTACCTTAAAGGAAACCTACCATGAGGATTCTACTATCACAAGTAGATCTGATGGTGGATTCCTCCCGCCCGCCTCTGCCCTAATCTGTAATTTAACAATCCTGGGTTAATTTAATTTACATATTTCTAAAATTATGTTTTCTAACAAGTTAGGTCAGGTTCCAGGATTATTAAATTACAGATTAGGGCAGAGGCAGGCAGGAGAAATCTACCATCAATTCTATTTCTATTAATTTGAATCTCTCACTCACATCTCCAGGACTTTTTCCTAGCTATAACAATTCTCTGGAATGCCCTGTATCGGACTATCAGACTAATACCCAACAGTGCTCTTAAAACACATGAAACTGCAGCTCTCTCTAACTCATTTTGTGTCCCCCTCCTGTCTGTTATCCGGCAAACACCAGATAGATACTAAGCTCCAGACTTCTCTGCAGTCCCATTGACCTTGGACTTTGTGTTTAAAATGGCAGCTGATGGCTGCTTCAAGCAGCAGCATCTTTATTTATTATATAATTTTTTCTATTTCTTTATAAAGAATGGCTGGACCATTATACAAGCTCTTATACCTCTTGTGTCACCCCCCTCATCCTCGTGTAAGGTCTTGTGAGCAGGGCCCTCACTCCTATTGTCCCATATGACTGTTTTTACTGTGTAATGTGATATTATATTTGTATAGGTCCCCTAAGATTTGTAAAGCGCTACGGAATATGATGGCGCTATATAAATAAAAATTATTATTATAGTAGAATTCCTCCGTTTGGACATAAGTTTGCTATGGGGCCCTAATGCTGAACAAACATCTTAGATGTTGTAGTCGCAGTTGTTCACAAAATCAAATGATCTGAACAGTTGCAATAATTTACATCATTATGTGTTAAGATGTGAACAGCACCACGATAGTCCTGTGCCTTTTATTGTGACATTTATACATCAGGATAGATCCTACAAATGACTTATCTTTCTATGCTTCTGATTGTATTATAATATTTTGCTACTTCTTGCTATGTTATAAATTGACCACATGCTGCAGAATAGTCTAGGCTTTGGAGCCAGTCTCTTGTGTACTAGCTTGTGACATCTCCTATGACTTGGTAGTATCAAGTGATCGATGATAACACAGTTAATCATGTCGCAAACATTCGGTTGCTGAGCAGCCCTTTGACAAGCATCGATTGCAATGCTAGGACTGCTCTGTACACAAAGTGAGTTCTGAAGTAACACTGGTTCTGCAAACATGGTATTATTCCAATACTCTAGCATCCTTGGTACTGGGTTCAGAGATTATTTTTAACTCCATTATTATCTGGGACCAAACACTTGTGAATAGTAGAGGAATCACTAATTTCTGGGAAAAATGCTCATTTTGTCGAATCTTGCAACATAAAAAAAATCCAGATTATCTGCAGCACATTGCCCTGTGTAATTAGGAGTGGGCTGCTGACAGGAACAATCACAGTAATCTATGGACAGGGCCGACGCTAGCAATGGGCATATCTGGGGAAACCAGTGTTTGTAGGGGGCCCCATAAAAGCCTATACATAATGAATCCATGGGGGCGGGGGGAGGTCGGCTGTATCTAATTGATCCATAGAGTGTCAGGGGGGCTTGTATAAATAACCATGAGGGGGCTGTTTGGTATGATAAACTAAGACATATAAGCTTTTGAATTTTTAATGCCACCACATGAGTTCAATGTAAAGGGGCCCACTGAGGCTGTCACCCAGGGGCTCACTGAAACCTGGAGCTGACCCTGTCTATAGACTTTGCATCTTTGATCAAACACATATATTATCTGACTCAAACATTGCATTGTATTATAGGATCCTATTATAATTCTTAATGGGTTAAGATACAGGTAAATTCAGCAAGGATTAGTTCTTGAGACCCCACCAAATCTATATTAAGACATTACTGTGATGTTATTTGCAATGGTTGCGGCAAGTAAAGAGTGTGGTGACAGGAGTAGGAGTCAGATTTTGCTGGGTAAATACAGTCCATGAGCAGTCCGCTCTGTGTACTCTCACTACTGTGTAAAACAAAGCAGATTAAATATATAACTTGGGCTGGGAAAGCATTACTGGAACTGGAGCTTTGTACAGCAGCAATAAATGTATTCTGAACCTGTAATCCCAGTTTACATACAAGACTTCCCTATCTATAAAAAGAGGTTACAGGAGATACCAGGTCATTGATTCCTATCTGAGTCACTTCTGCCTGTGACTCTATAGTCAGGTGCTTTAAAATTCTCAATGACTGAACAGTTCATGGAATGGAAATTTCCTTCCCTTCATTGCTTGAGGTATAATATGTGAACTGCCTCATATGTAATATAAAATATATGGTCATCATGTCAGAGAAAAAGTCCTGTTTTGTACAGTCAAATACACAGTTTTATACATTCATATACTGTCTTAATCAGAGTTGTCATGTGCTGGATAGGGCACTTTATTGTCAGATACTGCTCATACCCCATTGTCCTCTTGAGAGCAGCTATACCGCCCACAGTGCTCAGTAATAACCTGATATCCAATGAATCTAACAATACAGCCATTTAGACTATAGTGCCCTCTGATGCCACCTATATTCTCCAGAGTGACACTATATTGGGCTTAGGTCTACCCCCCATACACAAAAATGCATTCACTTAGCCATATGTTATACCCAGTTATTACATTTCCAAAAAACATTCCAGTCCCTTGAAACTAAAAGTTGTTAAAATGACTTTCTTTTTATTAAATAAAATGATTTATCATTGCACATCTTACAATAGAAATATGACTACTTAACTTACTACTCTACTGAATCTTGCAGCCGAGGATCAGATACAGAACTTGAAAATAGATAGAAGATTTACAGAGGCAACCTACTGGCCAGGGCCATAACTACAGGGGTCATAGCAGTCATAATTGTGACTGGGCAGCCTGCCACATCATGTCCTTCAGAGCCAGGAACACAAGGCAAGGGGACATGAATATTGTACTAAAAGAGAAAACTGGAAACTAGCAATTTAGATTCATTTAGCAGTATTATCCTGCTTTGTACAAGATACATAGAGACTGCAAAACATAGATTTTATCTTTCACAATGGAGTGAGAATTTGTAAAGTCTTATAATACAGTAGACAGTGGCATAACAAGACTGTAATGGACCCCGATGCAAACTTTGAACATATACCTAAACTCTTATCGATCTCCATGTACTGCATATTATACTTGAGAAAACACATGTACCATATAAACGCTACACACATATAATGGGGCATATTTACCATGACCTGTGCACCACGTCAGTGGCGTAGAAACCCTGAAATAATCACAAATTGGGATTATTTAGCCCAATCTGTCACCTTCATGCCAGTGGGGCATGAACGAGTGTGAAGGGGGGACGCGGCCGGGAGTAGGGTGGTGTCACAGTCCACGCACCTGCTCACTAGCTGCAGCCGACGACTTTTCACCAGCTATGTACATAAAGTGAATATAATGAATAAAGTTATACATTTCAAGGTTTTTAACAAATTAATAGGTTTTTTGAGAATGAACTATACTCCATTTAGTAGGGTTTCAGAACATAGTATCCCCTAGATACATATGTAAAGTCCTAATGCTATTGTAAAGTTAGAAAGGATCACAGAAGTCCTACAGTGCTTCATCTTGATGGTAAATGTCCTTTAAGCGCACACAGCATGGGTGGACCCTGAACACTAATATTGAGTCTGTTTTGATGACTGTATCAGATGTGATCCCTACCCCCTTTACCTTAACATTAGAACAATACATTTCTAATTATTTTGTAGTTACAAATCCAAAAATTCCGGAGCATGTAACAAATCCAGTATACACAAGTCACACAGTAAAACACGTTTTTTCGGCTCTCCTGAGCCTTCATCAGCTGGCGTCTTCCTCCCATGTGTGAGCTTTTAAGGCATCTGACATTCCTGCAAATTATGTCACTTCCTGTAAGCCGCGTCAATCAAAGTATGTCACTTCCTGTGAGCCGCGTCAATCAAAGTATGTCACTTCCTGTGAGCCGTGTGATTCACTCTGTCACGTCTCGATCACATGACTATGTCACGTGACCCGACATTGATCATGTGACTATTAACAATCGTTCCTATCTATTCGAAAACCTTACTTTAACAAAAAACCTTCAAAATATAATATTGTTATCACAGTAGTACAAGATTCTCACGTTTTTCAATATTATAATACAAAAGTTTTTTTCTATACCATGTCTTCCCCCCACTATTCTGATGCGCTCAAACATTCTGTGTCTGTAGGAGAAAATAATAATTAGTGATGAGGTTACATTCGGCAGATTTCATAATCCCTATTTAAGCCATGTGGCTCCAAGGTTTTTAATTCATGTATCCAGAAAGCCTCTTTCCGTAGCAAAAGTTTTGTTATGTCTCCCCCCGTCTCGGTGGATCCACTTTATCGATTACCTGATATTTTAACTGGGGTAAAGAATGATTATGTTTTTTAAAATGTGCCGGCAGTGGGAGTAATAAGTCTTCCCTCCTAATTGTGGATTTGTGTTGACCTATGCGGTCTCCTACACGCTGGTGTGTTTCGCCCACATACAGAAGGCCACATGGACATTTTATAATGTATATAACATTATAGAAAAAAACTTTTGTTCTTTTTCTTACACTGACGTACTAATATCATGTTCAGTGAAGTTACTAACCTTGTACTAACAGTATTGTAATATTTGTATTATAATATTGAAAAACGTGAGAATCTTGTACTACTGTGATAACAATATTATATTTTGAAGATTTTTTGTTACAGTAAGGTTTTCGAATAGATAGGAACGATGGTTCCGTTTGAGTTTAAGATTGTTAATAGTCACATGATCATTGTCAGGTCACGTGACATAGTCATGTGATCAAGACGTGACGGAGTGAATCACACGGCTCACAGGAAGTGACATACTTTGATTGACGTGGCTCACAGGAAGTGACATACTTTGTTTGATGCGGCTCACAGGAAGTGACATAATTTGCAGGAATGTCAGATGCCTTAAAAACTCACACATGGGAGGAAGACGCCAGCTGATGAAGGCTCAGGAGAGCCGAAAAAACGCGTTTTACTGCGTGACTTGTGTATACTTGATTTGCTTTTACCTCGAGGTGCCGGGATTTTTGATTTTTATACTGTTAAAATGTATCCACGTGCACGAGGGAAAGGAGCCGAGTGCCGACCATTTACTGCATATATTTTGTAGTTACATTACATCATAACGTGTGCCGGCTTCAGGGCCGTTGCGTAAAGTGTTCAGCGCCGCTTTGGGGGAGCGAGGAAAGGTGAGTTTTGGATTCTGCCTGTATTCTGCACTCCCGATGAGCGCAGCATACAGGCAGAAAACAACAGGAGCTGGAAGGTGATCATTTGTACCAGTGTCTTAAAGTGACACTGGTACAAATGATCTGGGGGCCGAACTTTTATTTTTCTGTGCCCACCAGTACCCTTGAGCCCTGGCATTTGTACCTGGCCCCGGGTCTGCATACACCCTTCATCTGCCTGTATGACAGATACTGGTTCTCCCAAACAACACTTCTCACTTTCTTACAACACATTTTATGGTAGTGTGCTCCCTCCATGTAGACTTTTCACTGTATGATATGAACTATATTTTAAACAATGCCCAATTATTATTTTTAACATGTGTTATTGTTTTTACATCCTTAATAGTTTATCATTTTTCTATTTGTAGATTTTGATCACCAGACATAGCTCTCTGCTGTTACCTCACAATGCATGTAACTTTAGTAAGGCTGTTCCTGTAAAGCATGCGCAGAAGGGGCTCACTGTTCAGCCGGATCTATCCTGGCATAGGAATACAGGGGAGTGAGCTGGTCACTGTCTCTTTCCTACAGCTCTGAGAACCAAAATGCATATTTTAAGAGGTTAGAAGATGCCAAGAGAGCTGTTCAGAGCTATATATTTCTCTACCATAGATAGAAAGGGCATTTCTATAACTTGTGAGCCCTCCCAGAACATCTAAAGAGACATCACAGCCATCTTTCTGTCTCATCTCTGAGATGAAAAGGGCAGTAACACTTTTCTACACTGACACTGGGACAGATAAGATCTATTTACATGCCCAATTCTCTTTTGTGTCCCTGATTATCTCACAAGGATAAATAACATAATAGACAAGCCATACGTCTGGGACATATGAGTCAGTCAGCAAGCAGGATGTGGGAAAACTTTGTGAAATATTAGAGGACTAAATTCTAAAGCTAAACAGCTGGGGTGTAGCTGCAGCGGTAGCTGCCATAGTAGCTGCTATGGGGCTCACAGTGTCAGGGGGCCCGGGCATGAGGCCTACCACACTGCATAGAATAGAGGATGTATGCCTTTATAGACATATTATGCTGCACATTGTACAGTATAATATGTTTATAACAGTGAACAACAGCTGAGAAATGATAGGATAGCAGGACTAGGAATCTCTCATATCTACTTCCCCCATGTTGTCAGCAGCTACTGGGCTGCATGAAATCATATATGTGGCCTCTGAAACCCCCTGGGATAAGAAGACTGCCTGAAAGAGAGAATATACATATGGTCTATAAATGTATGTGTGATAAACCAGGGGGATTCACATGCAAGGTTTTGTCCTGTTCATCAAGCCATTAATATAATAACTAATGATACCTTGAAAACTTCCTAACTACAAAGGCTGCAGTGGGACACTGGCTCTGTAGGGGGTAGCTATTAACACTTTTTGCAGCCACAGTGACTCCAAAAGGCTGAAGGAGACTTCCCTCCAATTTTTAAACCAGAAAAGAAAGGTTTATAAAATCTCAGACCAATATTTTAGTTAGGGACAGTTATAGAGTTTTGGTCCATCTCAGCCATTGGGAAATTTTTTTTTGGAATCTGGGTAGGCAGGGGACCATAGTGCCCCGATCCCCTTGGTTTCTAGCATGCTTGGACACCAAGATATAAATATCTTGGGATTGGACCATAGCAAATGGGTCAGGTTTGGTATCAATGTGATCCAGGGATTCACCCGGATCCAATGATACCAGAACCCTGATCCTGACTTCCCCTTGAGAAGCTATGACTTCTCCAAGGTTCTGGACTGAATACCAGGTAGGAGGTTCATATGAGCCCTTTTGGAGGTTTGCAGGGGTGTGTCTGCACCTAATATAATCAGAGCACCCCCGTTGCCCCTTGTCGCTTCTTGGGAAACTATTTACCATCAGAAGGCATCTTAAGGTGTGGACTAATCCGTTTCCATTAGGACATAAGGTAACTAACATACAAATTGCTGATAAACATAATCACGTGAGGTTACATTGCATTTTGGAAAATAAAACACAATGTAACCTCAGCATGTGATCACGGTTGAAAAAACGCAATACATTGTGTGAACGCAGCCTTAGGCTGTCTTCTTGGTCCTTGATGGATTTACAGGACTGAACAGAGAATCACTGAACTGAACTCAGCATATTAAGCAAGATGATCAGGAAATTGCTGTAGATATACATGCAACATACCGGAGTGGCTGGCGGTTGCGGCCTAGGCACGGTGCTTGGTATGGGTACTGGAGGGCTGTCCTACAGCCTGGCAGGTCTCCAGCAGGTGGTGTGTGCAAGAAATATGGAGGGAGAGGCTGATGTACTGGATCTCCCTGGGGCAACCCCTTAATGTCTATAATATATGTCCTGGGTAATGGGGAGCCTGTGGTGGTGATAGCCATATCCAGGGATCAGACAGAGGAAACGTTGTGCAAAATAACTCACGGTTCTTTATTAGAACAACTGGCAACGGGCCAAACGATCTCACAGCAGAACTGGTACTGGAGTGGTCATGGAGAGTGGTCCTCAGGAATGGTTCACCATCCTGGTAGTAGCTACCAGGCTGGGATGGAGCTGTGTCCAGTTGTGGAAGCTGCAGCTCTGAGTCTTAAGACTCTGGTCCTAGGATTAGCTAAGTGTCAGCCCTGATGGTGGACTGACATTGGGTATCTCATCACTCTGTATGTGGTGTTCTGTCTGACTGGACTAACCATGAGGTCTGGACCTCCAGCCCCTCCCTGTCCAGGGGTTTTATTATCTTCCTCTCCAATCACACTCCAGTGTACATGGTGAAATACAATTGGCTGATAACTCACACCCAATTAACCATTGCCTTCCCAGGCAGGATCTACAGCTGCTAGTTGCCTCAGACTTACTGCACTATCGCTTAGGCGAGTTGCGCAGGCTCACCTGCTGGGGAGAGACAGATAGAGGGCCCTATTCGCCACTACCCCCTTGCCTATACATTGGCAGGGGTGTTTCATACATAATATACAGCCCCTATAATCTTCATTGTATATACTCATCCTATTTAACAGCTAATGCTCTATTCTTAAGTGAATATCTGGGATTCATCTATTATTGCGTTACAATGACAGGGTAGCAAACTATTGTAAATTGGGTGTGGAGCCGAAGCTCCACATTTTTATTAATATGAGTGTGCATTATTGAGATGAGTAATAAATGTGTATAGTTAAATATCACAGCCTCATTCATAGCCCTGCAGAAAGTGGTTATAAGAGGAAAGTGCGTACCTGCCAAAAAAGTGAATCTCCCAGCATACAGGCTGTAGGGCAGCAGAGGCCATAGTATTCAGCCCTGCTTTATGACAACAAAACCTGGGATATGATTTGCTGATTTCACTTTCGCCAGTGTTGCCCCATACTTATGTTCATACTCTGTAAATTATCCTATATCCATTGCAAATACGGTGCATAGAAGCAAAAGTCCCCAACTCCTAATAACCACTGATTTCCCATCACCAAAAGAAATGAAAGGACTACATTCTGTCAATTTGGAATAAAATTGCCTACAATTTTATTAACAATAACCATAATAACATAACAAAATAAATACCATTAAATCAAACCCCATCGACTAGTGACCAAGTCCACCCTGTGGTAGCTGAGGCTAAACCCCATCTGACAAATATGGGAGATTGAATAGAGAAAAAGGGGAGGAGGGGCTGCTGTTCCACAGGATCCTGGAAGGATGTCAACACAGCAAATTCTGGGATGAAATGGTGGGGTGGGAACAGAATAAACAGCACACAAAACATATCAGGGGAGACTTATCATAAGTCTCTTAGAGCAGAACTGTTCTAGTTGCCCATGGCAACCAATCAGAGGTCAGCTTTCAGCTTAGCTCTGATTGGTTTCCATGGGCAACTAGAACAGTTTTACGTCAGAAACTTCATGATAAATCTCCCCCATTAAGTCACTAAATACCACAATAATTGGCTATAACCACTTTTTAATTGACTGTGTGTCCTCCAGGTTAATTGCTCAGGGGCGTGGTCAAACATCACACGCTACTAAGCATATTGTTGCATGTCTGCCACCTAAGGCTATATTCACATGTAGGTATGGTAGACATACATACGGCCGACGTATATATATAACCCCAATACACTTCAATGGCCATGCGGCCATGGGCTGTGTATTATTATGGAGAGGGCTGGGAGTGAGATGCGCTCATCCCCCTCCTCCTCTTCCCGGTGCGATGTATGCCCGCCATCAGGGGCGGACTGGGAAATTAATATGGCCCTGGAAAAAGTTTTAAAAGTGGCCCCATGTTGTGGGTCGGTCCAAATTCTCAGAAGGTGGAGTTAACAAAAAGGGGCGGGTTCAGAATACGAACCACAGCCATGTTTGTAGAAGGTTTGCTTATGCAAAAAAGCAATTCTAACATTCCTTTGATATAAATAATATATTCTTCAGCAGGTGTGTATTATGAGGTTCTGCAGCAGCTGAGTGTATTATGAAGTTCTGCAGCATCTAAGTGTATTATGAAGTTCTGCAGCATCTGAGTGTATTATGAAGTTCTGCAGCATCTGAGTGTATTATGAAGTTCTGCAGCATCTGAGTGTATTATGAAGTTCTGCAGCATCTGAGTGTATTATGAAGTTCTGCAGCATCTGAGTGTATTATGAAGTTCTGCAGCATCTGATGAGTGTATTATGAGGTTTTGCAGCAGCTGAGTCGAGTATTACGAGGTTCTGTAGCAGCTGAGGTGTGTTATATGATGATCTACAGCAGCTGAGGTGTGTATTATGAGGTTCTGCAGCAGCTGAGGTGTGTATTATGAGGTTCTAAAGCAGCTTAGGTGAGTATTATGAGGTTCTGCAGCAGCTGAGATGTGTGATTTGATTATCTACAGCAGCTGAGATGTGTATAATGAGGTTCTTCAGCATCTGAGGTGATTATTATGATGTTCTAAATAAGCATGCGTTTTTGACAGGTTTTACCAATTATCTTTATTAAAACTGGTCAAAAACGGATGCGTTTTCAAAAAACACATGCGTTTTTTGGATGAACTGATTTAAAAACGGACCAAAAACAGGTTCAAAACTCCATGTGTGGCATCACCCTAAGGGTGATGCCACACAACGTGTTTTTGGACTGTTTTAACATGGTTTTAGCACTTTTTGTGAACTCCAAGGCACAGGTAAGTAAATGTGCCCCAATATTTTTACAGTCCATCTCTGGAGTGCTGCAAGCTTTTTGGTTAAGATTGAAAGATAGAGAGAAAGATATAGGAAAGATAGATTATAGATAAATAGAAAGCTAGGAAGAAAGAAGTTATACAAGTAGACAGAGTTACAATAGCTAGATATGTACCTCTTAACCCGTTCACGACCCGTGACGTATTAGCACGTCACGGGTCGGCCGCGGGTGCATGGAGAGGGCTCACGCGCTGAGCCCTCTCCATAGCCGGTAAGTCTTTGCTGCATATTGCAGCAAAGGCTTACCGGTAACACCCGCGATCGGTGCCAGCACCGATCGCGGGTGTTTTCCCGCTGATCGCTGCCGGCAAAGCTGCCGGCGGCTTCAAAAGGATTGCGGCGCATGGGCGCCGCCATCTTTTCGAGGATCGCCGCTCCCCGTGACGTCATCGGGGAGCGGCGATCCGTCGCCATGGTAACCTCGGGTCTCACGAAGACCCGAGGCTACTTCGGGTTAACCCATGCATTACAATGTGCTATCAGCACATTGTAATGTATGAGGAGTAAAATACACATTTACTGCCATACTGTAGTATGGCAGTATATGATAGGATCGTACAGACACCCTAGGGTTAAAGTACCCTAGGAAGTCTGAAAAATAGTAAAAATAAAAATAAAAAAAAAAGATAAAAAAAAAAAATTATAATAAAAAAACCCTAAAAACTCAAATCACCCCCCTTTCCCTAGAACTGATATAAATAAACAGTAAAAATCATAAACACATTAGGTATCGCCGCGTCCGAAAATGCCCGATCAAAATATGATAACGGTTTTTCACTGCGTTTAATCCCGTAACGGAAAATCGTGCCCAAAGTCGAAAATGGCACTTTTTTTGTCATTTAAAAAAATTCTATAAAAAGTGATCACAAGGTCGAACAGTCCTAAAATTAATAACATTGTAAACGTCATCAAAATCCGCAAAAAACGACACCACCCACAGCTCTGTACACCAAAGTATAAAAAAGTTATTAGCGCCAGAAGATAGCAAAATCCCAAAAAAATTTTTTGTACAGGAGGTTTTAATTTAATGTATGAAAACATTATAAAACCTATATAAATTTGGTATCCCCGTAATCGCACAGACCCAAAGAATAAAGTAGACATGTCATTTGGGGCTTTCTAATTATTATATTTACCACACTGTCCCATGACTTGCACTTCAGGCATTACAGTCATTATTGATGTGCCTAGGAATATGCAGAATATGCTCCTTATGTATGCAGGATCACAGAGTGGGACAAGATAGTATTCCTCATGTCATAGCTTGAGGGAACCCTACGTGGGACATAGATATGGAATGGGATTTAACAATTAAAGGGGTATTCCGGGAATATGAACGTCTGACACAAAAACCCATGATGATACAAATAAATGAATACAACAATACTCAATGTCATTATTCACAAAATGGAGCTTAAATAATTTGATTTTATGATTTACAAAGTTTATGGCCTCTCTAAAGTAGGTGGAGTTAGCACTAAGATGGCCGCCACTGGTAACTACAAGTTCCATGATCCTTTGATTCTCAGTAACTCCTCCTCCCTCTTATGCTCTGCTAACAGTGATGATATAACAGACTTGCTTGCTCTGTTACCATAGTAATGACGTGTAACTGCCATCACCACAACACTGACCATACTGGATGCACTTCAACCAACCAGCAACAGCCAAACATAGTGGTGATCACATGACCTTCCCAGGCAGGTGATGGACATGTGATGTGAACATGTGACCGGCGGCCATCTTCTGTTCTGCAACGGAGGACCGCGCGGAGGAAATTAGCGGACTGATTAAAGGGCCAGTAGCATTTTAATTCTTCATTACAGTCTATGTCACCAGCATTTTCTGCTAAGGGGAGTAAAGTTTACACATTAGCTTACATTTTGAGTGCCCATTTGTATATGAATTATGCTGATTCCTGTTATACCCCTTTAACTAAATCAACAGATTTTTTATGGTTAGGACTAAGGCTCCTTTAGGACGAACATACCGTATGCTTGCACGGCCGGCATACAGCTGCATGATGGAGAGAGGAGGGGTGATTGCTGAAGCGAGTGACCAGCGCTGTAAAACAGGAAAATGTATATTTTTCTGTGCACGCTCACAGTTTCGTGAGACAACGTGTGCCCATTGCAACCTGACTGGGTACGATAGGCTTCTATAGGGACCAATATCTGGAAGCTGTGTGGCCGAATATTGGTCCCCCACACGTTCATGTTTAATGGAAATCTACCACTGCTTGCATGGTGAAATCATGCGAGCACACCACCCTATAGGCCAGGGGTCTCAAACTCGCGGCCCGCGGGACAACATTTTGCGGCCCCCACCTGGAAAAGCACCGCCCGCCGTGTATTCACGGCGGCGGTCGGGTCGCGCTGCATGGAGAGGGCTCACGGGCTGAGCCCTCTCCATAGCCGGTAAGTCTTTGCTGCATATTGCAGCAAAGGCTTACTAGTAACACCCGCGATCGGTGCTAGCACCGATCGCGGGTGTTTTTACAGCGTGGGCTGCCGGCAAAGCTGCCGACAGCCTCAAACAGATAGCGGCGCAACCTGGGATCGCCGCTCCCCGTGACGTCATCGAGGGACGGCGATCCGTCTCCATGGTAGCCTCGGGTCTTCCGAAGACCCGAGGCTATTTCGTTTTAACCCCTTCATTACAATGTGCTGATAGCACATTGTAATGAATGAGGAGGAAAATCCCCTTATACTGCCATACTGTAGTATGGCAGTATATGGTAGGATCGATCAGACAACCTAGGGTTAAAGAACCCTAGGGAGTCTGAAAAATAGTATAAATAAAAATAAAAAAAAGTTTTTTAAAAAAAATTAGAATAAAAAAAAATTACATTTCAAATCACCCCCCTTTCCCTAGAACTGACATAAATATAAATAAACAGTAAAAATCATAAACACATTAGGTATCGACGCGTCCGAAAATGCCCGATCTATCAAAATATAATAACGTTTTTTACAATGCGTTTTACCCCGTTACGGAAAATAGCGCCCAAAGTCGAAAATGGCACTTTTTTGCCATTTTGAAAAATATAAAAAAATCTATAAAAAGTGATCAAAAGGTCGTACAGTCCTAAAAATGATATCATTGAACATATTATCAAATTTCGCACTGAGCCCCTGACTGGGCTCAGAGCGGTAGGAGCTTGGGACCCCTCGGTGCACAGGACGCGTTCATAGAGAAAACACGTCTCCCAGCTCGGGGCTTTCCTTGCGCTGGGAGACGCCATGACATTTGAATCTGAATAATGATATTTTGTAAGCGCATTTTGTGTGGAAAACTTGATGCGGCCCAGCCTTACCCAGAATCTACCTCCAGCGGCCCCCAGGTAAATTGAGTTTGAGACCCCTGCTATAGGCTATTCAATACTGATTATGGCACATACTTTGGATAGGGACATCAACCTTTAGTTTAGCTAAAAAAAAAAAAAAAAAAAATCGATTTACTCACATATGCAAATGAACCTTTAGTGCTACCCCTACATCACCAGACATCTTTCAAACATTAATTATGCACGCTTCCATCTTCTCCATCTCCCTGCTTCTGGTGTCAAGAGCCGTGACATCAGCATGCGCAGAGACCTTGTGATGTTACGGCACTCGGCACCAGAAGGGGGGCGCATAAGAAGATGGAGGTGTGCATAATTAACATTTGCAAAGGGAACAAAAGACGGCTGGTGACGTAGGGGGTAGCACCGAAGGCTCATTTGCATATGTGAGTAAATAGATTTTTAAGCTAAACTAAAGGTTGATCCCTAACCAATGTATGTGCCATAATCAGTATTGAATAGCCTACAGGGTGGTGTGCTTGGATGATTTCATCATGCGAGCAGTGGTAGATTTCCTTTAAGGGGTCTTAATATTTTCTGCTGCTTTTGCATATTTACCCAAATTTCTGCTGTTCTTTGCATTACCTGTATAGAAGGAAATACTCTTGCAAAAAATGAAGCTCAGTGTTGCAGGAACTTGAACTTCCTTAAAGAAGCTGTATAATTTATTTCCCCTGGGCGACTTCTCTTGTAAGTGGGAAATTCCCGAGTAGTCAACGTTTTAAAGCAAAGCACATCTTATCTAAATTACATTTATAATTCTTTCTGTATGACATGTTTCTAGGTTTGTTTTTATTCCATGCAATGCAAAATATTAAATTTCCAGGGGAAGGTAGCAGAATTCTATGAATTTGGGTCACATGGGTCCTTTGAGGTCTGATCTTGCTGAAAGGCTAGTGCACACCATTCCACTTTATGGTCATTCTTGTTGATCCGCTTCCTTGCGGTTTCGTTTAAGATATATATTTCACAAATACTTTGGATATTATCTGGGATTCTATATGGTACAGAAAGTGTTAATCTGCCTTAGGGCTCCTTGGCAATAAATAGGTTAACGTTTGCTAGGTAGCGTCTCATGTAACCGGCTCGGCAGGTAGACACTCACTCTTCTCTTAGGGTGGGACCTAAAATTGCCTGCAAGGAAAATCCTCACATCTTAGCATTTCATACAGAAGCCATCTACTTCTGTATCTGAGTGATGACATCAACACACAAAGCATGGGGGAAGGGCATGTACTTTGTAATACACGTGCTGATCACATTACCACTGCATTGCAGGCCTGGCCATAGAGGCTCATTGCTCGGAGAACATGTGCCTTTCTTACTGCATGATCAAGACTACAGCTGAGGAATGATGCAGCTCATAAATGTCTATTATAGTAGAACATAAAAGAATAAAGTGGGATGCAAAATATTTCTATATAAGAGAATTAACAAACATACTGCTCATATTTCTGCAGTACGCAATATAGCATATGTTTATTCATAGTGTTCCCGGCTACCACATAACCAAATAATAATTTAAAGGAAACCTGGAGAACATACATATTCAAATAATGTAACAGCAATATAATACAGAAAATTAACCCATTTACAACTAGGCAGTAGTGCCCACCCACAGGACAAAGAACAACTTTTGCAAGGCTAAAAATAACAAACAGATTGGTGAGGGTCCTAATACTGGGCCGCCACCAATCATGAGAAGGGGACCCCCGGCAATCTGGAGAAAGGATACCATTCAATAGTATGGAAGAGTTAGTAGTTGTCCAGTACAATGCTCTGTAATCTCTGGCACTTAGGTAATGGGAGTGCCAAAGATAAGTGAGCGCTGTGTTCATCAATTTCCAATACTAATGAATGGAGCGGCAGGACAAATGCACAGTCTGCTGCTCCAGCCTAAAATTGTCTAAAACCTTCATTAAATTTGGTGCAAATAACTCCAGTTTTCTGTCAGTTGTACATTGATACATCTCCCCCAATGAGTTTTTAAAATCAGTGGGGGTCCAAGCTTGTTGCTGTGGATAGGCGATGACTTACAAAATTGTTTAGTGGCTGTGCTTGGTATTACAGCTCAGCATACCACAAACAGACTAATGAAAGTGAAAAAAAGCAGATTGCCAGACTTCTATCATCCTGATAAAGGGGTATTCCTATGAAGACAAGATTCTTAAATGTTCAAGATAATAAAATAACACATTCTCCAATTCACTGTTATTAACAAACCTACAGAATTTCACATATATAATTCCAACCTGTCTCCATCAGTTCTGGTGCATACAAATCTTGGTTCCCCCAGGAATGGCTTCTCTTGTCTGCACACTGCAGTGCTCTCTGCCTCCTGCCCTTCCCCCTGCATTACAAGATGCATTACCAGCTCAGACACAGGCACTTCCTGCAAGCAAGCAGCAGTTTGCAGAGCCTTACACAGTAAGCTACAGACATGATAAGCTCATATAGCAGAGCTCAGTCTGTGCATTATAGGTGAGTTAGCAGAGCCGAGAGTGTCATTGTGTTTTTTATCCATCTCATGGATCTCATAGTTTCTGATCTCTCGTTTCTCTTTTTCTATGTATCAGTTACTAGAATGTTCAGAAACCAAATAAAAGGGTAGATAAACCCAGTACAATAATAACATAAGCACATTTTCAACACACATCACCGCACTAGAGGGATCATAATGTGTCTGTTTAGAGTAATAGTTTTATTGCTGTTTTAGCTCCTAAGTAAAATTGTAAAGTAAGGGGTTAAAAATGATCTTTATTGTGTAAACATCACTAGGGGATTATATACTCGAGTATAAGCCTAGTTTTTCAGCACAAAAAATGTGCTGAAAAAATCCAAACTCGGCTTATACTCGAGTCAGAAAAATAAATATATCTAAACTCACCTTTCCTGTATATCTTTTGTGCGATCTGTCCGGCAGCGGCGGCAGGCTATATACACTGGGGCAGGGGCTGGCAGGCTATATACACTGGGGCAGGGGCTGGCAGGCTATATACACTGGGGCAGGGGCTGGCAGGCTATATACACTGGGGCAGGGGCTGGCAGGCTATATACACTTGGGCAGGGGCTGGCTGGCTATATACTGGGGGGGGGGGCTGTGACCAATGCATTTCCCACCCTCGGCTTATACTCGAGTCAATAGGTTTTCCCAGTATTTTGTGGTAAAATTGGGGGCCTCGGCTTATACGCGGGTCGGCTTATACTCGAGTATATACGGTAACATTTGAGAACTTTCGTTCATGGGCAAACCCCTTTCAGGGCTGATGTTTGCATTTGATGGGGGCAGACATAATACTCAGCAGTGTAAATGGTCCTTCCTAGACATTGATATCAGCAGTAGAAATCTGCTGTTTGGCTCACAGATCCTGGCTAAGCAGGTAAGTGTCCCCACAAAAGTGCAGTAATCTGTAGAATGTTATTCCCTTGTGTTATCTCACTTTGGAAACCACTAATTGGGAGACTATTCTTATCTATTGGGCTCATTGTTCTTGTATATGATAGTGATGGGTCATTCCTGAACAAGTCGGATATTGGCAGTGGGCTGATGTCTCACTTAGCCCCACCTATTTTTTTTTAGCCATGCCCTTGAACCTGAACATTTTGGGTTAAGTGGAGTGAAACTGATTCCCTATGTAATAACATAGGGATCCAAAAGAGAAGGCGCTTTATAGTGACCGGAGTCTAAAGATACAGCTCATGCTAAAGAGACAAGCTTGGACTGTGACAAATCCTCTCTCCACATTTTGGTGATGTTCCCCCCTCCACACCTCTTTGCTGCAGCAGCTCTGATAAGCTGAATAAAATGATCGTGAACGCACGCACCGTCAAGGTTATTCCAGGACAACGATGACAACTACTATCAGCTGCCAGACAGGAGTTGGCACACAAGCTTTGCATTTTGTGACAAACACTCCTTTTGCTATCCTAACAAAGGCATCTTTCTTTCACCTTTATTTATTATTCACAATGGAGTCTAATCTCCTGCTACAAATATTGTTCAGCACCTGTATCGCTCCTCACAGCAGCGCCAGCACAGCGTCTTCATCACAGACCTCATTCGTAAAAGCAGAAAGCAAACCAAATCGCAGCGATTTGCACCACACGTGTAGTCCCAAAATCATGAAGAGGAAGAAATCAATGTTCTAGTCAATGGCGTAACTAGGAGAGACAAGGCCCCCTAGCAGGCTACCTCATGGGGCCCCCCTTCCCACTTAAAAATATATATATTGTAACTCGCATGTGTGAGTAAACTAATCACATATAAATACATTCATGTGCACACACAGCATATACAAACACATACAGTGCCATATGCAACATACTCACATACAGTGTATACAGACACCATATACACATCACAGATACAGCATATACACATCACAATATATGTTATATAGATATTATGCTGGACAATGTGCAGTACAATATTGATGTAATGGTGCACATCCTCAATTCTTTATTGTGTCGGTCAGATGCTGGGGCCCCCTGACACTGCGGGCCCCATAGCGACTGCTATCGCTGTAGTTACGCCCCTGGTTCTAGTTGTAGAAAGTGTTATTTTCCATCTGTAATGAAATGTTAATGTTTACTATTATATACAGAATACATCAAATAAATAAAACCTGACTGCTGTATCCGTTATGTCATGACCCAGTGTGTGATGCGGCTTTACATTCAACCACCTTCACTCTGTAAGATTATCTTAGAGGTGCTCTCTGACTTAAGAGCAGACGAATTACAGATGACCCCCAGTTACAAACGGACCTTTGGATGTTGGTAATTTACTGTATTTTAGTAAAAAGCTAGAATGATCAGCTGTAAACGCTATCAAAGGTCTCTGCATTTAAGATTTATTTTTAATCTTGGTTCTGAGCACAACAAATACAATAATCAGAGACCAGTTCAAACTTACATACAAATTCAACTTAAGAACAAACCTGCCGTACCTATCTTGTACGTAACCTGGGCACTACCTATATATGTCTAGTATGTCCACTGATGGAAGCCACCCACACTGTGTGCACGGAGCCTGACTATACTAAATCACCAAACATATGAGGACAGAACTTCAAATTATGGAGCTCATGGAGCTATGAGTATAAATATAACCCAAGCTTCCTGTAACTCGGCAGCTGTGGGCACTGTACCACTAAAACAGATATTGGCATGGAGTTCAAGTCTGCCGTTTAGGTTTTCCCCTTGTATTCACCCTTTAACCCCTCCACGTGGATCTGGACTTTTATGCAGGGAATCGGCAGTATTCTCAATATACCTACAGCGAATACAGGCAGGTCTAGAGACACTGATACATAGCATAGTACAGGATGGGATAAAGTCAGAAATGAGCCTGAAGCCTGGTTGGCAGAGTTCATGGTTATTTAGGCAGTCCTCCAGGGAAGCTGGTAACATAGCAAAGGTCAGGAATTGGCAGATGAACAAACTAAATGTGCACCTCTGCAGGAACACGAACTAGAAATCCAAAAGGAACAATGAAGTCCAGACCTCAACTCAAATAAAATGTGGCCAGACCTGAAGATTACGGTCACTTAGCAAATTTCAGCACAAAAAAACCTTCTCTCCTTGGACTCAATAGAAATCCATCAGGGTTTTATTTATCAGAGAGTGATTGTCAAAGTAAAACAAAGCAGCATCATTTATTGAATTCTGAGTGGAATCCAGATAGAGTCAGTCAAAATACAGGTGGTCCCCTACTTAAGGACACCTGACTTACAGACATCCCCAGTTAAAAACAGACCCCTATATCCACTATGACCTATGGTGAAGCTCTCTGAATGCTTTACTATAGTCCCAGACATCAATGATCAGCTGTAAGGTGTCTGTAATGAAGCTTTATTTATTATCCTTGGTCCAATTACAGCAAAAAATTTTGAAACACCAATTGTCCACTGGGGCAAAAAAAAAAAAATTATCTGGAGATATAATTATAAAATATACAGTTTCGACTTGCATACAAATTCAACTTAAGAGCAAACCTATGAAACCTACCTATCTTGTACGTAACCTGGGGACTGCCTGTATACATTGGGGAGCCAGATAGCAATTTTGGGTACAGAAACTCCACCTTGTGAGCATACAAGTATGCCTGGATTATAATCAGGGGTGCACCAGTCATGAGGCGAGTTGAGCCTCTTGCCTCGGACAGCACAACCTGCAGAAAAATGGGGAGATTAAAGTTCAGGTTCACCCCTGATTATAATATGTGTGTTTTGAGCGGTAGCCCATGGCCACCCACAAAATGTTATAGTCAGAAGGACCTTCACTTATGAAATCCTCATATATATGTTCCTGCTCTTAATGCATGTTTTCAAAAACCACAAAAGGTCCTCCAAAAGGTCCTGCATCCTCCATTCCCCAATAATTGTGATTCTAGTACCACATGTAGGAAGTGACTTCTGGACTTGTAGGGGCTATAATATTCATAAAGCCCAGGACCCATGGTGGTCTTAATCCGCCCCTGGCTGGAAGAAACATCAAACTTTCTTTATCAGTCACAAGAATACTGGTACCAGGACATGGACTGATACATGAAGACGACCAGATTGTGGTGTAGAATTGCAACAACCACAAAGCAGGACTGTTATCTGCTCTTATAGTATTACTATTGCTTGAAACATAGCAAGAGGGCCTGTCCCTGGCCTGACATCCTAAAGGGCAACTTGTTCTCACAGCCCTGTGCATGTCTGTCATGGATACACTACACATGACTAGAGCAAGTGCCCACATGGCTGGAGAAACATTGGTTAACATTATGCGATCTGTAACATCATCCAGCATGACCAGTTTGGTGTGGGGAAAAAATGGTCTGCATTATCCTAAACATAATAGCCAACAATACCCTGAACGCCAATTGGTACTGATATGAAATTACATGTATAGATTTATAACACATGTACCTACATAGACATAAAAATTAGTCTGCCCTGTTCACACGGTCAGTATTTTACGTGATGAACATGCACTCTTGTTACATTTATGACTTAAGTGTTTAACCACAACTTTTACGAGTTTGTAGATATCATTGAACATTACTTCCTTTAAAAACTTTGACCTCCTCCAGCTAGTTCCCGTTTTCTCCCATTTCCTTGATGTTAGCCAAGTGTGTTTTATTTTGGGCCATTATATTTAAATCTATTATAATGTTAGATGTTCAAAATAAAAATAATAAATTGATTATTGACCTTAAATGGTATGTAGGAATAGGAAATTGGTTTTGCACTACTGATTTTCTTAAAAAGTCCAGAAAGTGTGTGCACAATATTTTGGATAGTAGTATCCTTCATTGTTAGGCTACATTCACGAAATGTGTGAAAATGGGTGTGTATATAAATATATATACATACACACGCGTATAATATATATCCGTATATAGAGGTACCATAGACCCCCATTCTTTTCAATGAGAAATACAGCCTTCCATTGAAGGGCTGTATTGTGCACCATACAGTACATTTTTGAGCCATATAAAAATATAGAGCATGTCCTATTTCTCATGTATTTGAGTCCATATGCCCCATAGAAGTCAATGGAAATGTATAAAATATGTGTTGCATACACTTGTGCACTGTATGCTGCCATATATATGTGCAGTATCCAGAACCAGTGGGAGGAACATTCTGTCAGGGAGCCAATAATCAGCCATCCATGTGCCAGCCCACCGTATTTTATACGGATACAGTGCCATATGTGCACAGATGGATGAAAAACCATCACGTCTATACTGACTCCTACAGCACAGACATTCAGGACTGGAGAAATCACACATTTGTGTGATTGTAGCCTTAGGTGGAGACTAGCAGTAGGTCTCCCACATACTGCACACAAAAAGAAGAGAATCTGCTCTAGACTTTTCTCCTTCAGCAGCATCATACAGGACATTATGGGGAGGTAATAACCAGGAATGATGTGAATAAAGCACTTGGGGAGAGAAAGAACCTTCCTATTTAGTCTCTGTCCCCGGTTGTCATATACCTCTGAACTTCTATCTATCTGGCTCTAGCAACAAAAAAATATTTTTAATATCTTAAGCAGTAGACAAATCAACTCATTTTGCAAAAAATAAACCACCACACAGCTCTATTGCTGGAAGGGTACAGTGCTCCAACTATCAGGTCACAAAAAAAAAAAACTTTTTTTACCCCTAAAGATAAATTTGTCTACAGAAACATTTTTAAAAGTGAATCAAATTATTTGGCCTCTAAAATTGTGTTATTAAAAAAGGAATTCTTCCCCACCTTCTAATAATGTATCTGCATGGTGTATGTTTTGTAGAGTAAACTGCAGTCTATTTTCTAGCATTTCTCATCTCCGTAGTCTGTGATATATAGCTAGTGGCCGGTGACTTGGCTTCTGTGACTCTGCCTTCCCCTTATCTATATGTACAATGACCTGTCACCTCTGTGAGCTTATGTCCATCTTGCTAGCAGATAAGGTGGCTAAAGTAACACTTCAATATTACCTATTACAAAAGTTTCTTGTATTCACTTGTACTATTGTATACAAAGTATAAAAAAAACAGTGCCCATTTAAATGCAACCCATCATGAGGAACAAACATTTTCATCTAAATGTCAGTATAAAACAGACCTAAAATGTGAACCTAAAATTTCCCAATCTACTTTTATATGAAACATTACTGCTTCTACTCGCTTTTTAAAAGTTGGATCAAAGTTTACCTGGACCATTGCCGGTAAACTGCATCATGTTATAGGGAAGTAAATCTTTGTGTCATCATCATTATCTCCTCTCCGCTAGTTCTTCCTCCCCCTCCCCACACCAGACATAGAGATTGGTTCAGCTAACTGCTTAGGGGTGAGAGGGAGCAGAGCAGAGAGGAAATAATGATGATGATGATTACAGCCTTCTCACAGATGCCGCAGTGATTTGATGGAGTTTTATGGCAGATAGCCAGGTTTACATCTATACAATTTTAAAAGTGACTGGAATGAGTAATGTTATTTTGAAAGATTAGGAATTAGTATTAAAAAGTCTATGGGAACCTGTAATTAGGAGAAAAATGTGTGATCCTGATGACAAGTTCCCTTTATGCTTCTGGAAAAGTAAATAAAAAGGGAATAAAATGGCTTGGATGTTAAACGGCAAAGAGGTCTGCTTACTAGAGGGTGAATAGAGAACATTTTCATTGTACACCATGAACTGCATAAGGGAACAAGCAACGCAAACATTCATTTGAAGGATGACACCTGTCTACCCCCAACAGATGTCTGCCCGGAGAAAGAAAAACAATATCAGGAGAAGAATGCAAGCACAGCTCCATCTTCACCAGGCAAGCAAATACTTCCCTGCACTGTCACATACATTATTTACATGACAAAACAACTCCCATTTTAGTGCAGTGGAAATTGTTGAAGTCATCATCTCATCAGCTAAATTGCAAACCTTGGAATCTTCTTTATAACCATGTGAAAAGCAAAAAGACTATTTGCACATCAGATCTAAAGGAAAGTTAGAATTTGTTATTGACCAATATGGTGCAAGGAGCTTCCTTGTGGCTTCTATAATCGAGCATTAAAACTGCAGACACTTTCTATGACAGCAATTCAAGGAAAGTTTAGTTCCAAGCATCCCATTGAATCATCCCATTGGCATTGAATCATTCATCCCCATACTTTGCATCTGTCCAACTTACAGCGGGTGATTTTAGGTATCGCATATAAAAGTTTTGTTGGCCGTTCCCTGGAACGACTGGCTGAAGGAATGGTTGTTCCAGACTACCATGAACATGAGTCCCATTTTCAAGTCGAGTATATGCTCTGCAGCTCTTATCAATACTATAGGACAGTGGTGGCGAACCTATGGCACAGGTGCCAGAGGCGGCACTCTGAGCCCTTTCTGTGGGGGCACCCGGGCCATTTCCCCAGCGCACCAGACAGGACTCAAAGAATCTTCCTGCAGTTCCAAGCAACTTGGAAGCAAAGTTGCTCTTTTCTGTGATATTTTAAAGTGACTTACTTGGGATTGTAGGAAGAGGGAGAATGTGTAAACAGGGCCTAATTATCTTTGGAGGACCTCCTGCTGCCCCACAATTCTCTGTGCACAGAGGGACACTGGAAAGAAGCTAAAATGATGCAAATTTTCCCTACTTTCTACTGTGTTGGTGTCCTCAGGAGGCCAGTTTGATTGAACATCGTTGAAGAACAGGGAGCAATAAGTTACTGCTTTAATTTTTGGTTGGCACCTCACGGTAAATGCGGGTTTGGGGTTGCAGTTTGGGCACTCAGCCGCTAAAAGGTTTGCCATCACTGCTATAGGAGCACCAGATATTGTCAGGCACAGCGCTGGACTATCTCCAGCACAGCCAATGCTGTGCAAATTAAAGTGTTGGAGATAACCAAGGACTGTGCTCTGCAATTTCCAGCATTCCTGCAGTATTGAATAGAGCAGCAGGATAAATACTCAACCCGCCACCAAAATGGGTGGATAACAAATTAACTCTTTACACCATTTCAGCTCAAACCCACAGTAGTGAGGGTGACAGCTTCAGTTTAGTAGGACTAGTCTGCTTCCAAACAGCAGAGAACACAATAGTGAACAGAAGAGACTATTATGCAAGTTCTGGAATAAAAGCAGATCCTTCCTGCTCTATCCACATAAAATAATCCACATTTTGTGACATTTCACATCTCTTATTGATAATTTCAGCACACGGCACTATTCCACATATGTAGTGCCAGACGTGGAGAATTAGCTGGTGAACAATGCGGACAAAGCCTGATTTCGTGAACCAGTTTCGTCTTGCTAGGGACTGATAATTACACACAGGAATGTGAAAAGCAGCAATGAGGTAAAGGAGGAGGGGGCTGCAGGAGGGAGAGTTATACAAGCCCAGGCCCCGTCAATCTATACATGACCTCTTTGAAGGGGCATCAAGTCAGAGCTTTATTTAGAAACAACATTTGGTTTCATGGGACAGAGAAGTTCAGGTTATACCTTAAATTATGCAAATATTTTCTTATTTGCTTGCACCGCTTTCACCTCTGTCAATATCGAGAAAGGATATGTACAGTTTGACTTGATGTACTATTACATAACAGTGTCATCGAGGGCGTATAGAGCCGAGCCCTACCTATAAAGGCAGAGTATGAAAATAAGTATACAAATATAACAAAAAAAAAAAAACAAACAAAAAAAACACAACATTAGTTAGATAAAAAGTTGTCTTGAAAATGATATATATATATATATATATATATATATATATATATATATATATATATGGTACTGGTACTTGGGTATATAAAGGTATATTACTTGGGGTTATTTTTAGACTGCAAGGTTTTTTTTTTTTTCAAGGTCATTACTCCTTTTCTTTGGTTTGGGTTCAGTATGGGCATTGTGCAACAGGAAACGTAAGGACCTGTACTGCTGGCTTAATTTTAAAACAAAAATAAAAAAAAAACCTTAAAAATTTGTCATTCAAAAGGGGCGACAAGAAATAAGTATAAGTGATGGGTGTCTGACCTATGACAAGTATGACAAGTTCATAAATGGCCAATGCTTTCCTCGCTTTACCTTCTTACCTACCTTAATAGAATAAATTACATCTTAATGAATTGAACAAAAAATGGAGTTCAACTCTTCTACTAGACATTGTTTCTGTGAATATAATTATACACACTTGTTTTAAGTGATCAGCAATCAACATCTACCGTATGTTAAAAGGAAAGCTACATCACATATGCCCACTAAAAACACAAAATGTCCCAAGGTATCCAGGCAACTTTTGGAGCAATATTCTTGCCACTACTTCTAAGCTATCAATGGGTAGCTGGAAAAAATTGTCAAGCTTTATGGAGTCTGATGGCACAATGTGGGAAGAGGTTAAGTAGATCAAGTAGACTCCATGAAAGGGCCAGAGATAAGATTTCTCTGTTTGACCATTTCTCTGCACTTGAATGGATTATGGGACAAACAAAGTGCTGCTACATTATGTCATTATGTAGATGGAAAGCTAACCCCCCCCCCCCCCCCCCCAACTACTGATGGGTGGGGATCCCGATCAGATTTTAATCCCCTATATTACATTACATCATTGATAAACTTTATCCCACCCCTTTACTTTATACATACCGGGATGTTGGATGAAGCACTTTTTCTCTAGTGATACAAGTGAAGCAATTCTATCTAGGCTGCTCATATATTGCAGCAATTTAAAAGACTGTGCTCAATGCAGTGATCATTCTGGATTTTGGAGCTCATTTTCTCAATTGCAGTCAGTGTTTATTATGCTCAACCCTTTTAATAGCTGACAAACAAGCAGTTTAAACCAGCATCTGCATGGGGACAAAAATGTAATCTCCAAGTGGATGGGAGCAGCTTAGAAGCCAAGACTTGCTCGGTGAAACGCAATGATGGGTTGTATGCGATGAGCCGGCTCCTTGGGGTGAATGACAAGAAGCAGCCGTACAGACTACTAAGCCCCACCCCAAATTAAACAGCTTTGCCTCTTATTTTCAGATCACGCCCTTTGAACCCCAAAAAATTTATGTTAAAAGTGGAGTGGGGATAAAAACCTTGCCCAATGTAATAACATGGAGGCCACTGATCAGTCTCACTAAAGAGTCACACCGCCAGTCACTAGTGAAACAACAGTCGGGATAACTGAGGGACAGCCGAGTGCGCCACAACCACCTATCCAGTGGCACACTGCCCAGTACATGGGAACACCACTTGCAGCATCACAGTCTCTGAGTAGAGGTACTTACCAGGATTGTGTTTAGAGTTCTGGAGCGAGGATTGCCTATGAGGCACAGTGAAGTGGCAACGCATTTAGCCCTGAGCAATGAAAGGTGCTTCTAAAATTAGGTTCACTCTGTGCTGATATATGACCAATTCTATCAATATTTTCCATTTTTAAAGGCAGTTATGTTCTTAACTAGGAAATAAGTTATATGTTATATTGCACACTTCTTCCTCCTATCCTACTTGGTGTAGCTTATGGACAGACCAGGTTACAGGTTTACACCACTACAGGAAGTCAGTTTCCATAACTATTTGCTCAGC
This sequence comes from Engystomops pustulosus, assembly GCF_040894005.1. Taxonomy (NCBI): domain Eukaryota; kingdom Metazoa; phylum Chordata; class Amphibia; order Anura; family Leptodactylidae; genus Engystomops; species Engystomops pustulosus. Next base: position 70,940,573 of record NC_092414.1, read on the forward strand.
AGGAATCACAAGTCATTAATCAGGGAATTGTTTAATCATTAAACACAGAGTATATTCTGGGTGGAGAACATAAATTAAAGAAAGGCAGTCAGCAGTTTGGATCCTTCAGACAAGGAGGCAGCAGTGAAAAAATACATTGGGTGACGGCAAGGTCTTGAAAATCCTAGTTGTCCAGAGCTCTCTACAATCAAAACTCACGGGTCTCTAAGTGACAACTTTAGCAGTCTCCCGATAGGAGTCTGGAAAAGAATGGGGACATGAAAGTCACCTGCGTATCAGACTGGTTCCGCAAGTTTACCTTTTTCTCCCCACATAATAGGCAACACACCTACACTCTACAACACAGTGCAATGAGGGTGAATTTTGTATCATATCTTCAGTTGCACCAGTGACAAACTCCTATAGTCACACTACAATATGTTACAGGGAGGCATCACCCTGAGAGTACAATAGCACAGGGTGAGCTGAAATGGCTACCAGGCATATGATCAAGGGTTTTACCAGAGATGAAACCCTGTGCCATGAAAAATCATGGCAAAAAAGTTAAACTTACTGTAATTTCCATTTTCTAACTTTAGACCTGGAAGCACATTCACCACTTCTAGAAGTTAAAAGAAATAGATTACACTGATGAGAAATAACCAGTATTTTGATCTTTATTTGTAAGTTGGGCATAGGAACAAGTGATAGAAAAGCAGTATGCGGCTGCTACTGCCTATGTAGAATGCTGTAAGTGGGCCACTTCAGTTCCAAGGTTTCGACTCCAAATCACATTTGAGAACTAGCTGCATGCATAATGCAGTTCCCATTCCTAACAGTTCTGCAGTTCATCCATATTATCCATTTATATGTTCCCTGTTAGAATAAAAACCATTAATACAAGTAAAATAGCTCTGGAATTTCAGATAGTAACAGCATATATACTGTAAGAGTTTGAAGTCCATCTGCATACAACTAGTCTCCAAGCAGCAGCTTAGAAGAAAATATCTTCAGCTAGAAACCCAAGTGACTGCAATACCTACTACCCCCCCATAAAGGTAGCATGCTGTAAGAAGAGTACACCTCTTGGTTTTGTGTCCAATAAATAAGCTTTGGAATTCATTATAAGAGCCAGACCTTTCCTTGGAAGTCCAAGTTAAGAGTGTCATTTACATTAAACTAACAATCCTAAAATAAAATGAGGACTTCATCCATAATGAACACTCATTGGCTTAAATTTAGCGATGAGGAGACTGAGGACATCGCCTGGAAAGATAGCTTTGTAAAAAAATCACTCATTCATCTTGCTCCTTTTATGGCCACCTATTCTTATTTCAGTCTCATTTCAGGGGAAGGGAGCATGGCCTTGCACAGATAAGCTCAGATATAACTAATGCATTTGACCACCAGGCAACTGAAGAACTAGTAACCTATATCTCCTTCCTAAGTATGAACTCTGAAAAAATGAGGGAAACCAGGGGAATACATGTCACTCACAAGTCACATGAAAGCACCAGTCAAGCAGGGACACCAAACCATAACATGTATGAAGAGCTTTGAGTTTGGGAAGTTATGAGCAGCACTTGGCATCCACCTGATAAGGATAATGGCCAAGATACATGTTCCAAACACACATTGTGGAAGTGTAATTTTTACAAGGAGCTTTAAGCATTGTGGCAGATTCAGTGTACAGCCAAATAAAAAAATATATATAATAATTAACCATAAAGACATGTTGGCTGACCACTTTATATTGCATAATTTGGGAAAGGCTACGCTTATGACATGTCTGGTGTGATCGAGAAGTTTCCACAAGGCTCAGGAAATCCTTTTGTGAACAGACAATCCATTCGAACAGGTTCATTCACAAAAAAAAAAATGTCACAGCCGATGAGCTTATGTGTAAATGTCCTTTGTCATGATAGATGCCCTTGTTAAGAACGTTTCAAGTAATCATGACCAATATAAATTTGTACGGTGATGAGAGAAGCAGCTATTGTCCTGCCGTCTTACACTAAAAGGGGTCATATGTAATGGTCCTTACAGGGGATGATTATCTCTAGTGTCCACCCGGCATCCTTCGTATACATTAACAGTCAACCATTTGGAAAACAAAGTACGAGGTAACTAACAGCTTGAAGTGTAAAACATTTCTAATCTAAGTACAAAAACGGGGATCGATTTTTTTTTAGTTTTTAATGAACTTGTAAACAAACAAAAATGTTCAAAATAAAAACAAAAGATATCCCAGATCATGTTTACAGTGATTACATTTCCTAAGCCACTTAAACAAGCTTTTAGCTGACGGATGTTATCTAGATTGTGACAAGGCGGCTGCAGTTTGCTTTGTACAAGTTACTTCCCATTTGCTAAAGACTAGAACTGCCCGGTCATATATTTTTTTTCTAGGTCTGCACTGTAGATGTCGTCCTCTTTTAAAAACACAAAGAACAGCTCAGTTAGACTATTCAGCTTAAAATTGTAATCTTTGGTTAAATCAGGGACATTTATTGGTTTCAGATTATCAAGAAATGGCTGACTGCTGTGGATGTACATCAAGGAAGAGAAGCCGCTACTGCCCGGAGATCCTAATAACCTGGAGCCATGTGGTCACCATAATAACCATACAAGGTGACAGACGAGAGATCATAAAGAAAGTTCTAGTTGCTCATTCACTGCAGGACACCTACTTGTGTAGCAAGTGGGGTCTTACAATGCAACAGCTAAGAATGTTTTAAGTGTACAACTTAAAGAAAAAAAAACACAGAAGTAAAAGGAAATTGGAAGGAACAGCGTTTTCTCTTTAGGCTTGGGTTGTCACAACTGTCTCTAGGAAACCACATCATGTTGCTCTTCTGAAGTCATAAGCAGTGTAAGGTTCGAGAGGTTAACCATAGGAACGAAAATAAAATTGGCATATGCACAATTTCTTCCACCACTCTGTTCAACGCCAGATAACTGAACCACCCGTCCCACGCTTTCAAGGAAGAGGGGGAATTGCAATCAAAAAACTGGACACCATGTTTCACTAATCTTAGTGATATTCACAATTATTAACAGCAGCTACAAGTCGGCACGTCGACACCGCAGGTAGCCAGTTTAGACTGAAATAAAGTTCCTTTTACACCAAGTAAATGGTCTCCCACAACAACTGGCAAGTGGACATATGAACTAAAAATCTCTAGGCTTTAAGGGAGTGACGGGTCCAGCTCGTGCCAGGAACTGCAATGTCTGCTCCTTGCGTATTCAAAATCCTGTGGGGAAAAAGGGAAAAGACAACAATTACCAACTTTTAGAATGAAACGCTAAAGGTAACAGCTGATAACCACAAGCAAGACCAGAAATGTCAAAATTAAGACAGGGAAGGGAGGTGAGGGTAGGATAATCTATACTAGTCACTATGGCATTGCCTATACTGGAGGTGCAGTCCATTCTTCAACCATCTCATCATGGTCACATGTGAAGAGACTTCATCAATCTTCTATTATTACTTCATAGGGAGCTGTAGCAGTCCAATCCAATGGTGCCCCCTGTACAATGGGGGAGGTGTTATCAGATAGTTTGGTTTCTTTGTCCGCTAGTCTACTTTTATCATGTTGTAAATGTTGCTACATTAACAATTTAAAAAGTTGTTTAAAAGCATGCTTTGTCCGTAAAGAAAGGTAATTATTTATGACCCTGTGCAACAATTAAACTCTTATTACTCATGCTTTACTATAATGCAACACAAGTGAACTTGTTGGACATCGATTATGTAAAACGATATGCGAGACTATGTCCCATTGCTAACTATTTGACCATTTTATGAATTTTTTGGTGTATTGCCCTTAAAAGAATTAAACTAAAAACCTTTGGGGGGAGGTATTCAAATAAGTGTCAGTTCCCTAAGCTGGCATATTGGTTTGGTAAACAGCTTGCACTTTTAGTGTAAAGAAAAGGCATTTATGTTTTATATGCCTTAAAATTAGCAGAAGAGTTGGAACCACATTGTGATCAATTCTTAAATAAATTCAGATCCTGTAGTTATTTGCAGTATACCCGAAACTGGCTGGAGTGCGACTTTTTAGGCTGCAACATTTGTAAAAGTCGCAAAAACTCAACATAAAATATGAACAAACAAGGCTGAATGACAAAGGTGGTGAATTTCACAGGTTGACCAGAAAAGTTGCACCAGTTTATGCACTAAAACTAGATATGCTAGAAGATTGAGCCTATTATAACACCCCTCACGAGATCAGCAACTATTTGTTTTCTTGTATTTGCTGGCAATCCAATAGGTCTAATGTCCCACAGATTCTGGGTCAAGTGCTGGGACATAGAAATGTTCTCTTTGCAGTAAACCACAAACTTCTGTAAAGAGACAATTGAAACTACTCTGCTTAATATAAACACATCAAAAAATGTTTAATTTTCAATAATCTAATGTACAATGCAGTAATACCGAGTCCTGAACCTGTTTGTATGAAACCGTCCCACTGGGCTGGAAGATGCATCATTATCTGTGCATCAATAATACAAGGGGAGGCTTTGTCTGCACCCATGGACACAATTGCCAACAAACACGGTTACCAGGAAACCCCGAGCAGCAATGGAAGACGGACACATTCCATATGGTGCAACAAAAGGCGGAGTCAAAGCAAACATCCTGGAAGGCTTTATATTTGCTTTTTCCTATGATGAAAAGTGACTTCAGTTCAAAACTCGGCATTGTAAAAAGACCAGGCATAACTACCAACCAACAAATAGGATTACAAACTAGCCTAGCAAGTCTAATCGTGAGAGTAGTCATTACATACTCAGACAAGTGAAAACAAACAGAAAAAAGTGCACGGCCCTTAGGCTTGTCCATACACAGACCACAAAAATAATGCAAATGTAAGTAAAAGCACAAGTTTCCCAGTGGAAATGAACTAGAAGAGTGATACAGCAAGTGCTTCAAGTAATACTCCTGTCTATCAAAATCCAATTGTCTGAGCTTAAGGTCTATCTATACAATGAAAAGACTAGAAGTATGGAGAGAAAAGGGGAATGGGGGAAAAGAAAAAAAAAAAACAAAAAAAAAAAAAACACTAAGCAATTTAAGGGTTCATGAGAACAGTATCTGAAAACGCATTGTACAGATAAGATATTCAGTGATTTCCAATACCAGGAACAAAAAAAGGCAAGAGTTAAGGATTAGCAATGAAGCTGATCCCAGAACTAATCCGGGCATCTACCAACAAGAGGACAGTCTAGACAACAATATAAAGACCACCAAAAAGGCCTTTATGGGGTGCATGTGCTTCTAGGTCACTGAAATGATCCTGTTCTGAATCCTTAGTTACTGCTTTAGTTCAGTTTCCTTCTGAACACTTATTGTGCATTATCCCCAGCCCTGGTCAGATCTCCACATTCTCACTTTTCGCAGAAAGCTTCACTCAAGTTCGCCAGTAGGGCAGCAGACCTGTGGACAGCAAGAGGTTTAATACGGGCTACAGGTACAATAGACGACTAACCTAAGAACAGTCAGGGTGCATCAATATAAAAACAAAACACTGGTCTTGCTGAGGAAATATATTGAAAAGAATGACAAAGTATCAGTATGCAAACAGAATAAATGAATGGCTAACAAAATGTTTTCCAGGAAAATTGTGACCGTTTGATAAATGTATGGAATGTTCATGCCATTAAGGGAAAACCTATAAACCTTTCCCTCCCCATAAGCCTGACAAAGATTGACTGGATGAGCAAGGCGCATAATGTGTGGGGGACAGTGCTGACATAAGGAGTCTACATTTATTTGCCCACTTAATATATGCAGAGGGACTCAATACCATTTCAAATTAAGAAATAACCTTGAGGGGGCATCGGCTGCTTGCATCAATTCTCCCCCATAGAAGAGCATTTCCAGTTTAGTTTTCAGTCAAGAGTCTTAACAAAACCTGCACATCCTTTAACTCCCTAAAACAGTGGTGGCGAACCTATGGCACTGGTGCACTCGGAGCCCTTCTTTGTGTGCCATCTACCCAGCATAGATTTTAACGCATAAGGCTGAAGGTTTCTGCTAGTCCCAAGAAGCACAGGATGTGCTCAACACAATTTTAAAGCAACACATCTTGAGCATGGTGCAGAGGGAGTCAGATTAACTTTGAGGCTCTTGCTCTGGGCTCCAATAATCTAGATTAATAATCCAGAATCCCCTCCTTTTAATGGTATTGATGTCATCAGATGGCAAATTTTCTTTTAGAGCTGTGGAATAGCAGGGAGCATTAAGTTAGCAATAAGTAGCCGTTTAAATTGCCATGTTGGCACTTTGTCATAACTGGCTTTTGGGCACTTTGTCTTGAAAAGGTTTGCCATCGCTGCCCATAATAATCAATTAGGTCAATAGATATTCAAGGCATCATCCCAAGATTCTGATCGGTGGAGGTCTTTATGAAGTGACCCCCACAAGTTATGGGAACAGGGTCCTTACCGATGAGACCCTGCACCAATCATGAGAATATCCCCCCCCCTTCTTGATATTACTAATGGAATGAAGCGGCATGACAACCCAAATGACATTATAAAACAGTCACAATTATCCAGTCATTGTTGTAGAATAGAGACCACCACCATAGCTTACAATCCTGATATCAAAAGGGACCTGACACATGCCAAAAGTCCCTTTTGCAACAGGGAGACCAAAAGAAAATGAACATTACCAAAAAAAAAAAAAAAAAAAGCAGCAAATTTCAGCTCCCAATACTCCTTAAAAGTGTTAGGTCCAGGAATGTGAACTAAGAAGGTTGCACATTCACACCACCAAAACTGGTCCCCACATTTGGAAAAGGGAGTTAATGCAAGAGAGAGATGCAGTTAAGATGACCCCAAATCCCAGAAGATGAGAGATTTCTATATATATCAATACACAAATAAGGAAATTTGAATTTAAAGTTAGTAGTCAAATTCTCCAAGGACGTCTTTTTGGATTTTTGTTTAATCCTCAGTTTTGTACCTTTAACAGGCCAAATTGGTTTTAAACCACCTCCTCGATCTAACACTCTGAATTGTCAAAACCAAATAGTTTTTTTGTTTTCCCCTAATGATAATTTGATTTCCCTTAAACGTCTCTTGGTTCTTGGCTACTAACCTTTCATGTTACTCTTGGATTTGTCAGTTTGCTTGCCTGTGGGGGTTTGGGCTTGCTGGCCCTGCCCACTGGAGGAGGCCGCTTGCTGAGCTGCCTTCTGCTTCAACATTGTCCAGTCAAATGTGTAGTCATATTGGTGATTCAAAGTTCTGGAGAACAAATCAGAAGAAAACGTTACAAAAACACAACCACATAAAGCTATGCAGAAACTTCTAAGATAAGCTTTGTATTCTTAATGTGTTGTTCTTAGGAATGTATTCTTAATCCGATACATGCCTTCTATGCTACACGTTTCCCGAATACATCATTTAAGACAATCTACTAAATTTCTATTAAAATTCAGGCTCAGTTTATTCTATTGCACTTTTTTGTATGTACAAACCTGAACAGGATCCTGAAGAGCTGCCGCAGGTACATGTAATCCGGTGCCTCTTCGAAACGCAATCCACGACAGTAATTAAGATACATAGCAAATTCTGCAGGAAATCCCTAGAAAATTAAATTGGGTGAACTAAACAAACATGACACCTTATTGGAAGCTCAGTTCTGCCTAAGGCCTCATGCACATGACCATATGGGGGCTGGTAATACAGCCACATAATGGTCCCCATAGAGGTCTATGGAACCCAGCCACGGTGCTGTGAGCAATAAGAGTCTCACCACAGCGTGCCATAGGTAGGCTGCCGTTTTAACAGCTAGGTGACTTGGTTTTTAATGGAGAGGGGAGATGTAAGGAGTGCTCACCACATCTCCCTTCCCCAACCCGCCATGTGCATGAGGCCTACAGCTGACCATTTGTCATAAACAAGAGATTGCACTTCCCGGCCTCCCAGGAAGAGATGCATTAGCGCAGCTTAAATACATTTTTGGTTTACTGACTATTGTACAGAATGAACAGTCATTTCCATTCTACAAAAAAACTACACATGTATGATGCTCTATTGCTTCAGACGCTTACCTTACACAAAACCTCAACAGGAGTCGACATCTTCTTTTCACTGATCTTTTCGTATTTTTGTTTCTTGGTTGCTGCCTGTGGAACATGTGGTTCACAATATAAAAACGTTGTGCAATATAATACTAAACACGATGGAAACAGGCACACTCCACATACAAAACAAAAGGAACGAGAGGATAAGGTTGCTCAACATTCAATACAATCTGCATCATAATCAAATTCTATCTAAAGAATATTTCAAAGGTTCAGAGCATGGCATACCTTCAAACCCTGCCAAGGAAGGCTGGTTCTGTTGAAATACATTAGCACATATCCTAGAGACTCCATATCATCACGACGACTGTGGAGAGAGTAAGATATAAGAAGTCAACATCTGCATCTCAAATAAAACTAAATAAATGAAATAAAATAAACCCAGTCAAGCAGTGCATGGCAGCAGTTTCAAAGCACTAGGAAATCCTCCTGAAGCGCTGGAGACCTATGTGGGTGGTTCTAGTATCAGAAACCACCTTCCTTAAAAGATTGTAATCTGACAATTGTCACTACAGGAATTGCCCTCAAAGTGGTAAAAATACTAACTCCTCGCAATTCAGTGGTGGCCTTTGCACCCAACAAAGACCACCACTGCTGTCACTCAGGAGGGAGAAGTTTCAAGTGCACACAGGGTGAGGGACCACTATCTGGCCACTTGAAGGAGAGAGAGAGATTCTTGATAAAGATGATGCCAGAAAGTAATGCAGATACTTAGGTGCTGGTTATGTATTGCAGGCCTCCAGGGAAAGTTTTACAGGCTTAAAAGATACAAGGGGGGAAAAAAAACAAACAAAAACCTGGTAGGACTTAGGACCTAGGTCACTAAAAGGAAATTACCAAATAAAATTCCAGCACAATAAACTTGCAGGAACTTACTCAGGCACCCGGACTGTGATAATCTTATATTTGTAATCCCTCTCCTACTTCCTTCTAAAAATCAACTTTTAGAATTAGGCTAATAAGTCAGCTGGGTGGTGTTGCCAGACCCCATCCGTGCTGCAGCTTCACAGAATGTTACAATGTGCTGGAGCACTTCCCACTCCCACTGTGTTGAAACTTCCTCTGCTGCAGCTATTTCATGGGAGGGAGCAGGAGGAGATGTGCTCCTGCACAGTTTAACAGCCTGTGAAGCTACAGCAAATAACCCCCCACCTCCACAAGAGGTCCTTTTGGCTCATTTTAGAAGGGAAACCATGGATAGAATCATTAAGATTACCACAGTCACAGTGCCTGCATGACTAAGTGTCCCTGGTTTATCTGTGCATAATATTGATGGTAGATTTCCTTCAATGCAGGAATGCACTAAATGATGATGTACACAAGACGTTTTTACTGGTGAAGTCTCATCTCTGCCCATCACATATTATATATTATATATGAATTTGAGTGTTCAATTTGGAGCTTAATGTTGTAAACGTGAAGTTGTAGAATTTAGGACTTTTTGCATCAGAAAACTGAGCATTAAATGGGATTTTAGGTTTTCCTATAAGTCAGTGGGGGTCCAGGGTCAGAAAATGGACAACATCATTACCAATTCCCCTACAAAGGAACATCACACTATATGTGAAGAAAAGTAAACAAATGGGAATCTGCAGAGTAGTTTCTAAAAAGATGAAAGGAAATGGAGATAAAACAGAGGGAAGGAGCAGGAAGTTGTAATACAGTTTGAGTTTAGAATTCCTTTAAAACAAATGCAAATAAAAACTGATATTGTAGTATACAAGTAACTTTACCTTTGCTCAATTCCTAAGTGGGCATTAATACTGGCATAGCGAGCTGTGCCAGTCAAGTTTTTGTCTTCTCTGTAAGGTATGTGCTGCCTTGTTCTGTTGTCTCTGTACTTTTTGGCCAGACCAAAGTCTATTAGGAATAACTTGTGGTTGAAAAATAAAAATATACAGTATTAATATTAAGAGCATTAAAACAAAAAAAGAGCAATGTTGATAAAACATGGATGCTTTCATTATACACAGAGGGAGGCCATACAGTTTAACAATAAATAATTCAAGGGCAATAGATTGTGGCTGTAGCTATACTGATACAATCAAATTTTGCATACAGTTCTGCAACTTTGATGTAACCAAAGTTTACCACAGAACACATACAATGGACAAAAAAAAAATAAAAAAAAAAAAGAATCAAGGTGCTGCATTTCCAATCATACAATCGCTTATTCCTTACACAATGTTCCCTGCGGCACAAAGAGGACATGCACAGACATGCAAGACTCCAAGATCTAATGCGGTTATTGTTCCAAAACAAGAGAAAAGCCTCCACCAAGCTACCGAAAACCTGACAAACTGCACGAGTAAAGATGGAGCTACTAATGAACACAAGGCATTGTGTGGTAGCTGCTCTGGCAGGGCTCGGATATTGCTCTCTAGACTTGGAATTGCATTATGGCTGAAAACTGACTTATCCCACATAGAATTTGATAATATTACATTTTTTACTTTTTTTCCCCAAAAGGTAGCACTAATCCTATAAATAATCCCCAAGTCTCATGTTGCTCGTGGTCCAATAGAGGGATCTAAAAATAGCAAGGTACACTTACCTCTCCAGCACTGTGCCAGCCGCCACCACCTCTTTATACAAAGTATGGCGATAACGGAAGGCAATGCACCGGAGAGCAGAGAATATACATTGCCCGGCGGGCATACATCAGCGCCAGGGAGAGGAGAAGGGGGAGAGCACCGCTCTCCCCCGCCCCTCTCCATACAGTAACATAGGGTCTGGCACCGTATTCCATTGAAAGATAGGACATGCCCATCCCATACTTTCGTGTGAATGTAGTCCTATACAGAAGTTAAATGGCGGCGACAGTGTGCACCTTTTACAGCCCAGATGTAGCTGTTGGCCAGCATTGCACCAGAGGCAAGTAAACCTTGTTTGTTATATCCCCTTGGGCCCATTTGTAATGCAAAAGCAGCAGAGCATATACAAAAGTTTAAAAAAAAAAAAAAAAAAAAAAGTCTTATCCAAAGTGTTTTCATATGACAGATCACACCAAATCTAGCCAATCCCTAAAATGTAAACATATTATAGACTACTAGAAAGCACAATGTAGACAAGACAAAAGGAAAAAAATAAAAATAAAAAAAAAACACAACTCCAATGTATCTGCACTTGACCAAGTTGCAGCAAGACAAGCAAAACCATGCAAGTCTTCAATATATTAAAGATGGTGGCGTGCAACCTTTCCATTGGATCATTGTGGCAAACAAGGCATGCAGCTGCACAGGTCCTAAAAAAGGGATGTGAACTGGTTCCCTTTGTCTTCTCTGAAGCATGCTCTTATGCAGGTTGCACAACAAACATGGTAAAATAAAGTCTTCAAAAACATTCAGCAATAAACAAAGCAAATAAGTTCTTATTAATGTTGCATGTTTGCCAAGTATGTCTGAATAATGCCAACATAAGAGGTGCTTGTGCAAGGCCTGGATTGTTTGGTTACAATAAGTAAAAAGGGAAAAACCAAGGGTAAAAAAAAATAAAAAAAAAGCACATGAATTTGGGGTGGAGGGTGGAAAAGGAGACAGTTTTCAGACCTGGTTTAATCCTGAGAAAGATGGGTCCTGAGAAGTACTAACAGTCATGCTTCTTTTCCTCTTCCCCACTGGAGATTCGAAACACTGAACAGACAATAGAGGGTGGCAGTGCATCAAACAGTATCGCTAACATTGCAACAATGGCCGGCGCAGACAGGCAACACCGAGGCGGTAACAGGGGAGTCAAATGCCATCCTCCTTCCACCAAGTAGCTAGCTAAGGAGAACTTCCATTTTTATTACCCCCTTCCAAATCCAATTTCTACAAATTACCCCCGTATTTCAGAAAAGGCCATTCAAGGTTATGACACTGTCCACTTGGCAAAAGCCAATTTTTCTCTTTTTTATGGATTCCTTCTCTAGCACAGGAGCAAAGTGCCCCTCTGTTAGGGGAGGAGGCCACAAAGCTGACACTTCATTTCCCAAAATGCCCTTCCTCAAACACCCATTCACATGGTGATTAAGATCTGCAGAAAATCTTCAGTAAGGAAGAGGTGTAAGGCATTTTGTCACCTGAATTACAGTGATAAGCATGCAGGCCTTATTACTACAAAAGCTTCCTGTGGGGAGAGATAACGCAGGCGCCCTCCCTCTATGGCACATACTCAAGACTATCCTGTCCAACATAAACATTGGGAATTGCCTTTTGGATTTCTGCAATCTGGACTATGGAAATCACTGCTTAGGGTGTACATGGTATCTGCAGGAAAGGAAAGGAAATGCCAGAGAAGGGGAGGAAGGGTTTTAAAAAAAAATAAAATAAAAAAACATGGCCATTTCGGAGTAACAGGGGAAAAAAAGTTTTTCCAAAAACCCCATTTAGCAGAACAGTGTATATATTGTGTAGGGGTAAGAGGCAATCCTAAAAGTCAAACAATAGCACACATTTCTGATTCTCTAAGCATTTTTATGGGAGGCTTGGTTACAGGAAAAACCTAATCCAGGGAAGGAGATTAATATAAGCCTGGCCTATTTTTGTCAGCGATAAAACCCATTGAGGGGTTTTGAGCACAGGAACTTTTGTTAAGCAGAGGAGATCCACTGCAAAAATAGCAGTCTGGGCTCATTTATATCTCATATGAACCTGTGGAAACGGACTAAGGTTCTGGTTCCTTCTATGGACCATACTGTACAGTGGAGGGGAGGAAAGGCATCAAACAGAAATGCCTGTTGAGCTGCAGCGCTGTCACAGGCAGCTGCAATCTGCTGGTTTCTGATGCGTATGCCGCTGCAATATCGTCACGATGGGAAGGCAGAGCTCAACCTTTGCATTGCCAAGGTCAACTTCTGCACCACAATCCACAGCAAAAAGCAACTTGTCACTTATTTGCTGCGGATCAGATATGTGGATATTTTTTATAGGGCTGCATGCATCTACCTGGACCATACTCTTTGGGCCCTTTAAACAGCGTTGTTGGCAGACTAACCCTTTGTGTTCAATATATAACCTATCCCTTTTTTTTTTTAAATTCTATTCAGGTTTAGAAAATCAGAAGTGTGTGTTTAGGCAGGAATGGGGAGGATGTACACCTTCTGCCTCAACTAGTTAAAGCATATTATGACCCAAGTGTAAAAATTTGCTCCCACCTGATTGATGCAAGTGAATGGCAGAATGGCAACCATCATGAAAAATAAACCTTGTAACGTGACATCAGCATTCTGTAGATTGTACAGCTCTGATAGATATAGATATATCTATACACATACCAGTACACAAAAGGGAGACGCTCTGTGCAGACAGATTAAATCATAGCATTTGTCTGGCTGCTCAAGCATCACAAATGCCAAAAATAAAGGAAATAACAGTCCCGTTGTACATGCTGGGTACTGTGCAATATACAGGCAATGACGCCCAGTATTGGATGCCCAGGTTTTATCTTGTGCTGAACATGTGCCGCAAACATGCTACAAATCCATTGTAAGGTTTTGCAACATGGAAAATAAGGCAATATCCTAACACATGGAAACCCAGAACAGGCGCCACTGCTAATATTAATATAGGGGAAAAAAAAACCCTGTGGTGTGAAATTGAAAAGAGATAACACTTGTTTAATGTCAAGAACTGATAAAATGCCTTCAAAAATAGCAAAATTTATTTTAGTCACGATAGTTGCCCATTTTAGCCATGTCCTAATTAAAAAAAAAATTTTTTAAAAAGCCATTGCGTGTTTAGGGAGGCTATAGCACCTCTGCGTTTTCTGGCCTTGAGTTGGCATTCATACAGGCAAACAAAGGTAAACATTATCCACAACCAGATAACAGATAGAACAATTGGCAATCTTGCGCCTTAAGTTGGTGATCACATTTATAGTACGAAACTGTCCCCAGTTATAGTTTATGCACAGCATGCTTATTGATTTGCCAATTGCTGCCTGTCTGCCCGCTTTTAACATATTGGTACCTTCAATGAAGCATGTTATGTTAGCTCAGGAAAATACTAGAGATGAAATATAGATTGAAAAATCATGCAAAAATATAAAAATAATAAAGATATCCATGACCTACAGCAGCAATCTATGGCAGAGCTGCAATTAAAATGAGGTATGCAGTGTATGTATTCACCCCACTGTGCAGAGCCCTAAACGCCAGACTGGTAAACTAAACCAAGCCTTCTGATGCAAAAGGCTTCAGGTTGACATGTCGGTCTCTAATACTGACAACCTTTGACACCCCCCCCCCTTGTGTATGCATAACTCCTTTTAATCACAACTCAGATACATTGTGTTTAGTACAAATCTACAGCAACACATGAAAGTTGATTATGGCAATAACTAATTTGCTCAGATTAGACAGTATGTGAACATGATGTAGGATTATATAAATAGACTGGATGGAAAGACGGCAAGATAAAGCAACAGATAGTCATAGCGAAAACTCACACAATACTAACCTTATTACAATGACGTCCGATGCCCATTAGGAAGTTGTCTGGTTTGATGTCTCTGTGTATAAAATTCTTTGTATGGACATATTCAATTCTACTGATCATCTAAGAACAGAAAATTGAAAACCTTTACAGTACATGCAAGGAACAAAAGTAAAAAATAAAAAGTTTGCCTAGAATAAATTAAAGGGGTTGGCTACTCCTTTACATAAAAAACCCTCACACTGGAGGCTGCCATTAGAAGAAGCTAGAAACAGGAAGATGTGCAGGATGAGAATAACAGGAAAGGCTAAAGCTCTCACAGGAGGCAAAGACACAGGTACATATACATGCCACTACCCATCTAAAGGAAGAGATTTATTGAAAAGTAGCAAAGGACTTTAATACGAGTTGTTTTAAAGGGAATCTACCAGCAGGATGAAGGACTGTATGCAAATAAGCTCATTTGCATACAATCCTTCACCCTGGTGGAACATGCCCTTTAAGACCTACTGAAGCACAAGAGAATATGAAATTCACCAATATACACAGCAGCTACTTAAATGCTGTCACATACACTTCTACCTCCTCATACAAGTTACCATGATGGCACTTGGTACACTAGTCACATGACAGGTAGCAGTCAACTAAAGCAAGCTCGGTGTTTACATAAAACGTATTAAAGCATTACCTGGTCTGCTAACATAAGCACAGTTTTCATAGTGAATCTGCGTGAACAAAAATTGAAGAGGTCCTCAAGACTTGGCCCCAGCAAATCCATGACTAGAACATTGTAGTCCTTTTCTTGTCCATACCACCTAAAAGATGAAGCAATGTATTAATACTGTGTCTTCCATAACAATCCCCCACATATCTAGGCTACTGGGGCAGATTGAAAATTCACTTAGGTTAGTTGCTCAATCAAATGTGGTTCAAGAAAAACTCCATGTGCTGGCAGGATATTGTAGACAAAACCTTATTACTTCACTCCAGTGATCCCAGTTTCAGTATGGGAAATCCCTACAGCGCATGGAGCATTTTTCTCAAACTGATCTCTCATGATGTAAAAAATTCCCAGTCATGGTGTCTGGATGCATAAGCAAGTGTCCCTGGTTTATTCAGGTCTAATTTTTAAGACTGATTTCCTTTAATAAAAGTGAAAGAAAAGTAGACAACTGCCTCTCAATCTACTGCAGTTTCTAGGAGTCTGTATTGCTTGTGTAATAGTCCAGAAATAAGTGTCCCAAAATGCAGTGCCAGCTTCATTTCCTTCCTAGGGAGCTTTCATTTCAGGGCACAAGCACTAGTGCCAGCTCAGCCTTTAGAACAGACAAAAACTTGTACCTGATCTAGAACCAAGTTTTGTATCCACCAGTCCAGAGAGATTTCAGAATGTAGAGCAAATAATGAATGGTAACACACAGTGCAATGGTCTTGGCCATCTTGGCAATTCAGGTCTCAGCTCCATCAAGAGCACCTCAAATATAGGACATGTCCTTATGGAATCTTATATGGGTTAAGCAGCAGACTGCTGTACGATATAACAAAGCATTAGCTCTGAGTTTAGTGAATAACAGTTTTTTTTTTTGCTTTGGTAAAGCTGCAAACATGAAACGTTCAGACACCAAACATCATCACTTGTCCCATCTGCTAGGACATTTGCAGTCACAGCAGTGAAAAACAAAAATACTAAATATAACTCAAATTACACACAGTCTCTGCATGTGCAGATTATTTATATAGTCTTTACTGAGATCTTCCTGGACCTGATGCATTGGTGCTCCTACTTGTCCAGCCTTCATATATAATGACAGATGTCAAAGACGCTGCAGGCTTTTTACTCTATAAAGGATGTAAGATCCAGACTGGCATTTTATCCTCCAGTTAATTTGATGCCCAGTCCTCCTATTTCTGCAAATATATTAGCTGGCCAAGCATAAGAACAACCAGGTTACATAGCTATACTTACAGGGGTTTTCCCCATGACAGAAAATTCTCAGATTTCAATCCCCTAGTGATGTCATCACAATAATTTTTAACCCTTTACTTGACAATTTTACTTTTTCAGTTGGTGTTTTAGCTCCTATCACTCAGTGATGGTCAGTGTAATATTCCAGATGTGGGCAGTAAACAGACATTATGATCCATCTAGTTCTGCGAGCCGACCGTGTGGTTAGATTATCAGGGTACAGGTTTATATACACTTTAATTTGGAGTCTGAACAGTAGTATATAGTATCTGACACCTCTCCTGTGCCTTCCTCCTCAGATAAATAACATATCTGTCTGTTGCTTGTAGTGCGCCTCAGGCTGCTACAGAACTCAGATTCAATGCATCAGTGAGTGAGCTCCTTCCTGGACTGCAGGGAGCACAGAGAGAGAAAAGCCCTGTGTGGTCTCAGGCAAGATGGCTGCTGACCCTAAAGTCAGAAGTTACAGGGTCGTGTCTAGGAGCAACTGAAATAGTGTACAACAGGACTGATAGAGACAGGTTGGACTTATATCTGAATTGCTGTATTTTTTTGTTACCAGTGAATTAGACAAGCTGATATTTTCTTATCTTGAGTATAAGAAACTTGTCTTCGTGGGAATACCCCTTTAAGGCCGAACCCCTAAGAATGAATGCTTAATGTATTGGCACTTCTGAATTTATACTGGCCTTTAGAGTCACTAGTTAGAGGTCCAAAATGCAAATTATACCCTGGAACATGGAAAATACAACGTGCCAAACCACAAATGTCAATTTACCCACTAGAAGCTGTAGGAGTGAATTGGAAGTCTTACCTGATGTGTGGAATGCCAACGCCACCTTGCAAGATCTTATATAATTTGCTTTCATACAACAGCTGGGGATGGCGAGCTTTCTGCGACTCCAACTTTACAGCGACCTCCTGAATAATAAAATCCATGGTTAGAATCCTTGTGCAAGGCCGCTACTACACACATCCTTATATACAACACAGTCATCACTCTACACCAGTGGTTCTCAACCTTTCTAATGCTGTGACCCCCGCAATACAGTTCCTCATGTTGCGGTGACCCCAAACCATATACAAGAATATTGTATTCGTGCCAAAAATGCAATAAAATCGTGGCTCCGATGGCTTTGGGCGACCCCTGTGTTTTGATTGTTCGACCGCCGCCGGGGTCACGACCCACAGGGCGAGAACCACTGCTCTACAAAAACATATAACACAACAGCATTAGTAAAAGAAAAGCAGTCTTCCCATAGACCACAGATTTCTTGTGTGGACTTCATTGACATGAGGGGTCGGCCGAGCAGGACACATTCCCTCCGATGCCAGGAAATATAGGATATAGTTGATTTATGGGAGGGGTGTAAGGGAAACTATTACAGGGCGTCAGGTGATAGGACTCTGCTATTTGGAATTGACTATTGCAGTCCCGGTACGGCCACAGGATGGTGAAATTTCGGAGCGCTGAACACCAGGTAGAGGGAAGGCACTGCGTAACAACTTATGTTTTTCTTTTGGTTGCTTTGTATCTTCTTTTCAAATTGAAATTTGCTGTTACCCTCATTTGTAACCCCCCCATATTGGATACGACTTGGTATTCATGATTCCTTTCACATTGTTTTCCCTCCCTTCTTATTCTTTTACTGTTATAAAAATCTTAATAAATTTAAATATGAAGAAAAAAAAAAAAGTGATAGGAGAACCCGTGACTAGCTGCATTTTAGAAAATGTGGTGACAAGTTCCCTTTACATGAATTAGTTTCATTTTACACTCCACAGCCAGCTGTACAACACCATCCAAAAGAAAATCCATCCAACAGCTCCTCCAGCATTTCTGGATACAACACTTCATAGCCATAGACCAATGTGGTGCAGATATCACAATGCTTATTGCACAGAATTCCTTATGTCTGCCATTCTGACCGAATACTCCACAGCAATACGTTTTGTCAGTCTCTGGAGGGCCCATGTTTGCTTCTGCTCTAGGGAATGCTGGGAGATGATGTCAACTGAGTTTCCATAGTCACCGAGCTGCACCGGCACTTAGTGCACACCATGGTCAATAGTGACAGTGCCCTTTACGTAATGGCAATAGATCAGAGGCTTGTACTGCAAGGCCTGACAGATCACATTAGATGTGTACACTGGAGATGGGATGTACACGTGAAAACCTCTGATGGAAGGCTACTGCATATTAGTGGGATAGTTGGCGGCAACAACTGCATAGAGCACAGCAAGTGTATGGTCAGTGTTACCTGGCAAAGAAAAGAAACAGGAAGAAAAGGACGTGGCTCCTGGAGAACACACCTTACAGGTGCTGTACACCATTAGGGGATAGCTTACCTAATGGTTATACTAGGCGCTGTCACATTCCCATCATTACCTCACCTCTACAACCATAATACTGATCTAATGGGGGGGCAATAGGGGGCATTGAGGTAACAAGCAGCAGGGGAAGTTGTGAGGTTACAGGACTCCCCCATTTCTGCACATAAGTTTTCCTGTTTTGAGCCTAGTTCACATCTATGTTTTGACTTCAGTTATCCTTCTATTCCAAACAGAGAAAACGGAAAAAGTGGATCAGTACTAAACACCATTCACTGCACAGTGTGTACAGGTATAATTCTGCCTCTGTGTTAGATATATTTCCTTCTGTAATAAATAACAGATTCCCAGAAGAACTGATAACCAATGCACTGACATCAGCAGGTGTTAGAAGAGGGAAGGGAAAAAAAAACAAAAAAAAAAAAAACAGGTCTGTACAGCAGCTCTGCATCACCTCCCCAAGCCATGTACGTTTAACAAGCTGGAATACAGATAGACTGAATCACCAGGAAGGCGAGTGCCATTCTACATCCCTCTATTCTGATGTTATACCCCTCCATACTCTGGATTCACAGGCTGTTACAATGTCTCACTTCTGCCAAGTCAGCATTATCCCCTCCTTGATGTTTTCTCACATAGTGGGAGGTTAGGGGGAAGTGCTCTGCATAGTGTAATAGCTTGTGAATCTGCAGCACAGACAACCCCATACTCATTAGCATAATTATAAGAGTTGATTTAAGAAGGAATGAGGTCATGGGTAACAAATATAAGATGATTACCACGGTCGCGGTGCCTGAATCTATGAGTAAGTGTCGCTGGTTTATCATGGAGTTTGATGGTTGATTTTGTTTAATCCATAATAAATTAGAGTCCAGTCACTTATCCACATATGGGATTATTTCGAGTCCCCTCCACATGAATGTAACAACCTCCATGGTGATAACTAAGCTACGTACCAGAGTCTGCCCTGTAATACAACAAGCCATCTGAGAGATAGAAACCCTTTCAGGAAGCTGGATCCCTGAAGGAAAGCTTCTAGTGGTTTATATTTTTACGGTAAAGAAACAAACCCCCAAACATTTGTCAACAAATACAGAATGTCTATTACAGCTTCTGGTGGACCATTACCAGTAATCGCCTACAACAGCCATGAAGGCTGACTGCTCATGGTGCCACCTCTGACACAACTCATAGTCGTCTACATGGTATGACACGAGTCAGGACCGCTCATGTGAGAGGACAGGGGGCGTCTCAGACTCCAACTGCATAGTCCGGGACGCAGCAGCCATTTTGTGACATCACAGATCAGACCCTTTAACAGGCAAGAAGGAAGGGCATCATGTGACTACATGTTATCCCTAGATTAAGGGCACTTTAATCATACAGTAGTATTCTGCATAGTAAGAGGAAACCCAGTTACTACATCTCTTATTTACTTAAATGCATCCAAATCCCCTAAAACATGCCCCATCTAATACCTATATATACATTGCATATCCATAGGTCACAAGACAAGTGACAGGTAGATCTGGTCCCTGGAGCCATCAAACACTAAAAAAAAACCAGAATAGAGGGACACAAAATGTTAAAGACAATTTCTGGGTTTACCACCTGCTGAGTGATTCGATGGATACACTTCAGTATAAATTGATTTTAGTTCCTATTCTATATTGTTCTTTCTGGGCTTGCGGTAAGTAGCAGATCCTACTGTGACACATGTATACAAGTTTACATATACAGAGAAAGCCCACTAGACACGGATAAACATGAACAAGCGACAGGTAATCTTATATAAATATGCTTGGCTTCCCCTGCTCTATAACATTCTTCCTCAGGGGTTGTTGAGAATAAAAGGATTGTATGTAGCGCTGATTTCCAACTCCATTTACCTAAAGTAGCCAGACAATTCCAGGACAGAGAGAACAGCCATGTTACCCCAATCCTGCACACCCCATCACATCAGTATACATATTATACTCGCTTTCCAATATATAGCGCCTAGAGACTGTCAAGCGGGTGTCTCTGGTGACCAGGGTTTATCACTTTACCATCTCTCAACTGAAAACCTCCCACTTGACAATTTTCTAGCATTGGCCAGACTAATATAGGGGGAGAATAGCCAAAGCCCCCGGCCATCAGGTCAGTATTACACACACCACTTCCAGATAAACCCCCAGAAAGTCTCTCATTTCCTGCCACACGCATAGTTCACCCATATAAGCGCCAGGCCCCGGGTTAGAGTACAGTGGTGTAATAACCCGGGGCAGGGCAGATAATACACCAGTATAAGCCACACAGTAGGGGTCCGGGGCACAGGCCGCGCACACACACCGCCAGGGGGCGCTCCCCGCACTGCGTTACCTCGCCATTAGTGATGTTGATCGCCAGGTAGATGTCCCCAAAGGAGCCCGAGCCAATCTTCCGCACCAGCTTGTACTTCCCTCCGACTATAAACTCCGCTTTGGAGCCGCTACTGCTCGCCATGATCCGGGGAGGCGGGTGACGAGGATACAACAGTCCGGCCGGGGATCACGTAGATGTCCGGGGCACAGGGGGTGACACCTCAGGCTTCGGCTTGCTTTGTCTGTTACACGATGACGGGGCAGCCGTGTGTTCCTGCTCCCCGACTCTCGCTGCCCCCTTGGCCGAGCGATATATGGCTCCCAGTGAGCCTCCCGGACCCTCGAGTGCCGGGTTTCTAAGGTCTTCCCTCCGTTACAGCCGCAGCCCTCCGCTCTCTCCTTAGGCCGCCATCTTGTGTTCTCTTCTTCCTGCTCCCCCCTGCCTTCTCTCCCTCACCACAAAATGCCCTCCTCCGCGCCGCGCTGCACGCTGGGAAGAGGGGAGGGGCGTGAGATGTTATCGCCCGCCGCGTCCTCACTGACTGCCTCTAGCACTCCCCGCCTCCAGCTGGCTGCGCGCGTGACGTCACGGCACACCCCGCGAGCCGCGCCGCCATGTCTCTAATGGGCGCGGGGTTCGCTTCCGCCTTGTGTGCGGATAGACCGGCTCGCCCGGACACTGCAGTGACCTGATATTAGTCGTCATAATCTACCAGAGGTGTATTGTAATGAATCATAAAGCTACAAGTTATTATATGCTTAGGAGAAATGGCGGGTCTGCAGTAACCAGAAGACAAAATGGCGGCTCACTCCTCCCATGTCCCGCCAAAAGGCCCGCACTGACCAAGGAGAGAACGACGTGACGGGAGAAAGTCAGCCTCTCCCTGTCCCTATGGCTACGACACAGACTGCCATGGGCAGGTGACACCACACCTCAGCGCATTACAGGCATTCCTCCTGGAGA
This sequence comes from Engystomops pustulosus, assembly GCF_040894005.1. NCBI lineage: Eukaryota > Metazoa > Chordata > Amphibia > Anura > Leptodactylidae > Engystomops > Engystomops pustulosus. The sequence continues at coordinate 70,962,670 of NC_092414.1, forward strand.
CGGAGGAGGCCATTACTTGACGTCACGGGGAGTGTCCGCCTCATAATGGAGGCTCGTACTGACAGAAACCTCCCGCCTGTTCTCACCCTAACGAGGCTTCATTCTGGTCCACAGCTTGTGCCACTCAATGCACTATTTCTGCCTCTCACCTGGACTTCAGGCTTTTAAGTTCAGGTCACTGCACTAGAGGTTGGACAAGGCTTGCGGCCATTAAACTGACTTATGAATGAATCCTGAGGGAACATGGAAGTGGTGCTGTCAGACCACATTTTCTACTTCAATTACCCAAAAGTAGAGACATTTTGACAAAGATATAACTCAAAAAGAACTTTAATGTGTCTAAATATACTCTGACACTAAGAGCACCACAAAAACAGGGTCCGATTAGACCCTCAAACATCATGACTGCAGTGTATGAATATACCTTTATGCTGGGCAACAGCCATGAGGCAAGTTGAGCCTCTTGCTTCAGGCAGCACCATCTGAAGCAAGGGGGGGGGGGGCTTAAGGGCGCAGTTATCTACTACAAAGCAGGAACTGACACTTAAAAATAGTTTCTGCATGTGACACTGCATGGACAACCCATGTACTAAAAATAATTTGATATATTGCTACTGGATGGGGAAGAGGGGGCACCATTCTATACCTCGTCTCAGAGTTTCTGTTCACCCTAGGCCATGGGCATTACAATGTCAGTGGCTGAATATACTGTGGCACTGATGGAAGAATGAGTACGTCTATATCTAGACGTACCCTAACAGCAGGGGCAGCATGACTGTAGTGTCTGAATATACCCTCACACCAGCAGTAGCATAACTGCAGTGTCTCAAGATACCCTTAAACCATGGTATCATGACTGCAGTGTAAATATACCCTCACACCATAGGCAACATAATTTTAGTGGCTGAATATACTCTGGCACGGATGGAAACAAGTACTGCTGTATTTATATATAGTCAAACTGGATTGGCAACATGTCTGTTGTATCTGAATATATGCTCATAACATGGGCAACACCTTTGTCATGTCTGAATGTACCATGGTCAATGTGACTAAAGTTCTGAATATATAAAGTCTGAAAAAAGTCTTCCAACTAGGACATGCTCGGACGCACAGTCCATTAAGAAAATGGCCATGGGCAATGATCTATGAAGAGGTATTGCATTTAGTGCAGCCATGTGGGATCTTTTCAAAAAATGGATTTACATGTCCGTGGAATCTGCTTCATCCAGTGAGTGTCCTCTTCATACCACAAGAACCTTATTTCATCTGTTGTCCGGTGGTCTGACCCCATGAAAGTATCAAAGCAGTGCTGAGTAAGATGGGCACACAAGGTCGCCGCTTCTATCCACCAAGTCCTGGGTTACCAAAACAGTAAAACAAGGCTGTTCTGTCCCATAATGGTGAAATGTATACAGTGTAGTTCTTTGAATATGTTAGGGTAGTCTACAAAGATTTTTCATGATGCCCATCTTTCTGAATAGGCTGTAAATATGCTAACTGGGAGTCTGACACCCAACCCCCAAATTTATAAGAATAACAGGGGCGGCACGGTGGCTGAGTGAGTAGCGCTTCTGCCTTGCAGCACTGGGGTCCTAGGTTCGAATCCGACCAAGGTCAACATCTGCAAAGAGTTTGTATGTTCTCTCCGTGTTTGCGTGGGTTTCCTCCGGGTACTCCGGTTTCCTCCCACACTCCAAAAAAAAAAAAACATACTGTTAGGTTGTTTAGATTGTGAGCCCCATGGGGACAGGGACCAATTTGACATGCTTTGTGCAGCGCTGCGTAATCTGTGTGCGCTATATAAATAAAGAATTATTATTATTATAACAGGAAGCGGGAACAGCCGGCTCAGTGCTCAGGGATGTAGTGTGCGTCTGCTGGGAATGCAGATGAGGCTCTCAGTGGGACCTCTGCTGTAGGTACAGTGCCCAGGCCTTGTCTCTTGTATTTACCACTTCACTTACCATCCACCAGTGTAACCTTGTGGGTGACCGCAATCATCTGTCACTTTTCAGCTCGCTTCTCTCTTCCTACAAATACGCTAAAGCAGATATAATACTGTGAAGAACATGATTTATGATTTTACTCTATTTTTTTTATATAGGGATAACAGAAAGGTATTTATAGATGCATCTCCTGCATCTTCCTGATACGTTGTGACCCTTCCTTGGGCTTAGTGTGAAAATACTATCCCATACTGCCTTGCGTAAGGCAGCAGCTGACGAGATCTCCAGGAAACATCTGTTGCAATTCCTGGAGTGCATACACCTAGGATACAATAGCAATGATAGGATCCTAGGCACACCCAGGCTGTATACAGAATTATTAGCATTTATATAGACATTAGAGAAGTGCTGATGATTGTAATCCTGTGTTTTTGTCCTTTTGTGGAAGGTCTGGGAGGCCACGCCTGGACAAAGTGTCTGAGCTTACCATGTATGGGCATAGAGCCTGTGATCCCATCCACTGTACAACAACCTCATGTATAAAAGTGTGTGCAACACTGACATCTTGTGGTGAAGTGTAATATCACTGTATTGTTGATGCTTGGTTACATCCACTCTTGAGGCCACACTAGAACGACGGCCCAAATTTACTAAAGCCCCTGCACTAGTTTTCTGTCTGACTCTAAACATTCTTTCTAATGCAAACTACTTGTACATGTATTTATGAAGTGTCCGAGACATAAATGTATTGCTCGTGACTGATTTGTGTTGTGGCTGCACTAAGGGACGTTCCGGTGCACAGTTGAACCGCACGCCACCTTTATCATGCAGAGTCTGACAGAATTGCGTTGCACGCCCTATATTAACGGTGCACCAAAAAAAAGTTGGTGCACTTTGTCGGAGCAGTGCAGGTGGTGCCAGACTCCTGCAGAAAGTGTGGCAGAAATCCTGAATCTGGTGCACACTACACATAGTACAAGAGCTCTTGTATTAAACAGCCTGTTTGTCGGCTGAACTGCAGCACTGCTACAGTAACAATTAATACACTGCCATTGCTGCAGTTCAGCCCGCAGATCCTTGTAACATATTTCTGTATAATGCAAGGGCTCCCATCCTGTGCAAGGTTCCAGTGTTAATTTGATGATGTCATTGCAGCAATGAGTTTCAAACCATTGGCAGTGGAGGAGGCAGGACTGCTGCTTAGGAACTGAGAAAGATGCATACCTGATGTTTGTTTGTTTTTTCATTTACTATGTAGCATCAGGGGTATGAGGAAGCAAGGAGCCACAGTGTGAGAAGGAGAAGAGACGCCACTATTTAAGGAGGAAGAGGAGATAGGCCACAACATGAGGGGGAAGAGCAGAGGAGCCACAATGTGAGGTGGGGGAATGAGAGGACTCAATGTGAGGGGGAGGAGAAGAAAGGGGCCACAGTGTGAGATGAAGAGAGGGCACTGGAAAAAGCCTCCATCAAAATCTTAAAGGAGCTGTTGCAGTATCGTTTGCAGTTCCATCAAAATCTTAAAGTGTCATTTCAGATGATTTTTGATATTGTGCATTGTATAAAATACTGTATTGAGAAATTCTCCTTAGTTTGTAAAGAAACAAACTGCTAAGTGCCACATAATTACAATGTTCCCCACATACCCCCACACACAATTTTAAAAATGATCTCAAATGAGTAGCTTGCTGTAATGAGCCAACTTCATCAGAGGGAGAGATGGTGGAGAGCGAAAGATGATAAGGGGGGATGAAAGGAGCTTACTCCATGATGTCGGTAGCCACGTTCCTGGGTCAAAGAAGGCACCGGCTGCGCACAGCAACCAGCTATACAGTATGTACATCTTAAAGATACACATATGGCTGATTGCTGCTGAGGGCCGGCACAGCGCCCCAGGATAATAGGTGATGGTAATGCCCAATACGATTGCCTATCCTCGCCTTGTCCTGGCCCTGGTTTGCAGTTCCAATATCACCCAGGTTTTTTTGCATCAGTGTTGCTTCACACTACCAGTTTTACAAGTATTTGCATCAGTATTAACCTATACTGATGGTGGTAGCAGTATGAATTCCCAGCTGCCACTACTTTCTCGCCAGGCTGTCCCACCCTTAAACAACAGGTTGCAGATTAAATCAGGTGGGCACTGTGCAATGCCATAAGTCCCAAGGTGCACATCTGACATCTCCTAAATTGCTTACTGGGTTAATATAGAGGTGGCTGGTCCCGAGATATGAAGCGGTTTGGTTCAAATTCTGCCCCTACCCAGGATTGCTGGACATCAATTCTTGCCAACCCTCCTCTTAGTCAGCGCAGCACATGCATCACCAGAAAACCATGAGGAAACGCCAGCGGGCCATGCTAAAACTCATCTGTCTGGGTGAAAAAACACACACCACCCAGGAACTATGGACTGGGTTCCCGGAGCAGACAGATGTGTGGTTGCTACCACTGAACCTCAAGCTAAGCAGCAACATCCATTAGCTTGTAGCAGCTTTGGGCCAAGCCAGGATGATGCATATCCCTTGCCTTGTACATGCTGAACCTGGTGTTGCAAAGCTTCCTTGCCAACTACATAGAGGTGCTGCTTAAAGGACATCTACCACCAGGATGAAGGATTGTAAACCAAGCACACTGGCATACTGGGGTGTGCCCCCTCTGGCAGGATCTGCTCTTCTTTAAGCTTCTTATGCCCTGTTTTTTTTTTTTTTTTTTTTACAAAAAAAGGTTTTAAAATGTATGCAAATGAGTCTGAAGGGCTACAGGCTCCACAGGTGTTAATATAGCCTCAGGCCCCTCAGACTCATTTGAATAATTTGAAAAGCCCTTTTTTGCCAAAAATCCGGGCATAATGAGCTAAAAGAAGAGTGGACCCTGCCAGAGGGGGCACACATCAGTATTTCAGTGTACTTGGTTTACAATCCCTGATTCTGGTGGTAGATGTTCTTTAACCGGTTAAGGAGCGGGCCCTTCCTGTTTTTTCCATTTTTCACTCCCCACCTTCAAAAATCTATAACTTCTTTATTTTTACATGTAAAGTGCCATTTTCGACTTTGGGCGCTATTTTCTGTTAGGAGGTTAAACACATTGAAAAACTGTTAATATTTTTTGATAGATCGGGCATTTCCGGACGCGTCGATACCTAATGTGTTAATGATTTTTACTGTTTATTTATATTTATGTCAGTTCTAGGGGAAGGGGGGTGATTTGAATTTTTAGTTTTTTTTATTATAATTTTTTATAATAACCCTAGGTTGTCTGATCGATGCTATCATATACTGCCATACTACAGTATGGCAGTATATGGGGATTTTCCTCCTCATTTATTACAGTGTGCTATCAGCACATTGTAATGAAGGGGTTAAAACGAAATAGCCACGGGTCCTGAGGCTACCATGGAGACGGATCGCCGCTCCCCGATGACGTCACAGGGAGCGATGATCTTAGGCAAGATGACGGCGCCCATTTGCCGCCATTTTTTTGAGGCTGCCTGCAGCGATCGCTGTGATAACAACCGTGATCAGTGCTAGCACCAATCGCTGGTGTTACCGGTATGCAGCAAAGACTTCCCGGCTAGGGAGAGGCCTCAGCCCATGAGCCATGGGACCTGACCGCCGCCGTGAATACACAGCGGGCAGTTGTGAACCAGTTAAAGTGTGTGGCATCTGTTTGCATTTTTGGTGTTCATTCCCTGATGCTGCTTGCCTTTGGCCTGCCCAAACACTGTCTTAAAAGTGATATACCGACCAGGTGAAATTCCATTTTGCATGTGCTGGAAATGGAAAGAGTGTGTGAGCAGCAGCAAGCAATTATTGAATTCCAGCTCCAGTATTCCAACAATATGGTTAGAGCTGATGGTACCATTGTCAGTGTTACCAAAATTGGTTGAATGGCTAGACCTTTCCCTCTATGCCCTCCCTTGCAGCAAGTGTGCTGTCAGAGTGTGTATTCAGCACCGCCGGTGGTGTCATCACCAAGAAGAGGATTCAGTTACCTGCAGCCCATGACACAATATGAGAACAGGGAAGGTGGGATCTTACAATATTGTTTAACACTAGTGTGGATCCCTAGATGTTACACCTGAAGTTGTGGCTAAATAGCTAAGCATGAAACCTATGGTCCCAAGGGGAAGGTGTCATCCCAGACAGTGGAGTGTGACTTCCGATACTAGGGTAAGACATGTACCACATTATACTTGTGTTAGGCATCTGTTAGGTTGGACACTTGTACATAACCTTGTATTAGTACTGATTGCCCACACTTAAAGGGGTATTCTCGTTTGGGCACTCACATTCAGTTTGATAAATCTGCCATATATAAACATTTCTTCAATTAGATGTTATTAAAAAATATGTTCCTGTGTGAAGATAATTTCTCATAAATATAGTCATTTTGTCCCTTAGAAACGATATAGCTTCCTCGGATACGGCCACGTCTGCTGGAGGGATTGCACAAAGAAACAAAAGGTTTTTGTATATGAAATGTCCGGGATTTACTACATGTCGCACAGCCACCCTGTGGTAATGATTGCTGAATCCTGGAGGTCAGACAGGACTCAATAGCTCATGTCTGGCCACCGCTGCCAGAGTGTGACGTGGTCGTAACCGAGGAAGCCATCTCGTTTCTAAGGGGCAGAATGACTACATTTATGAGAAATTATCTTCACACAGGAACATTTTTTTTAATAACATTCAATTGAAGAAATGTTTATAAATGGAAGATTAGTGAAACCGAATGTGAATGCCCAGGCGAGAATACCCCTTTAAGCTTAGTCTATACCCCTTTATATATATATGTACCCACTATTCTCCATATTTTGTCCGGTGATGCCCTGTTTTCCTCCTCTGCTAACACCTTGATGTTTTTAAAAATTTTTATTGTATGTAATAAAGTTTTCTACATTTGCATATACAGGCGGTCCCCTACTTAAGGACACCCGACTTACAGACAACCCATAGTTACAGACAGACCCATCTGACCTTTGGTGAAGCTCTCTGAATGCTTTACTATAGTCCCAGATTGCAATAATCAGCTGTAAGGTGTCTGTAATGAAGCTTTATTGATAATCCTTGGTCCCATTACAGCAAAAAATGTTGAAACTCCAATTGTCACTGGGGCCAAAGAAATTTTTGTCTGGATCTACAATTATAAAATATACAGTTTCGACTTGCATACAAATTCAACTTAAGAACAAACCTCCGGACCCTATCTTGTACGTAACCCGGGGACTGCCTGTATTTCTCAGTTTGGCTTTCTTTTCCTGAAAGGGACTTTCCCTTTGAGGACAATAGGTTTCATATCTACAGCCAATGTAGACATCATCGAGATCATTAAGATGAACCAGGCATGGATGCCATGTGACTTGGCTGTGCCACTGTTTGAAAAAGTTGGTAAAGTATGAAATACCACATTACCTGAAATTGTCAAATGCTGCAGTACCTGAAATTTAAAGTGACCTGTCACCATGTCATTTGTATCTTGTGACAGGTTCCAATAGGCTATGCTATGCTGATTTTAAAAATGTTTTGAATAATTTCAGTAGTTTATAAAAGTTTAATTCACATAACCTGGTCCCCTGCGTGTGGTGAGTCCCAGGGTAGGGACAGGTGCAGCCTGCGTGCGTCTATGTCTCCTTGTGCATTTTTCTTCTACCACTCCCCTCCGTCCCCGGCTTGCTCAATGCATAGGACAGGAAGTGGGGAGGAGTGAAAAAGCTGGATGAGGGTGGAATAGAAGAAACTGACACTGGCACACACAGGCTGTAGCTGCCCCTCCCTAGGGACACACCTCGTGCTGCTGGCAGGGATGCATGCAATGTGAATTGAACTATATAAACTACTGAAATGAATCAGAATGCTGCCAAAGGCATTTTTAAAATCAGCATAGCATAGGCTATAGGAACCTGTCATCAGCTAAAAATCACATTCCTGCTGACAAGTTCTCTTTAATTTGAAATTGACAAATTCAGTTGGAGCTGAATTTAGACTTGAAATTGTCAAATACATGGATTTTGACAGCAGTGAGAGGAAGGGTTTGTGGTTTTCTCCCTGATTCCTTTAACACAATCAAAATAATGGGGTCTGAGCGCCTTTACCCTCAATAACATTAACAGCATTTTATTTTATATTATAATTAATTTTTTTATGTTATATTATTATTTAAAGTACTTTTCCTAACCCTTTCTTTCTCAGGGCAACTGTCCTGTTATTACCACCATACTTCAGCACTCTATCCCGTACTACCTCCATTTTTACTGCCATTTTTGGGTGTTAAAATTCGGGTCCCAAATGATTTAAATGGGGTTCGCGTTCAGGTTCAGGTTTGCGAGGAAGTCTGGGTCCCAAACCAAAAATTTTTCCCGGTATTCAGACAAACCTGTCAAACCAAATTTTCTCTAACCCAAAAGTTAGGAGGCATGATTGAGCCTGCAGTGTATTTGTGATTCTTTTGAAAAGTTGCACTAACATTAAAGATATATGGGCAATTAGTTCTAAAATATTTCATATGCCAGGAGATATATCCACTATAGTGGAATTGCACCTTTTTAAAAAGTCAAACGTCATAAATCTGATTTTGACAGAAAAGGCAAAAATATGTGTCCAATGTTACAATTCTGTGACAATCAAATACAATGATACATTTACCCCATCAGTTCTAACATCCTGTAAGGAGAACTGTGCATTTTGAATAGTATTTTACATGCACCAGAAATTAAGGGACCTCCACTTGCATGATATTCTCTTTACAGATGACAGCGGGTTAACAATGAGCACATGTGACAGACATGAAAGTGTCTAGAGATTCTGTGGTAAAAATGATACTGCTTGAAACTGGGTTGTTTGTGGGTGATGGTCTGGTCTGATGGTATCCTTGGTTGCACAAAATTGTCATCGTAGTATAAAACTAAAGTTGACATGGCGCAGAAGCCCTGATAAACATGACCAATACTGCATAAAAATCTATATTCACACACATACAGTATATGCAACATCTACACACATACTGAGTATACATACAGCAAATACACATATATAAACAGGATATAGAGCAAATACACACACAGCTATACATACATATATACATGCATATATACATACACACACATATATACACATCTATATATACATACATACATACATAGAAGTTGCCTTACTTTTTTCTTCTTTTCTTGTCCTCCAGTGCAAGGGGATGTTTGCCAGAGCCGGGGGGAATCGGAGCCAGGGGGGCTGCTCTGGAGCGGAGACCGGTGAGCTGTGCGCAGAGACCGGGGAGCTGGGAGTGGACAGCGGAGACCAGGGAGCGGACTGCGGGGAGCTGGGAGTGGACAGCGGAGACTGGGTAGCGGAGATCTAGGAGTGGACAGCGGGGAGCTGGGTGCGGAGACCAGAGAGCTGGGAGCGGAGAGCCGGTAGCTGGGAGTGGAAAGCGGGGAGCTGGTAGTAATTGTGGCAGGTAGGGGGGTGTCCAGGTACCTCTGTGCCAGCCGGCGAGTGGGGTTATGTGCGGGCCGGCGGCAGGTGTATGTGCCGGCTTGCGGGTGAACATGGCAGGAGGCCTGCCGCCTGAGGTGAGAATCTCAACTCGCCTCATGGCAGGTGCGCCCCTCAGTGTATACTGCCATTCTTGGAAATATGTAGCAATTAAGACCTTTTAAATACATATTAATAAGTGTAGAATGCGTTAAGGAAGTCTTAAATGGAACATGTCACCATATTTTTCACAAATACAGCTAGTGGCAGGATCCCATGGAGCTCTAGTAACTAACTGACACCCTTCTTTTAGCTAAAAATTGTTTCCCTCATATTACCATATTTTCAACTCTATTATTTTACCTGGTATCCAAGGATGTCTATAGAAAGCCGAGGTGGGCGTGGGCTCTTCAGGCTGAATCCAGCACCTCCTTCCCATGCTTTCTCTGCATACAGCTGTAATATAGCATGACCAGGGTGACATCATCACAGGTCCTTTAGCCTCCTAACATAAGCAAACTGTACAACAAGCAAATATCTCATGAAATCAAAGCATATGATATCACATGAAATCACAGAAGCCTGCATGGGAAGGAGAAGAAGTTTATGCAGGCATGCTGTGATTGTTTATGTGGTGAGATATGTTCATTGAGTACAGTTTGCTAATGTTAAGAGGCTGAAAGGCTTGTAATGATGTCACCCTAGTCACATGACTAGGCCACGCCCGTCAACAAGTTTATAACTCTGATTTCATGGGGTTCTGAGGGAAACTATTTTTAGCTAAAAGAAGGGTGTGAAATTGTTACTGGGGCTCTATGGAAACCTGCCGCTAGCTGTATTTGTGTAAAATGCGGTAACAGGTTCCCTTTAAGGCCGTTTAACTTTTTCACATTTCATGCTTTCCCACATTATTCAAAACTCTAAACCCTACAATGACAAACTGAAAACTGAACGTTAGACTTTTTTGATAATTTATGGAAAAGTATAAATTTAAAGATAGTATTTGCATAAGTATTCAGACAGTATCTGGCAAAAGTGAGTACACCCCTCACAATGTTTGAATTACCCGCCTGTTTGTATACAGATGCCAGCGGTGCCGTCTCGACCACAGCTACACACTTGCAGAGCAGGAGTTTCTGGCTATAGCAGTCACCATGGCCATGGTTAAGTGGCCCCACTGGCCTCTGGATACAAACAGAGGCCGTCAGTGACGTGGAGAGTGGGAGGCATAAGCTTTTTATTCTTTTTAAATCCCCCACAGCCATATATAATGGGGCACATTTACTTACCCTTCCTGCGCTATCCCCAATAGTGCATTGTCCGAACAGAATGCACATTTGCCGCGATTCACGAAGATCATACGCCCGTTTTCCTGCATGTGTCGCTTCCCTGCTCAGGTCCGGCTAGTTCACCTTCTTCTTCCTTGTGTATGTAAGTGCATTGTGTTGCGACACAAATTGAATCTTTAAATCCAGCGCTCAGTCCGAATCAATCGGATCGTCCAAGGGCCAGCCCCACGATTTCTCGCATGAAAGCCATCACAGCTACGCCACAATCCAATTGCATGCAACACAATCCCCAGTTAAATACCTGTCCAAGCAGCGCAAAACCCAACAAATGTGCAATCTGCAGAACTTTAGTAAATAAGCCCCAATAGGTTTTGCATTCTCTGACAACCCCTTTTAATTGTTGGTTACCCTCCATGGCGGACTTTATCTTTAACTATAAGTTATCATTTAATCTGAAATTGGGGTATATTTTCTACTATATTTTTGTATTCTGTGACATAAAATGATCAAACACCATGTTGATTTTTACATAAGTTTATTTTTGCTACAGTTGTACAGTATAAAGGATCTTTTCACATTACATTCAAGTCTTCCCATAGGTTTACATATAAACATATAAAAGACAAGTGCAGGCAGTCCCAGACTTAAGGACACTCGCCTTACAGATGACTCCTAGTTACAGACAGACCTCTTTGCCCATTGTGACCTCTGGTGAAGCTCTCTGGATGCTTTACTGTAGTCCCAGACTGCAGTGATCAGCTGTAAGGTGTCTGTAATGAAGTTTTATTGATAATCCTTGTTCCCGCACAAAATTTTTAAAATCCTGTTGTCACAGGCACAATTTTCTGGAGTTGAAATCATAAAATATACCAATTCTGACTTACATACAAATTCAACTTAAGTACAAACTGCCTGTAATTATTTTGAAGACCTGTTTTCATATTAAGATGACTTTTGAATGAGAAGCCTTCTACATTTCCAGTTACTATATGAATTACATTTTGATTATGTTTCAAACATTCTTTGCCTTTTTGTAAATTTCAACTGGTTCTGCAACTTTTTACCTAGGAGGGTAATTTACCAGAAACGTTTCACTTTGGAGAAATAAGCAGGAAATAAAATAAAGAATAAACAAGGTTAAAAAATTCCATACTAAAGGTTTCTATTCATTCAAATTTCACATTGTCATTGCACATTTCAACAACTGTATTTAAAGGTTCTTTTTTTAGGCACAAGAACTGTTTGCTGTAATAGACTGTGGATTCTTATTGTGATGCACAGGATTAATAAATTGGTGCAAGGCTGAAAGCGTCTGAAACAACTCCACAATCATAGAACTTGATAGATTTGCCTTTTGTGTGTTTAAGTGTGCAACACAAATTGTGCCAAAAATAGGTGTCAGAGAAATTAGAAGAGCAGAAAAAGGGTCAAAATTCACAACTGGTGTAAGTGTCAGAACAGAAGCTAATTTGTGGCAATGACACATAGGGGCACATTTACTTAACCTTCCGGAGAAGTTTACAGAAAGTGCATTGTCCAACGATAATGTACTGTGCCGCAATCACTATGATCATGTGATATCCTGCATGTGTCGCTTCCCCGCTCAGGTCCAACAGAGTTCACCTTTTGGTGCATGTAAGTGCTTGAGCTTTCGACAGAATTTGAAAATCAGTCCTAATGCGTCAGATCATCCGATGGCACGCCCCTGCGATTTCTGTCGCATGAAGACCAGTGCAGATGCGACAAAATTTGATTGTGTGCGACACAATCCCCTAGTGTAGTGTCCCTCACTGCATGGCGGTAGTGTCCCTCACTGCATGGCGGTAGTGTCCCTCACTGCATGGCGGTAGTGTCCCTCACCGCATGGCGGTAATGTCCCTCACCGTATGGCGGTAGTGTCCCTCACTGTATGGCGGTATTGTTCCTCACTGTATGGCGGTATTGTTCCTCACTGTATGGCAGTAGTGATCCTCACTGTGTGGCGGTACTGTTCCTCACTATATAGCGGCAGTGTCCCTCACTGTATGGCGGTAATGTCCCTCACTGTATGGCGGTAGTGTTCCTCACCGTATGGTGGTAGTGTTCCTCAATGTATGAAGGTAGTGTCCCTCACTGTATGGCAGTATTGTCCCTCACTGTATGGCTGTATTCCTCACTGTATGGTGGTAGTGTCCCTCACTGTATGGCGGTAGTGTTCCTCACTGTATGGCGGTAGTGATCCTCACTGTATAGCGGTAGTGATCCTCACTGTGTGGCGGTAGTGTTCCTCACTGTATGGTGGTAGTATTCCTCACTGTATGGCGGTAGTGTTCCTCACTGTATGGCGGTAGTGTTCCTCACTGTATGTCGGTATTGTTCCTCACTGTATGGCGGTAGTGATCCTCACTGTGTGGCGGTAGTGTTCCTCACTGTATGGCGGTAGTGATCCTCACTATATAGCGGTAGTGATCCTGACTGTGTGGCGGTAGTGTTCCTCACTATATAGCCGTAGTGTTCCTCATTGTATGGCTGTATTCCTCACTGTGTGGTGGTAGTGTCCCTCACTGTATGGCGGTAGTGTTCCTCACTGAATGGCAGTATTGTCCCTCACTGTATAGGGGTAGTATTCCTCACTGTATGGGGGTAGTATTCCTCACTGTATGGGCGTAGTGTTCCTCACTGTATGGCGGTAGTGTCCCTCACTGTATGGCAGTAGTGTCCCTCACTGTATGGCAGTAGTGTCCCTCACTGTATGGCTGTATTCCTCACTGTATGGTGGTAGTGTCCCTCACTGTATGGCAGTAGTATTCCTCACTGTATGGGGGTAGTATTCCTCACTGTATGGGCGTAGTGTTCCTCACTGTATGGCGGTAGTGTCCCTCACTGTATGGCAGTAGTGTCCCTCACTGTATGGCAGTAGTGTCCCTCACTGTATGGCTGTATTCCTCACTGTATGGTGGTAGTGTCCCTCACTGTATGGCAGTAGTGTTCCTCACTGTATGGCGGTAGTGTTCCTCACTGTATGTCGGTATTGTTCCTCACTGTATGGCGGTAGTGATCCTCACTGTATGGCGGTAGTGATCCTCACTGTATGGCGGTAGTGATCCTCACTGTGTGGCGGTAGTGTTCCTCACTGTATGGTGGTAGTATTCCTCACTGTATGGCGGTAGTGTTCCTCACTGTATGGCGGTAGTGTTCCTCACTGTATGGTGGTAGTGTTCCTCACTGTATGTCGGTAGTGATCCTCACTGTGTGGCGGTAGTGTTCCTCACTGTATGGCGGTAGTGATCCTCACTATATAGCGGTAGTGATCCTCACTGTATGGCAGTAGTGTCCCTCACTGTATGGCTATATTCCTCACTGTATGGTGGTAGTGTCCCTCACTGTATGGCAGTAGTGTTCCTCACTGTATGTCGGTAGTGTTCCTCACTGTATGTCGGTATTGTTCCTCACTGTATGGCGGTAGTGTCCCTCACTGTATGGCAGTATTGTTCCTCACTGTATGGCTGTATTCCTCACTGTATGGCGGTAGTGATCCTCACTGTATGGCGGTAGTGATCCTCACTGTGTGGCGGTAGTGTTCCTCACTGTATGGCGGTAGTATTCCTCACTGTATGGAGGTAGTGTTCCTCACTGTATGGCGGTAGTATTCCTCACTGTATGGCGGTAGTATTCCTCACTGTATGGCAGTAGTGTTCCTCACTGTATGGTGGTAATCTTCCTCACTGTATGGCGGTAGTATTCCTCACTGTATGGAGGTAGTATTCCTCACTGTATGGGGGTAGTGTTCCTCACTGTATGGCGGTAGTGTTCCTCACTGTATGTCGGTATTGTTCCTCACTGTATGGCGGTAGTGATCCTCACTGTATGGCGGTAGTGATCCTCACTGTGTGGCGGTAGTGTTCCTCACTGTATGGTGGTAGTATTCCTCACTGTATGGCGGTAGTGTTCCTCACTGTATGGCGGTAGTGTTCCTCACTGTATGTCGGTATTGTTCCTCACTGTATGGCGGTAGTGATCCTCACTGTGTGGCGGTAGTGTTCCTCACTGTATGGCGGTAGTGATCCTCACTATATAGCGGTAGTGATCCTGACTGTGTGGCGGTAGTGTTCCTCACTATATAGCCGTAGTGTTCCTCATTGTATGGCTGTATTCCTCACTGTGTGGTGGTAGTGTCCCTCACTGTATGGCGGTAGTGTTCCTCACTGAATGGCAGTATTGTCCCTCACTGTATAGGGGTAGTATTCCTCACTGTATGGGGGTAGTATTCCTCACTGTATGGGCGTAGTGTTCCTCACTGTATGGCGGTAGTGTCCCTCACTGTATGGCAGTAGTGTCCCTCACTGTATGGCAGTAGTGTCCCTCACTGTATGGCTGTATTCCTCACTGTATGGTGGTAGTGTCCCTCACTGTATGGCAGTAGTGTTCCTCACTGTATGGCGGTAGTGTTCCTCACTGTATGTCGGTATTGTTCCTCACTGTATGGCGGTAGTGATCCTCACTGTATGGCGGTAGTGATCCTCACTGTATGGCTGTATTCCTCACTGTATGGTGGTAGTGTCCCTCACTGTATGGCAGTAGTGTTCCTCACTGTATGGCGGTAGTGTTCCTCACTGTATGTCGGTATTGTTCCTCACTGTATGGCGGTAGTGATCCTCACTGTATGGCGGTAGTGATCCTCACTGTGTGGCGGTAGTGTTCCTCACTGTATGGTGGTAGTGTCCCTCACTGTATGGCAGTAGTGTCCCTCACTGTATGGCTGTATTCCTCACTGTATGGTGGTAGTGTCCCTCACTGTATGGCAGTAGTGTTCCTCACTGTATGGCGGTAGTGTTCCTCACTGTATGTCGGTATTGTTCCTCACTGAATGGCAGTATTGTCCCTCACTGTATAGGGGTAGTATTCCTCACTGTATGGGGGTAGTATTCCTCACTGTATGGGCGTAGTGTTCCTCACTGTATGGCGGTAGTGTCCCTCACTGTATGGCAGTAGTGTCCCTCACTGTATGGCAGTAGTGTCCCTCACTGTATGGCTGTATTCCTCACTGTATGGTGGTAGTGTCCCTCACTGTATGGCAGTAGTGTTCCTCACTGTATGGCGGTAGTGTTCCTCACTGTATGTCGGTATTGTTCCTCACTGTATGGCGGTAGTGATCCTCACTGTATGGCGGTAGTGATCCTCACTGTGTGGCGGTAGTGTTCCTCACTGTATGGTGGTAGTGTTCCTCACTGTATGGCGGTAGTGTTCCTCACTGTATGGCGGTAGTGTTCCTCACTGTATGTCGGTATTGTTCCTCACTGTATGGCGGTAGTGATCCTCACTGTGTGGCGGTAGTGTTCCTCACTGTATGGCGGTAGTGATCCTCACTATATAGCGGTAGTGATCCTCACTGTATGGCAGTAGTGTCCCTCACTGTATGGCTATATTCCTCACTGTATGGTGGTAGTGTCCCTCACTGTATGGCAGTAGTGTTCCTCACTGTATGTCGGTAGTGTTCCTCACTGTATGTCGGTATTGTTCCTCACTGTATGGCGGTAGTGTCCCTCACTGTATGGCAGTATTGTTCCTCACTGTATGGCTGTATTCCTCACTGTATGGCGGTAGTGATCCTCACTGTATGGCGGTAGTGATCCTCACTGTGTGGCGGTAGTGTTCCTCACTGTATGGCGGTAGTATTCCTCACTGTATGGAGGTAGTGTTCCTCACTGTATGGCGGTAGTATTCCTCACTGTATGGCAGTAGTGTTCCTCACTGTATGGTGGTAATCTTCCTCACTGTATGGCGGTAGTATTCCTCACTGTATGGAGGTAGTATTCCTCACTGTATGGGGGTAGTGTACCTCACTGAATGGCAGTAGTGTTCCTCACTGTATGGCTGTATTCCTCACTGTATGGCAATAGTGTTCCTCACTGTATGGCGGTAGTATTCCTCACTGTATGGCGGTAGTGTTCCTCACTGTATGACAGTAGTGTTCCTCACTGTATGGTGGTAATCTTCCTCACTGTATGGCGGTAGTATTCCTCACTGTATGGAGGTAGTATTCCTCACTGTATGGGGGTAGTGTTCCTCACTGAATGGCAGTATTGTCCCTCACTGTATAGGGGTAGTATTCCTCACTGTATGGGGGTAGTATTCCTCACTGTATGGGGGTAGTGTTCCTCACTGTATGGCGGTAGTGTCCCTCACTGTATGGCAGTAGTGTTCCTCACTGTATGGGGGTAGTGTTACTCACTGTATGGGGGTAGTGTGGTAGGGATACCAAATTTGTATAGGTTTTATAATGTTTTCATACATTTACAAAAATTAAAACCTCCTGTACAAAACAAAACATTATTTTGCCATCTTCTGGCGCTAATAACTTTTTTATACTTTGGTGTACGGAGCTGTGGGTGGTGTTATTTTTGCGACTTTTGCTGTTATACATGGCCTCCTTTTCACAG
Organism: Engystomops pustulosus; assembly: GCF_040894005.1. Classification (NCBI taxonomy): domain Eukaryota; kingdom Metazoa; phylum Chordata; class Amphibia; order Anura; family Leptodactylidae; genus Engystomops; species Engystomops pustulosus. Next base: position 70,979,793 of record NC_092414.1, read on the forward strand.
TCTGTTACAATAAGCAGAGCAGGTCTCCCCACCCCCTGCACTTCCTGCTACTGCTACATTACACAGGCAGAGGGAGGAGGGATAGAAGGGGATTGGGTGAGACATGTTCTTTTAATTGTAACAGCCTGTGAATCTGCAGTACTGAGAAGCTCCGGGTACACCCATCAAAGCCCCACAGGCTCATTAGCATAATTTTTTAAACGTTTATTTAAGAACTAAGGAGGCCATGGATAACAAACGTAAAACGATAACCACAGTGCCAGCATCTATGAGTAAGTGCCTGGTCTATTATGATAGATTTTGATGGTATCAAAAACAGAGGTGGAGTTACTAGTGTGTTGCCTTATGGAATTGAGAAAGATAGTTAAGACAATGAAACATGGTGGTGGTGGTGGTGGGGGGGGGGGCATTGCACAGACAGGGGTCATGATAAGAGCTCCTCATTAATCTGTTATGTCTTATTTTATTTGTGTATGTACCCCATGATCTGTGCAGAGCTGTGGAATATGAAAGCCCTATATAAATAAAGATTTATTATTCTTCCTTCCTAGATGATAACTTCTATAGTTTACCATACTATTTATACCATACTTATTATTTTATTATTTATTATATTATTTCTAGTAATCTACAACCCTTTAGTAACCTAGCCTGAGTTTTTTTTTTTACTAGCTTCTGTAGGACAGAAAATGCAGCTTAGCCAGTTGTGTTAGTCCATTAGAATGAGGAAGAAATGTGTCACCATTGTGAAAACACATGTCCTCTGAAATTATCAGCTATTGTTGACTATGGCTACAAACAGAAGAGTCCACATCCAGAAAGAGCATGTTAGAAGAAGGTAAGTGGTCAGTGTACATATGATGTAATTTGTGTAGGTATGTATCGTGATATATTGTTCTGTTTGATTTATGACAACTATAAATATTAGTATAAGTGGTATACATACCATTACCGTATATTCCGGCGTATAAGACGACCTGGTGTATAAGACGACCCCCCTACTTTCCTGTTTAAAATATAGAGTTTAAGATATATTCGCCGTATAAGACTACCCCTTTTCCAACGCATACAAAACACCGGTAAAAATTAAAAAAAAAAACAGATTTGAATTTAACATGGTCCTTTTTTTAATGTAAATTCTTATGACATGCAGGTATATAGCAGGAAAACTGTCGCTAATAAACATAAGGCATACAACAACAACATTAGCATCGTCCATTTTACTGTAAATGTTACCATACTGTACCTTAAATTTTCATTTTATTAAATATTCCATGCCATGTACTCAGAAGCGGGAAAAAAATTCCAAATGCAATGAAAATGGTGAAAAAAAGCATTTGCGCCATTTTCTTGTGGGCTTGGATATTACGTCTTTCACTGAGCGCCCAAATGACATGTCTACTTTATTCTTTGGGTCGGTACGATTAAGGGGATACCAAATTTGTATAGGTTTTATAATGTTTTCATACATTTACAAAAATGAAAACCTCCTGTACAAAAATTATTTTTTTGATTTTGCCAACTTCTGGCGCTAATATCTTTTTTATACTTTAGTGTACGGAGCTGTGGGTGGTGTCATTTTTTGCGAAATTTGATAATATTTTCAATGATATCATTTTTAGGACTGTACGACCTTTTGATCACTTTTTATAGATTTATTTATATTTTTCAAAATGGCAAAAAAGTGCCATTTTCGACTTTGGGCGCTATTTTCCGTTACGGGGTTAAATGCATTGAAAAACCGTTATCATATTTTGATAGATCGGGCATTTTCGGACACGTCGATACCTGATGTGTTTATGATTTTTACTGTTTATTTATATTTATGTCAATTCTAGGGAAAGGGGGGTGATTTTAAATTTTAGGGTTTTTTATTATAATTTTATTTTTTTTAACTTTTTTTATTTTTATTTATACTATTTTTCAGACTCCCTAGGGTACTTTAACCCTAGCACATTGTAATGAAGGGGTTAAAACGAAATAGCCTCGGGTCTTCGGAAGACCCGAGGCTACCATAGAGACGGATCGCCGCCCCCGATGACATCACGGGGAGCGGCGATCCCAGGTAAGATCAGCTTTGCCGGCAGCCAATGCTGTGAAAACACCCAGTGTTAGCAGCGATCACGGTGCTTGGCACCGATCAGCCCGTGAGCCCTCTCCATGCAGCGCGATCCGACCGCCACCGTGAATACACAGCGGGCGGGCGGGATTACCTGCGTATAAGACGACCCCAGACAAGACAGAAGATTTTTCTGTCTTCAAAAGTCGTCTTATACGCCCGAATACACGGCTTTAGTTGATCTTAAGAACCTGTAAAAAGATATAATGTAGGATTTTGAGGCGATTTGCAACCATTAAAAAATAAGCACAATACATAACTGTCATACATACAAGGCTAGGGCCGTAAATGCCATCTTATTCTTCGATGAAGGAAGATTCTCTGATATGTGTATGGATAATCGAACCATGATTATAACTTCCTCCATGTGAAGTCCTTCAAAAAGCTATGGGTACAGTACATGGAAGAATTTCATGTGCTCTAGAATGTGTTGTATTGGAGAAGCAGTTGCAAGTCTTCAGGGGTAAACAAATGAAATATGCCAAATATCTCCTTTTTATTTTTCATAGAAAAATACCCTAAACAATCAAAACAACTTATTTATTATCTAAATGTTGGGAAATGTCAGAATTATTAAAATATTCTTTACATTTTACATGTTATACTACTAATGCATATATACAACAGTATTCATTCTGCATTCGGAATAGAATAATAAGAAAGTCTGAATTGCCATTTTGTGGTTGCCTCATCCACCCGAAAAATGGAAATCAAAGTCCCCATAACGTCATATATACCCTTAATGCTACGAATAAAGATCTCACTAATCCTGCAAAAAAAAAAACCCAAAACCTCTGTAGATAGTATGGTAATATGAAAAATCTATGGGTGTGACAATAACTATTTTTTTTATTTATTTTTTGCTGAAATTCCAAAGGCTAGCCGTAGGCAAGGTGGAGGAGGAGAAGAGTTGCACTCTTATAACACCCATGATTGATGCCGAGGTGGGTGTTTGTTTTATTATGCCCAGCAGAGGCGTAATTAGGAGAGGCACAGCAGGAAGTAGGGATGAGAGATTCCTACTTCTGTTGTTATGCTATCCCCTTCCTGTCCCCCAGCATTTCATGCCATGTACTGTGGAAGATGTGCACTGTTATATACATATTATTCCGTACAATATGCAGCATAATATGTATATAATGGTGCACAACCATTATTCTTTAGTGTATCATCTGTGATGCCATGGCCCCCTGGCACTGCGGGCCCCAGAGCAGCTGCTATGGCTGTAGTTACGCCCCTGATGCTACTCTGCTACTGTGCAGGACTTTTACATCCATGATTTAAAATGGATTTTGTGATGGCGGCTTATGATTGGGGTGGATGACTATACACTTGACACAAAGAAAGGAGTTTTTTGTGTAATACCTCAGACTAACATAAATATATTTATTACAACTCTGACAGTATTCCATATGCATTGATTATATAAATGAAACATGTAAACAGAGTCGTCAGAGCAGGTACTGGCAGTACTGTCATCACAGGTTCGGCGATTGCCCCCTTTTATTTAGTGCTGTGACTCTAGACTCCAGGGCTGCCATAGAACTCGAGTGGCTAGAAAAGGTCACTTGTGTTAAAAAAAATCAATGGTATTGACGTCTTGTGATGATATTTCTTTCCCCTGGGACAGGTTGCGGGGAGATTACATAGAGCTGTCTGCGTCCTTCTATTTGGGAGTGACAAAGGTGGAAACTGTGGTAGCACTGGGAGATACATTTTTATTTGATTTTGAGCCTGTGTTTGCATTTTTACCAGGGGTGTACATATTTAGGGGACTCTTTATGTGTAAAAACTTGTATTATAAGGTCACTACGTATTTTACAATTCATTATAGAGGACACCCTAGAAATTATTATTAATTTATACTAATATTAATTTAATTTAATATATAAATTATTATTTATTTATATCTAAATTATTTATTATTACATGTGATAATTTGTTATGGTAGCAATATATATATATATAGTGGGTAACACTAATGCATTATGGGGCAATATTTATATTATTTTTCATTGGAGGAGGCATTTTCCATAATTCATTGGGGGCACTATGTATCATATAATATATTAGGGATGGGCAGGAATATGAATTATTTCATTAGGTGGCACTGTATAAAATATTAATCTTTCCAGGGCCTGCAAAATTCCTGATAAAAGTCCTATGTAATAGAGCAAAAAGGGAAAGATAAAATGTAGTGTGGCATTTTGCACCTCTGTTTTTTTTAGCAGTTCTGCTCTTTGATTTATCTATGCACAGTTTTCCTTTAGTTAAATTGTGTGCTCTATTTTGCACAATTTCTGAAATTTGTCTCACCCTAAACCAAGCAGTTTTCTACACCTGGTGGGGACCGGAGAGTATTTGCACCTTTTATTTACCTTATAGGTGAAACCAATGACATATCATGCACCAACATCTGCCAGCAGGGAAGTTCAAAGATGTATTTAGCACAAAGCAGGAAAAGCAGCGCATCGCAAGCAAAAAATATGGGAAAAAAATGTGCAAATGCAAAAACCTCCAAAGAGTAAAACAAAAAATGCAAGTTAAAAAAAAGATACATCTACCCTACAGAACTGTTGCAAGGAGCCAATGATAAATGAACGCGTCTTGTTTTTTAAAGCCAGGTTTTGTGGGATGTGCAACATTCTATGCGACTTTCCAAAATGTTGCAAATCTCTAATAAGCTAACCACACAAAACCTGAAATATGAATGAAAAAAAATAACCAACAGTGCAGAGATCCCACAATAATAAATATGACAAATCAGGAAAAAGAAGGCACAAAAAACACCAGAAAGTGCAACTCAAACACTGTTACATCAAGCCCACAGATTGGAAAACAGCAGAATATAGCGCATAGTTGTCCAGAATACTTCAAACTATTATTCTTTGTCCATTCAGAATGTATACAACAATGTATACAACATAACAACTGAATATAATACAATGTACTTGTATAAACATACATGATATGTGGTAGAGTAAAGTCCAATGCACACCTTTTATTGACCTCTATGCACTTTTAGGATGGTCTGACTAATAAATCCCTTGTATTCCAGCAGATAACTGTTGTGGCAGCTGTTATGTAACCCCTGCTCTCCTTCCAGCAGCTGAGCAGTGCAGTCCCCTCCCTCAGCAGAGGAATGGCATTGCCAGGGAGGCAGTCCCTACTGCAGTAATGTGCTGCCATGGCACTAGGTTCATTATTAACCCTACCGGACAGCTAGGGGGAGGCCAGCACTGCTCAGCCCTATGAAGGTAAGGCGTTATATCCTATAGCCTGTGAGCTATCCCAGTGCTGTGTCATAGCTGGAAGCCAATGAGATGCAAAGGGAGAGACTGTGTGATCCAGGAAGCAGAACAGCAGGAGCAGGTGCACCTGAGCCTGTAAGCCACTGTAGTCATCATATGCTAATTATGTTAATACCATGTGCTAATTACATAGTCATAGCATAGTACAGGGCAATGCAGCCATTACTGAATGCTTATCTATGACATAGCATCCACCAAACTTGTCATGCAAGATAAGAGCAAGGAGAGATGTTATCCCAAGGACTGAGAAGTAAGTGGTAGCTGTGCTTAGCATATGCTTTATTGTTCCCACAGCAATGTATCCGGAGGGGTTTCCATGTGTTTGTGATTGTTAGATACGATATAACTAAACAAATGACTAGTAATGTAATAATAATATGAAATACATTAAAAGAAGTTTCATTACAATTTTGCTGCATGAATTCTCTTGTTCTTCCTGTAAATACATGAATATATTATCAGCAGAATGTTACTATTTCCAGTACTGATAGAACATGCCTTGGTTAGTGTTAGTGGTGACTAGGGAAATGATATTTCCAAGTTGTCAGTTTCTTTATTTTCCCAAATTTCATGAGAAATTCAGTATTTAGTGAAATAGACAAGTTACATGGGTTGATGGAAAAAACCTTACAGTGACTCACTGATAAAGAAAAGCTAAACTGCTTATGTTTACTGATCAGGTACTGGTAGCTTGTGCACACATATGACAGGCGGTATTAGTGTATCTGACATATAATAAACTGTGGCAATTACATTATTTAGTTCAATGATGATAAACCTACAAATCTTATCTTACCTTGTAAGGTTCTGTTTTAACAAAACTGCACAGATCTCCAATGTAACTGGTTGAGGTTTTGTTTTAGGATGTCCTTATGAGTTTCCTACAGTATAACTTGTGGACTAATTTTATTTTCATTCTTTGTGGGAGGAGGTGTTTGGTCAGGTTAAAAAACACATAAGGGACATTTATAGTAGGACCTGTACACAAACTTTTTGATGTACAAGCCCTGAAAAATCACAATTCCTGGGGCACAGCTTCTTGTAGCACATTGCATTTGTCAGCCCCCTCTTCCTACACCTTTTCCATGCTCCCTTCTGCTAACAGGCTGGATGGGGGCACACTTCAAACAGGGATATCTTCTGAACTGTGGCACCTGTGGTGGTGTCATTTTAAAGAGGAGAATCACCCATTAAATATGCCATGAGGATTGTGTTTCTAGGTGCCATAGACACAAAGATAGTTACTGTCTGGAGTGGCAGATGTATAAGAAAATTACACTCCTAACTGTGGATATCTCTGGTTTTATTTCATCTAGAAACAAAACATCCTTTTTAAAATGACACCCGTGTTTCTAGGTTCGTCAGATCATAAGATATAGCCTTCCCACAATAAAGGGAAAAACTACTGACCCCTTCTACAGAAACTTTTTATGATCAAACTTCTTATGCAGCAGGGCACCTTCTGGTGGTGCTCCATTCTAAAACACACATCTTAAAGGACATCTACCACCAGGATGAAGGACTGTATGCAAATAAGCCTGAGGGGCTCCAGGCTCCATTAACACCTATGAAGCCTGGAGCCCCTCAGGCTGATTTGCATACAGTCCTTCATCCTGGTGGTAGATGCCCTTTAAAGGAAACCTACCACATGAAATGGTAGGTGTAAGATGCATATACCGAGCACCAGCTCAGGGTGAGCTGGTGCCAGTGCTTACTTTCATTAGTGTCCTAAACTGTTGTATCGCAGTTTAAACACTTTTTAGGAAATGCCGGGGAGCTGCGCGCATGGTGGGCCGGAGCTCCCTCGGCGGTAAAGAATAAAAAGTGTTTAAACCGCGATACAGTGGTTTAGGACACTATTGAAAGTAAGCACCGGCACCAGCTCACCCTGAGCTGGTGCTCGGTATTTCCATCTTACACCTACCACTTCAAGTGGTAGGTTTCCTTTAACTTTCTTCTTCTAAGGAAGAGAGACAGAATGACAGTCACCAAGAATTCTGTATTAGTTCTTCCAAGTCTTTATTACAATATACTCACACATAGGAGCACATTTTGCCTGCGGAGTGCGCAGAGTATGCGAGAATCATCTAAACTGGCACAAGTTCTTCATTAATTTGGCACCCCCAGTACTGCTTGGGAAGTGTGCACCATTTTCTTTTTGTGTTTATTTTGTAACGCAGAAAGAAATGTGGTGCAAACTCCAACTAAGCAGTAACACACCCGTTAAGGTGCACATTTTTCTGTCTTGTAGGAAGTGCAGCGCGGCGCTCAGCAATTTCCGTCAGCTCCATTGAGATGTATGGAGCAGAACGGTCATGCACGGCCATCTGCTCCATTACTGTCCCAAAGCGACGCGGGGTCCGACCGAGGTAACTGCGACCCCATGGGACCCCTTGTTTTCGTGATCTGTGAGGGGTCTCATCACTGAGACCCCGCCGATCAGCAAGTTAGGCCCTATCCTGTGAATAGGGTCTAACTTTGTTTTGTGGGAAAACCCCTTTAAGGACTAAGCTAATTTTCTCCCTTAGGACACAGCCCGTTTTTTTTTCAAATCATGATATGCAGTTATAACTTTGCTTTATCTTACCAATTATATTTATCAAGTTTATTTTCACTTATTTGTGAAAAAATGGAAATTTGGTGAACATTTAAAATATGTTCCTATTTTTCTGATTTCTAAATGTTATACTCAGCATACAGTTAGTCTAACCGCCCAAACTGGTTTGCTAACTAACATTAACCTTATGTCTGCTTTATGCTGACAAAATTTTTAGATTTTCATTTATTTTATTAGGACGTTAGGAGGCTTACAGAGCGAACAGCGATTTTCCAAATTTTCAAGTAAATTTCAGATTCAATATTTTAAGAGGACAATTCATCTTTGTAAAGGTTTTCAAAGTTCTATTTATTAGAAACTCCCCACAGATCCCCCCCATTTTTAAAACTGCCCCCCAAAACTATTCAAAACAGTCTTTGGTAAGCTTGTTAACCCTTCTCACAGCATCTCACAAGAATTAAAACAAAATGGAGGTTCTATTTGGAATTTTTACATTTTGACAATAAGATGATTATTTTCCTAAAATTTGGATCTGATCACTTGTTCAAATTAATACACTGCTGATGTATGATGTATGGAAATGTATTATACCAGTCAAATGCATAGACTGAAATCTGAACTGCTGGGTCTGACACAGCAGGTAGTCAGACACGGCAGCCCTGGGGTCCTTCATTGGACCCCAGGGCTGCCATGGAGACGATCAGCATCCCCATACTCGGCGCAGGGGGGGCCAATCTCTTGGCGGAGAGGTGGATAACCCCTTTAGGTGCTGCGGTTATGTTTGACCGCGGCGCCTAAAGGGTAAAACAACATGCAGAGGCTCGGCTGTCACATACAGCCGGCCTACTGCACACATCACACAGGTTCTGCTTTGGAACCTGTGCGATCCACATAACGTTGGGGAATGTCATGGTGGCCCAAACAAAAGCTCACCATGACCTTTCACAACATCACGGTGGCTTAAGGGGTTACACAATATATCTGTGTGATACAGCAATTTACAGCAAATTTTTTTTGCACAACCCACAGATTTAACTTTCCTTTAACTGTATATTTTGGTGAATATACACATGTGGGGTATGTACATTTACTTTATATACCAAGCCTGGATTTGTACATATTTTAGTGGAAATTTAGTATTTTCAGGTAATTTTTGCATTTTATCACAGTTTGCAGCAAAGTAGCATGAAGGTGGTTGTGTTTGTTATATCACACATTTGTGGATTACAAGCATATATTGCATTGCTTTTTCTTTATAATTTTTTGGAGTGTTCCTCTTTGATTATTATTTTTACATCCCTTTTTTACGGATGCATCTACTGTTTAATGTGTTTAATCGCTATATTTTGCAGGTTGTGACGGTCTTAAAATTTCTAGATGGTTATTTCAGTTTTCGTGATTTTATGATGATTTATTCATGAGAACATATGACTGTGAGGTATCTCTGAAATCTTTACATGTTCATTAATTACATTTAGGAGGTTTGAAGCAAATAATTTTCGGTTTTGTTAACATTTTTTGCCATCAAATAAAATTTTTATACATTTTTAAATCAAAGTTGCATTTTAAATCTTCCTATCTTTCTGACCACACTTTCATTGTCTCCTTTTCTGGATCTTTCTCTTCTCATCTTCCTCTTACTGTTAGGGTTCCTAAGGGCTTAGTCCTAGGTCCTCTCCTCTTTTCGCTCTATATTGCCCCCATTGCACAAACCATCAGCAGATTTGGTTTTCAGTATCATCTTTGTGCTGATGATACCCAACCATATACTTTGGCACGTAACATCACCCCTGGCCTAATTCAGAACACTAAGGCTATATTCACACGAACGTATGGGGGACGTATATACGGCCGACGTATATACGGCCGATATACGTCCCCCATACACTCCTATGGGCGCACGGCACCCTACGGGCACCCTACCTGTCCTATCTTTTCCCGTAATACGGGGCCGTGCGCCATAGGTTGCTATGGAGAGGGGCGGGGGTGAGCTGCGCTCACCTCCTCCTCCTCTCCCCGTACACTGCCGTTGCCCGCTACGGTACGGTACGGGCGGGCAACGGCAGTGTGAATATAGCCTAAGGATTGTCTCTCTGCTGTCTCTAACATAATGTCATTTCTCTCCTTGAAACTTAATATTTCTAAGACTGAACTTCTTGTCTTTCCACCATCCACTAACAGTGTCTATCCTAACCTCTCCATCTCAGTGTGTGGGGTCACCATAACCCCAAATCAGCAGGCCCTCTGTCTTGGGGTTGTGCAGGACTCCAACCTCTTTTTTTCACCACATATTCAACCATCTTGCCACATGCATTTCAGAAATATCTCTAAAATCTGCCTATTTCTCACAATTAAAACTTGTAAAATACTAAGTGTTTCATTGATTCTCTTTCATCTAGACTACTGTAACCCTCTACTACTCGGTCTTCCAATCACTAAACTCTATTCCTCCCCTACTTTTAATGCAGCATCCAGGCTCGTCTTTCAGACCGAACGCAGTACAGATGCCTCCAGTTCATGCCAGTCACTGCACTGGCTGCCGGTCTTCTTTCGAATATAGTTCAAAATAATAACCCTCATCCACAAAGCTCTGGATAATGCTGCACCTTCCTACCTCTCCTCTCTCATCTCAGTCTATTGCCCAACCCATGCTCTTCAATCCAGCAGTGGTCTTAGATTAATCTCTGCCTTAATTCAAACCTCCCACTCACGTCTCCAAGACTTCTCTAGAGCTGCACCAATTCTATGGAATGCTCTGCCCTGGAATATCAGACTTACATCCAACTTTCAAAGTTTTAAACATGCTCTTAAAACCCACCTCTTTAGGCAGTCTATAATACTCATTAACTGCTTAAAGTTTTAACTCTCCTTACTAACCCATCATGTGTCCTCCTGCCATCTGTTATCCAGCAACCCCCAGACACCAAGCTTCAGGCTTCTCTGCAGTCCGATTGACCTTGAACTTTGTATAACAGATGATGTCTGATGACTGGGTCAAGAAGCAGCACCTCTATTTATTATATTATATTATATTTTGTTCTATTCCCTTATGAAGAACAGCTGGACCATTAAATATTATTTTAACCTCTTGTGTCGCCCCTTTTTAACTCATAGACTATAAGCAGGGCCCTCACTTCTTTTGTTTGTGCTCTGTCATGTTTTATTATATTTGTATATGTCCCCTATGATTAGTAAAGCGCTGCAGAATATGATGGTGATATATAATAATTATTATTATTATGCTGTAATTATTGCTCTGGACAATAATGCAACAAAATTTTCTGAAATGCCCGACACATCTACAGCCTCCACTTTTATTATATACTTCAAAAGGTTAGCGCTAACCTACTAATTTGACACTGATAATTTTGGGAGAATTTTACCTAAAAGATTCCATTAATATACAGGCTATTCAGCTTTCCCCACAAATAGCTAAATTATTTTATTCCAGAAAGAGAAATGTTGATGTTTATTATTACATATAAAATAGATTGACATTTTAAATATGTTTCTGGAAAACATTTCAAGCTGTATCCATGCTCTGGACAGTCATAAAAGTGTTCTGCTTGTTTTCATCTGCAACAATATCCTGTTATTGTGGTGATTCAGACACATAGGCCTTATTGTTGACTTGCACTGAATAACACAAGGAATTGGTTGTATCCTTAGCCCTACCCACTACAGAAATTCCAGCTCCCCAGTAATTCTTCTTACAGATAATGAAAGCATTTTATACATATAGGACCTGACCATCAATTAACCACATCATATCCGCAGAAAGACTAAACCGCTTGACATGATGAGAATTGCATTCATGTGCTGTGATTTAACTGGATATTGTTTAATAGGCCAATTAAAGATTTCTATTCTATGGTTCACTATTATGGAGATTAGTTCTGCACCCTATTGTTATGAAATCATAATTTATTTCAACATTGCAGATCAGTGAGTATAACATTGTTGTCTTTATTCACAATGCAAAACATTGAATACATTAGAAAGGTATTTGGAACTTTTTTATACTGACATCCAGCCCAGACACCGTTAAGTATTTTGTAGAATTGCAGTGTTGGGATAAGTACTGTGGACAAGCACTGTCTTGGTCATATTTTCACTTTCCTATGACTGAGCAGAACCAAGGTCTTTTGATGAACAGGATTGACAGGTCTTGGAAAAAGAAGAAGCTCATTGGGGTTAATATTGTGGGTGCCCAAGGTGAGTCCCTGCCAATTACTTAAGATCAATGAAATCAAAGAAAAACACCAGTATACCCCTTTAAAAAACAACATTAGGAAATAATATATAATCATAGAAATTAAGAGAAGTCGGAGAAGGAGGGGAATATGCATCTTTATGGATTACAGGAGTTGGGTGGTAAAAATTATAGGTAATATGAGGTTTAAATGAAAATATGTGCTTGGAATTTTTCTTTAACCTTTAAAATGGACACTGTTGGTTTTGGTCTACCATCAATGATGAACCAGTATCGTAGGAGTGTAATTCATTTTATTGCTACTGACTGACTTCTTCCTCTGTCTCTTGCAGATCTGAAGACGTGCTTTCTACAAGTCATAACCAAAATTATAGAATAGAAGGCAACTTAAAATACAGGTGCCATGAATTATCAGGCAATGATATCTTGACAGGAACCAATGCCTACAATGACAGATTAAGCCATACTAATTGGAAAAACCGTGGGAAGTCAGAAAGACAATTAAAGACCATTTTCTCTCCTTCAAGCAACTCATCTCATCGGTAAGATGCTAACTGAATTTTACACTGCACTGAGCACCAGCAACATTTCCAGGGAGGGTCAAGCTGGTGTGTCACGTTATGGTAACTGACGCATTTCAGTCACCCTAATAAATGGGTGGGTGTAAATGGAAACCTCCATAGAAAAAATGTGGAATGTACCTTGTTCCTAGGCATTTTATCACGATTTTAATGTCTTCATACCGTTAACCGGTGAATGGAACATAAGTTTCATAGATTGCAAAATCAACACACCTCTCAAATCAGTAGGGTTTTCTCTGATCCTAATGAATTCAGGGAGACCTCCAGTGGAGATGGTAGTAAAGCTGGTAGATATCTGTCTGAGAAGGAAGCTGTAATTGTGTAATTGAGTGCTGGTTGGATAAGAAGCTTTCCACCTTGCAAGGACAGACAGGGCTTGGCGAGCCACCGGCTCACTGAGGTCCGCCGACTCATATCATTCACGCAAATGAGCCGGCTATTTGTGCCGGCCCGTTTGCGAACGACCCATTACTAATTCAGACAGAGGATAAGAAGGTCTTCTTCTATTGAGCTTATCTTGTCTGAAGCTTGTAGTCTCTGCACATTGCTGCTTGTCTGCAGGAAATGCCTGTGTCTGGGCTGGTCTTGTAATGCAGGAGGCAGAGAGCACTGCAGTATGCAGACAAGAGAAGCTATTAATGAGAAAAATCCAACTATAGTCAGAAGATTCACAGATGAATCCAGGGACAACCAAAATACACCTGGACTGATAGAGACAGGTTGGAATTATATCTGTGAAATGCTGTATTTTTGTTGATAACAGTGAATTAGGGAATGTGTTATTCTGTTATCCTGAGTATATTTAAGATTCTTGTCTCTGTTGGTATACCCCTTTAACTATAAAACATGTGGACCTCATAGATAATGGTAAACATATTATGCATTTTCTGTTTGGATTGGTACACGTACATAAAACATTTATCCCTATCATAATAAGTAAAATTTCTGTAAGGAAATTCACTTTCTAGTGTCATATATTGTCAAGCTAGTTGCAAATTCTGGAGATTAGTCACAATAGAAACTTCACAAGAGCCCATTTTCTTCTACAACTTTGGAAATTCAGAACATTGGTTTAAAATATATAGTGGCCCAGTTATATTATTGTGTCAGCACCAGTTTTTTTGTCTACGTTGCATTTTGTCCAACACTTTTTGAAAACTGTGCACTTGAAGGGGCATGGTGGTGGTGTGTTTCCTAGTTTGCACCACATTTATTACTGGGATACACCACAATCTTGTTGTAATAAATGAAGCAAATTGCACCAAAAAGATAAAGGTGCAACTGTGTCACATCTTGACAACAGATCAGATTAACTAAGAGCAAAAGTACTAAATAATGGGGCACATTTACTTACCCGATCCTGTCGCGATCCCGCTGTGCGTTGTCCGACGAGGATTCGGGTCCGGTGCGATTCACTAAGGTTGCGCGTCCAATTTCCTGCAGGTGTCGCTTCCGCGCCAAGTTCCGCCGGAGTTCACCTTCTTCTTCCTGGTGCATGTAAGTGCTTGACCTTGCGACACATTTTGTTTTTTAAATTCTGCAGTTTGTCCGAATCCGTCGGGTTGTCTGACGACCATGACCCCCGATTTCTGTCGCGTGCGAGCCGGCGCCGATGCGCCACAATCCGATCGCGGGCGCCAAAAAACCCAGGGCAATTCGGCACAAACTGGCGCAAAATAGAAATATTCGGGAAAACTGAGGCAAACTGCACTAAGGCAGAATGTACCAGTTTTCATATATCTGGGCCATTGTGTTCCAGTAACAGAGGAAGCTAAAAGTTTCTTCTACTTTTGATTAAGAAGGAGCATACTAGCCTATGGAGGCATATGACCTAATTATTTAGGATAATAATAGAACGGGGGAGAGTCAGATAGAACAATTTACTGATAGCTCAGAAACATAGGAGCCTTGTGATGTTATAGCCTGCTGCTACATCAACAAACACTTGTTTTATGCTGACAATGACAGACCAGTAATTTCCTTTGTGTTTAGACTAAATCAGGGACTAGAATTGTTTGCATAAAAAAAAGAAGGAATTTTTTGCTGTTTGGTTTAAATAACAGAGCACTAATAAAAAACATTCTAGATGTGTGGACACAAAACTAATAGAAGCAAATATAGATCACAGCAGTGGGATGATATTAATTCCTATATAATATTGTTTATACATATTATATTGAGTTTTGTGCAGAAATACATATTATATTATAAATATTTCAGATTTCATAGAATCTACTCTACTAGAAAGCCCACCACAATGGTCCCTAATTCATCATGAAATGAGCTGAGCTGAAAAGTGATTTGAAAGAATAAAACCACTTAGAACATTATCTATATTTAGGCTACATTCACACGAACGTATGGAGGACGTATATATGGCCGTCGTATATACGGCCGATATACGTCCCCCATACACTCCTATGGGCGCACGGCACCCTACGGGAGCGGTACGGTGCTGCACACGTGCGGCACCGTACCGTTCCGTACCCGGGAAAAAGAAAGGACATGTCCTATCTTTTCCCGTAATACGGCGCCGTGCGCCATAGGTTGCTAGGCTGCGCTCACCTCCTTCTCCTCTCCCCGTACACTGCCGTTGCCCGCTACGGTACGGGCGGGCAACGGCAGTGTGAATATAGCCTAAAGCATATGGCAGTCCCAAGTTGAAGGCTATATCCACCACTAACACTATCTTATATGATCGCTTGCTTGACAAAGATCGAAATGCGATCCAAACGTTGCATGTGGTTGGAATAAAGCACTCTTATTGAGTTCATCCGTCCCTGTGCTTCGGTCTTCTTTGCTATTATTACTATGATATATAATATAGAACATTTGTAACATATTTTAAACCATACAATTATAGATTACAGGCACCTGTACATTTTTTTGACTATGAAGGATTTTTCTATGAATTACTATTAGGGTTAGGGTTAGCTGAGTTTTCTTCATATCAATTTGGTAAAAGTGTTAAAAGCAACTAGAGATAAGAAGTTACAGTCTGCATTTACATCCCTTCTTCATGGGCCACAGATTATTTTTGTGTGGCCACCTGAAAAAAATAATTGTGTCCTTAGGAATGAAGACTGTCACAATCTCAGGGGAATAGTCCCTTAGGACTAAGTGAGTGGACTCCCTGGACCACCGCGGGAGATAACAACCTTAGCCGCACCCGGGAGCGGAGTCTAAGTGAACTCCTGGTCTTCGCCAGAGCCCGCCGCAAAGCGGGATGGTCTTGCTGCGGCGGGGAGTCACCAGGTCGCTCCGCGGGTGCGACTAGGCCCACGGTGGCAGCCAAGGTAGGGACACGGGGACCACGGGAAGGCAGGCAGGCAGGACCACGGGAAGGACGGCTGGCAGGACCTCCGAAGGACGGCTGGCAGGACCTCCGAAGGACGGCTGGCAGGACCTCCGAAGGACGGCTGGCAGGACCTCCGAAGGACGGCTGGCAGGACCTCCACAGGATTGCAGGACCGCCACAGGATTGCAGGACCACCACAGGATTGCAGGACCGCCACAGGAATGCAGGACCGCCACAGGAATGCAGGACCGCCACAGGAATCTAGGACCGCCACAGGAATGCAGGACCGCCACAGGAATGCAGGACCGCCACAGGAATAACACAGGAAACCAGGAACACAGAAACACCACGGAACACGGAAATCACAGAGGCGTCTGGAAACGCTCGAGAACACAGAGGGCTTTCTCTTCAGTAATAGGACATGAAGATCCGGCAGGGGATGCTGGGAGTCGCCAGGCTATATAGCCGAGCCAGGAATGCAAGAGCCAATAAGGAGGACGCTGGCCCTTTAAGGCTGGGAGAAGTCTGGGCGCGCCCCCTCTAGTGGCAGGAATGGTCCTGAAGGTGGGGACCACAGTCTACTCGTCAGGAGAATGCCGAGCCGTTGTAGGGAGGTCATGCTGGCAAGTGGAGGCCACACACAATACTAAACCTCATTTTGACTACTGAGTCTCAGTTTTACAGACATTAGATCACAGTTGGATCATCCTGTAGTGTGTTTTTCCCACTTTAATTTTGTGGGTGACTCCAATTTCAGGCCTCCATTGGTTAGTAAATTTGATTTCCCTTGATTTGTGTTCCCTTCATTTTTGAGCAGTATATATATATATTTCTATTCAATAACATAATTCTTTCAGATCAGGATATTTTCTCAACATGGCAGCATCCTTAGTGCAATGTATTTCCGGCAAAAGTCGAGTCCATTAGCTACAAACAATGTGCCCAATTGTTCTTTACATGTTTTGTTCAATATTATAGTATTATATGATTTCCCGGAAGTGTTGTGTGTACAACTAAATACAAGGTTTATAGTTTATTTTTGTATAAAACATGTTTTTCACCTTTACAGGCCCCCAGTTTATCCAGGTAGTTCACAGTCCAGTGTACCCCCATCCTGTATCCAGAAGTTGCCAGAACAAGAAATTGCTTACAATGACATTAGTAAATATAAAACGTCTCCATTTCCTAAACAGCAATATGATTATTGTAAAGGCGTAAGTGATTCTGCTATTGCTGAGACACGTGGCTATCTGCATATTGGGTAAGTCACAAGCATGAAGATTTGTACTAAAGTTAGTATATGCATGGCATTAGTTGGATTATACCCAATAAACACAGTACCCCATCACTTGTGTATTTCACTGGAATAGTTAGTGATTTCCAAGACAGGCTGCTGTAGGACAATATAGCGTTGTCATCAACAGATCATGGGGTCATATACAAATAAAATAGGGTATTACAGAATACAGACAACACAATAGGAATGAGGGGCCTTTTCGCAAGAGCTTATAGTCTATGAACAAATGAAGGTAAGACGCATATTGCTATTTTCCTATATTTGCATTCTTACAGCTGCTTCACTTATTAGCTCAGAAGTGCCTTTTTGATGACTTTCTGTTCATCAACGTTTATCGTCAATTTTACGACGAAACACTTTAACGTAATTTCTGCAGAGCAGAGTAGTCTCCTGGTGTGCAGACAGGCAATTAAGCTGGAAACAACGTTTTGGGGGACCTTCCCCTTTTTCAAGCCCATGTGTAGCAGTCTGGAAGTAAGTAATATACTCTTCATACACCTGCATACTAATTACAAGCAATGCAATGGGGCACATTTACTTACAGGGTCACCAGGGTTCACAGAAAGTGCATTGTCCAACGATATCCTGCATGTGTTGCTTCCCCGCTCAGGTCCGCCGGAGTTCACCCTCTTCTTCCTGGTGCATGTAAGTGCATCGGCTTGTGACACAATTTAAAAGTTAAATCCCCCGCTCAGACCGAATCAGTCGGACAGTCCGACAGCCCGCCCCCCATATTTGTGTTGCATGGAGACCAGCGCAGCTGTGCCAAAAAAATGGTCGCGTGCGACACAATCCCAGCACACACACTACTTAAATACCTGTGCAAGTCATTTTAGCCCCGAATAAAGTGCACAGTCCGACAAAAGTGCGCGCACAACCCATAGTAAATGAGCCCCAATGTCTTCTTTTTGTACCATCAAACTAAATGCTTTATTGTAACAAATATTATAGCAAATAATATTCAGACGGCCACCATACATTACGTTGAAACACATTATTCATACATTATAAAAACACATTAAAATTCAAAATTTTTGTTTAATTTTTTTAGGACTCAATGATTTTAAACGATAAATCCAAGATGTTTCCTTTTGTAGCAACCTTTTCTTCATTTGCTCTTCATCATAACATCATCCTGCAACTTCCTCCAAAATACACCATTAGTTTATTACCCCTATGACCCCATTCATGAAAATGACGAGCAACTGTAGTCTCAATAAACGTTTTATTTTTAATCATTCCCTCATGTGCCGGTGTATGATAGCCCCGCCGCGCTCTTGTGCAGTTTTATACATCAAGAGGCTTCACTCTGTACAGCATCTATTTCTACGCCAGGCCCTGATAAATAAACGCAGACGGTGGATTTTCACAGTGAAAATTCGACAGCTGCAGCGAGTCAGCAGGTGTGGATACAGTAATGCCACGCGCCAGCCCACTCTCGCCCGCACCCCCCCCCCCCGTCTCGCCCCTTCATGCCCCACTGACGTGAAGGTGGCGGATTGGGGTAAATAAATGATAAGTGCTAGCAATAAACTAGCATTTGCTATTATTTCAGGGTTACTACACCACTGAGGTGGCACAGAGGCCCTGGTAACTATCCCCCTCTGTGTTCATTTAGTCTTACTTACACTGATCTTGTAGTTTTCCCCACATGGGCATTTTAACTTATAGACTACATTTTTTGTATTACAGGTAAACAATCCATGGATCTCTATCACATGGCCCTACAAGGGGTGATTAACTTTTCCTCCTTTGATGATAGCATTACAATTCTGGCAGTTTAAACATGCGAACGTGCTATTTTAGTCTTATTAGTAAAAAACTTGATTTTTACTTGACTTTCTTTTTTGGACTAATGTCAGCATAGGACATTTTACAATCTGATCCGAAATGTGGATAATTATTCAGAACACCTCCCATGTTTGTCTATCACAAGGGCCATTCTTTGGCTGATGAACTCGTTCATGCTGATATTAGTCCAAAAAAGAAAAATCCTCAAAATTTTTTACAAATAAGAAATGTTATTTTCACATGTTTAAACTGACAGAATTGTAATGCTATCAGCAAAGGAGAAAAGTTAATCACACATTGAAGGGCCATGCGATAGAGATTCATGGATTCTTTAACAGTAAGCTGTAGGTAATGATGAAGAGCATATGAGGATAAGGTTGCTCCAAAAGGAAACATTTTAGATTTATTTTTTAGAATCATTGGGGCATGACGTGGCGCAGAGGCCCTGAAATAATCGCAAATGCTAGCTTATTGCTAGCACTTGTGACTATTTGCCCCAATCTGCTACCTTCACGCCAGGCTGGGAGAGGGCGCGGCCAGCCGGGAGTGGGCCAGGACAGGGCGTTATTGTCCCCGCACCGGCGAATTCGCTGCCAAAGAAAACCAGGGTTGGCATATTCGCCACTGGTGCCCTGTGCTCTTCACAGATGAAAGCAGGATCACACTGAGCAAATGTGACTGACATGATAGAGTCTGGAGACTCTGGGGAGAGTAATCTGCTACCTGAAACGTCCTTCAGCATGACCGGTTTGGCAGTGTATCAGTAATGGTGTGGGGTTGCATTTCTTTGGAGCTCTCCATGTGCTTGCCAGATGTAGCCTGACTGCCATTAGGTACCGAGATGAGATCCTCAGACCCCTTGTGGGAACATATGCTGGAATGGTTGGCCCTGGGTTTCTCCTAATGTAGGAAAATGATAGACCTCATGTGGCTGGAGTGTGCCCGCTCATTCCCCAGACCTGAATCCGATGGAGCACATCTAGGACATCACATCATATTACTTACGTCTAGGTGGCTACACATAGGTTTGAAACGTTGATTCCGCCTTGATTGACACGCTCTGCAGAATGGACGCTGAAGTTATTCGCCACACATTAGCCTAAGATAAGTTTTCATGTGCCGGTTGTTATAGCATTGTGAATATGGCGAATGTTGAAGATGATTGTAATTTAATGAAATTTTGAAGTAAAGAACTAGTCTTAATTGGATCACAATACATTGTTTTCGTTGATTGTATAATGTTCATCAATGTTGACATATTTATAGTTATTCCTGAATTATCAAGGTTTTTCTGTATTAAATAAATTGGTAACGGTTTGGGATTTGCTGGAGATGGGTATGATAACATTAAAATAAATATTGTGTTTATTGTTATTTTTATTTATGTGAATGTTTTCTGCTGTATTTGTTATTGTAAAAAAGTCTAAAAAAAAGTTTAAAGAAAAACTGCCCCCACCGATCAGCTTCTTAGTCTCATCCTTTGCATAATGAAGTGAGGTGTACAAAACTTGGCTTAATGATGCAATAAACCTGCTCCAGTAAAGGCTAGAGATCAATATCATCTCCAGCAAAATAAGACTTATCATATATATTAACAGACAGATGGATGAGATTGAGATAACCAGTCTTTGAGCCGTAAACCTCAGCAGCATGATATACTGCTGTTTTACATTCCAGGATCCTAGTAGTTGTGTTTACTCTGAAGGCCATGATTCTAGCTGACATGGCAGGTCCCCTCTTAAGTAATATATGGTTTTTATGACACGCATCAGGAAATAGTTCCGAATGGCCTTATCGGTCACCAATTTGTTGTCCACAAATTGAAGTGGTTGTCTAGTAGTCTAGAATAGAATTTCGGCACTATAACCTGTTTACTACAAGGCTTATGATCTCAAACCGTTTTTTAATACAATTTAAAAAATATTCTCTTCACATTTCCAGGTCTTCTGTTTATTCACTTAGTTCAAAGCCAAGAGTTAAAAGCTGTTTTGATGATTTCCCAATATATATCGAAGTGTTGCCAGATAAAGAATCTGCATATAAAAAAGATAATGACCATAGAAAATCTCAATATGGTGAAGAGCTATATGATGACTGTATATCTGTGAAAAATACTGTGACATCTCGTCATCTGCATACTGGGTAAGTTACAAACATGTGTATTTGCATGGTGTGTGATGCATGTTGTACCAATATCCACTCCTGGACAATAGTAATGTATAGATTAAGAAGGAAGGAAATACAAAAATAACTACTTTCCGGCAATTGTGACAAATTGCCTGCAAATCTGGTGGGCTCATCAAGTCCCAAGTATTTTTGTTGGCTTCCCTTGTCATTGCCGAGTATTGTCATTTCGGCTATATACGGTATCTTAAGCACCCTAAATAAAATGTCTAGAACTTTACCATCTAAAATTCTAAGGTAAGCCTGGTTTCAAATTAATTTTTAAAAATCAGATTGGTGTTGTGTGTTTACATACATTTCCCATGCATTAAAGTCAGTGGCACAAAATAAGCCACACCGATACCTTCTACTCCCAAGCTCATACTGCAGTTTAAAAGTAAGGCTATATTCACACTGCCGTTGCCCGCCCGTACCGTACCGTAGCGGGCAACGGCAGTGTACGGGGAGAGGAGGAGGAGGTGAGCGCAGCTCACCCCCGCCCCTCTCCATAGCAACCTATGGCGCACGGCCCCGTATTACGGGAAAAGATAGGACAGGTCCTATCTTTTCCCCGGGTACGGAACGGTACGGTGCCGCACGTGTGCGTCACCGTACCGCTCCCGTAGGGTGCCGTGCGCCCATAGGAGTGTATGGGGGACGTATATCGGCCGTATATACGTCGGCCGTATATACGTCCCCCATACGTTCGTGTGAATATAGCCTAAATCTAGTAAAATCAGGGCAAATGCTTCAGTGTATGTGAATGAAAATGATATATAATTATAATGGCTTCTGCAAGTTACTAGATTAATTCAGTTACTACATGTCCTCTAAAAACTACAGCTAAAGTGCCTACATAAATCTGCTATGGGCACAACAAATTGTAACAGCCATATAGAAACAATTACCTAACCCTCCACCCTGTTCTCTTACTCTTCAAAGTAAAAGTATGTAAATAAAATGTATATAGGAAAGAAAAGTACTAGGACGCAGCCAGCTACACATAAACCCAGCTGGCCCATTGATTTGCCTTCCAATTCTAAGGCCCCTTCTACACTCGCGAGTTTGATGTGCTGAACTCGCATCACACTCGCAACGTGTGCTGCCCGGATCACATGACCCGAACGTTGGAAACCGGAACAGAACTACCAGCTGAGTTCTGTTCCGGTTTGCAACGTTCGGGCCATGCGATCCGGGCACCATGTTCATCGCATCACACTCACGAGTGTAGAAGGGGCCTAAATGTCACCTTAAATATTAAAGTTTACAAGAAATTCAAAAATTTAATGTGGAATTATTTTCATTAATAAGCATGTTCTTTTAAATAATCATTGATTTAGTTTTCTTAGTTAAATTAGATTTTTTAATTCAGTGCACTATATGAAAACTTGCCTCTACATTTTGTAGTTATTTTAGACTTGTACTGCAGGTCCTCTGACAGCATGGATAACCCGGACCTACAGAATGTAGCACATAGTAGCTCCTGCATGGAGGAAACACATCCCATAGAAAGCAAAATAGTGTATGAAAATGTCCCCAATGAAGAAGATAATGTGTATCATGAAGTGGAGGGTTTCGGAATAAATGCTCATCCTGCTGTTGTAGAGCTGATTTCCACAGAAGAATCTTATGTTAAATCTCTGCAGCTTCTCACTTCCTCCATTCAGCCCAGCCTGAAGAAGGTATGTAAGTCATCTGCACTAAATACATATTACATAACTCTGTCTATCTCCATGCAGAGTGTGCAAATTTATGTCGGCGAGGAAAGGGGAAGAGAAACAATCAGATGGCTCATCTCCAGCAACAAAAAAAACTATTGAGCTCATTGAAATTTATCACCAATGATTTTTGTTCTCTCTACTCATAGATATACACCTTATATCATCAAGTTTGAGCAGCTTTAGGCACCTAATATTTTAGGGGAGCTGATTTATTTGTCTGTTGACATGTGCTGCTTGTCAATCCTACGCGTAGACTGGTGCTATAGCCTACATCAGTGGGTACATCACTCCATCACCGGGTACAGCCCCCTTCATGTCCCTCTACCTTTCGTGGAGGTGACTTAAGGATGTAAATGGTGCAAGGCCAGGAGTTTTGATTATTTTAGGGCTTGTACACAAGTTTTCTGGTGTACAAGCACAGTTATATCCCCAACCCCATCCCTGCTTTCATGAATGTGAGTTGTGTAGATAGCAGTAAGTGTGCTGGATCAATCTATCTGGTCCCTATAGACATAGTATAACCAGATCAGGAATACTGAACATAGCTCCTGCATAGGTCTGGCACTCCAAAGTGTAACAATTGATACTAAAACCTTAATAAATCGCATCAAGAACATTGCTTACTATGAAAGTTTTATCAGTGTTACCATAGCTTAGGAAAAATGGCAACCCCCATAAAATAAAATGGAATAAAATCTACAATCTTAAATGGTACCTGTTACATAAAACAGTGTTCAACAGTAGGATGAACTGAAGGAAGACCCCTTATAATAATTTATTTGATATAGTCAGTTAAATTGTAAGAAATGTTATTATAAATCCATATTTTAATAACATTAATAGAATGTAATTCATTAATTGATGTTTCAGTTCCCTGATATTGATGTGAAAAGTCTGTTCTCCAATCTGGAGGAAATTACAATGGTCCATGAATTATTTCTACGTGAACTTAAACAGACGGAACGGGACCCTGAAAACCAGCTTGTTCGTATTGGTATGTTGCAGAATAAAATACTTTATTTGTCCAGGTTGTTATATTAATATTACATGTTAAAGAGGACCTGTCACCCTGCAATTTGGCACTAAAGTAAGCAGCTCCTTCTGCTACAGCATGTGTCGCAGTGTTACAATGTTAGGGCACATTCACATGGCCGTCTGCGGGGACGTACATGCGGCCACAAATTTGCGGCCGCATGTACGTCCCCATAGACGGCAATAGCGGCGCGGCGCAGATGCGGTGCCACACATGTGTGGCACCGATCCGGCCCGCACACCGCAAAAAGATAGAGCATGCTCTATCTTTTGGCGTGTGTGCGGCCGTGCGCCGCTATTCTCTATGGAGGGAGGAGGGGCTGCCTCCTCCTCCTCTCCAGCACACGGCGGTATGCCCACACGGCGGGCATACCGCTGTGTGAATGTACCCTTAGCGTTAACGGAACCCTCCGATAACGCTAACTAAAACTTCTGCGCTGTACATTACTAACACCGGACTGCTCTCAAAGTGGTCCGGCGTATTCATGAGGGGGAAGTCCGAGGAGCTGCCTCTTCCCCGGACCACCCCGCTCACTCCATAGGCTGGCGTTAACTGCCGCGTGTCGTGCGGTAGTCACCTCCCCTAATCCCGCCCCTCATTAATATGCCGGAGCGTTTTGAGGGCGGTCCTGCGTTTCTTACTTTAGTAAGCAGCTCCTAGTGCCGTATTTCGGGGTGACAGGTCCTCTTTATTAATGAAGTAGTGGACATTCTTTAGGTATTTTATGATTTTTTTTTCAGGAAGCCTCTTTCAAGAATTTAGCAAAGATATGGAAAATGTATATTCTTTATATTGTTCAACATATACCAGATCCACATCACTGCTTCAGCACTACCAAGAGATGCACGTAGGGGAACTAATCCAAGATGCCGTGAAATCAGCATCAGAGTAAGTATAACTGTTTAAATAGATCCCTGTAACATTATGGTTACATGTGTCATTCATTGCTCATTGGTGGTTGTCCTACTGTTAATATCTCTAGTTTTATCAAACTAAAGAACAGCTTCTCCATCACAGATTGATCACCAAAATGATGACAGGGGGAATTATAACACTACTTTCTTTAGGTGGAAGGAGTATTGTTATAATGAATCTGTCGGCTTTATGTGCAGCTTTTTATAGGGCGAGTGTTCAATAATCAAAACAACCCAAATTTAGCATTTGGCCAGTAGCATTGCCAAAAAATACACTGGTCTCATAACTTGAGTGTGGCTTTATTTTCGAGCATATCATAGAATATGTGCTTGTACACAGTAGCCTTGAGGATGGGGGAAGAGATTAGTATTCTGCTCACAAATCCACATCGGGGCATAGTTATTATATAGTTTATTGCTAACACCTGCAATTATGTACCCTATTCTGCCCCCTTACGCCAGTGGGGGCACGGCCAGCCAGGAGTGGGCCAGCGCGGGGCATTATTGTCCCAGCGACATGTGATAAGTTGTTGGCTGCCTTTGTTTTCATGCCAGGCCCGAGCGCCGGCGTATGATAAATATCCCCCATGGACTCAAATTATTATACCAGTTTATTTTTTGAGCACTGCTAGTAGCCACATGACACATCTCTTGTACCATTCTTGTTACTATTAGCACAGACCTGTTTCCTTTATGTACTGCCTTATATAATCTGACAGATCTGCACCACTGTACAGAAGAAATGCAGAAAGTGTCATCAGCAAGATTAACGTTATTGCGTTGCTTTATTTATTGTACTTGTCCCAGCCCCAGCCGCCAATAGGTTTTCCAGTATAACTAATCTAAACCGAATTTATACACACATTTAATATATATCCTACCATTGTGCTCTTCTTAACACATAGGAGAGCGTCCTCACAGTTTACAGACCTCAGCTTCTATCTCGTCATGCCTGTGCAACGAATCACCAAATATCCATTGTTGATACAAAATATCTTGAGCATAGGCTCCCAGGACAAAGGATTACAAGATGCATTGCAGAGAGCCCTCAGCACCATGAAGGAAGTGAATGCCAACATCAATGAAAACAAGAGGCGCAAGGAAGTTGGTGAGAAATTGAATTGCTCCTTAAATGTCCTCGACCAAGCAGCACCACCAATTTCACAAAGTATAGTTCACTCCCATATTTATACAGTCCTTTGCGCAAACAAAGCCACTGAGGGACAAGTGAACATATTCATTCTTCAGCACCCTTGCCCTGTACATCATGACATGTGTAACTAGCAGGGAAGTAACAACAGGGGTACTAGCCTTAGGAGCTGCTACAGGGCCCGTAGTATTAGGAGGCCCAGCACCCAACCTGCCACACTAAACAGTGGAGGAAGTGCACCATTATACACATATTTTGCTGCATGTTTTACAGTATAAGGCCACATTCACATGAACATAATGGGAAACTGGTGCCATTTGATGCCAATGGCGCCCGGTCACCGTGAGCACCGCATTGTGACCATTCACGGAGAAATAAAGCACATGTCCTATATTTCACCACATACGTTTGTCTGAATGAGGCTTAATATGTTTATAACAGTGCACATCTTCCACAGCACCCACCTGAACTGGCAGCTCATATGAAAAATTTCTTTGCGAGAGAGATGGGATGGCAGGACTAGGAATCTTTCATCTATACTTCCTGCTGTCTGCAACCCTTGTGGTCATGCTGTGGTCACGAGTGTATACGCTGTATGTGTGTATATGATGTATGGTGTGTATAGTGTATATACTGTGTATGTATGTGTGTATTATGTCTATATCCTATATGTGTGTGTATACCCTGTATGTGTCTGTATATGTTTGTATATAGCCTGTATGTGTGTATATAAGCAGTATGTATTGTACAGTTTATGTGTGCAAATTTGATGTGTATATACTGTATTTTGTTAATATGATAAAATACATATAATGTATCAAGTTTGAATCATTACCCATTTTATCAACAGCCAGTAAGTATCTGCGGTTAGACCAGCAGACTCTTTTTGAAAAGATGTCAAAACTGAGCACTCACACACTTTCTAAGAAGTCTCAACGCCTTAGTCTATTCCTAAAACAACAGACTGGGATAATACCCAAGGTAGGACACAGTTTTTAGTAAAATCTTGTATTCCTCATTTGTTTATATTTTTTTGTTTTATTGCTTTTTTACTCCTGTTTTTCCAGCTAGAAATATATAAATAAACTGGCAACTCAATGTTACATTTCCACTTTAGTAGTAAAAACAGAGTAATAGTACAATGCAGAATTATTTTTTAAAAAGATGACAAACGTGGTAATAAATGTACAAGAGACTTTTTTGTACAATATCCATAGAACGTCAAGTGTATGTTTTACTCTTAAAGGGGTATTTTCGTCTAGGGCATTCACATTTATTTAACGTATATGCCATATACAAACATTTCTTGTAATGGATAGTATTTAAAAAAATGTTCCTGTGTGAAGATAATTTCCCGTAATTGTCCCTTAGAAATGAGTTTCTTGTACTTGGTTACAACCACTGCTGCTGGAGTGACAGGATAAGATATAACTTTATTGATCCCCTGGAGGGAAAAATTGTTTTGTGCATAGTGCTCAGGCATGCACCTGCACCTATTGTGCTCTCCCTTCACAGACTTGTGTGCTGGTCCCGCCACATCACCAATCGTGCGCTCTCCCAACAGCCCCATGCACTGATCTCCAGGAAAGGGGGGGGGGGGGTTGCACAGGGAACTGCCACTACATGCTGGAGTTTGGAGCCGAGTGCCCTGGCAGGGATCACCTCCTCACACAGCCCCATGAGGTCTCCGGCCTTGGTACTGCCACAGCGCTGATTGTGCATTCTCCCCATGGCCCCATGTACTGGCCTGCGGGAGGTGGGTTATGCTGCTGGAGTGTGGGGCCGCATGGCACTGTTGTCTGGCCTTGTGTGGGTTTTAGTAGGTTGGGTGCTAGGCCGGGAGCCTCGTCGCATCTGAGGGGGTAGTGGGGTCTTTTGCCACGTGTGACTTCTGCTGGGCGCAGGGAGTCCTTGTCGCTCTGCCCAGCTGAAGGGGGAGTCCTTTGCCCCTCGAGATTGCTAGTTCCAGCCTCTGGTGTCAGAAGGCCAGGGTGCTTCCATGCACGTGCTGCATTCTTCAACCACACCATGATAGATAGATTTTATAGTGCAAATTCTTTCATTATTTAATGGGGAGGGGTCTACCTGTACCAGAATGTTGTGGGGTTTTTTTTTAACACAGGGCAAAATAATTTTTTTTCTCGCCAGAAAGAAGACAAGGATTTTGACATTCTGGTGGAGAGGTTTCATAGACTGGCAGCTGTGGTCGGCCAAATGGAAGAAAATGTCATATCATATGTGAAGAATGTGGAGGTAATTATTACATATAGAAAATTGTTACATTTCTACCAAATGTCACTCCAGTAATTTATAAATTCTTTCTCATTCTGTTATGTGAGACACTGAAGGGGTTAACTGTGGATGGTCGGTATGTTTCCCCTGGTTTTTCCTATTATGCAAGGCCTTAATGCTGAGTTTGTGTTGTCCAGCACCTTGAACACAGGTGGTGGGAGCAGCCTAATCAGGCTGAATAAAGCTGCTGAGCAGAGCGGAGAGCACACAGCTCTGACTGTGCTGGGAGCAGCAACTTATTTTAAGTTCTAGTGGTGAGTTAGAATAACTCTGTTTAGTTAGCACCCAGATGGGTGGGATTTTATTTATGTTTTATGCCTGAATGTGAAGGCTGTTTTATTTTGTACCTGCTCCTGGAATAAACGCAGACGAGACCTGTTTTGGACTAAACTTTGATGTCACTGTCTTGGACTGCATCACGAATCACCGCTACCACGGTCTCTACTGGGCCAAATCTCCCACAGTTAGAAGGGCTAGTTCTGACCAACAAATCAGCACGTTAAACATTTATTTATGTTTTGGGCATTAAAATGAGCTGTTTAACCCCTTAGCGCTCCGCGCCGTAGCTGTACTGCGCAGCTTCCGACGATTAGCGTTCAGCGCAGTACAGCTACGGCGCGAGCGCATAGGATTTTAGAATTGTCACCACGTCTCGCGACGTGGTGACATCGGGACGAGACTTGGGTGACAGAGGCAGGAGGAGTTCCTGTCTCCGTCACCCGACCAATCAAATCGGTCCCGCCCGCCGATCGCCGTGATTGGCCAGTCAAACCTGACTGGCCAATTACAGCGATTTTGGGCTAAAAAACGTGGTTTTAGCCCCTTCCTCTTCCTCCAGCGGCACCATTTTGGTTTGGTATCGCTGGAGAGAGGAGAGAGCGTTACTGTGTGCACCAAAATACACTTTTACACTATAAATAGTGTTCTGATCCTTATCTGATCCCTATTGTTCCCTAAAAAATTCCCATCCCTATCTGTTTTTTCCTGTGTCCTGTGTGTTCGCTGTGTGATCGCCTTGTGTGATCCCACGTGTCTTCCGTTTTTCCCTGTCTGTCCCTTCTGAACCCAAACGCACTTTTCAGTGCGCTGTGTTAGCGTTGTTCTGCACTGGACGCACTTTTCAGTGCGCCGTGTGAATAGCGCTGCACAGAATCTTTAGCAGTCTTAGCGGTAGTTAGTTTGTCTTAGGGCAAGCTAGGTGCATTTGTAGCGCCTTTTTGCGCGGTGCACATAGGTTTTTTTTCGGTGCCTGGTAATATTTTTTTCCAGAGCGCCGTAGGTGTACCCATACGTAGCTACTTTTTGTGTGTGCCATCTGTGCGGCTGGTCCGTGTGGTTTGGTGTGCATTATCTTTTTTTTTGTGTGCTATCTGTGCAGCTTGTCCGTGTAGTTTAGTGCGCATTATTTTTTTGTGTGCTATCTGTGCGGCTTGTCCGTGTAGTTTAGTGCGCATTATTTTTTGTGTGCCATCTGTGCGGCTGGTCCGTGTGGTTTGGTGTGCATTATCTTTTTTTTTTTGTGTGCTATCTGTGCGGCTTGTTCGTGTAGTTTAGTGCGCATTATTTTTTTTGTGTGCTATCTGTGCGGCTTGTCCGTGTAGTTTAGTGCGCATTATTTTTTTGTGTGCTATCTGTGCGGCTTGTCCGTGTAGTTTAGTGCGCATTATTTTTGGTGTGTGCCATCTGTGCGGCTTGTCCGTGTAGTTTGGTGCGCATTATCTTTTTTTTTTGTGTGTGCTATCTGTGCGGCTTGTCCGTGTAGTTTAGTGCACATTATTTTTTGTGTGTGCCATCTGTGCGGCTTGTCCGTGTAGTTTGGTGCGCATTATCTTTTTTTTTTTTGTGTGCTATCTGTGCGGCTTGTCCGTGTAGTTTAGTGCACATTATTTTTTGTGTGTGCCATCTGTGCGGCTTGTCCGTGTAGTTTGGTGTGCATTATATTTTTTTTTTGCGTGCCTGCTAGACGGTTTATCCGTGTAGTTTGGTGCACATTATCTAATTTTTCCAGTTCTCTATTTTTTTTGTGTGCAATGTCTCAGAAGACGTACACCGTGTTGGAGGCATATAACATGCTTGCCTCTGACACCGAGTCAGCTAGTGGGGATGATGGTCCCTTTTACCTATCATCATCCTCCTGCTCATCTTCCAGTGACCTGGAAGGACCCCCAAGAAGGCGCCGTAGGGTTCCAGGGACTTCTGCAGGAGAAGTGCCTGGGACTTCAGCAGGAGAAGTGCCTGGGACTTCTGCAGGATAAGTGCCTGGGACTTCTGCAGGAGAAGTTTCTGGGACTTCTGCAGGAGAAGCGTCTGGGGCTTCCACTGACCCCACATGGGTAGCCCCAGATAATTATACCCCTCAGGTCCCTGACTTTTTGGGCCATCCTGGAATTAACTTTGACACGACAGGGCTCAGAGCTGTGGACTTTTTTAAGTTTTTTTTTGATGAGGCGCTGCTGAATATTATTATATTTCAGACAAATCTCTACGCTGCACAACATATTGCCCAAAACCCCACGTCCTTTTATGCACAACCCTACAGGTGGACCCCTGCCACTGCAGCAGAGATGCACAAGTATTGGGGCATAATACTCCTTATGGGGATAGTAAAGAAGCCTTCAATCAGGGACTACTGGAGCACAGATATACTGTACCACACCCCCATGTTCCGCATGGCAATGAGCAGGATGCGCTTTGAAGCCATCCATAAGTTTTTGCACTACACTGACAACACACAGTGCCCACCCAGAGGTGACCCCAGTTATGATCGGTTATTTAAGGTCAGGCCCATATTAGATCATTTTAGTGCCAAGTTTGCCCAGGCATATACCCCCGCCAAACATGTGAGCATAGACGAGTCCCTAGTACAATTCAAAGGGAGACTTCACTTCCGCCAGTACCTGCCCAATAAGAGGGCAAGGTATGGTGTGAAGATGTATAAGCTGTGCGAAAGTTCATCAGGGTACACATACAAGTTCAGGATATATGAAGGGAAGGACTCCACTATAGTGCCCCCAGAATGCCCCCCCTTCCTGGGTGTTACAGGGAAGATAGTGTGGGATTTAGTGCACCCACTGCTGGACCAGGGCTACCACCTCTACCTGGACAATTTCTACACCAGCACCACCCTGTTCAAGTGCCTCACTTCCAGAAATACTGCGGCATGCGGCACTGTACGCAGAAATCAGAGAGGTCTCCCTAAGTCGCTGCTTGGGCAAAAACTTAAAAGGCACGAAAGCAGGGCACTATGCAGCGACTCTGTATTGTGTGTTAAGTACAAGGACAAGAGAGAAGTCCTTGTATTAACCACAATACATGAGCACACCACCACCCCTGTACCAGTACGAGGTGCCAGTACAGAAACCCCCAAGCCAGACTGTATTTTAGATTATAACAAATACATGGGAGGGGTGGACTTGTCTGACCAGGTGCTTCAGCCGTACAATGCCATGCGGAAATCGAGGGTGTGGTACAAGAAGCTGGCCGTGCACATCATGCAGATGGCATTGTATAATGCTTATGTGCTGCATCGATATGCCGGCCAGAGGGGAACTTTCCTGGAATTTCAAGAGGTGGTAATAAAGTACTTTCTTTTTGGAGACCAGGAAGGGGGGAGTGCTAGCACATCTGGAAGTGAGGCCCCATCACGTATTGTACCAGGGCAGCACTTTCCAGGAGTAGTTCCCCAAACAGCCAGCAAGGGAAGGACACAGAAGAGGTGCAGGGTGTGCTCCAAAAATGGCATTCGGAAGGACACCATTCATCACTGTGAGACATGCCCAGAAAAACCAGGGTTATGTATGAAAGATTGCTTCCGAATTTATCATACATCCCTGGATTTTTAGAGTACCCTGTTGTTACCCTGACGCACAGCTTATACATCATGCCACATGCCGCACCTTCCCTTCTAAGCCCTGCCATGTGCCCAGCCTGTAGATTACTGTCCCGTATGCTTTACCCGGGAAAACATGCATCATGATTTTTAGGGTGTTTGTCTCCCATGGCAGCAGCTGGGCACAAAATGACATAATGGATATTTTTTACTATGCACTATCCATTATGCACTTTTTCAGGGGTCCACCTGTGGGGTTAAAATGCTAACTATACCCCTAGATTAATTCATGGAGGGGTGTAGTTTCCAAAATAGGGTCAGTTCTTAGGGGTTTCTACTGTACTGGCCCCTATTGGCATCTACAAATCTTTCATGATGCCAAAAAGAAAAAAAAAAAAGTACAATGTCTGTGCTCCAACAAGTTATTCCCTTTTGAGCCCTGTCGTGTCTCCATCCTACAGATTATTGCATCCTATGGGGTATTGCCCTAACCGGGGTAACCCGCAGAATGATTTTTGATGTGTTTTTCCCCAGTGGCATGAGTTGGGCAAAATACTTTTGTCACTTCAATGGCATATTTGATAAATTGCAATACAATTGTTTCTCTGCACTACTCACTTTGTATTAAATTTTAGCCAGCACCTTAGGGGTTAAAATGCTCATACAAGCCTACATACATTCTTTGAGGGGTGCCCTTTCCAAAATGGGTTCACTACTTGGGGGTTTCTATTGTACTGGTACCTCGGGGGTACCCCCCATTACCAATCTAGTGAAAACGAAGCTTGAAAACCTAAATTGTGCTTCTTTCTTCCTGACCCCTGCCGTGTGCCCAGCCTGTAAATTATTGGCACATGTGTGGTATTGCTGTATTTGGGACAACCCGCAGAATTATTTTTTGCGGTGTTTGTCTAAAGTGGCATGGGTTGGGCACAGTACACGAGGCACTAAAATGACATTTTTGAGATAAAAACACAATTTTTACTCTGCACCCTTTACTTTGCATTCAATTTTGGCCAGCGTGTTGGGGGTTAAAATGCTCATACAAGCCTACATACATTCTTTGAGGGGTGCCCTTTCCAAAATGGGTTCACTACTTGGGGGTTTCTATTGTACTGGTACCTCGGGGGTACCCCCCCATTACCAATCTAGTGAAAACGAAGCTTGAAAACCTAAATTGTGCTTCTATCTTCCTGACCCCTGCCGTGTGCCCAGCCTGTAAATTATTGGCACATGTGTGGTATTGCCATACTCGGGACAACCCGCAGAATGATTTTTGGGGTGTTTGTCTAAAGTGGCATGGGTTGGGCACAGTATATGAGGCACTAAAATGACATTTTTGAGATAAAAACGCAATTTTTACTCTGCACCATTTACTCTGCATTCAATTTTGACCAGCGTGTCGGGGGTTAAAATGCTCACCACAACCACCGATAAATTCTTTGAGGGGTCTAGTTTCCGTAATGGTGTCATTTATTGGGGGTTTCTATTGCACTGGCACCTCACGGACCCTGCCAACATGACATGGCACTCCAAATCCAAACGTGTGAAAACGGAGCTGGAAAATCAAAATTTCACTCCTTCCGTTCTCATCCCTACTGTGTGCCCAGTCTGTAAATTATTGGCACATGTGTGGTAATGCTGTACTCGGGACAACCCGCAGAATGATTTTTGGGGTGTTTGTCTAAAGTAGCATGGGTTGGGCACAGTATATGAGGCACTAAAATGACATTTTTGAGATAAAAACGCAATTTTTACTCTGCACCATTTACTCTGCATTCAATTTTGACCAGCGTGTCGGGGGTTAAAATGCTCACCACAACCACCGATAAATTCTTTGAGGGGTCTAGTTTCCGTAATGGTGTCATTTATTGGGGGTTTCTATTGCACTGGCACCTCACGGGCCCTGCCAACATGACATGGCACTCCAAATCCAAACGTGTGAAAACGGAGCTGGAAAATCAAAATTTCACTCCTTCCGTTCTCATCCCTACTGTGTGCCCAGTCTGTAAATTATTGGCACATGTGTGGTATTGCTGTACTCGGGACAACCCGCAGAATGATTTTTGGGGTGTTTGTCTAAAGTAGCATGGGTTGGGCACAGTATATGAGGCACTAAAATGACATTTTTGAGATAAAAACGCAATTTTTACTCTGCACCATTTACTTTGCATTCAATTTTGACCAGCGTGTTGGGGGTTAAAATGCTCACCACAACCACCAATAAATTCTTTGAGGGGTCTAGTTTCCGTAATGGTATCATTTATTGGGGGTTTCTATTGCACTGGCACCTCACGGGCCCTGCCAACATGACATCACACTCCAAATCCAAACGTGTGAAAACAGAGCTGGAAAATCTAAATTTCACTCCTTCCGTTCTCATCCCTTCTGTGTGCCCAGTCTGTAAATTATTGGCACATGTGTGGTATTGCTGTATTCGGGACAACCCGCAGAATGATTTTTGGGGTGTTTGTCTAAAGTGGCATGGGTTGGGCACAGTATATGAGGCACTAAAATGACATTTTTGAGATAAAAACGCAATTTTTACTCTGCACCATTTACTCTGCATTCAATTTTGACCAGCGTGTCGGGGGTTAAAATGCTCACCACAACCACCGATAAATTCTTTGAGGGGTCTAGTTTCCGTAATGGTGTCATTTATTGGGGGTTTCTATTGCACTGGCACCTCACGGACCCTGCCAACATGACATGGCACTCCAAATCCAAACGTGTGAAAACGGAGCTGGAAAATCAAAATTTCACTCCTTCCGTTCTCATCCCTACTGTGTGCCCAGTCTGTAAATTATTGGCACATGTGTGGTAATGCTGTACTCGGGACAACCCGCAGAATGATTTTTGGGGTGTTTGTCTAAAGTAGCATGGGTTGGGCACAGTATATGAGGCACTAAAATGACATTTTTGAGATAAAAACGCAATTTTTACTCTGCACCATTTACTCTGCATTCAATTTTGACCAGCGTGTCGGGGGTTAAAATGCTCACCACAACCACCGATAAATTCTTTGAGGGGTCTAGTTTCCGTAATGGTGTCATTTATTGGGGGTTTCTATTGCACTGGCACCTCACGGGCCCTGCCAACATGACATGGCACTCCAAATCCAAACGTGTGAAAACGGAGCTGGAAAATCAAAATTTCACTCCTTCCGTTCTCATCCCTACTGTGTGCCCAGTCTGTAAATTATTGGCACATGTGTGGTATTGCTGTACTCGGGACAACCCGCAGAATGATTTTTGGGGTGTTTGTCTAAAGTAGCATGGGTTGGGCACAGTATATGAGGCACTAAAATGACATTTTTGAGATAAAAACGCAATTTTTACTCTGCACCATTTACTTTGCATTCAATTTTGACCAGCGTGTTGGGGGTTAAAATGCTCACCACAACCACCAATAAATTCTTTGAGGGGTCTAGTTTCCGTAATGGTATCATTTATTGGGGGTTTCTATTGCACTGGCACCTCACGGGCCCTGCCAACATGACATCACACTCCAAATCCAAACGTGTGAAAACAGAGCTGGAAAATCTAAATTTCACTCCTTCCGTTCTCATCCCTTCTGTGTGCCCAGTCTGTAAATTATTGGCACATGTGTGGTATTGCTGTATTCGGGACAACCCGCAGAATGATTTTTGGGGTGTTTGTCTAAAGTGGCATGGGTTGGGCACAGTATATGAGGCACTAAAATGACATTTTTGAGATAAAAACGCAATTTTTACTCTGCACCATTTACTTTGCATTCAATTTTGACCAGCGTGTTGGGGGTTAAAATGCTCACCACAACCACCGATAAATTCTTTGAGGGGTCTAGTTTCCGTAATGGTGTCATTTATTGGGGGTTTCTATTGCACTGGCACCTCACGGGCCCTGCCAACATGACATGGCACTCCAAATCCAAACGTGTGAAAACGGAGCTGGAAAATCAAAATTTCACTCCTTCCGTTCTCATCCCTACTGTGTGCCCAGTCTGTAAATTATTGGCACATGTGTGGTATTGCTGTACTCAGGAGAACCCGCAGAATGATTTTTGGGGTGTTTGTCTAAAGTGGCATGGGTTGGGCACAGTATATGAGGCACTAAAATGACATTTTTGAGATAAAAACGCAATTTTTACTCTGCACCATTTACTCTGCATTCAATTTTGACCAGCGTGTCGGGGGTTAAAATGCTCACCACAACCACCGATAAATTCTTTGAGGGGTCTAGTTTCCGTAATGGTGTAATTTATTGGGGGTTTCTATTGCACTGGCACCTCACGGGCCCTGCCAACATGACATGGCACTCCAAATCCAAACGTGTGAAAACGGAGCTGGAAAATCAAAATTTCACTCCTTCCGTTCTCATCCCTACTGTGTGCCCAGTCTGTAAATTATTGGCACATGTGTGGTATTGCTGTACTCGGGACAACCCGCAGAATGATTTTTGGGGTGTTTGTCTAAAGTAGCATGGGTTGGGCACAGTATATGAGGCACTAAAATGACATTTTTGAGATAAAAACGCAATTTTTACTCTGCACCATTTACTTTGCATTCAATTTTGACCAGCGTGTCGGGGGTTAAAATGCTCACCACAACCACCGATAAATTCTTTGAGGGGTCTAGTTTCCGTAATGGTATCATTTATTGGGGGTTTCTATTGCACTGGCACCTCACGGGCCCTGCCAACATGACATCACACTCCAAATCCAAACGTGTGAAAACAGAGCTGGAAAATCAAAATTTCACTCCTTCCGTTCTCATCCCTTCTGTGCGCCCAGTCTGTAAATTATTGGCACATGTGTGGTATTGCTGTACTCGGGACAACCCGCAGAATGATTTTTGGGGTGTTTGTCTAAAGTAGCATGGGTTGCGCACAGTATATGAGGCACTAAAATGACATTTTTGAGATAAAAACGCAATTTTTACTCTGCACCATTTACTTTGCATTCAATTTTGACCAGCATGTTGGGGGTTAAAATGCTCACCACAACCACCGATAAATTCTTTGAGGGGTCTAGTTTCCGAAATGGTGACATTTTGGGGGGTTTTCTATTGTACTTTTACTTCAGGGGCTCTTCAATTACACTGTGGCACCACAAAATATTTGCAGCCAAATTGGCCTTCCAAATTCCCAGTATCGCTAACTCTGTTCTGGACATCGCTGTGCGGGGAAACAGCAGCTGACATCCACATGTCTGGTATTACCGTACTCAGAAGAAGCAGGGCAAGAAATAAGGAATATATATTTACCTCAAATTCCTTCTGAATGTATCCATTTTAGGGCTAAATTGGAAAGATTGAAATCAAAAATTTCCACTCCATTTTCATATGCTTCCGGAAAAATAACTAAAGGGTTAACAGACTTCTTAAATGCTGATTTGAATAGGTTGAGATGTTAGGTTCATAAAATGGTGTTACTTGTGGGGGTATATAGTACATAAGCCTTTATAGAGCACTTCCAAACTGAATTGATCACCAAAAAGTTCGCATTTTTCAAATTTCAAGAAAATCTGAGAAGTTGCTACTAAAACTTCAAACCTTCTCACATCCATAAAAAAATGGAAACTTAAAACAAATAATGGATATAAAAAGAAGACCAATGGCAAAAGGTTTCTATCAAAAAAAATTTGTGGTATCACTTTTTGTCTAAAAAGTATAACATTTGAAACTTTGAAAATAGTCATTTTTTTCAAATTTTTCCTAAATTTTTGAATTTTTACCCCCCAAAAAAGGAACGGATCACCAAAATGACACTACTAACATAAACTACAATGTCTCACGAGAAAACAATCTCAAAATCACAGAGATATCTTAAAGCGTTGAAAAGTTATTACCACAGGAAGAGACACTGGTCAAATTTCAAAAAAAAGTTGCGAGCCTTAACCTGCAAACAGGCTGCGTCCTTAAGGGGTTAAAGGAAATCTACTACCAGGATAAAGAATTATAAACAAAGCATTGATATACTGGTTAGTGCCCCCTTGGCAGGTTCTGCTTTTCTTTTAGCTTCTTAGGACTTAATTTTTATGATAAAGAGGCTTCACAAATTATGCAAATAGGCCTCAGGGGCTCCAGACTCTATAGATGTCAATGGAGCTTGAAGGCTCATCTGCATCGTTTTTAAAACCTCTTTTTATTAAAAACAAAGGCATATGAGGCTACAAGAAGAGCAGAGGAGGCACACACCAGTATGTCAGTGTGCTTGGTTTACAATCTTCATCCTGGTGGTAGATGTGCTTTAACCACACAAGCAAATGTAATAAAGACGGATTATTTCTGTCTAAGACCAACTTCACATCTCAGTTAGGTCTTCAGTTGGCTGAACACATAGAACAGATGCAAGTCTTTTATGGCCACTATATAGAGGTAAGATATAATGGGAAGACTTGTCTCTTTTCTGTCTGTTCAACGTCACTTAGTTTTGTCTCACAATAGAATAAGTAAGAGATATTATTTTTGTATACATGTAGGCTCCTTTCATATTTACTGTTGTGCCATGTCTTTGTATGATACTTTGTCATTTATCTGCAGTTATAGCTAATGATTTATTGACTTACCAACCAGTCCTTACTTTTACAGGAATATTTTCTTATCCAGCCAGAGACGTATCCACTGGAGTACCTGCAAGGATCGGTTCATCCAATAAATGGCTACACATTACAACTCTGCAGTAGCATTTACCCAGCATTTGTAAGTTACTTATGGCCCGCTATTCAGTTAATGGAAAACAAACTAGTAAAATAACTAAATAAAATATATTTTAAGGGAATCTGTAAACACCTTTGACCATAGAAATCTGCAGACAGTGTTTGGTAGAATCCCTGGAGAGTTGTGTATCCATACCTTTGTGTATGTTGTTAATAGCGACTGTGAAAAGTGAAGTCTTAATCCAGACCTGAAGCTTTTTCAAAGTGTCTGGGTGGGACTTTCAGCCTGAAGAGCTTTCTGCTCTCTGCAATGTGCTGCTCCACAAGCCTTCCCTTCTACTATTAGTAGGGGCTATATCAGGATTTTGGTTGGATAGTTACAACTGTCACACAGCCGAGGGGAGGGGCTGTGGAACAATTCATTGCAAAGAGCTGCCAGTTCCAAAATCTGTACCAGGCCCCCATCCATAATGTATTACAATACTCCAAGTAACAAGAGAAAGTGCTTTGTGGTGGTGACGTTTTACATAGATTTTTAGTAACTGATTTTCGTTTGTCAACTCTGTTTTATCAAACTGTATTAAACTGACAAAAAAAACAAAAAAAAGAAAAAAGGCTGCCAAAAGAATTTTGTAGGAAGGGTATTATTTATTATTATTATTTTATGTTTTCATTTTGGTGCCTCCAATGCTTGTTCTTGCCTTGCTAATAATTCTTGTTTCTTTGCATTATTATTAATGGGTACTTAATCGCTTTTTGTATATCTTGTTCTCTGAGCTCAAACAGAATCTCTTTTTTTGTAGAAAAAAAAACTTCAAATAATGGTCCTGCAGCCGCTTATTAATCTTTCAGAGTATTTAAAAGGACCAAAGAACCTAATCCGGAAGCGATTGGTCAAACTTTTAGACTATGAGAACCTGGAGGAAAAGTACAGTGAAACTGGAAAAATGACGTGGGAAGAAGAAGATATTGTAAACAACTACAAGACCATTCATTCCATGCTACAGTCTGAGCTGCCTAGCTGCATCTCACTGTCCTATGAGTTGCTCAATAATATTTTCTACAGTTTCATTGCCGTGCATAAAGATTTGGCAGCTCAAGCTCATATTAACGCTGAAGAACATTCTGCCCAGGTAAATAAACAAGGGAAAAGAAAGTAAGGAGGAAGAAGGAAATGTTAGAGATAGGGTGGGAAAAATGAGAATGGAAAAAAGTAACGAGGAATGAAGAAATATTAGAAATAAGGTGAGAAGAGTAAGAATGCAGGGGAGAGAAAAAAGAAAGTTGGTAGATAAAAAGAGAATAGAGTGCATGAAAGAGAGTGACGAGAACATGAACAGGAACATGTGCATGCCCAGGCCGTAGTCTGGAAGTGCATACTGCCAGTCACTGTAGAGAGGAGGAGAGAGCGCTGCTCACCCTCCCAGCATAAGAGACATACTTAAAGGACAGCTGTCATCAGGTCTCTGTAACTATTTCTGTCACCACTGCCTGTTAGCGCAGTTCACAAGGATTCCATCCCAGCTTTTATATAGTTAATTCATACATTAATCATTCTAAAAATCATATTTTTTTTCAAATGAGACTGGGCACATGGAGAGAGGCAGTGATGTCACATCTGTTACCCCTCCCCTCTCCTCCCCCTCCTCATGTCTGTGTGTAATGTATGGTAAAGCTTTGCTAGTATTTGTGTGAGAGACACAGACCTGAGCTACACAAGTACCTGACATGCTGTGTTCTCCTATACACATGTAAGAGACACAGACATCAGCTACACAAGTACCTGGCATGCTCTCTCCTCCTATACACATGTGAAAGACACAGCCATCACCTACACAAGTACCTAACATGTTCTCTTCTCCTATGCACATGTGAGAGACACAGACATCAGCTACACAAGTACCTGACATGTTCTCTTCTCCTATACACATGAGAGACACAGACAGCTGCACAACTACCTGACATGTTGTGTTCTTCTATGCATGTGTGAGAGACACCCACGTCAGCTACACAAGTACCTGACATGCTCTGTTCTCCTTCATACATGTGAGACACACAGATATCAGTTACACAAGTACCTGACTGATTTTCTTCTCCTATACACGTGAGAGACACAGACATCAGCTACTCAACTACCTGCCGTGCTGTGTTCTCCTATACACTTGTGAGAGACAGACATCAACTACACAAGCACCTGACATGCTGTGTTCTCATATACACATGTGTGAGACACAGACATCAGCTACACAAGTACCTGACATGCTGTGTTCTCCTATACACATGTGAGAGACACAGACATCAGCTACCCAAGTATCTGACATGTTGTGTTCTCATATACACATGTGTGAGACACAGACATCAGCTACACAAGTACCTGACATGCTCTCTCCTCCCATACACATGGATGCATCCTGTAGCAGTTGTATCTTTCATACACACGCAGGCTGCAGTGGGCATGGCAGAGAGCACAGGCAGGAAGCCAGCACCAGGAGTGTCACATCATTATATAGGCTGTCAATCAAGCACTGGCGGTGTGGCTGTGCCTCACACTCATGAATATTCTGAACTGCTGAATTTGATAATGACTCATTGCACCCATTTCAGATCATTTGCATACAGCTTTAGGACCTGATAGTTTAAGTTTACAGGCATATAGAGGGACAATGCAGGGATAGGGGCAATGCTTTCTAATGACAGTTTTAAAAATTATATATTTCGTTTTGGGGTTTAATTTGTCTGACAGGTTCTATTTAAGGGGAAAGGAAGAGCAATCTCTATCTTTTTCCTGGCACGGTATGGCACACTGGGCCATACGTCCTTCAAAATGAATGGACGTATTGCTTATTGAAATGCATGGTGCCGAAAGCTACCCATACAGCAATGGTACAGGTAACATTCAGCTGTTTTCACACATTTATGTAAAAGCAGCCTTAGAGAAAGTGAGATATCTGGAGCGAACAATAGAGGGGGGGGGAGGGGCTGAAACAAGGACAACTAAAGGATGTGAAAAGAGGGAGAAAAGAAAGGTTTAAATATAGTAGTAAAATATACTGAAATAATCATTACTGGAAAAATGATGTATTTGATAAATGTACACTTACTCATAGATCCAATCACCATTACTGTGGTAATCCTTTTATATTTGTTATTCATTGCCTCCTCCTATTTATAAATCAAATTTTAAAAATATGCTAATGAGTCAGAAAAGCTATGGGGTCATTACCGGAGCCCCTCCATGCTGAAGCTTCACAGGCTGTTATACTGTGCTAGAGCACCTCGCCCTCTCACTGTTTGCGATTACAAGAGGGACGCTGTAACAGTCTGTGAAGCTACACCATGCAGGGGCTCTGGTTACACACAAAGAGCCCTCTGGATCATTAGAAAAATGTTAAAAGTGGACTTTAGAAGAAAGGACACCAGAGATAACACATCAAGAAGTAATTGCCTGTGGTTTATTAT
Organism: Engystomops pustulosus; assembly: GCF_040894005.1. NCBI lineage: Eukaryota > Metazoa > Chordata > Amphibia > Anura > Leptodactylidae > Engystomops > Engystomops pustulosus. The sequence continues at coordinate 71,022,154 of NC_092414.1, forward strand.
GATGGATTTTTTTATCATGATTGATTTATTCAAAATGTACTAAATAAAATATTTAATATTGTCTTAATTTAATCTCAGCATAGACTTTAGTCTTAGATCCTTCCAAGATGTACACTATGTCATTTATAACTACTTTATGTTGCCAAAGATGTTGCATATGATTTTTGATAAATATGTATGTTATCTTCACTTCCTAAAGTTATTGTGTTATAATATTGCTTACAGATTCAGTGCAGTGAACTTCCTGAGCCCCAGTTTAGGAAATGGGTAGAAGACTGTATGTGCCATTCTGTTTCACAGCTCAATGAATTTACCAAAAAGTTTGATGAGCAATTACCAGTCCCAGTGCCACAGGTAAGCTTTATCCTGGAGATAATAGAGAGCAACATTCTGATTTCAGGGGATGGTTAGTTTTTTTATTCTTTTTGCTTATGATTTTTCCCTTGCTTTTCAAGGGGAATGAGAATGGAGGGGACTACGTAGGGTGAAGGCTATGTAGTCTCACTTGTAGTCCCCCTTACTTTAGAGTTGGTCAGGGACTCTCTAAGCAGACACATTATCAGCAGATTATCAGGGTTCAGGTTTATATACACTATCATTTTGCTTCTGAACATTCACTAGTATCTGCCATATAGAAAAAGAGTGATAGATCTATGATATATATATATATATACACCACACACAATGACTCTCTCAGCACTGCTAACTCACCTATAACAGAGTCAGCTCTGCTTTAAAGATATCATTCCCCTGCTGTAAAGATATCATCTTGTCTGTAGCTTGTAGAGAAAGTCTGTGCATGTTGCTTGCTGGCAGGAAGTGTCAGTGTGTGAGCTGGTCTTGTAATGGAGAAAGGAAGGGGCAGAGATCACACCGCAGTATGCAGACAGGAGAAGCTATTCTTGAGAAGAATCTGCCCTACCCAACCATAATCAGACGATTTATGATCGCATCCCGGGGTAATTGAAATTGTGTACACCAGGACTAATGGAGACAGGTTGGAATTATCGTATATATACTCATGTATAAGCTAAGTTTTTCAGCACAAAAAATGTATACCAAAAGGGGCTGTCTGGCTGTATACTAAAGGGGGCTGTCTGGCTGTGTACTAAAGGGGACTGACTGGCTTTATACTAAAGAGGGCTGGCTGTATACTAATGTGGACTGGATGTATACTAAAGGGGGCTGGCTGGCTGTATACTAAAGGGGGCTGGCTGTATACTACAGGGGGTTCGCTGGCTGTGTACTACTGGGGGCTGGCTGGCTATATACTACATGGGGCTGGCTGGCTATATAGTACTGGGGGCTGAAAGGCTATACACTACAGGGGGCTAGCTACAGTATTATGAGGGGGTTCATAATATTAGTAGGGTCTCCAGTATTATTAAGAGCTTCTGGGGGTCTCCAGTATTATTGGGCGGTTGGGGTTGGGGGGCTCAAGGGGGTCTTCAGTATTATTAAGAGGGCTCCAATATTATTAGAAGTTCTGGGGGTCTCCATTATTATCAGGGGGGCTCTCAGGGGCTCCAGTATTATTAGAGGGCTTTGGGAACCAGCATTATTAGGTGACCAGCCTAGGGCTCCAGCTTTATCAGGGGGCTATCCATTTTTTAATACTGTCTACTCTGGGGTCTTAGGATTGGGGTATTAGTTTGTAGTTATGGCTGCACTGTAGTAATATAATTTCTGGGGTGTCTTTTTAAGTTGTATACTGGCGCGGCCCCTTGTAGTTGAGTGGTTTGAAAGTGCGGCCTGCTGATCAAAATAGGGGTTGTGCACCCCTGGACTATACAGTTCCAAAGTTTTCCATTGATAGAAATAGTAAAAAATAGCCTCCATGCCAAACTAAAAAACAAATGCAAATTAATGCAAAGTTGTGTATTTCCCACATTGGTACCAAAATACTGGGGATAAAATCCTGAACACCTTTATGATTCCTAGAAATGTAGATGATACTATACTTTAATACCACATACATTATACATAAATTATTATTATTAATCTGCTTCTTGCTCTTCAATGTATTAGGAGCACATTCCGGTCATTGAACGTCAAATCCAGCAGCTACTAAAGCGACACAGTCCTCAAAAGCTGTACCAGGTGATAAGTGCTGTGAAAGGCACCCGTGACATGGAACTCACACTCAGTCGAGGCGATGTGGTAGCTGTCATCCAATATGCAGACACCAAAGGAAATAAAAACAGATGGCTCGTTGACACTGGAGGTACAGTTATTTAAATGTTATTCTAAAACTATGTAGATCAACATATGCACTGCTCTAATGGTACAGCTATGTGATTGATTTATTATCTAAATGTAGACATGTGATAAGAAAGCATATATAGGCCCAGATTTACTAAAGTCCCTCGCCGGTTTTCTTTCGGACTTTGCACGTTCTTTCATGTGCAAACTGCTTACACATGTATGTAAGAAATGTCCGAGACACATTGGTGGCACACGCGGCTCTTAGTGGCGCACACTGCACTATACCCAACGCAACACAAAATTTTGCACTGAAATGGGAGTTCCGGTGCTTAGTCGGACCATGAGCCACATTTATCAGGCAAAGTTTGACAGAAGTGTTTGACAAGCCCCATGTTAAGGGTGCACTCTGTCAGAGCAGTGCAGGGAGTGCCAGATTAGTGCACCTACATGGTGCAGTTTACACTGTTTTTAGTAATTGTGGGCCAAAGTGTCATTAACTGGAAGAGCCAGCAGGTGGCAACCTAACACAGATAAGCGTCTGTTCACATTAGGTTTCCAGCCTACTTTGATGTATATCTTGAGAAAACAAACAAGATATAGCTCCTATGGAAGGCCGTATAGGCATACAGTAGATTGTGTCCTCTATTTGCTATCAATATGTATACTGTGATCTGTACACTGTATAGAGTTGCATGGAAAAGTGTAGTCCACTATAAAAGACTGTACCACAATAAAATACTTACTAAAGCTCACTAGTATTTTTGAAGGCCAAGGGCCAATGTTTGGCTAAAACTGAAAAATGAAAAGAAAGTTCACATCTCAAGAGAAATCAAATACTTATGGAAGCCATCAGTTAGAATAAGGAAGGATCCTTTCCACCATTCTTCAGTTATTGTCACAGAAAAAAATAGAAAAAAGCTCCAACATTATTTTTTCAAATCCAATAACCTAAGCATGAAGGAAGGCAATGTTCTGTGCATGCAAGTCTGCTGCAGCTGTTGGTAAGGATAGTTTCACATTGGCAATGGTGCTGTGCATGTGCTTTGTCTCTGTTGTGTCTCCATTTTGTTACCGTTTTTTGTGATGCTTCCGTTTTGTCTCTGCATCCGCAAAAAAGCCCAAAGGTTTACCATTGCTTTGAAAACATAACACCTGGTTTCTCAGCCTCATCAGTGAAAACACACTGATGTTTGCAGACCCACAGACTTTCATTGCCTTCCGTGATCCACATCCGTGAAAAAATAAGACTTGTTTCATAATTTTTTCCTCAGACAATAGATTAGTGAAAAAATAAACCAATGTAAAAAAACACCCATTAAAAACAATGGCACTGTGAGGCATCCGTGGAAATCACTGAGCCACTGATGTGCAAAACAATGCCAATGTGAAAGAGCCCTAAGTGGAAGGCTCCTAATTATGGCATACATTAAAATGATAACCGCAAGCATTGAGTATGTCTGTACATACCCCCCAGTCACAATCTGTGCCATGTATGGGACAGCAGCACATTGCACAAAACATATACAGGCGGCCCCCTACTTAAGAACACCAGACTTACAAACGGACCTCTGGTAATTGGTTATTAACTGTACTTTAGCCCTAGGCTACAATAAACAGCTATAACAGCTAACAATGGTGTCTGCAATTAAGCTTTATTGTTAATCCTGGTTCTTATGACAACCAAACATTTTTAAAATCCAATTGTCACAGAGGCCAAAAAAGTTCTGCCTGTGGTTACAATTATAAAATATACAGTTCTGACTTACATACAAATTCAACTTAAGAACAAACCTACAGAACCTATCTTGTACATAACCCGGGGACTGCCTGTATATCCATTCTGTTCCATTGTTCCTGTTTCTTGCTTCCATAGTACTTTCAAATATGTCATTCTCAGAGATGAAATATTGCTCATGTCATATAACCTCCAATCATGACGTGGTTAAAAATAAACTTTTATTGAACCTGAACTTTCACAGTATAGAAGAACTGACCATTCATTTGTGTCTCTGTATTTGTGCCATTATTAATCCTTGTCTGACAGTTCTTTTCAAGTATATTTTTACGCTGCTGTTAATAGACACCTAACTCCAATAGATACCTGTCAGATGACACCAAGCGCCCGCACAAGAGAAGGTCAGGCAGATCTGGCACTAGGCTGTGATTTATAAGCCAATGATTTCCATAAAGGTCAGCACAAGTGCTGCATGTGACAAGGGTGTCATTGTGGCCCGTTGCCATTTTTAATGTCACTTTTCATGGTGTGTGGCAAAAATCTATAAAGTTTAGATTTTTTTCCATCTTGGATAGGTGAAGTGTAAAGTATCCCCACATCTTAAAATAGAAAATGGTCATTCTTCTCCTTTCTGCTGCTATAAATACGTGCTATTGCGTAGTTTGTATAATATAAAGTTGGACAATTTTCTTACATAACTTCATAATCAACTCCTTATGTTTTTTTTAGACCTCTGCTCTTGATCAGTTAATGACACATAGGCGCACAGCTTGTTAGAAAACCTACCTCTGATTGCTGTGCACCCATGTGTCCATTACATGACCTTGAGCAGATCATTAACACTTGAATGAACATAGAAGACTTCCTTTTACTAACATTAAAAGGGTTGTCCGGAGGCTGAAATCTTGACCATGGCTTGTGCTGGTATTGTAACTCAGCATCTTTATACAGCCGGTACTGGTACAAACCATGGTTTTTGGAAGAAAATAGCCATGTTTTTCAACCTACAGACAACTACTTTTAGCAAAGATTTTGAAATTTGTGGGATTGATACACAAAGGGGGCATTTATCAAGCTTTTTTCCTATTTTTTTCTTTCTTTTTTGCTGCTTTTTAACATTTTTGTGCCTTTTCTGTGCCTTTTGCTGCTGCTTTACAGAGTTCCCTGTGTTAGTTTTTTCAGTGTTGCGTCTGATTTGTCACTAGTTTCTAGATTTTTGATGTATGAAAATGTCACAATTTTGGCGCAAAAACATGTGCAATATCCGCCAACCGGGCCTAGCCTTTTCTTGGGGCCTGGAGGCAGCCGGGGCCCAGAATACTAGAGTGGCTGGCTATTGTGACCTAGGGCACGCTATTGTCACAGTGCTGGGGTTTGGGAATCGGAGGGCTGTTCTACAGCCTGGATGGGGGAGCCAGTGATTAAACGATTAACATTGGACTCTGGTTATTGGAGTGGTCATGTAGAGTGGTCCGCAGGAATGGTGCACCAGCCTGATAGTATATGCAGGCTGGGATGGTTGAGGTGGAGCTGTGTTCAAATTGTGGAAACTGCATTGGGATTGGTATTTGTAACAGCACTGAAGGTGTGCTGCACACACTGTCAATTTCTTTACTCTGAAGACCAGCTAAGACAGACAGACCATGAGGTCTGCTCTCTGCTCTGACCATGTGCTTCCACCCAGCAGAGGTTTTTATACTCCCCCTGGTCAGGTGGTAGCAACTCTCCAAGCACACTCCAGCTAACAACACAGCAACACAATTGGCAGATCAGTCCCTGTCCCCACGGGGCTCACAATCTATTCAACCTACCAGCATGTTTTGGAGTGTAGGAGGAAACTCACGCAAACACAGAGAGAACCTACACAGGACATGAACCCAGGTCCCCAATGCTGCAAGGCTGCAAGTGCTAACCACTAAGCCTCCGTGCTGCCCACTAATAGGTTGCAATAGGTTACTAAAAGCCTTTTTTTGGCTTTCCTAAAGGATTTTTAATGAGCTGGTACTTGGGTGCTAGCACTGATGATTCTGATGATTCTGTGCTTGACTGTGCACATTCAGGAACATTTGGCAGTGCTGCTGGATTATTCTCTTGTATGAGAACATTTCTTATTTCAATTTCCTTGGCTGGCCTAGACATTTTGACAAGGTTTGTGTATTGAGCCTGACTGTAGCATTTTAGGTAGGTGTTCAGAATGATTGATTTGTTTCTCATATCTGACTCTTGTTTTAATTTTCTTTGCCGTTGCATTCTGGAGACTGCTTTACAACATTTTGCAGCAGCTTGAGACATTACTGCAACATTTGACAAAAAAAAGGAATGGAATGAAATCTAATCCCCCCCAAAAAACTTTGATAAATATGTCTGGGAAGAAAAGCCACATAAACAGGCACAAATAACTAAAGGACAAACTAAAACTATGATAAATGTCCCCCAAAGTATATTGGAAAGTTGTTGAACTTTTCAATACATAAAAAAATATTATTATCATTGTTCAGCTAACATGGAAAAACATTCATTTATAAAACCACAAAACCTCTTCAGGCCAGAGACACACATGGAGTTTTGCACACGCATTTTGGGACAGGTAACTTAGCACCAGAAAAAGCAACTAAAACTCACTAGGGGAGATTTATTATGCTTTGTCCACCAGTTTTCTAGTGGGGAATGTACACGAATGCCCCCTCCCTGCCAGTTTTTAGGCTTCACTGACTCATACGTCACTTTGGTTGTGTCATACCCTTTTACCTTCCCTTCTTTTGAGATCCACACCCTCAGGATATTCCGCACATTTTGTAGTATACTGTCCTCCTGGCTCAACCTACCAGTTCCTCGACCACTTTGCTTCCTGGCTTTCTCATTTTCTATCCTGTGATATTCTAACAGTCGTCATGGGAGAGATTAACATCCCCATCTCCTCTTCGGCCTCTCAACGTTTATCACTAACTTCCTCTTTAAGACTCTCACAAATCTCTGATTCTCCTTCTCACTCAGAGGGAAACATCCTAAACTTGATCTTTGCTCAACTTTTTTCAGTCTCAGATTTCACTAATACTGCTGCCTTTTCACTCTCAGACCATAACCTTCCTTTTTTTACTGTTAATAGTTTCTCTCCTTTACAGAGCCTGACCACCGATCACACTTACCCAGAGAACATTGATTAAAGAGTAACTGTAAAGGTTTTTTTCCCCCACAAATCAATAGCTCTTGAGATGTAAAAGAACTTTGCCTATTATTTTTGTTACCTATACCCAGCGGTTTCCTTGCTATACCCCTCAGATTACCTCAGTGCTGCAGTAGCTGCTTCCTCTGCCTATGCTGACAAGCCTTGTGAATCCTTAGTATAAACAAACTCTACAAACTTTACAGTTTCAAGGGAAGGAAGAGACTGCTGCTTCCTGCTCATGGGGGAGGAGGTCATGTGACAGTGCTCTCTCTGTGTATGATTTAGCTAAATAAATACCACCTATGATCCGGCCCTGGGTGCAGGGGTTCAAATAATGTAATTTCTCAACTGGTGCAGTTATGCTGAGCGCATAAATGCTTTGAAGGTATTAGAAACGGAAGGTTGTCACCATCACGGATCAGCTCTTCTCCTCGGATCTCCTCTGTTGGGTCCGGTTCATATAAAGTGCATTTAGGAAAAAATGGAGTCTTGGAGTCTTCTCGGTGTCTTCCACACTACCTTATAGGAATAAATACTCCAAAGAGATGGATCAAAGTAAAATTCTATTTTATTTCTATAAAGTGTACATTCCATACATACTATAAAAACAATAAAAATATTATAAAAAGATCTCTTAGCTACGCGTTTCTAAGCTTTTGTTGCCTCTTTGTCAAGCTATTTTCATAAGGTAAAGTCCACGTGTGGCCCAGAAACTAATTACACACTGATAATACATGGAACGCAAAAACTGACCAAAGATCCAGTATTTGTGGCCAGGGATCAGCTCACTTTTGCAGGTTACCTTATATTTCACATGGGTGTTAGCTCCTCTTTTTGGGATCCGATTTCTATTAGATCATATACACAGCTGTGGTCTCCTCAGCTCTATGTCTGAGCCTAGTTCTCCTGAGGAAAAATGCTGAGCAGGTCTTATTCTTGGCCTTGTTTGCAGTTCTGCCCTCTTATAGTTTCTGTACAGGTAACCTCCCACTGCATTTTAATTTTTGCGTATACCAAATATATCTATATGATACTATTTAGTGCCCAGTACACAGTAATTCAGAGTGATCTACAAGAATCATGCTTGGAGTTTTTTTTATTATCTTGCTGCTAGTGATTTTCTGTTATAATCTTAAAAGTGGACATTTATTTCTATATGTATCCCACAGTTTTATATTTTTAATCCCTTCCATTTTTCAGGACTGAGGGGTTATGTCCCCTGCAACAAATTACAGCAATACCAAGAAAGTCACAGTCCAAGACATTCACAAAGTCCAACACAAAGCCAAAGTTCACCAGAGGCAAGAAAGACAGAAACAAGGAGACATACTGTTGCATCCCCAGTGTGCCCATATCCAACTTTCTCCCAGCCCCAAGATACAGCATACCAGGTAGGTGGAGTATATAGATTAGTCTAGGACAGTGGTGGCGAACCTATGGCACGGGTGCCAGAGGCGGCACTCAGAGCCCTTTCTGTGGGCACCCGGGCCTTCGCCCCAGCACACCAGAAAGGACTCTTCCTGCAATTCCAAGCAACTTAAAAGATGCTGCTTTCAGTCATATTTTGATACTAATTTCACTACTTGGGACTGTAGGAAGCGGGAGAATGAGTAGAGAGGGCCGAATTATTTTTGGAGGACCTCCTGTTGGCCCCACGATTTTCACTGTGTACAGAGGGAGAATGGAAAGAAGCTAAAATGACGAAAATTTTCCATCTTTCTACTGTGTTGCTGTCCTCAGGAGGCCAATATGATTGAAAGTTGTTGAACAGGGAGCAATAAGTTGCTGCTTTAATTTTTGGTTGGCACCTCGAGATAAATAACGGGGGTTTTGGGTTGCAGTTTGGGCACTCGGCCACTAAAAGGTTCGCCATCACTGGTCTAGGATATTCCCCACAATACTGTTTGTTTTTTTGTATGTGCTTTTCCAATGCAAAGATCATCAGGAAATTGCCTCAGGTGTCTGAATCTGGATATATACTTATCAATCATCATTAAGATTATTAAATCAGTTACTAAAATTAATCATGTCTATATAATGGAGCATTGCTGATATAAACAAAAAAGTATTTCTTAAAAATATTTGTCTTTTGTCAGTGACTCGGTATGTACAGTAGCCTATGAAATATAGACATGATGAATGCATGATATAACCCAACTCTTCATTATTTTCAATGGGACAGTGCTGTGTTGCTTCTCTATTGTCTGCTTTGATATACAAATATGTGTTTTTATAGATAGTCACTAATCCACTTCTCTAATATTGTCTGAGTACTCATGTTGACAAAACAGCTTTGTCCTATTGAGACACTGGGGCACATTTACTTGCCCGCCCCGTTGATGCCGCCGATCCGGACTGTCCGACGAGGATTCGGAGCTCTCGTAATTCACTAAGATCGTGCGTCCAATTTCCTGCATATGTCGCTTCCCCCGCTGAGGTCCGCCGGAGTTCACCTCCTTCTTCCCGGTTCATGTGAGTGCTGATCTTGCGACACAATTTCATTTTTAAATTCCGTGGTTTGTCTGAATCAGTCGGGTTGTCCGACGTCCATGCCCCCCGATTTGTGTCGCATGAAAGCCGGCGCTGATGCGCCACAATCTCATTGCGTGCGATTCAGCGCAAAATGGAAAAATTCCGGAAACCCGACAGAAATGCGTCCGACAAACCCTTACTAAATGTGCCCCACTGACTTCCTAGACCGCCGAATAAGTACATGTTTAAAACTTGTTTTTAAAACACATCCTACAAGTGCTTTTTTAAAGGGGTTTACACATATAGATGATTAGCAGGGTAAGTACGAGGCAACAACATACAGCAAACAAGCAACAGCACTGTATTGAAAAAAATGTGAAGTTGAGTTATATCATGCATTGATATCCTTATGGACCCGTGTTTTGGTGTCCCAAATGGACCAACAGCGATCAGTCAAACAAAAACCAAACTTTCTACTTACCTTATTCCTGCGCATTGCAGCAAGTGAAGCCAGCATTGTACATCCTGGCTTTATTTGTCGCATTGTAAGAAGAGGTGTCGGTGCGGGATCTTACAATGTGAGTCCTATGTGCCACATCAGACTCACACCCCGTATTTTTCACCCCGCACAGCCTTCAAACAGATCAATTTGAAAACCTAAAGCACAATTCCATAAGGACCTGTAGTTGGCTTAGGGTCCCAAATCGACATGATAGATACTCTTTAAATAAAGTGTGAATGCCCAGACAGGAGCTCTATTTGGCTCTCCTATAGTGTAAACTTCATTCTTAAAATAACTGCTGGTCCCTGGTGTTAGACCCACATCTATCAAGTATATTTGACTTAAGTTGGGAACAAATCATAAATATCTCATATAATACCCCTTAAGGCTGGATTCAGACAGCCGTTGCCCACTGTGCCGTAGCACGGCAGGCACACGGCAGCGCGCGGGGAGTGGAGGAGGAGGTGAGCACTGCTCACCCCTGCCCCTCTCCATAGGGATACATGGCGCACGGTGCCGTATGCCGTGAAAAGATAGGACATGTCCTATCTTTTCACGGGGTATGGAGCGGTATGGTGCCGCACGTCTGCTGCACAGTACCGCTCCCGTAGGGAACCGTGCGCCCATTGCTGTCTATGGGGGACGTATATACCTCCCCCATGCGGCAGTGTGAATGTAGCCTTAAGAGGTATTAAGCCAGTGTCCAATCTTTTTTCAATCTCCTTTGCATTATCCACAGGTCAGAAAAAAAAACTTTGTTTGGCCATATTCTTTTTTATAAACCGGATTGTGTAGTAAGAATATTGAAGTTTATTGATGGAGATCATTGATGATCATTGATGTACTTTTCTAAAGGTACATGGACTATAACTTTGTCACACAATTTAAGTAAAAAAAATATAAAATTGTTTGTATGCATTATGTCCCAGGTCATTGCAGGGTATTCATTTGAAGGTCGCAGTCAGTATGAAGCCACCATAACAGCGGGGGAGCCGGTCATTGTTCTGGAGCCACATGACAAGAATGGAAGCCCAGAGTGGAGCTTGGTTGAAGTGAGGGGGCAAAGGGGCTATGTTCCTTCCAGCTATCTACTGACGATACCTGTGTACAGGCCCTCCAGGAAAACATCCTAAGAATTTCTATATAGCTTAGCTTCTCTGGCAATAATTCCAGATAGTACTGTAAGTGCTGAGCACCCAGGGCCCCCATTAGGATGGGGGTTTAGTGTTACTGTGTTCAGAGGGCCCCAAGAAGGAGAAGGGGCCCCAAGTCACAGAAAACCATCTTCCCTTCCCAGGTGCAGGGATCTTACTGTGCACACAGGACCAGATTATCATTCTGTGGGAGGCCCCACAAAATATTCCAGTCAGGGGCCCCAAACTTCCTAGTGGTGGCCAGTGAGCCCCTATAGAAATCCTTGAATATAGCTGATTTAACTGTGAAACAAAAGCATTTACCAAGATGTAACCACAATATAGTATGCTGTGACACACCTAATATTGCCTGCACTCTGCTACAATATCATTTACATCAAGAAATAAGAGACTGGCAGCAGATTCTGTAAATAGTTGGACTTTATGTGTTATAGTCTATAAACTCAGCTTCCTAAGCTAAAACCTGAATGGTATTGGAATGTGGATTTTAATAAAATGCTTGATAAAGGATCATCGGTGTATGACTACTTGCAGAAAAAGCAGTGCACTAAACAAATCCTTAAAAAATATATAAATATAACTGTGGCTCATATTGGACCATGATGGTTCTGATGTCCTACTATATAGTAAAGTAAAACGTGTAAGGGTCAGTTTTGTTGATAGCCAATACTCTGGGGATTTGATGATACACATATATTCTTGTACGATCCCAGTATAAAGTTATGATTATGCTGCTTATACTGATTATCTTGAGCTTCTCTTGGAAGTGTTGTCAAATTCAATGATGGCTTCGGAATTTAGCCTTTTTTTAAATTATAAGCAGAAACTGGGACACAGATGTGAGCAGAGCATTTTTCATTGTTTTGTCTATGTATGTTAGAGCGTGTATGGTGGGGAGTGGTGTAACCTGCTCGCAACTGGTGGAGTCAGTACTTCTCAAGAGCTAATGTCAGAAAATGCTTGACATCAAAAGTAGAAAAACAGAATAAACGTGCCATGGAATGCCACCAAAATAGCGTATTCACATCCCTACACACCATCCTCATACTGTTCCCTAACTGTATGGATAATGAGTTTGTTATTGTTATATGGGTGTCATTACATCTCATTACCATGGGCTATGCCAACATTTTGGGAGTTTTGGGGTTGATTTTTTCATAGCTGTTAAAAAATGAAGATTACACATAAGTCACAAAAGACACAAAAGCGGTGATATTCCTCAAGTTGACACACTGGACTGAGTTTGTTGAAAGGTAAGGTGTGCTTTAGAGGGAACCTGTCGTGAGGATCTAGACAGCCACCAACATGTTATCTAGTACAGGCTCAGAATCACACTGATGCAGTAGTGGATTATTAAATATGCGGTTTGGAAAGTGGGGGTAGCTGGGGCCCAAACCACCTACCAAATTTTATACTGAGAATATCCTTCTCCCATGGAATCCTTATACCTCTGTTCCTGCTCTCAATACACATGTACACAAGAGCCATTTCAGGACCTTTAAAGGTCCTGAAACCGCAGTTTGAAAGCAGGGAGAAGCAACGCATCCTCCATTCCACAAAAAGCTTAAGTAGCATTTGTAGGGGCTGTAATATTCATACAGTCCAGCAGCCCCTGCACCGATGTCAGTGTTCTGCATAACACGTAGGTGACAGCTTGTGGGCTTAACCAAGGCATTTATTCGCAATTTTTTATACGTGGCGGTATAAGGGCCATAACTTTTCTTTTTTGCGTGCTACTTTTTTTGCTGCATTTTTTTCAGGCCATACAGTATAGGGCTGAAATATAATAAAAGTTTAAAGATTTTTTTTTTCACTTTTAGCTTTTTAGTGGAAAAAAGGCTATTTTTTGCAATTTATTGTATATATATTTTTCAATTTTCAAATGAACTCAAAATGAACATTATTAATGAATTCCCTTTTTTGTTTGTCGTTTTGATATATAATATGTATAGTCTCAGCAAACGAGGCTACTATAGCAATGTTTTTTGAAGTGTAGCGTGGGATTTTTTAAAAATTATATTGGAAAATGTAAATGTATTTTACTGAATATTTATTAATAATTTTTTGTGTGTGTATTTTTACTTTATTTATCCCCTATGAGGTCATAAAAGATCCGGCTCTGCTCCTCTCTGCGTCATGCTACTTCAGCGCGAGGCTGTGAGGAATGGAGAAGTACTAATAAACCACATCTCCCTTCTCTTTAGGGCCTCTGGGTATCTCTGACACCAAGAGACCCAGTGTTGCTCCTGCGACTCCTGCAGTGAGGTCTAAAGACTCCAGACCTGCGCCTCCTGACATCCAAAGTCAGCGGGGGCGCTGCCACAGAGGTTCATAGGTTGGTTTTAATCCACCCCTCTGTGTGCCTAGGGCTTGCAGTACAGTGATGTTATTTTTGTTGTCCCAAATAAGCGGGTTTCTATGTATTTATGATTAATACTGACTGTATGGAGCTTAGTTCTGGTGCTGTATTTCTATCAAAGAAGGAAAAAAGCATCCAGGCTTGGGGTACTTTTAAAAAGACATTTATTTGAAACATTCAGATGCCAATAAAGCACGAAATCTGGTGCGGTTCAAACCTTGATTGTCCTTTGTTGTAGCATGTTTGACTGACTATGAAACTAGTATTTAAAGAGGACCTGTCAGCTCGGAAAACCCACAGACCAAATGTGGCCCCCATAATCCTCCCCCCAGCCCCTTTCTCCCTAGCCGTTTTTTTTAATTAATTTATGTACAGTAAACTGATTTAACACCAAATAAGAGGTCGGATCGTGTATCTGGTGTGCTGGCAGTCGGCGTTATTCATGAGGGGGCATGCTGACACACCCCCAGCATGCCCCTGCCAGCGGTCACATTGTAGGAGAAGCCGGCAGCATCGCATCGCTGCCGGCTCCAGGCGGTGCGGCCGCACCGCACTAACAGCGGCTGCGGCCGCATCCTGGCTCACTCACATTGCCGGCCGCGCCGCACTGTCAGGCTTTTTTAAAACGGCACGGAGAGCCAGCAGCAATGCGATGCTGACGGCTTCTTCTACAATGTGACTGCTGGCGGGGCGTGCTGGGGGTGTGTCAGCATGCCCCCTCATGAATAACGCCGACTGCCAGCACACCAGATACACGATCCGACCTCTTATTTGGTAAGAGGTCGGATCGTGTTAAATCAATTTACTGTACATAAATTAATAAAAAAACAGCTAGGGAGAAAGGGGCTGGGGGGAGGATTATGGGGGCCACATTTGGTCTGTGGTTTTCTGACAGGTCCTCTTTAAATACTAGTTTCATAGTCAGTCAAACATGCTACAACAAAGGACAATCAAGGTTTGAACCGCACCAGATTTCGTGCTTTATTGGCATCTGAATGTTTCAAATAAATGTCTTTTTAAAAGTACCCCAAGCCTGGATGCTTTTTTCCTTCTTTGATAGAAATACAGCACCAGAACTAAGCTCCATACAGTCAGTATTAATCATAAATACATAGAAACCCGCTTATTTGGGACAACAAAAATAACATCACTGTACTGCAAGCCCTAGGCACACAGAGGGGTGGATTAAAACCAACCTATGAACCTCTGTGGCAGCGCCCCGCTGACTTTGGATGTCAGGAGGCGCAGGTCTGGAGTCTTTAGACCTCACTGCAGGAGTCGCAGGAGCAACACTGGGTCTCTTGGTATCAGAGATACCCAGAGGCCCTAAAGAGAAGGGAGATGTGGTTTATTAGTACTTCTCCATTCCTCACAGCCTCGCGCTGAAGTAGCATGACGCAGAGAGGAGCAGAGCCGGATCTTTTATGACCTCATAGGGGATAAATAAAGTAAAAATACACACACAAAAATTATTAATAAATATTCAGTAAAATACATTTACATTTCCCAATATAATTTTTAAATTATGAATAACGCCGACTGCCAGCGCGTCAATACACGATCCGACCTCTTATTTGGTAAGAGGTCGGATCGTGTTAAATCAATTTACTGTACATAAATTAATTTTAAAACCGGCTAGGGAGAAAGGGGCTGGGGGGAGGATTATCGGGGCCACATTTGGTCTGTGGGTTTTCCTAGCTGACAGGTCCTCTTTAAAGATGGTGCAAGAAATGTTAACATCTCTAAATTTACCCACTATGTATCGCAGCATACAAGCCAGCATAGCGCTTAGTATGGAATAATAATACCAGTTTGAATAACACACTACAGCTGGTCCCCTACTTAAAGGGGTTTTCCCATGAAGAAAAGTTAGGCCCTAGAGATAGGGCCTAACTTGCTGATCAGTGGAGGTCTCAGTGCTGAGTCCCCCACAGATCACGAAAAAGAGGGGTCCGTCAGACCCTTCATCGCTCCGTCAGACTAAAGGAGCAGGAGGCCGCGCATGACTGTTCTGCTCCACTAATCTCTATGGAGCTGACAGTAATTGCCTAGTGCTACGCTCGCCGATCTTTGTCATCTCCATATTGTTTAAGGGAGCAGAATGGTCATCCGCAACCGTCTGCTCCATTAACCTGACGTAGTGATGAAGGGTCTGACGGACCCCTCATTTACGTGATCTGTGAGGGGCCTAACTTTTCTTAGTGAGAAAACCCCTTTAAGAACACCAGACTTACAGACGACCCCTAGTTGCAAACGGCCCTCTGGGTGTTGGTAATTTACTGTACTTTAGCCCTAGGCTACAATAAACAGCTGTAACAGCTGTAATAAACAGCTTGTCTTAGGTGCGGCATTTATGTGCTGAGCTTTTTAAGGCTGTATTCACATCATGCAGGGGGCGTAACTACTGGAGTAGCAGCCATAGCAGCTGCTACGGGGCCTGATTTTGTCAGGGGGCCTAGCCAGTGGAACTGAGACACTGAACAATGGAGGACATAGACTATTATATACAGTACATATTACGCTGCACATTTCACAGAATAATATGTATATAACAGTGCAAAGTAATCATCCACTGTACACAGCAGTCGGCAGCTCAGACAAGAAATGTTGGGAAAAGGAACGGCAGGACTAAGGAGTATCTCACCTCTACTTCCTGCAGTCTATTTCCCCCATGTAGTCTGCAGCTATTGGTCTACATGAAGTCAAATCTGTGGCCTCTGACCCCCCTGGGATAAGAAGACTGCCTGACTGTGAGTATATACATATATGTATAGATATGTGTGTAGGAGTATATGTGATGTATATATGCTGTATGTATCCATTTATGTTATGTGTATATGGTCTTTTTGTGCTGTATATGCTATGTTTATATGCTGTTTGTTTGTATATATGGTGTGTATACACTATCTTTGCGTGTTTCTGCTGTATGTATATACATGGTGTGTTTACACTGTATATGTAATATAGAATGTATAAATGTGTGTCATTGTATAAACATGTGCGAGTCTACAAATATGTATGTTTTTCTAACGGGAAGGATGCCCCATGCAGCAGCCTGTTATGCGGCCCAGCCTCTCATAGTCATGCCCCAGACATCATGCTTTAGCTCTACATTGTAAGGATAGCTGATGAGTATTCCCATAAATCCCATGAATCCTAAGGTACCCATGAAACAGAGGTCCAAGATGTATGTGTTCCTTGTGTTCCTAGAATAGAATGCCTTTTATTAGTATGGTAACGCATAACAGCCCTCTGGGATCTTGCTTTACAATCTACTACACTGTCTCACCCTCCCCCTGCTCCCTCAGCACTTGTATAGTGCTTGAGTCTTTTCAGTTATGAGGGAGCAGGGGCAGGGGGAGGCTCTGTTAACAGCCTTTTAAAGCAGAATTTTGTGGTGTAGCGGACCCAATGCAGCCACGACACAATACTTGCACAGACACTCCCCTATAATCTGACACCTCATCTACCCACCCCAAAATAGAGACCATGGGAGTGGCAGGGATCTGCACATCTTATACCTTCTTGACAAGGTCTAGTATCTCCTTCCCAAACGAGGACATTACCACATCATGTGCAATAAGTGTGCCCCCACACTGCCACAACGAGGGCAGCAATCATCGCTCCTTATACCAACCCTACACAACCACACTGGGGTCCTATACGTTCTGTGACACAGGAATAGTTGTGAGAACCTTTGTTTCTCACTGGGGGATAGCTCAGGCGTCCAGGTTAGGATAGATGTCCACTGCTTATCCGTCATAAGCCCTAAATCAGCTTCCCATTCAGAGCGGAATGTTAGTGGGAATTTTTTATGGTATTCATCAAGTAATTGTCTATATATTATTGATATTATCCCACTACTATCTCCTGGAGAGATTAAGATGTTAATTACCAAATGATTTTTTAATGGTCAAGAGGGTACTCCTCATTTGTGTATCTAAAGCTTAGCTGATAGTATCGATAGAACATGCTATGCGGTAGCTGGAACTCCTCGCGTAGCTGCTCAAAACTTTTTACTGCACCATCCGATACCACTTGCATTACCCTATGGATCCCCTTAGTTTCCCATAATCCATAAGCCCCAAACACTTTAATAAATGTGGGCCATTGTACCAAAAAGTTAAAACGAAAATCAATACATAATTAATACCCTGAAAATTGTGGTATTTAAAGTGTATCTAAACCTATAAAGCACATTTTTCAAAAATGAATAGAGCAAGGGATAATAAACTGTGTGATATGCTTCCATAAGAAAAATAGCCTATAAATGTGCCATTTTTCTGCTTATTTCTCCTGTAGTGTGCATTGTATCTGAAAGCCTTCTAAGGTGTGTCCACTTTAGACAGATAAGGAGGCTAATGATTAACTCTTTGTATAGCTAGCACATATTATTCACTTGATGATTTGATTAAGTTAGCAGATAAGAGACTTCCTCAAGAGACTGTCTGTAAAGTGTTAAGGCATTAGACATTTTATCATCTCTCAGTGGAGGAAAGGACTGATAGCTGAGTTACACAAACTGCTTAAATAAAGAAGAATGGCAGGAGTGAAAGAACACTTAGTAAAGTATGTTACAAAGTTTACTATTATCACCTGCGCTACTGGTTTGTGCAATTTTTTTCAAAGTTTAGTTATATTTTAAAAAATACAACTATTCTTGCAAAAACTAAGTTGTTATATGGCCATGAAAGATAAGGCTTTGTCCTTTATGCTAAATCTGTCTGCAGACATTGACCAGTTTTGAGCCACTTCTAGTATGTTGTTAAGCTGCTTTACATCTTTCATATCATGTTTTTTCGTGGCCCAGCGCAGTAGCTTTACTTAAAAAATCCCCTTTAAACATACTGATAATGGTTTATTAGGCCAATTTCTGCTGAAAGGTTCCCTTCAAGTGGTTAGTAGCTATCTATTTAATTGAAACATTTTAATGTTTCACAATCCTCCTTATTTTGTCTCTGTATTCATGAAGAAGTTCAGTGACCTGACACAGTAGACATATTGCACTATTTCTTGGAAAGTAAATTGTGCCTATTAAACTGTACACAACTGCATGAAGGTTACAGGCGCAGCAAAACAAACATCTGTCTGCATTGTGGTATTCCTTGTCGGCCTGCGTGCTTGCAGTGTTCCTGCCTACCTCATGTATAGAAGAATGTAGTTGTGGTTGTAAGTATAATTTGTGCTACGAGTAATTCACATACCAGAAAAGCCTGTGTACTGTAAGGTCTTCCATAATCTGAGCAGTAGCAGTCACGTACATCTTATTAACCCAGCATGTTCTATGTTCACATAACTAGTAGTAATAGTTTATATAGTGTATAGCCACTCAGTTTATACAGTATATAGCCACTCAGCATATGAATTCAGATCCGTTTTCATCTTATTTATGACATTGGGACTACAAGCTTCAATGCATTATCCAAGACTGTAAATAAAATCCTTGGCAGCTGAGAGAGGGCTGTTTAAAAAAATAAACATTTACTTACCTCCCAGCGATCTGCGCTGCCATCTCTCCGCTCCGTGCCCCATGTAAACAAATGGCACGTTTGGTGGTCGACCCACCCGTCCCTTTTCCCAGTGTTGTAAATGCGAGAGGGGTTGGTGTAGCCGGCCGGAAGCTGAGCGCAGCACGGCTTCCATGCCCCTTTTTGTTCACATGGGGCACAGACTGGAGAGATGGCAGCATGGGATGTCTGGAGGGACTTCGGAGGTAAGTTAATGTTTATTTTTTTAAGCAAACCCCTCCAGGCCACCAATGTTTTTTTTTTTACAGTCTCAGACAACCCCTACAGGTTCTATACTGAAAAATGTTGAAGTCAAGTGCCAAATAATTTCTTTTTTAAAAATTCTCTCCATCTATTAAAATGGGTCTCAAAATGTGCATTTTAAAAAGTTGTGTAAGATTAGGAAAAGGCACCAGCCAATCTTTTGTACAGTCCTATGCAAATTTAGTCTGTTTCTTATCAGATAAGTATAGGAATAGGTTAAAGAGTGAAGATCCACAGGGCCTTACTCAAGTACTATATAGTGTTATTCAGGGGTGGATTAAGACTGCCATGGACGCTGGGCTGTTTGAATACTATAGCCCCTACAAGCCTGGAATCACTTCCTACACGTGGTGTTAGAATCAAGCTTCTTGGAGAATGGAGGATGTGTTCCTTCTGCCTGCTTTTAATCTGAGGTTTCAGGACCGTTGGAGGATCTTCAAAGGTCCTGAAATGATTCTTATGTACATATGTAATGAGAGCAGGAACAGATGTAAGAGGATTTCATTGATGAAGGCCCTTCTCAGTATAAAATTTGGTTGGTACTTTGGATGCCCATGCTCCCCCTAGAAGGCTTGGGCCCCGGGCTACCGCCCAAACCGTCTATATTATAATTTAATACTAAAGATGACTTTAACAGGACAGCAGCCACTTCTCCTACACGTCGTCTCTTCTACACAGTTCCTTGGCTTTCCATTGTAGCACATGTGAGCACCATCAATACAGAAAAGGCACATGTCTGCTCTTAAAGCACAACCTCTGGCTGTTTGCCCCTAAATACTGAAATAGAAAAAAGACACTGACACGTGTGTGGTACAGTATGTATATGTCAGTTCTACTTGCCAAATGGTGTTATAGGTGTTAACACACAACAGATGCTTGAGAATGTATGGTATACTAGTTATTTGTTGGCTGACATACCCTTCTGGAGTCCCACAAATGAGTTTGGCAATCAATTGTAAAAGTTCAGGGCAAGTTGGTTGTTCAGAGTGGGGCTACCTTAGTGTAAAAGGATTATTATGAATCAATTAGTTGTCTTAGTAGGTTGATCATTTGAAGGTTATCAGGCCTGAAGACTATATTGTCTTGATGTTGCCATGTTCTATCATTGGAATCCACTGAGAGGCCTTGGTGTCGTGATCATCATTTTAGACTGAAGCAACACCTCAATCTAAAAGGTTTTTTTTTAAACAAACTTTGCATAAACAACTAGTACAGTGTAATAATTAATTTTTTTCTGGCCATATCATGACTTTTATTCTGCACTTAGTTTCCCGTTTCCCTTCCGTATTCTGTATGTGTGATTTTCAGTTGCCCTTTGCTGCCAGGGAGAGACCTAGCTAGTGTCACTCACTTCTCCCCCTTCCTCTCAGATTTATCAGAGACTTGTAACAGTACATTTTTCATAGAAGAAGGGACCATTAAATGACCATTAAGTGGAGAAAGAAGCACTGCTCAGCATATAGAGGGTCAGCATATAGAATGCGACCAGAACGTTGTCCTGTTTCCACAGGCCGAGGTGAAATCCATGTTTTCAGTGCTGATTCCACATAAATAAAAGTGGCAGTTCAAAAGACATAGGTAAAATATGATGTACTAATAAAAACTGTACAAAAGAAGGTTGGAATACAGTTACACCCTAAATGTTTTACAGTTATATTTCTTCAATTCACCATGATTACATATCCTAATTATTGTGCTATTTTAATATAACAGAACTACAATGTAATAAACTAAAGACTTAGCTGAGAACTTACAAACTATAGTAACAGATTAGTAACAGCTGGTCAGTGGGGATGTTGGACATGAGGTTTCATATTGAAAACCTGGAGAAAAAAAACCTCCTGAAACTAAAATGAAAAAACATAAATAAAACTGTATATGATATTATCCAGCAGAGGGCAGCAAAGTGAAGCACAACATGACAGATCAGTTGTATCTTGTGAAAACAATTCGGATCCAGATCACAGGTTTAGCAGCAGCCGCCAGCGGGGTAAGTGTTTTGATAATAAATAGGATCTGAAAAAGATCTGTTTTTACAAAGCAGAAACCAGAATGACCATGGTAAGAAGTGAAGGAGTTTGCAAACACCCCAACATGCTGAAGGAAAATCAATATTTGCTCATTTATTCTACATGCTGAGGGATAGAGCTATGTGCATTGAAGTATCGATTCCAACAAATACAATGTGCAGACCTTCTCATATAGGGATCACTTGTCCTGGGCTGATCACAGGGGGAAGCAAAAATACATCTGGTCAAAGAAGTTAAGAACAAACTTTAACTTAGCTGATGTGATAATTTTTAGGATGGGCCTTCTGACATATGGCTATAAATATGGGTTATATATTGCACTAGGGATAAAAGAGCTGTGGAGTGTGGTCAACTGTTTTCATGACAACCATAATCATTGGGGGAATTACCAGTGACCATTATGTAAGGTTGTAGGGCCTATAAGTAGAGTTCTATACCTTCCATACACCTAGGTCCAGCAGTACCTTAGCAGATTTCAGGATCGACCCTGCTGTCCCAGGAGGTATGTCCAAGAATAAACACAGAGTTGATTGTAATGGTGGATTTCCAACCAGGGGCACGTTGTGATGATGTCATCGCACCTGCCAGCTTCGCAGCAGCACACAGCAGCAGTTGAGAAGCAAGCAGGACTGCTACTGGGATCATGGAAAGATAAGTACTACATATCTTTGTTTTTTATTTTATTTTACAGCATTATGGAAAGGGGAAGCAGAAAGGGGGCCAGAAGATGAGGGGAGGAGGGGGATTACGAATGGAAGGTATTATAAGTAGGGGAGGGGATGAAATAAAGGGTCAACAGTAAAGGGTTTGTACAGATTGGGGGTTAGGGGGGGCATTATACAGTTTTGGGGTTATTATGGTGGGTATTATTCTTAGTGGGAATACTAAGGGATTGAATAAGGGGGAGGACAAAGGAGTAGCTTGGATAATAAAATTTGAATCTTTGTTCTTTCTTAATTTCTAAAAAGGTATGAAGTATGGAGTTAATGACAGCATTTCTTCTAAGGATGGATGCCTTGTAATCTGATTCTGTATGGAGAATTTTATGGTGACATGTCTAGTATGGTAGAGCAGGGTCTTATTTAGAACAATGGGGCACATTTACTTACCCGGTCCTGTCGCGATCCAGTGGCGCGTTCTCAGTCGAGGATTCGGGTCTTTCGCGATTCACTAAGGTAGTGTGCCCGATGTCCACCAGGTGTCGCTGCTGCACTGAAGTCCGTTGGAGTTCGCCGGAGTTCACTATCCTATCCTGGGTGCAGGTAAGCACGTGTCAAGCGACACATTTTTTAAAAAAAATACAGTGGTTTTTCCAAATCCGTCGTGTTTTCTGTCGGCCGTGCCCCCTGATATGCGTCGCATGCATGCCGGTGCCGATGCGTCACAATCCGATCGGGTGCGCCAAAAACCTGGGGCAATTCAGGGAAAGACGGCGCAAATCGGAAATATTCGGGAAACCCGACGAAAATGACCCCCAATATCTCTTTCAAATCAAACAGTGATGCCACAGTACTCCATAGAAAATATCTGTGCACAATGTTGTAGTTTTATTATAAAACTAAAATCCAATCTTTTTGCCCACAAACCGTCTTGCATCACCAGTGCTCTCCCTGTTTCCTCTGAAAGTGGAAGATCAGAAGACTCTATAATTGCCTATTAAGTATTGGAAGGAACATTGCTTGACAATTTGTTGTGGCAGACAGCCCTTGCTGTCACTGTACACTGCATCCTGACTTGACAGCGGCAGTCCAACTCATGACAAAATATTTACCGAGCATCACCGTCTTCTACCTAGAAAAATGAATCTGGAAATGGAAGATTTATGTGAACTTTGTAAATATTGCAGTTACACAGATGTAATTTCAGGCATTATTATTATGGTCTATTTTCTACCAATATGCTGTTTTTAAAGCAAATGAAAGTATGTCAGACTGTGTGTACAAAGTTACCTGTCATTTTTTCTATTATTCTTGATGATGGTGTGACATACCATGGACTTCAACGAATTGTAGTAGGCACAGCCTCCAATGACTATGGACATAAATTAAAGTTGTCCATGTAGCACAAGAATATGTATACAAAATATATAGTCTGAAACATAGAAGAAAGAAAGCTAAATATAGCAAAACCTTATTACATATCCAACATATTAAACAAGGACACACACGACCAAAAGGGTCCCATGGTCCCATGACCATTGACACTTCCAACCCAGCGATAGTGTCATTAAATTGTTGCAAGTATAAAATTTTGTGGGCTGTCTTTTATACTTGACCAGAACAAATAATTTAGAAATAAGTAAAGTAGTTGTGTTAGTGTTCATGAATTTTCAGGATGTTGTGGAAAAAAGAATAGCAAAAATTTCAGGCTACAAAACCCCCTGGCATAGAAGTTACTCCAAACAATGTTGGGTTTTATAGAAAGTCTTGAAAAGTCTTTTCGAGCAATAAATACATGACCTATTGTTTTTTTGTCGGTGTGGTATTGCATAGTATACCGATAATTTAATGAAGCTCTGGATATTTTTACAATATAATGGTTTAAGTATTAAGTCTATTGAGCTCAATCCCAAGAGGTGTGTCTCAAAGCTCCAAGTACAGTTATGCACTTGAGAACACATTTGCGGAAGCTCCATCTCTGGTTTTCAGCTCAAGGATTGCTTCTTGGAATATGGAGATATCAAAATATTGTTGAAGCAGCTGTTACAATATCAGTCATTGGTCTTCAACCAAAAGTTCTCTAATCAGATCCACAGATGGCTAATTATTATGAAACATCGCTTGGTGATGGTGCAATGCTGCAGAAGACATTCTCAATATACTTCTTAAGCCCAACTAGAATTTTCCAAGATGTGGTGACTAATTGTCTACATTGCGGCACATGATTATTTTAACACATAAGATACTAAATATGTTTTACCTCACACCCAGCCGCATAGAGAAAAGACATTGGATTGTGGTTGCTATTATATTTTGTAATGTTTCGCAACAGCTATGGCCTTGGTTTTACAGAATCCATAGAATGGATCGTCTTATTATAAGATGAATTATATACTGCTGAAGTCTATGCTGACTAATCATGTATTCTTAGAAAGCATCACCATACATAAGGGTTGTGGGTGTTGCTTTAGGAAAATAATAAACCTGGAAATTAATATTAGGAACTTACTGAAGGTGCAACCAACAAGACTTTATGACACCCACTATTGTTTTAAGCTCCATTCAAAAATGAGTTGCTGGAAATATAATGGAATGTGCATTAAAACTGTAAGGGATTGCACTAAAGGGACTTTCTGGTGGAAGTCAGCACTTTTTTTTTTCAGAAGAGGATGCTTTAAATACATGAAGTAAAAATGGAAAGTATAATATGATTGAGTTGTCAAAGGAATCTAAATAACTAGAGCTTCTTGCCATACTCAATCATGTCACAATGACAGCGTACCGGCATACAATCTACAGTCACATGCCGCTGCAGTCTCAGATCAGTTCAGGGAGGTTAAAAATACTGCGTGTGCCACTGTGTCTTGGTAACCTGTGTAACTGTATTGCTCTGCACAGATTTTCTGTAAGAGAAGCTGGAACCTTGCCAGCTTCATGCCGTCAGCAACCGTTAACTTCTGTTGACTTAGGATACTAGACTATGGCACGTGAAGAAACCTTTACACATTGCAACTGAACAAATATAACCAGATATGGGCATCACCAATACTGTACAGAATAGCGCCATTCCTTATTTATACGTAATGGAAAGTAAATAAGCTTTCATTTTACAATTGTTATCTACAATCATGAGGGAAATAATGTACATCCCTTTGAATTCTACAAATTTTTATATCAGAACATTATAGTAAGAAAGAAAAAACTGTTCCTTAGGCCTCATGGACACAACCATGTTTTTGGGCCTCTGAACTAGCCACCGAAACCAAGGCCAATGCACAGCCCCATTGACTTCTATTATTCACTGTCATAGTGCATGCGCAGTGTGTGACCGCACCGTTACCATGCCAGCTGGCCGTGCTGCAAAGCACTGCAAATTATAGAGCTGGTCCTATATCTGTGCAGATGTGCAGGTCAGCCGAACATTTTAAATGGACATCAGTGGGGAGAGTGGAGACCTGCAAACAAACAGTCCTGTGCATAAAGCTTTAAATGGTTTGAAAATTAGGTTACTACTACTCCCTTTCACGCAGACTTTCTGGAAACATATATTCGGTGGATATATGTCTCCATAGACACCCATCACGCCTGGTCACGGTACACAAGTGTGTCACCATACTGTCGCTGGGGAAAACATAGAGCATGTTCTAACTTTCTTACGTATGTATTGCCGGCACCATGCCTCGCTAAGGAGAGGGGAGAGTAGTGCTCCTCCCTCCTCCTCTCCAGCCAAATGTGTGCTAAGCCCATGTCCCGGCCCAGGTGTAGCACATGTTCGTATGAAAGTAGCCTAACTCAGATAAACAACAACTAATTACAATGGGGGTCATTTACTAAGGGCCCGATTCACATTTTCCCAACGTGTTACCCGAATATTTCCGATTTGCGCCGATTTCCCCTGAATTGCCCCGGGATTTTGGCGCACGCGACGGAAACTGGGGGGGGGGGGTGTGGCCGAACGAAAACCTGACGGATTCGGAAAAAACGCCGCATTTAAAACAAAAAATGTGTCGCGGAGCTTGCACTTACCTTCACTCAGCCCGGCTCGGTGTATTCCAGTGCGTTCCAGGGAGCTTCAGTGCAGCAGCGCCACCTGGTGGACGTCGGAGGAACTGCCTTATTAAATCCCGACCGGACCCGAATCCAGCGCACAGAATGCGGCGCTGGATCGCGAATGGACCGGGTAAGTAAATCTGCCCCAATGTGTTTTTTTCCAATTCCCTAGACGTCAGTCTCTTTATGCCCAAGTTTTAATGTTAAATGTTTGTGACAATTAGAGTGAAAAGGTGTTGCTTGTTTGAAATCGTGGTCAAAAGAAAGCCTCTAAAAAGACCTTTCTAAAGAGAACAGAGCAACCTAAATTTTCTAAATTGCATCTGAACTTTTAAACAGATGCATTTAAAATGGAAATGTTGGATCAGTGAACCCCCTGGACCACCGCGGGAGATGACACAAGCTGCACCTGGGACCGGAATCTAAGTGGCAATTGGTCTTCACCAAAGCAGGATGGACTGCAGTGTGGTGCCACCAGGTCGTTCCACAGGTACGTAGAGAATATAGGAAAAAGATATGTGCACTATCAGGGCGCCAATTGGGTACTCCATGGAAACAAAAATTGTGTCTAGGATACTAGTTTATTAAAAGTTTAAAGCCAAAATAAAAAAAACCATAAAAGCTATATACATAAAATATTAAGGATCAAGTCCTATGACGCGTTTCGGGTGCTTGGACCCTTTATCAAAATATGGACAAGTAATACAGAAATAACATTTAAAGACTTATATACATTTTTAAGATCATACCTCGATCTCTTGATTGGTAGGTAAGCGATTAGCACGGCGCCTGAGCGTGTTGTGGCGCGGAGAGGACTACACTTCCGGTCATCCCGGTCCGCGCATGCGCACAAGAGATTTTCGGACGCCAAGTGTCACATGATGCTGGACCCAATCGTGTCGGACGACGCACGCGCACAGGGAGACCGGTCTGTACATGCGCACAAGGGATTTTCCGACGGCAGGTGTCACTTAATGTTGGACCCAATGGCGTTGGATGGCGCACGCGCATACATAAAAATGTATATAAGTCTTTAAATGTTATTTCTGTATTACTTGTCCATATTTTGAAAAAGGGTCCAAGCACCCGAAATGCGTCATAGGACTTGTTCCTTAATATTTTATGTATATAGCTTTTATGGTTTTTGTATTTTGGCTTTAAACTTTTAATAAACTAGTATCCTAGACACAATTTTTGTTTCCTTGGAGTACCCAATTGGTGCCCCGATAGTGCTCATATCTTTTTCCTATATTCTCTACATGCATTACTGGAGTCTGTTTTTTGACAACCGCTCTTTTCTGAGCACTGGGAGCGACTGTATACTCCTCTCAGGAACTTGTGTCACAGCATTGGACTAGCACTGGAACTTGTACTGGACCCGAGGTTGGGCTACATATGCACTCTACAAAGGATTTTACAAGGTGAGCACAATATATGTATCTACTATAATTATCCATTTCCCAGACAATATTATTCGAGGCGCCATCCTCTGTACCTTTTTTTCTTGTTTCTGGGTTCCACAGGTACGACTAGCCCGCGGTGGCAGACAAGGTCGAGGTACAAGATCGGCAGGCAAACTTGTGGTCTGGACCTGGCAGAAGTTCAGGACAGGCAGAGGTGCAGGGTCAGAGTCAGATGCGAGGTCACAACGGGAGAACAAAGCTGGACTTCAAGAAACACAGAGAACACGTATGGGAAGCTTTCTCTAAGGCTGGTAGCTCAAAGATCCAGTGGGGGTTGATGGGAGCAGCCGGCCTTTATGGAAATCCCGGAAGTGCCAGCGCCAATCAGTGGTGCGCTGGCCCCTTAAATCTTCGAGAGCCGGTGTGCCCGCCCCAGGGAGCAGGGCTATGTGTGTGCGGCCTAGCCAGGAGAGGAGAGTGAGCGTGGAGAGATGAGGGCCGGGACGGGCAGCTCCACGGAGAGGGGCACTGGTGTCCCTGCGATCCGAGACATGGATCGCAGGGACACCCATGACATCAATGGTGGCGAAGGGGTAATGATTTATGCAGTGGTAACAAGACATTAGTGGGCCCCGATGAAAACTTTGGATCAGGGCCCCATATACCTTTACTCTCACTGCACATTACACTATAGATTTCCTTCAAATGTCATTTTTTTGTAATCTAGCAATGCATAGCCATACTACTAAAGTTGTGGTTTTGGGATTGACTATACAGTATTATGAACTACACTGACTATGAACTATGATATTCTTAACACTTTACCTATAATGTTACTACTGGTAACAATACAAGTTCTACTAGCCACAATACAAGTGCTAGCACAGATCAACAATAAAAATATACTTTATTTTGAAAATTTGATAAATATGTAGTACAATGGTTGCACTTTTAGAAAACATTGATGTAGCTAACTGCTTAGTAATTATGACTGCTAGTTTAAAACAGAATGTACTAGATACATGATTTTATATTTCTCTCACTTGTTTTATAGCTTGTTTATTGGGGCAAAATGTTTCTAATAGCTCAATTATGGGTTTCACGCTCCATAACTTTAGAATTTTTTTGTCAATATGGCTGTGTGATGGCTTATTTTTTGCAAAAAGACTTGTCTAATTTATTTGTACACATAGGGGGTTCATAAAGTGTTTAGTGCAATTTGTGTGATGGATGATTAAAAAATGTTAATTTGGTCATTGTTTTTTGTATGGGATAAATACTAGTTTAGTTTTGTAGCTTAGGTTGGTACTTTGAGATACACAATTTGTGTGTTTCTCCAGTTTTTTTTATTTGAAAGAGGTGGGCCATTTTTTGTGTGTTTGTCTTTTTGCTACTTTTTTTTAATACTTTTTATTATTTTTTTCATTAACACTTATTTTTTAAAAACTTTTTTATATATTACATTGTCCCACAAAAGGACATTTACATGAGATTGTTTTATCTCTTATATAATGCACTGCACTACCTGTAGTGCATGGCATTATTTCTGCCAGCACCAGGCATAGTGGTGGTCTAACCAAATAGATACTTGTCACGGGCAGCCCTGCCATGCAACATAATTGACACCCTGTGATTCCTCTGCAGCCACTTAGACACTGCAGTCCATGTCTGACCGTGGTGTCTAAGGAGCTTTTCCAACCCCAGGTTTTCGTGCAGGATGCAACGCCCTGGAATCTTCTTCTGACAAGGTACCGTAAGAATACAGTGTTAGTTATTATTTCTGGAGATCTGTGTGGCCACAATTTTAGTATGTTGTTGGTAGTGACCGGACTGTAAAATAAGTGAGGTTATAATCCAAGTTTGAAACTCTTGCTCTTGCAAAAGCTCTGGATGGGTCTTTCAGCTTGAAGAGCTTTCTACTCTTTATACTGAACGGCTCACACAGCCCCTCCCCTCTACTACCAGTAGGAGCTGTATCAGGATTTTGGTTGGATACATAGAACAGTTACTCAGGGTGGAGATGAAAGGCTGTGGAACAGTTCAATACAAAGATTAGAAAGCTTAACAGGCTGAAAGATCCACCTAGAGAACTTGCATGAGTTACAAACCAGGATCAAAAGTTCACTTTTCACAGTCCTGCTGCTACTAATAACACACACAAGGGTATGATTACACAGCTATCCAGGATTGCTAATAATAATAAGAATACTTTATTTCCCTAAAAGGGAAATTCCCGGGTCGCAGGCGCACACCTGTACCTCCATGTGCCCCAGCCTCTATCTCACCTGTCTCGGTTTCAGTGGCGTCCACGCGATGTCCGTGCTCCAGCGTGCGCGCTCCCGTGTCCTAGGGCGCTCGCGTTGGCTCTGTGAAATTTAAAGGGCCAGTGCGCCGCTAATTTGTGCTGGCCAGCTGACTGCCCTGATAAATTCCAGCCTCTTTCTGTGTCCCCTGCCTGATCTTTGTGCTTCCATGCCTGAGAGTAAGCTGTATTCCAAGCACTCTATAATTCGTAACTCCGTCCCACGGCTCCAGTTTCAGACCCACCATTGAGCTAGCCTCCGAATGAATTTGACAAGTATCATTTTATCCCTATATGTGATACCTACACCCCATGCTGCTACCACATGAAATAAAACACTCTCTACAACAGTTTGATAAATACCCTTTAGCAGCCTACAGCTCAGATCAAAGGACGTAAGCGGCCTTGGGAAATAAAACCTACTGGATCCTTTTTTTTAATTTGTTCACTCATGTACTGCTCCATCACTTTACCGTCTATAATGATTGGTTCTGCTGTGCAACTTCTTGACCTGAAGTCAACAATTAATTTGATTGTTTTCTCGACATTTAAATGAAAGGCACCACACCAATCAGCATAATAGTACTGCAATAAACTGCATCATTATACAACCGACTACAACAGTATTGTCGGGAAACTTCTGGAGGAAACAAGAGGTACTATTTTGCCTAACATCTGCTGTGAAATAAAAATGGGACAAGCAATGTGCCACAGCCACATTGCACAACAGTTCATCCGAAATACCGTAATTCCACCATGTTTAACTCTCTGTGGCCACAATCAATTTCTGACCTAAAGTGCCTAATATGATAGTATTAAATGCACTACTCAGGACAAAAAATATGATGCAGGCCTTCAAGTGTGGTTCCTCTAAATTCACATAGATGTGATGCAACATGTTAATTAGGGTATCCTCTGCTCTCAATACTTTTCTATATGCAAATTGTAAAGGATTGGCCATTTCTCAACAGAGGTCTACACCAGCTTTTCAAATGATTTCATAATCAATTATGTTAGTGCCATTAGACGCAAATTGTTCAATTTGCTTGGTCTAGTCTTTAGTCTTTCATAATGGGACAATAAATACGCTTTTCCATAGCCTTGGAAACTTTTCCTTTTTCAGGCTAGCGTTAAATAAATTCACAAAGACCCTACTGAGCTGCTCAGAAAAATTTTGTAACACCTTTGCCTAAACAGCATTTAGTCCAGGTGATTTCTTTACCAAAAATCTGACTCAACTGCTTGGGAACCTCAGCGGTTGTTATTAAGTTCTTCTGATGTTCCTGCTCTGGTCAGCCAAACCTCTGGCCCTCAGTTGTACAGTACTGTACAGATTATAAAAAGAATTAAATTAATTGGCCCCGTCCTGATCACCCTCAGGTACATTTACTATAGCGTTCATCCTATACACTCACCGGCCACTTTATTAGGACCTGTTTTTAATCAGGTCAGTTACCCACTCATCCAATACATCTCTTCACTTCATATATCATTGTTTGCATCAGTAGTCACAGTCAGCGCAGGTATATTGTTATTTTGTCTTCTATTATTTTTTTCTTTATTTGAACAACCCTCTCACATCTCCAGGACTTCTCCTGAGTTGCACCAATTCTCTGGAATGCCCTACACCTGACTATCTATAATACCCAACCACAAAAGCTTCAAACATGCAATTAAAACCCATCTTTGCAGGCAGGCCTATCACATTCTCTAACTCCACGTGACTTCAACTCTCTTCTCACTAACCTGTGCACTTCTCCCATCTGTTATTCAGCAAGCATTTATATATGAATATATATACAGATGACCCCTAGTTACAGATGGCCCTCTCTGCCTACTGTAACCTCCGGTGAAGCTCTCTGGTTGCTTTCCTTTACTCCCAGGCTGCAGTGATGTAACTGTAAGGTGTCTGCACAGGCATCGGGCAGGGAATCCTTTTGAGAGATGTGTCAGGTTAGCGCAGAGCAGGGACCACATCATCAGTGTAATATCATCATATGTTCATCATATAATCCTTGTTCCCATTACAGTAGAAAAATTGAAAATGCCATTGTCCCTGTAGCTCCAGACAAATTTTTTTGTCCGAATTATAAGCTATACAGTTCCAACTTACATACAAATTCAACTTAAGAACAAACCTACGGAAACCTATCATGTATGTAACCCGGGGACAGCTTCTCTGCAGTCCTATTAACCTTGGACTCTGTATAAGACGGTGGCCGATGAATGGTTCAAGCAGCAATATTTATGTATAAAAACTCTATACGTCCTGTGTCACTCTGTCCTCCTCATGGATTGTAAGCTCTTGTAAACAGGACCCTTAATCCTTTTGTTTCATATGACTATGTTTTTAATCTGTAAAGATGTATTTTGTACTCTATGATTTGTAAAGTGCTGCCGAATATGATGTCACTATATAAATAAAATTTTATTATTATTATTACGTATAATAAAAAGTTATATATCATAGTTTTCCAGTAGACCTGTTACTTAGCAGCCCTGGTTAGCTGTGTAGCCATACCTGTGTGTACTGTTAGTAGCAGCAGCACAGTCAAAATGCATCTATATTCCAGGATTGTAGCTGGATGTGGAGCACTCTGGCACATTTGTATGTGAGATCTCTTCACTGTTTTTCTGTACAGCCCCTCCTTTAATAGTCACTGTTGTTACAAGCTTCTGTTTGAATACTACAGCTTTCACTCAGGGGGAGGAGTTGTACTATGTTCACTGAAGAGATCTCATACACCAGTGCACCAAATCCAGCTACAATACTGGAATATATGAATGTGTTAAAGGCACTCACATGACAGATTCTGTAAATCTGGTCTGGTTGCCCTTTCATCATTAAAATAAAGATGCACATTCCGCCCAGGAGTAAAAAAAAAAACATGTGGTCAACACAAATGTTATTTCACGTTAACGGCCACTTCAGATATATGCATTAGCTATATCATATGTATGTCAAGTAATATGGAATTTTACCAAAACAGGGTGGATGGTGAAATATAAGAAGCATAACATGTGTTCTTATAACAGACAAGGTACAAAATGTTCTGTATTAAAGGTGTGTCTGCTCTATGAGGAAAGACTATGCACTGCGGCTTGTGCATCTGTAGCCCTTAGCAGTAAGTCAGTGTATGCTTCGAAACAAACAAACTGTACTAAAAATACATAAATACATGGAGAGAGAGATGGAGAGCTAGCCTACTTTTGTGTTTTACAAGTACATTTGTGTTATTTCTGAAATACCTTGAGTGTGTCAGTGCTACAGATTACTGCAGATTCATGGTGCCTCAGGGCACATGTTAACAGCGAACAATATCTTCAGAAAATCCAGTTCTTGAATGTCTTTTTATGGTACGGGACTGTGTGTCTTCTTCCTATCTAACTTTTTTGTCACTTTAACATCTTGTGTAAAGCCACGTGTTCCTGTCTGATGACATGTTGGGAAACAACTAGGCCAAAGGTTGAATATGTGTTAGAACTTGCAGCGGTGTTATCATACGCACACAGTTCTGTCATGTCTGTGGGACACTTTATAACTCGCTCATAAAAAGCAAGCGGAGGACAAGGATCATATTTACCGTAATATGCAACAGGGTCTGGTGATTTCTGTCACATGTAGTAGTGCTTCCATTTTATCTATTATTGATTCAGGCACAAAGTGCACAACATAATATACCTGAGTTTTCTACCTGAATATTTCAATCAACTGGAAATATCTATATAAGCATTGTTATATATAGAAAGGCATTTAGTTCTCTAACAATATTTAGTTCTCTAGATGCCCCTCCTACTACTTATTACCAAGGGGATATTCCTCGCCAGCCTGTCACTAAGCTATGACCGTGTCTGCATATATTATTATTTTACTGATAAAATTTAAATTTTCTGTAATTCCTTTACACATTGTGCAATGTACTTTATTATTTGATATTTCATTCACATCCAGGCGGAAATAATAATAATAACTTTATTATCCCAAAGGGAACTTAAAGTGTCACATCCGTAATACACAGTGCAAACAAAAAAAAAGGAAAAATACAGGTAATAATTAATAATAATAATAATTCCTTTATTTATAAAGCGCACACAGATTATGCAGGGCTGCACAGAACTTGTCAAATCAGTCCCTGTCCCCAATGGGGCTCACAATCTAATCAACATGTTTTTGGAATGTGGGAGGAAACCGGAGGAAACCCACACAAACACAGAGAGAACATACAAACTCTTTGCAGATGTTGACACTGGGACTTGAATCCAGGACTCCAGCAAGTCTGTAATGCTAACCACTAAGCCACCACCGTGCCACCCTCTTTCTCCAGTCACAGTAATGGTTGTTGCAAAGGATGGATCCTATGGGCACTTCCTTCTGTTGTACCTACCACCTGGTGGAGATTCCCAGATAAAGGCAGTCATACAGAGACATTTGTTGGCATTGGTACAAGGAAACTTACAAGCCCGAATCGCATATACCCAAAACATGTTATACAGAGAAATTTTGGTACAAGATCCAGTGCACTCCTTTTAGCCTAGTTCTACCTCTTACTGCAGCCTACTTAGCTTTCATGGATGGTGCCTGCTTCTCCTGTGAAATTGGGCAAAAGATGTGTCATTGGCCCATAGTGTGCCAAAATGCTTATTTGCATACAAGTGAAAATGAAGATTTTTCAGGCCACAGATTTTCTCAGTAAAAAGGATGTACTTCTCTTCTAAGACACGTTACCTACAGGGCCATATCTTTATCTGTGACCAAGGAGCTGACAGGTTCCTTTTAATATGGTTATGTGAAGATGCCCAACATCATGTGTCACATTCACATACATCTTGTCACATGATTATAGACTCTTTTTAGTGTAGAACACTCATGTTACATATAAAAGAATATTCTAAACAATAATTTAAAACAAAATACAAAGGGAAAATAATTTACTATGGCCCTTGCTCCAGTTTTCTGTCAAACTTTGCACCTGTTCTTTCTAGTGCAAACTGCTTGGTGCTCCGCACCAAGAGTACACAGGAGTGGTTGAAAAAATGGACTGTTTTAAAATGGACAGCAGTGGGTCCTGAACTCAATCCCATTGAAAATCTTTAGAGTGAACTAAAATCTGCCATTGGGAAAAAGAATCCTGCAAATATTCAAGAACTTGAACAAATTGCAAAGGAAGAGTTAAAGAAAATCCCAGCTGAGAAGTGCCAGAAGCTCATAGATGACTACAAGAAACGTTCTCAGGTTGCCATCAATGCTAAAGGTGACCAACCAAGAATTAATTAGGGGCCTCATTGCTGTGCATCCATTTTATTCTGTTTCTTCTTTGAAATTGCAACATGTAAGTTGTTAATGTTGTATTACTTTGGAATACTAATTAAAAAATCCAGAGGATATGACTTTGGTACATTTCCATTTTTTTCTAAAGATATTTTACAGTTTGTGAAAAAATGAAGAGGTGCTGTGACCTTCCTGGACCCCTTACGGGAACTCTAGATCCATAAGTTATTGTTTTCATGGAAACTCCCAGAATGCATGGGAGGTAAAGTTGTCCACATAACCCCTGGTATGCCACACACTCACTCAAGGCTGATGGTCCACCTTTATTCGCCTCAGTGAAACCCAGCCCTGTCAAGCACGGTAGTTTTAGCACTTATTAAATATAAGCCCCGCCTGTAAGGGGATATATCAGGCCAGAAGTCAACCCAGGCAGTTTATATATAACTGAGACATGGAGTGGAGAATCATGGATTGGTATTAAAAGAATAATGGTTAAATGTATATATTTAATTAGCTTGAGGGCACACTAGACAAAACAACACACATCAGAGAATATATGTATAGTTGAAGATCACAAGCATAGTACTAATAAAAGTTAACTACCTTCTTCCAAACTATTGGAACAGATTCTTCCTGCCTTTTGTAATATTGTCATGGTAATAATTCCTGCAGAAAAGGACAAATCACAAGGCACTCACGTGCTTTCATTTGTGGTGTAAACACACCTCTCCCATCCCTGGTGGGTTCTCCTACTTGATCAAGTTCCAGGACCTAGGATGAGTTCTAACTTCTCAATGGGAAGTCACAGGATTGTAGTTCCTACCCAGCCCTCCTATGTCTTTTGAGAGCGAACATGATCTCCATTGAGATTTCAGTCTATCCTCTACAAGGCCTCCAGAATAGATTAAGATCCATGTACACTTTCACTACAATGCCCCAATTCCATAAATGTACTGTATAACTGGCTGTATAACTGGCATATGAAGGTATTGGTCACATTTCCTTTGTCATTCTTGGAGGGAATTCTATGAAAACTCTTGGTGTCACAGAGCCTACTTAGATGTGTACTAGATCTTTGAAGTTACCTTTCTCAGAGAGTCAATTAAACTTTCCAAGATATGGCTGGGAGAAGTAAGGCATGGTGGTGACATGTATAAGAAAAGACCTGACATGTGTCCCTCCTCCTTGCTATATACTTCTAATATATTCATCACATGTGTCAATAAGGGTGAGCAGCACTGTTATGGAATGGAACTTGCATACACACAATGGAAATAGAAGGCTAACGGAAGGGTGTGAATGCCCCTGCCCACTGTATTTACTATAGTTTCTGCCCAAAAACCTGTGGAGACTATAGCAGAAATCTCTGCAAGATCAGACCTGGTAGAGATTGCGTCATTATCTACTAAGAGAGTGGAGGCATTTAGTAGATCCAGTCCCCGGACTGGTATTTAAACATCTTAATTATATTATTCCTAATTTCTGTTTACTTGACCTTCAGATAATAAAATGTGAATTGGCACCTCTCAGCGCCCTAGAAATAGATTTTCTATTCCCTATCCTAGTATTGTTACCAATTCCATATCATCCAATTGTAGACCTTACATTATGACATAAACGGCCATGACAGTTTGATAGACAAATACATGAAGACATGTTTTTCATCATCTCCTTGTCATTAGATAACGATGCTTATTAGGATTCTGACTTACACCCCATTCCCATGTGAATACCCAGGTTACATTGCTATTTATGGATCCTGTGTTTGGCACGGCCCATTCTCTGGCAGGGTCTTCAGAACATACAGTCTGTACGCTGGGACACTGGGATTTACCCACAACGGAGACATCATGTTCTTAGTTTGAAGGTCGAAAAGACTTCACAGTAAACTGCAGGTATTCTCCATGGAAGCAAGCTACCAAATAAAGGTCACGCTACTTATACATGTCAATACTTAACGTAGATATATATGACAAACTACTGAAGGTCACATTCCATACCATATACACTCTTTCTATTCCAGCACCTTTAAGTTATCGGAACTTCCATTCTGAAGCCTTCTTAAAAACAATCACAATTTCTAAGCTTCTCACAGATAAAATAAAAGAATTGTAATCTGTTTATGATTATTTTCTGTTATTCTTATTCGTGGTAATTTCAGTCAAGGCAATGGCACATTATGTCACATAAGAGCTAGAGGAAGTCATCATCTTGACACTGATTCAAATACAATAAAAAAAATTATTTATGCCAAGGGACATGTGCCAGTAGTAGGGCATGGGTAACGTTGTAGTATTCTTAGCTCTTATGTTCACTTATCTTTACCAGGCACTGAATATGAAGCTCATACATGTTTCACAGTTGGTGAAATGACAAGCTGCTGATACTATGTCTGGAAATATCTCTCCAATATCAAAAACAGTGATGATAGTATTTGTCTCCCACCCTTTCCTAAGAGTAGTATCAGATAGTGTGTCATGCATATGTATGTGTCACTTGTACATTATAATGTAAGCAGATATTGTAGCACAAATGTGGAATGAGTGACAGCGTCAGGTCTCCATTCCCTCTTGTTATGGCCCCCTTGATGTCCTACCGAGCTGAGGAATGTGGGTCAAAGGTCAAGTAAGCACAGGCTGTTCTTGTAAGTCCTGTCTTTTGGCAATGAGGTCGGACTGGACGGCTTTTATGACTCTGCATGATTTTTCTACATGTTGCATAAATACAACAATTAAGCCTTAATGTTTTTAACAAAATTCTATGTTTATTCTGATTTAATGTAACAAAGAGACTAATTGCAGGAACATTCAGTTCTGCCACCGGTTTCCTGCAGGTTTATAGAGACCTAATTCTTCATTATATTTAAGACCGCTAAACAGATTCCATTCTATTGTATGTATCTTTTCAATAGTTCTAGATTATGGGGTCAAACATGGTAAAAAATGTCATATGATATACCTTACTTGATGATGAGATGATCTGTGCAGGCATGTGTGGACAGTTTTTTCAGAAATACAGCCGTGCGGGCATACTTACATGTGCATGAGGGTTAATACCCATCATTATTTTATATTGCAGCAAACAGCAATAATTACATGAGCCAATCTTGGTGATCCTCCTGCAGTCGATTGATGCAATGGATTTACTAATAGGTTTTGGATAAATGATTCGTCAGTTCCTGCCACAGGCAATATAGGCTATAACCTACCACAGGCTATAGTAAATGCGCCAGGCCGGAGATGCTCTATGACCCTCCTAATCACCCCCATTTGAGTGGAAGTGGGGAGTTTCAATTCCTACCAACGTGGTTCCAAGCCTTGTATGGCAGAAAACTGGTGAACAAGGCATGGTAAACGCACCCCACTGTTTTTATCCTTCATGGGGTGCAATAACACTATATTATGACATCACTGTGTGTATTATCACTGTACTATGACATCATTATGTGCATATCACTATACTGTGAGACCACAATATTTATGTGCATTAGGAAAAGACATAGGGGCACATTTACTACTGCTCTATATGTAGTTTGCCTGTGGAATGAGCACCAAAACGCCCCCTAATTTGTGCCACATGATGCCTAGTGCAGCTGCACCACAAAAGGGTCGTGTGCAAAACAAATGTGGTGCAGACACTTCTTAGATACCTGTGCAAGCAGTGTGCACTAAAAAGAACGCGCAAAGTCAGAAAACTGGTGCATGGCCCTTAGTAAATGGGCCCCATACAGTTCAGATTCATTACAGTTTTCTGCTGGAGAAACCACATTAATTTCCCTCTCCCCATCACTTTTGGCCATTCTCCAAGTTGCATGCCACTTTGGCCATGTTGTGCGGAGTGTGGGCAGGGAACGTGGCGGGGAAGGGGGGGGTGGCGAAGGGTTTGGCAGGGGTGTGAAGACTATAGTAGAAAACTCGGAACAGGTCAGAACTAGTGGACTTTGACCTATATTTACTAAGAGGCCGGAGCCTCTGATTATAGGACCATCGACTGGGGGAAATTTAAGACTGGTTTTCCAAACGCTAGTCTTAATGAATTTCCCCCATCCTGTACTGAACTTGATGCTGAAAACGGTCCAACTCGAATTGACTTTTATTGCTTTGGACTCGCTTTTTTGATTGCTAACCTTCTGTTAGTTACTGTTACAAATTAACATGACATTAGGGAGGTGAATTATAATACTTGGGGATTAAGATCAGCTCAGAGCTAAATTAAAGTCTATAGGATTTTGCAGCTTCACCTTAAAATACCCCTCACAGAGTCTCTACAAGCAACCTCTGATGGCCAATATATGGTATAGAGAGGTGCAGATTTCTAATACAGAAATATGGTCAGGCAAAAATAAAATATGGGTCATTGAATAAACAAATGTATACAATGAAATATGTTCTACACAAAGTTATAGGCTAGAAATGGAACTTGAAGTCAAAATGCTAAATCTGAAACTGGGCTCACACTTTGTCTCACCATGTCTCATTTTTACCACATCTTTGTCAGTATTTGTGTAAATTGAAGCACAGTGTTCCCCTGCTTAGGCTGCATTACTATCACATTTACATTTTTTGACAATCCCTTGGTAACAACAAAGTTGAGCATTAATTTTTTAACAGAACACATTGTAGGCCCAAAGGTAATAGCATACACTTTACCTTATTAAATAATAGATGGTAAGAAGAGGTTCTCAACTTAGTTTGACTATTAAGCATCACCCTATAAATACTGTATATGAATATTTCCATGCCTATGAGATAAATATTATAATAAGATTACATTGTACATTCAGGTCATTGACGTATAGAATTTTCATCACATAATTCTTCTCCAACCACCAATTCTAATATATTAAAATAGGGTGTTTAAAGGGATACTCCAACTAAAACTTAGCTTTTCAAAAATACTCATGTAGAATGTATCACCAATAAGATCTCATAATATTATTTGTGAATAAACCATAGTGATAGATCATTCCAAATAGATTTGTCTTCTGCTGGATTTTTTTTAATCCATTATAAGAATCTATAGCATGGTACCACCGGAGGATTCCCTGCTATTCTAATGGACAAGTCCAACCTTGATCAGATCTATCTGCCACATGTAACCTTATTGTTCCAGATAATCGTACATATAGCCTTCCCATAGGTAAGTAAATGAATGTGCCTGTCTAGTAAAGTCCAAGTTTTTGTTGCATGTTAGCATTATTTTGGTGCATACTGTGAGGATTCAGGTGTCCATATGTACATATGCAACACCCTCGCCAATGCAATGGCGAAGGGGTGCTTGCGAATAAGCCCCACTGCATGTAACCACATCACACTACATGGTCCTGATAGGACATAGGGGATATTGCAGTGGTGAATCCTGCCTGGCAGGGCAGGAGTTAAGTGTTTTGTATGATGCTAGATCTGTTATCCAATGATCTGTGTGACATCTTGTCCTATGTAAGCTGAGATGTGATTGGAGGAGCAGCCACCACCTGACCAGAGGAGTTACAAAACCCCTGGCCAGGAATGTTCTAGAGGACTCAGAGAGGAGTCTCTCTCAGGAGAGGGAGGAGAGCGGTCTCTCCCAGGAGGGAGAAGAGACCAGTCCTGGTCAGACCTGAGGGTCTGCAGGACACCAGCTAGAGATTAGTTCAGCCTAGCTTAGATGAGAAGAGAAGCAGACTGGGTTACCCCAGTCCAGACTCTATTCAGCCAGCATGCCAGATAAGAGCAGGAAGAGCATAGCCCCTGCCTCTGAAGAGTGGAGCTAATAGATTAGCTAGTATAGTGAGGAAAGGGTTATCATCCTACCTTCAAGGGTGATACCTGAAGCACTCCAGGACGAGCTGAAGCTTCCTATTAGGACACAGCTACCTCCCAGCCTGCCCTCTGCATCCAGGCTGGCGACCTATCTCCTGTGGCTTCCTCCAAAAGCATCTCAGCGCTCCATCACTCTGTTAAAGGCACGTTGCTGAAGTACCATGGCCCCCAGGGCCTACATCACAGTGAATGTTACTGTATCTCCCTTAGCCCCGGCTGGGGTACAGTCCGGCCTCCCTGCAGAGGGTCAACATCTCCCCATAGGAGGCCCGGCTACAAAAGGGACTCTCTTAAAGGGGCCTGACCCCTTATCTAATGCTGCTGATCGTCCTGCGGAGTATCCAGGACCACCTGCTAAGAGGCCCAGGCTGTCCGGTGAGAACGCCCTGCCAGCTACAGAGGTTACCAGCGCAACAGCGCCCCCAAGAGCTGCAGGTCAGTCCAGGAACAACAATCCTTCAGCTGTCAGCAGTGAAGAAGTTACAGCTCCTGCGGTCATCATCATGCGCTCCACAGCGCCCCCAGCTACAGAAGGTCAGCCAGAGAAGTGCCTGTCTCCTTCCTTTCCTGAGATGCCTGCCGCCGCAGATGACCTCCCTGCTGTTCCAGCTCCAGCTACTGGGTGTTCCATGTCAGCAGTTCCAGTGTCTACCACCAGATGTCTTCAGGTGACAGATCTCAACACTGCTTTCTTCACCCAGGCTGATGATGTCCATGCTGCAGTTCCTGCTCCCATGCCTGCAGCCATTGCTCTTGAGCAGCAAGATTAACCCCTGATGGGCTGAAAGCCTTCTTCAGGTACTGTGTACATATGTAATATTATTTCTGCCTATCCCCAAAGAACCAGAAACTGTCCTGAGACTCTCACCCTTATTTATCTCAATCAAGAGATTTTCCACTGTCATGTGCTAGGATAGCACCCTTCCTCTGCCACAGCAGAGATTCTTTCCAAAGGACTCTGTCCCTCTACACATAGAGGAGACCCTTTGCATCTTTAGTGCACTTTTCCCCACATCAAGGGCTGTACCCAGAAGATGGACTTTGCTATTAAAGACCTTCTGTGAGACTTTTGCCATATACTACCAGGAAAAGTTGCCATGTAATTTATTATTATTTTGCACTTAATGCCTTTCCTTCTAGGTATGGACATTATGCTTGCACTTTTTTTATGCCTTTTCCTTTTCAGGTAAAGAGACATTTATTCTGCTACCCTGAGTAGCCTACCTCTGTAACGTTTGTAACGTTTTAAGATGTGTACCCATTGGGCTCCTAAGCCAATGTGAATTTACCAAATATTTGCACACTGTCAAAATATATGCCAGTAGTCTGCATTAACCCTTTCATAGGCTTTACAGGTTGTAGTGTGGCTGTGTCGGACCGTCTTTTTGTAAAACACTGACCGCTACCTTATCCCTCAAACTGAGGTTTGCACGTGGGGGTAGTCCGTAAACTGCGGGTCTTTAGGGGACCGGGGGTGTTACAGAGATAGCACCTGGATGCCGCTCATACTATGGGTAAGGATGTCAGTCAGGAGGTACTCGTGTCGCATATGCTAACGCAATGCAGATATACACACTATATATTTGTCGCCAGGGAAGAAGTGTTTACATAACAAATATACAGGCCTTGGTGCAAGGAGTGGATTACAGGACATGACACCACACCTTTCCTACTGTACAGTTCGGTTTAATGGCGTTAGCGACCAACTGTCATACTTAGCATTTACATGTCTTTGTCTTAGTCCGACACCAACCCAGGTGCCTGTCTCCAGGACCATGGGCGGTTTGTCCCTACACCTCACATAGCCTGCACTTCCCAGAAGTGCCCTTATCCACCTCTGCGCCCCAACCATCTGTAGTCGAGCCGAGGGCGGCTCTTTCAATTGCCCCGGGGGTATGCAACACCCTCGCCGATGCAATGGCGAAGGGGTGCTTGCGAATAAGCCCCACTGCATGTAACCACATCAAACTACATGGTCCTGATAGGACATAGGGGATATTGCAGTGGTGAATCCTGCCTGGCAGGGCAGGAGTTAAGTGTTTTGTATGATGCTAGATCTGTTATCCAATGATCTGTGTGACATCTTGTCCTATGTAAGCTGAGATGTGATTGGAGGAGCAGCCACCACCTGACCAGAGGAGTTACAAAACCCCTGGCCAGGAATGTTCTAGAGGACTCAGAGAGGAGTCTCTCTCAGGAGAGGGAGGAGAGCGGTCTCTCCCAGGAGGGAGAAGAGACCAGTCCTGGTCAGACCTGAGGGTCTGCAGGACACCAGCTAGAGATTAGTTCAGCCTAGCTTAGATGAGAAGAGAAGCAGACTGGGTTACCCCAGTCCAGACTCTATTCAGCCAGCATACCAGATAAGAGCAGGAAGAGCCTAGCCCCTGCCTCTGAAGAGTGGAGCTAATAGATTAGCTAGTATAGTGAGGAAAGGGGTATCATCCTACCTTCAAGGGTGATACCTGAAGCACTCCAGGACAAGCTGAAGCTTCCTATTAGGACACAGCTACCTCCCAGCCTGCCCTCTGCATCCAGGCTGGCGACCTATCTCCTGTGGCTTCCTCCAAAAGCATCTCAGCACTCCATCACTCTGTTAAAGGCACGTTGCTGAAGTTCCTGACGGTTCCAATAAAGAACTGTAAGTGTTTTTGTTCAACCTCTGCCTCCGTCTGGTCCCTGCTACTACAACTACTATCATCACAGGCACCCTGTCCACTACACAGAGACTCATCCTCTAGAGACCAAAGGGTTGCCCCAGGGAGAACCGCTATAGCAGCCTCTCCCTCATCATTTCTTGCCAACACCACCCTGCTGGAGACCTGCCAGGCTGTAGGACAGCCCTCCGGTTCCCCATACCAAGCACCGTGACAATAGCGTGCCTAGGCCGCAACCGCCAGCCACTCAGGTACTGCGGGCCCCGGCTGACTCCAGGC
Source organism: Engystomops pustulosus (assembly GCF_040894005.1). Taxonomy (NCBI): domain Eukaryota; kingdom Metazoa; phylum Chordata; class Amphibia; order Anura; family Leptodactylidae; genus Engystomops; species Engystomops pustulosus. The sequence goes on from NC_092414.1 coordinate 71,065,965, forward strand.
CCCGAGAAAAGGCTAGGCCCCGGTGGGGGATGTTGCACATACATTTTTGGACTGGTGGTCTACAGCTCTTGACCATGCCTCAGTGCCTGTATTTTTGCTTGTACAGGATGAGATAATATTAAACCCATGCTCTGCTAAGGGATTTGCTATGTAAAGGCTTGTTTGACCAGTGTAACTATGTACTTAGTGCTGCATAATTGAGCACATTGCTAGTATCTCAGGTCCCAGGCACGCACAAATCCTGGGACTTAGAACTGATCAGTACCATACACCGCACTATTCATTTTGTTATCTTAGTGGTATATCTTACGGCAAGAAGAAGTGATGTATATGTAATTGCAGGTATAAAAATCTTAAAGGAAATCTACCATCAAAATCATGCATGATAAACCAGAGATTTATAGATCCAGGCACCATTACTCTTCTCATATTTATTATCCATGATCTCCTTCTAAAATAAAATTTAAAAATTAGGAAGGGGGTTACCCTTTATGCTGTAGCTTCACAGGCTGTTACACTGTCTTCCCCTCTGCACCCTCAGCACTTCCCACTCTCTCCTGTGAATATGCAGCAAACTCTGCCCTTTTTACTAATTAGCATAGTTTTAAAGGTTTATTTTTTTAACAAATATAAGAAGTTACCACAGGCACGGTGCCTGGATCTATGAGTAGTTGTCCTTGGTTTATCATGATGGATTTTGATACTGGTAGACATACTTTATATTGATAAAATGAAAGTTTCGTTTCATAGGAATAGAACTGTATGGAAGTATATTGTGTAAGAAGAAAACAATTGTATATTATACTGTTTATAACTATGGATGTGGTTAGGAATTTTTACATTTATCTGATTTATCTAGAAGAGGAGTAAATAGGCCATTTAGTAGTTGGATACTGAGAAGCGCACACTGGATGGCGTTAACCATCACCTTGACCCAGCCGGTGAGTGTTCCACCTGGAATTACTACAAATAGAAACAGAAATATACATTAGACGCCCTATAACCATATAACTTAAATTGCTGCAGGTTATTGCTACTCCCTTCAGATGACTGTATCTTTTTTCATATTTGTGTGTTAAGGTTCATATATGTAGTTATACCTGTCACCAGAAAAACACATAAAAACAACATTCTATGTAAAAGGTGATATTACTTGTTAGATGATTAGATCCCATTCTCTGGCACTAGATATAATTATTAATGATAACAGATTTTCTTCTCAAGTGTGTAGTGGCTTTAATGACCGACACTGTTGCCTTGCAAAACTGGGATCATGGGTTACAATCACACCCAGAACAACATCTCAGTGTTTCCTTGTATTGTATTTCCTTGTTTTATGAGACATATTGATAGGAAATTTAGATTGTAAAGCCTACTAGGGACAGAGAATAATGATTTGTGGATAGTTATTGGGGGGGGGGGTCATTTATCTTTAAGGGGTTCTCCAGTTAGAGGCTAACTTGCTGATCAGTGTGGGTACTCCTGTACTCCTGTGCATGTGTCGGCTTATTTATTCATATCTATGGTGCTGATGGAGATTGTCGAGTACGGCGCTCTCCATCAGTTCCATAGAGACGGCGCATGCACAGGAGTACAATGGACCCCCATTGTACACTGATCAGCAATTTAGCCCCTACCTCCCTGTCCTAAAGTGTATGTCCTTTAACCTTTTCTCTTTACTCTTATATTTTTATGGTGCATACACATATTTGCAAATTTGCTAATTTTCCACTCGCCTAGAGTGTTGCGCCGGATATATATTTAAAATCCAGATTTAGATTTATGAAAATCATGGTAAAAAGTCACAAATAAATTTCAGTCCCGATCAGGCGTAAGAAAAACTTTAGAAGGGCTTGCACAACAGTTTGCTACCGCACACACTCAGTTTCCTTATATGTCAACCACTAAGATACATCAAACGAGTCCGAAACCCTGAATAACCAAAAAAAGACATTCACAATTGTCCTGACTAAAGATAAATTACCAGGCACACAAAGTTTAAGTTGAAGTAAATGAACAAAGCTTTATTGCGGTAATCCAAAGTATAACATTTCGGCTAAACTAAGCCTTTGTCTAATACGTCTACCACTGTAAGAAGGAAGTAAGAAAGAAGTCCGGCATTTAGATGTCCTGTAGTGCTGCGTGGTATTGCACGTCAGTTCTTGTGGATGATGTGCAATACCACGCAGTGATACAGACACATAAATGCCGGACTTCTTTCTTACTTCCTTCTTACAGCGGTAGACGTATTTGACAAAGGCTTATTTTAAAAACAAACACACCTAACACTGTATGGAGGTGGTGGTAGGGCAAAACACATCACCTCCTGCTCAAAACCAAACACACCAAATAGATGCGAATCAATAATGGAAGTAACACATGTAGTTATCAAAATTTGCAAAACTTTATTATCATATCAAAAAGGTTTCCCATAGGGATAAAAATGGAAACACAAGAACAACACACAGACTTATTTACAATGCTCAAAACCGGATTATCATACATAAAAAAAGTGGTATAACAAGTCCTGATACAGCGCTGAAAACAGCACGAACCCTATCTGTCCTATGAGGTAGTCAACAGTATATAAATATCAGTAAAAAATACAGTACTAAAGATCTGGGTATAGGAAACCATCAGGAGCAAAAAGATATGGGGATCAAAAATAAATAAACCACTAGTGTAAAAAGTATACAGACCACAGTAATGTGCAGAGACCCCGACACGTGTTTCGCCTCCAAGGCTTCTTCTGGGGGAGTCCCCCAGAAGAAGCCTTGGAGGCGAAACACGTGTCGGGGTCTCTGCACATTACTGTGGTCTGTATACTTTTTACACTAGTGGTTTATTTATTTTTGATCCCCATATCTTTTTGCTCCTGATGGTTTCCTATACCCAGATCTTTAGTACTGTATTTTTTACTGATATTTATATACTGTTGACTACCTCATAGGACAGATAGGGTTCGTGCTGTTTTCAGCGCTGTATCAGGACTTGTTATACCACTTTTTTTATGTATGATAATCCGGTTTTGAGCATTGTAAATAAGTCTGTGTGTTGTTCTTGTGTTTCCATTTTTATCCCTATGGGAAACCTTTTTGATATGATAATAAAGTTTTGCAAATTTTGATAACTACATGTGTTACTTCCATTATTGATTCGCATCTATTTGGTGTGTAAAGGCTTATTTTAGCCGAAATGTTATACTTTGGATTACCGCAATAAAGCTTTGTTCATTTACTTCAACTTAAACTTTGTGTGCCTGGATATTCTTTATACATGTAATGGGGTAGTATCTCTTCCAGAAGCACCAACCGTTAATAAGGAGTGCATAACAAGGACATTTGATATAAAGGTAAATTACCACCATTGACTTATATCTCTCATGAAAAACTGCAGTTTTTTGAAATGCATAAATTAGACTTTAGGTCGATTGATCAGTATGTTTACTTCTGTACATGAAAAGCTTAACAAACTGTTAAGATTTTCAGTTATTTCTTAATAAGGTGTACATATATATTTTTTCCTTCCTTAGCACCACATTTAAAGGACAACTCAATTTTACTTTAATCTGTCTAATTCATGTGACCCTTGAGGTTAGTGAAATGGATAGGATGGAATAACAGTCGGGTTCACAGTTCTTTCTGTAGCAGTACCCTGGTCGTCACTGGAGATAATTAAGTGTAGAGAGGCAACGCTGTGTCTGCTCCAACACTACATTATAGAAGCATGAGAATGAGAAAATACAAGGCAGCTGAGAAGGGCTAGATGTGACCTGTCAAGCATGACAGGAGAAATGCAATGATTCCAAACAGGTAGGCAAGTCTGACTTTAAAGGATTTGCTAAACCTTACAACTCGGAGCACTTACTATCCATAAATATACAGATTAATCCAAAAATTCATGGATGACCATCAGCAAATAGTGCTGGTAGTAGTATAGACAAATTTGTCCTGTTTTGTGGTACTAGGCAGTAGTCCTCTAACCATTTAGCCCTCTGGGTGCTTCTAACCTAGAAGACAGCGGTCCTGTAAGCCAATGCCCTGGAAAATGTTCACAATATACACTGTATGCATGGTGCAGTTCTGGGTGCTAGAAAACAATGCATAAGATAAACAATCACTTAATGCACATGTCTGGATAGCTCCTAGCTGAGGTGTAAAGTTAGTAGTGTCTGTCCCCAACGTGGGGGCCAATATTATTATACACTCACCGGCCACTTTATTAGGTACACCATGCTAGTAACGGGTTGGACCCCCTTTTGCCTTCAGAACTGCCTCAATTCTTTGTGGCATAGATTCAACAAGGTGCTGGAAGCATTCCTCAGAGATTTTGGTCCATATTGACATGATGGCATCACACAGTTGCTACAGATTTGTCGGCTGCACATCCATGATGCGAATCTCCCGTTCCACCACATCCCAAAGATGCTCTATTGGATTGAGATCTGGTGACTGTGGAGGCCATTTGAGTACAGTGAACTCAGTGTCATGTTCAAGAAACCAGTCTGAGATGATTCCAGCTTTATGACATGGCGCATTATCCTGCTGAAAGTAGCCATCAGATGTTGGGTACATTGTGGTCATAAAGGGATGGACATGGTCAGCAACAATACTCAGGTAGGCTGTGGCGTTGCAACGATGCTCAATTGGTACCAAGGGGCCCAAAGAGTGCCAAGAAAATATTCCCCACACCATGACACCACCACCACCAGCCTGAACCATTGATACAAGGCAGGATGGATCCATGCTTTCATGTTGTTGACGCCAAATTCTGACCCTACCATCCGAATGTCGCAGCAAAAATCGAGACTCATCAGACCAGGCAACGTTTTTCCAATCTTCTACTGTCCAATTTCGATGAGCTTGTGCAAATTGTAGCCTCAGTTTCCTGTTCTTAGCTGAAAGAAGTGGCACCCGGTGTGGTCTTCTGCTGCTGTAGCCCATCTGCCTCAAAGTTTGACGTACTGTGCGTTCAGAGATGCTCTTCTGCCTACCTTGGTTGTAACGGGTGGCGATTTGAGTCACTGTTGCCTTTCTATCAGCTCGAACCAGTCTGCCCATTCTCCTCTGGCATCAACAAGGCATTTCCGTCCACAGAACTGCCGCTCACTGGATGTTTTTTCTTTTTCGGACCATTCTCTGTAAACCCTAGAGATGGTTGTGCGTGAAAATCCCAGTAGATCTACAGTTTCTGAAATACTCAGACCAGCCCTTCTGGCACCAACAACCATGCCATGTTCAAAGGCACTCAAATCACCTTTCTTCCCTATACTGATGCTCGGTTTGAACTGCAGGAGATTGTCTTGACCATGTCTACATGCCTAAATGCACTGAGTTGCCGCCATGTGATTGGCTGATTAGAAATTAAGTGTTAACGAGCAGTTGGATAGGTGTACCTAATAAAGTGGCCGGTGAGTGTATTTTTGTTTTTAACAGTGTGAATTTGTTCCATTTCAGCCCATTGTGGATGAAATATTGCTAATAATTTGAGGAACTTCATATGAAAGACATAGCAGGGTTTTCCCAAATTACTCAAACATTTGTCAGCAGGAAGTGTTCCACTACAGTATTCCAAGTATTTTCCATGTTTGCGGTAGCTGTGTGTATTGCTTTGGATGAGAACCTAAAAATAGACGTAATGTTAGTTTCTTCTTTTAGATGTTGCCAAGTGCATAATATTATCTTCAAAACAGAAGTATATTAACATTTTGTGAGACTGTTCCACTGAATGATTGGACAAGATGTGTATTACTTAAAGGCAATCAATCATCAAAATCAAGCATGATAATCCAGGGACACTTACTCATAGATCAAGACACTATTACTGTGGTAATATTGTTAGTTTTGTTATTCATGGACTCTTTCTCTCTAAAGTCAACTTAATGCTAATGAGCCAGAAGAGCTCCTGAAGGTGTTACCAGAACCCTTCCGTGCTCTAGATTCACAGGCTGTTAATATTTGCAGGAGCACTTCACCCTGCCACTGTGTGAGATTACAGAAGGCATAGGGAGGGGAATACTGTGTAACAGCCTGTGCAGACAGAGCACTAAGGAGTTCTGGCAATGCCCCCCAGAAGCCCTTCTGTCTCATTAGCATAATTGTAAAAGTTGATTTTAGAAGAACAAATATAAGAAGACTACCACAGTCATGGTGCTTTGATCTTTGAGTAAGTGTCCCAGGTTTATCATGCTTGATATTGATAGTAGATTTCCTTTAACTGAATTATGTAGCAATCTCTTTTATACATTCTATATAATTATTCCATGAATTACCATGCAGGTTTTTTTGGATTATAAAGCTGGGAAGCAACTGAAGCAGATTGATTCAGAAAATGATTGTCTTATGAAGTAAAGGGAATGGAGGGAAAATCTGATTATGTCAATCACAATCAAGGCAAATCCCAGTTATTGCTGGTACAATTTTCAGATGAGCTGAAAGCTACATCACACATACTGCACAATATTGCTTGCAGGAATCAGCCTGCCTATTGTCTGCAATCATTGGCATCACATGTATCTCTTTATGTGTTGTTTTTCCCACTGCATTATTATGTTAAATCAGCTGGATGTTCCAATCTAGTGAATGAAATTCACATGTCATCCACATTTAAAGTAGATCTTTAGCCAAGACCTTTTTCATGATAAAGGTTTCCTGACAAAAAAGAAGGGTATAATGCTGTTACCTGTATGGGAACCTGTGTGCTATCAACATGCCCCTCAGCCACAGAGGAAGTTATATAGCAGTGATGGCGAACCTTTGGCACGGGTGCCAGAGGTGGCACTCAAAGCCCTCTCTATGGGCACCCGAACCATCACCCCAGCACAGAGTTCGCCAGACAGGACTCAAGGCCTCCTACAGTCCCAGAGAGCCCAGGACCCTAGAAGACAGCTACAATGATAATCCAAACATCTTCTTCTTTCTACTGTATTGGTGTCCTCAGGTGCCTATATACTTTAAACCTGTGAAAGAGCAGGGAGTAATACGTTACTGCTTAAATTGACGCATTGGCACTTTGCGAAAAATACGTAGGTTTTGGTTGTAGTTTGGGCACTCTGTGTCTAAAAGAATTGGCATCACTGTTATATAGTATCCATTGAAATCAATATACCCATACCATGTTCTGTACTTCATGAACAGTGAGATATTGGGGGTTAATTTACAAATACCAAATACTGTTTAATAGTTAGTGCAAACTAAGACCAGAGTGTAGAAAAATGCATCAGTTATATAACAGTGACTGATGCTGGATGATAAATCTCACACATCTTTACACTCTCCATTCTTATTCTACAGGGAGTCTAATAGTCCAGGACCAGTGATGAACCTGTACTTACTGTTTCGGTTCGGGTGTGCAACCCGGACATATTGCCGGATACAGCATATTAACATCCCTAGCAACTAGCCATGCCTTTGGTTGGCCAGGGGTGTCCTCTTGGACAGTCACAGCCATGGCTGGTAGTTAGGGCGATTAATTCACCGGATTACGTGTACAGCAGCCAATCTGGCAATATGTCCGTCGTGACAGGCGCACCCAAACCCAAAAGGGAAGTTTGGGTTCATCTCATCTCTACCCAGGACACATAATACCCTATCAAGTAATGAAAGAGGGGGGCTTATCTATTAGGCAAACTCCAGAACAAAACAGCCATCTTGAAAACCAATATGTTGGATCAAGGATAAGTTTTTCCAATGAGAGGTGATCATATAGAATATAAGATATCATATCAGCATATAAGAATACTACTGTATGGCAGTATATGGGGATTTTCCACCTCTTTCATTACAATGTGCAAATTCCACTTTGTAATGAAAGGATTAAAATCAGACAGCCTCGGGACGATGACGTCACGGGGGCGGCAATCGTGTCCATGATAATTATCCATGGATTTAAATGCCTCCAGCAACTTTACCAGAGGTATTTGCAGGGTTAACACCTGCAATTGGTGCCAGCACTGACCGCGGCAATATGCAGCAAACACCCACCTTGTATGTAGAGTGCTTAGCCCGTGAGCCCTCTCCATATAACCGCAGCCAGCATGTGACGTAATACTATTGCACATGTCGGTAAGGGATTGAAAATGTATCTATTGTTCCAGTCTTGTATCTAATTACAAGGAAGCAATCAATGCATATTGCCCTGGCTGAGAATGGGGAGTAGTTGTCTTACTTTACCCATGGATCTGTAAGGATCTGCAGAATATGATGGTGCTTCATAAAGATATATTATTATTTGGAATGGTTGCTGCTCTTCACATATCTGTTGTAGTAAATTCTCATATTCCCCATACAAAGCTGATGTGCTATTCCTCCTAACAATGTCTGTTATTCTATAGGATCTGAATCATCCATAGATGATGGAACAGTAAAGAAGGTTCACCTCCTCTCACTCGTTTAAAAATCTGGTAAAAACACAGGATCAAATATTTGTTTCCGAAATGCTTTGATGTGTGACAAATATTGTTACAGTGTCTGTACATTGGATTCTTTACAATTGATGCTTTCAGTAAAACATGTGGTCAATAATTAAAACTGGGGCAGACTTGCTATACTGACAGCCACTGTCCCCAGATTGACCTCAACCTACACACGAACCCTTCCCAATCTGGTAATATGCCTAATCCTGTCCCTGCATCTCCTGCTATAAGAGAACTGACAGGGAAGGGATAAACACATGAACAGATCATACTTACTGTATATGTCCATAGATCACAGTGCGCTGCAGTGAGGTCTATTAATAATTTATAATAATAATAAATCTTTATTTATATAACACAAACAGTGTTTTACAGATCATGGGATAAATATACTGACACAATAAGACATTATAATAATAAAATAAATCCTTTATTTATATAGTGCTCACAGAGCTCATACAGCAATAACAATAGGGTGAGGGTCCTGCTCCCAAGAGCTTACAATCTATGACTATTCTAACATATTCTGTAAAATTGAAGTTTATTATTTATTGATGCTTGTAAATTAAGATTTGTAGCGATTTCAATATGCAATACACTCACAATTTTAAAGGTCTCTGCTTGCTGTCATTCTAAAGAAAGCTTCTATGTTTACTTCAAGTGCATAGAAATCTGTCCATGGTTATGCGATGGACACGCAGGTGCTCAAGCCATTATTATCATAAAGATTAATCAAAGTCATGTTATACTAAGGGCTCGTGCACATGTGTGTCCATCACATGACCGTGGACAGATTCTATCCACTGGAAGTAAACATAGAAGCTTTCTATAGAATTACAGCAAGCAGAGATCTTTAAAACTGTGAGGAATTAATTCAAAAAGTATTTTGGAAATATAATAAACAAATATATAATTTATTTTAAGTAAATTGTGAAAACCAAAGTATAGTTACCACAGTATTGATATGGTTGTGTGGCTCTACTATGATACCAGTGGGCATGGTCCCATCATATGTGATAGAGGGGAGTTTCCTTGCATGAAGGTATTATACCAGTCTTTATAAATAGGCAAAAATCCAGGTGAGTGATCATGTGTGAGTGATTAGTGTCTAATATGACAGCATGTGAATTCTATATTTGCCGGATTTGTCCAATGTGTGAATGGGGGTGTATAATATGTGACCTTTAATGAGGGGCCTTATAGTGTGTTCACCCTGGAAAATACCCTCATACACCACTTTCAAACCACCAAATAGATTTAAAGTAGTCCTGTTATGCAGTCCATAAATACCACTATTTAGCGCAGACAAAATACGTTGTAACCAAATAATACATTCTATAGAAACTATAAAGTTATACTTACAGTTTACTGCCAGCATTACCATATACTGCTGCATAGCATGGTCAGGCATCAGGCCTTGCACTAGGTTTTACATAGTGTATCAACTTTCTAATGTCCTCTACTGACAACAGGTCCTCAACGGCCTCCAGAAATAAGTGGCCCTACACAATGGCCATTGTGTCACTCACAATCAATGGTTCTGATGATCAGATACTGAATATTTATTCTGAAGAATCACCCTTGTTGCAAGTATTGCAGCCTCATACAACATGATAAGATAAAGAAAACTAGTACTGGTTCACATATAAAAAAGTTAATGACATGTACATTCTGCCATAACTGTTAGGAGGTTCAAAGTAGAGTTACACTATCTTCATATTATAAAAAGTAATTACATCTGACATACTGAGTCCAATATACATGCTGAATCCAGCTACAAGTTTTTCCTAATCAACGTGTCTGTAGTGTGAGAAATGCCGGCATAAGGGGGAGACAAACTGGCCATTTGCCCAGGGCCCCCTGTTCTAAAGGGGCCCGCTGCATGTGGACTTTTGTGGGCAGAGGATGTATTGCTCTTTTAATAGCCCTTGGTTGAATTCTCGGATGAAGATGTTTATCATCTAACCTCTGTGTTTATATCCATCATATATCTGTCTAGTTATCTTTCTCCTATAAATTGTCTATTTCCTATCTATATATCTGTCTATCCAACCAGTTATCTATCTGGCTTGTTTTCTATCTATTTATCTATAAATCTTCTATCTCTTGTATCTATCTTCTATCATGTATCTAGCTATATAAATATATAATCTACTTTATAATTATATGATCTTTCATATTTATATTCTATCATCAATCTACCTATCATCTATCTATTTCCTATAAAATTCTCTTACAGTCCCACATTACAGATACTCACCATACTACTGTGTGTAACTACAAAGTGTTATTATTGTGCAGGGCTAAAGGAGTCTCTTACTGTATGTGACTGTTCATAAAATAGATTTATTTCAGGGCCCAACTTTTGTTTTGCCCAGGGCCTAACTTTGTCTGAAACCTGCCCAGAGTGTGAGTGTGAGAGAAGACGGTTATGATAAAAATACTGAAGAGTAATATTATGTGGCGACACGTGTCAGTGCACTCCCACAATACACCCATTAGTGTGGCTTCCTACAAGTATCTACCTAGCTATGAGAGTGGCTTAAGGTTTTATTCAGTACTGGTGTCAAATGATCCACAATCCGACCATAATCCTCAGTTGTTACAGTTTAGGAAGTGCTTATTTCCCCACGTTGTGTGCAGATCTCTTCACAATCATGAAGGTCACTGGGCTTTTTACATTTAATTCCAAAGGCAAATGATAAGAGGAAGAAGCAGACAAAATCAGATGAAAGCATGTGCATAGACTATGGGCGAATACACACCCTGCATCGGAATTCACCTTGTACAATAACACTGAGATAGGACTACACAATAGATGGAGTTTGATCTACTTTGAAAGTCTATGCTCTATTACATAAAAGCACAGCTTCAATATGTCCATAGAAGTATACATAGAGATGATTTATTTGCCTTAAAGGACATATTGGGGGTTATTTATCATGATAGCCTTGCTTACCCACCATTAAGAGTACTTTGGGTGGCTGTGCAGCGATAAATTCTACACCAGGTCCCAGCGCAAGTGCACCGGCATGAGTACAGGAACGCCCCACGCCAACCTACTCCCCCGCCAGCCGTGCCCACTCCCTATCTGGCCGCACCTGCTCCCCAGATGTGCCCCTGTTCTCCAGGGGATGTGGAGGTGGCGGAAAGGTGAAAATAATCGCAAGTGCTAGCAATAAGCTAGCATTTGCGTTTATTTCAGGGCTTCAACCCCTCATAAACACCCCCATGGCCTGTAGGTGGAGAGAAATCTGACCATGGTCACACAGGTGCACGGCTCATTAGTATCACAGACAGTAATCAGAGGTGTGTGATATAGCGAGCCGTGCATCTGTGTGACCATGGTCAGATTTCTGTCCACTGGAAGTAAACATAGAAGCTTTCTATAGAATGACAGCAAGCAGAGATCTTGAAAATCGTTGAAACCTGATACAGAAAGTATATTAGAAACTTGAATAACTTTTCATTATACAAAAAATAACATTTATTTGCTGAAATGGGAACACCCCTTTAACTGTAGGGTAGAGCTCATTGACACACAAGCAGAACATGTACCTCTGATATGTGGAGCTATAGGAATTCAGTGTGTGACGCCATATGGTGCTTTTTATGGTGTTATAAAAGAGACATATAATACCCTAGAAGAGATTGTTATAAAAGGTAACAGCTCCATGAAATAACTCAAAATCATCTCATTGAATATGATACATTCTTTTGACTGTAATCATATAATGAATATAATGTGATACATCAATGTTTTGGGCACATTTATTACAAGAGAACAGAGGGAGTTGTGTATGTCTTAATGATTTTGGAAGACATCATTATTGTATATGGAGCATGTATTCATGTGTTTCTATCTTGCAAACTATCTTATAATGGTGATGAACAGTGTAATGTGGCATCTGATCTCAGCCCTGTAGATTTCTCATAGGCATAGAGGATTACAATGGAGGTGTTGTCCAAATAGTGATATCCTGGTATAAGGATTGATTGGCTTTTAGCTTCAATTCATATTACAAATAAATGCCAGACACACGTGCCAGAACCCCATCAACAACATTATAAATCAGTAGGGTTTCATTTGTACCCATCATGTGATGGGTCCATTGCGTCTTGAATTCATTTATAGAAAACAATATTTTGCCAGTAGCGGCTGCTACGGGGCCCGTGCTGCACACTGGATGGACAGCGATACCAAAAATTATTAATGCCCTTCTACCGGGCCCCGTCTGCTGTGCTGAAGCCCCTCTGTGCTGGCCTGCACTCTCCTACCCGCCACAAACTCATGGTACACTCTCCAGCCCTCCGCGACGTCCTCTTCCCTCTTCCTCTTTATCTACCCTCCCTGTAGCCGGCACATTCACCTACTGGCCAACAAAGTTCCTCCAGTCTGCCGGCCAACGCGTCCTCCCGCCGGCCGGCACTGCCTTCTGCACGTGTTCACGTTCCTCCCACCTGCTGGTCTACACGTCCTCACTTCCCCCACGCCCACCAGCCTATGCGCCCTCCTCTCCCGCCGGACTACACAGCCTGCTGATCGTGAAGAAGGCAAGACCAGCCCATTCGGACCAAAAAAGCATGCAACATTATGTGTATTTGTTTATGTATATATGTGTATATGGTGTGTGTATGTATATATATATATATATATGGTGTGTGTATGTATATATGTGTATATGGTGTGTGTATGTATATATGTGTATATGGTGTATATGTATATATGGTGTGTATGCATGCACATACGTGTATATGGTGTGTATAAATGCACATACGTGTATATGGTGTGTATGCATGCACAGTATGTGCGTATGGTGTGTATGCATGCACAGTATGTGCGTATGGTGTGTATGCATGCACAGTATGTGCGTATGGTGTGTATGCATGCACAGTATGTGCGTATGGTGTGTATGCATGCACAGTATGTGTGTATGGTGTGTATGCATGCACAGTATGTGTGTGTGGTGTGTATGCATGCACAGTATGTGTGTATGGTGTTTATGCATAAATGTATGGATGTGTAAATACTGTATGTGTGCATATTCTGTATGAGTTTGTATATACCGTATGTATTGGTTTATAAATGTATACATGAGTGTATAAGTGCATATACCATAAGTGTATACGAGTATATAAAAGTGAGTGTATGAGTTTAAAACTTTATGTGTGTATATAATACATATAATGTGTGTACATGAGTGCGTAAATGTGTGTGATTGTATAAACGTGTCTTTACAAATTTGTATAATTTTTTTTTTTATGGTGAAGGGGGGCGGCCCATGCAGAAATCTGCTATGGGCCCCAGGCTCTCCTAGTTACGCCCCGGGTTCTCAGCTTATTTCACCTGATACATGGACTGGAGTGCTGCTATTATTTCTAGCCTCTGCCTGGGTCAGTACAGAGCAGACAGGTCCTGTCTGCCCCACTCTTCATATCAATGTGTCTTAACACAGGTGCCATTGATATGTGTACGGAATGTTGCGTACTCCAGGTGGGTGATTTGGGCAGTTGCCCAAGTGACCCACCTGAATAGTCAATGCCCCTGGGCAAATGCCCACTTTGCCTGTGAGTTTCATCGCCCTTGGCCCAGAGAACCACCAACCAGATATATTATCGTACAAGATGTAGTTCTCCATATAAAGGTCATAGTGCTGTAATGTTTCTGATGCAAAATATAAGTTGGTTTCCTTTATTCCTTTGAATTCCAAGTATAAGCAGTATGTCCACAATACACCTGCAGAAACTAGCACCAGGGGAAAACGATGAAGATGCACCATAGGCAGACTCACGTTACACAGTTTTTCGTTTCTACAGTTTTAGCAGACTTTATAAAAGAGCTATCTATTCACATGTTTCCAAGTGCATGCATTAAATGTAAAGAAATATGATTAAAGGGAACCTGTCACCAGGAATTTCATTTTCACTAAAGACAGATTGCAGAAGCTCATTACAGCTGTGTTGCCGCATCCACTGCCGCAACCGACAACATACATCTGTGACACAACCCAGGTAGTTAATCTGTCCTCCAGAACCCTGAACCCGACCGAAATGTGTCTTCTCAGCAAAGGTTTGTCCTTTGTGCCGACTCAACGGGCAGATATGTTTGAGGTAGTTAAAGACCTCAATCTCTTTGCCCGTAAGTTGAAGTGGCACAAATTTCATAAACGACCAGACCTTAAACTTAGTAAAGACCTGGGCATACCGAACGATCTATTATCAGATGTCCGCCTTCTTTTTAGCCTGCAGGATGACAATTCCCAGACAGGTAAAGGCCCATTTACTAATCTAAAAAATAAAAACACCCAGATGCCTCCGCTTGGTGATGCGTCACCAATTGATGTTTTTTTGAACATGGTCTGTGAACAACTGCGCCACTATATATCTCCAAAATTCTCACTTAACCTAAATAGGGAAGGAAGTGTAGCCCTTGCCACCCTTGAGAAAGAAAAACTGATAACAATTAAGCCATCAGATAAGGGGGGGAATGTGGTAGTTATGGACACCATGGATTATAGACGGATGTGCCTGGAACTGTTGAAAGACAGGGAATCATGTGCTTTATTATCTACGAATCCATCATCAACCTATTCTGGGGAACTCAAAAAGATTTTGGACACTGCTAAAGATCAGGGTTTGATAAGTGAAGGTGGACATAGATTTCTATTGCCTAAACACCCTAGGACAGCAACGTTACCCAAGATACATAAAGGTACACAACCTTTAAAAGGAAGACCTATTGTCTCTGGTATCGATAGTCTTATACAGAACGTAGGCATATATCTAGATCGCATCTTACGTGATTTTGTCGTGTCCTTACCCTCATATACGAGGGATACCCTAGATTTGTTGAAAAGATTGGAGGATATGAATGTTGGCACAAACTGTTTTTTAGCAAGTATAGACGTCGAGGCCTTGTATTCTTCCATTCCCCATAACTTCGGTATTCAAGCGACTTCTCATTTCCTCAAGACACGGGGTACCCAGTATCAGCCACATAATGATCTGATTCTGTGCCTCTTGGACTTCTCGCTGACCCACAACTACTTCCTCTTTGATTCTAAGATCTACCACCAGCTCAGGGGCACGGCAATGGGGTGGGCATGTGCCCCCACCTATGCCAACTTGCTCCTGGGCTGGTGGGAGGAGACAATGGTTTTTGGGGACAGCGAGGAGAGTACCAGAGGCATAGAACTATGGCTTAGGTACATAGATGACATACTGGTTATCTGGAGTAGACCCAAAAAGGATTTTGAGGACTTTGTAAAATCACTTAATAACAATATCATCGGGCTACACTTTACTTTCGAGATACATGAGAATAGATTACCATTTCTAGATGTCCTGATCAGTAAGGATGTCAGCGGGAAGATTGATACTACGGTCTATAGGAAGCCTACTGCCACCAATGCCTTACTTAGATGGGAGAGCAACCACCCCCTCCCACTGAGACGTGGCATTCCTAAGGGCCAATATTTGAGACTTAGGCGTAACTGCTCCTCTGAATCAGAATTTAAGAAACAGGCAGCAGACCTTAGGATGAGATTCTTAGAAAAAGGATTTCCAGATGGGATCCTCAGGGCTGCCTACAACACGGCGTTACAGAGCGACCGCACCTCCCTACTCAACTCAGCAGGCAAAGATTATATCACTAAAGAACCCATCAGGATGATAACCACACATAGTGGTGATGCTGGGTTCATTAGACGAATATTGGAACAACACTGGTCCATTTTGGGTATGGACCCGGATTTACAAGATGTGATAGGCATCTACAAGATAGGATAGGGGTCGATCACTGAGAGATCACCTGGTTAAGAGCCACTACACAGCACCACTGCAAGAAACATGGCTAACATCTAATACAAGTGGTAGCTATAGGTGCAGTGGCTGCATTGCATGCCCTGTGATACAAAAGTGTAAGAGCTTCACATCGAACGTGACAGGGAAAACGTACTCAATACGCTCGTTTATAAACTGTCGCACATGTGGCGTCATCTACAGGGCAGTATGTGACTGTGGTCTGGAGTATATAGGGAAGACCAGGCAGGAGCTGAGACGACGCATTGGCGCACATCTGGGGGATATCGCTCATAATCGCGATACCCCAGTGGCACGCCATATAAACTTACATTATGCGGGTGATGTTCACAGTATTAGATTTATGGGCATCGATGTGGTGAGACCAAACACAAGAGGTGGGGATTGGGATCGCCTCATCCTTCAGAGAGAGGCTAAGTGGATCTTCTGGTGTGATACGATATCCCCTAAAGGCCTAAATGAAAATGTGTCATTTGCATCATTCATCTAAACTCTTGTGTTATATGCAACGTGATATCCTCTAAGATCTGTGACTATCCTCGTATCTAGAGGGACTATCCTCTAAGATCTGTGACTATCCTCGTATCTAGAGGGACTGTATAACTATTATAACTGTGTTTTTGTGGCCTCTGTTTGAACATGCCGCGCTTCCAAATCAGTCAAAATAACCATTTTTCATTATGAGTGTCATTTTTACTTTCTGTTACCCCACTGGCCATTGTGTAATGTCCCCTCAGGTTGTGAATGCATAACGGCTAGCTCTAACACAATTCTGACACATGCCTCTTTGGGCATTTTTTGGTGATTGGGTGCCCCCCGATGAATATTCCGAACTGGGGGGGGCCAGTTAGGTAACCAAAGATTCCAGGGATCTGGTGATTGATTAGTGGATAGGGCTTCGCCCTTAAGATCCAGTGTTACCATTAGACCCCATGTGAATTACTAAAGGAGGCGGTGAAGTGGGGCTGCCGTATTGACAGGCTTAGCCTCGCCACGCCCCCAACTTACCCTCACGTCTCCTTGACGACGATACACTATGACGCACTCCGGGGTACCGGAAGTGACGTGTCGCGATACCGGAAGTGACGTGTCGCGATCACATGAGGCTGGACCGGAAGTACAAGGTCCGCGCCTACCGTCACGAGGAGAGGCTGAAGGGAGATTAAGGTCGGTGAAAGTGGGTAAGTAAACAATTGCCCCGGGACAGTTATGCACCGCCCAGTTCTACCATCACAGTAATCAGATCACACCTAATAGGGTGTGGCCTCGTAGACCACTGGCAGGTCATGATTGGGCCACACATGATAGGGCTATTTTGACCAATTAGAGTAAGGTTTGTGGATCGGATGGGTGTTCACCCAACCACCAAAAGCCTTTAAATACTCTGATTCTGGACTATATGATTGCTACAGGAATGGACTAGGCCATTGCTAATCCATGTTGCTGACCACTGTCGGTTTCCCTGCAGCAGGACTAAAAACTGGCATTATTCCCCTGAGGAAAGTTCCACTGTTTGTGGCACTGGAAACGCTTTTTGGATATAGTACCCATAGGGCTTACTAGGGCAATTCTATGATTAGGGAACACCTGGGACTGTCCTTGTAAGGACGGGAGCTATATCTGGGAAACTAGGGCGAGTGGAGTAGAGGGCCTACTAGGGGCACTGCATCCATCTTTTCCTGACCATGATGTGCCTGAGACCCATCGTCTACAACCCTCGTCTTGTCCTACCTCGTGATGGGTGAGATCTGACCAATTTTTCTTTCTACCCTAAGTATTTTTGATACATTCCCCCATCCAGAGTCTATAGTTTTGATGCTGTATGTGTTTGCTTAAGGATCCACTTTTTCCTTTACAGGTTGGCAATACATACTATTAGGCTATCTGAGTTCATATACTTTATGCTGTTTGTGTTTGCATCAAACTTGGATGGTTGCTGTACCTCTCAGAGAAACCAACCAATTGACCTTGGTCAGCCTTTTTTTGGTTTATAATTTTATGTGATGGTTCACTCTGGTGTTTCTTTCTTTTAACCGTAATATTAAAAGTTATGTTTTAGATGCCCTCACCTACATGTTTATGATTGGGATGGTGAATCCAGTGGCCTTTTTGATTGCAGCTTGTGATATAGCAAATTAGGCTTGTATCTAGATTTACAGCTGTGTTGCAAATATGTCTTTCTGTGCATTTGCATTACAATATCATAGTGTGTTTTAACTTATCTTGCACCCCGACAGAATCCTATTCTGCGTTCCAGTTTTGTTTTGGTTTGGATACATTTCAAAATAAACCATGTGACTTGTCTGGTGCTCAAACACTCCTCAGCTCTCAGCTCCGTTTATGCTCCTGTAAAACTCCTCCCCACCTGCTCTTTCACTCACACTGGGACAGGGCTCAC
Source organism: Engystomops pustulosus (assembly GCF_040894005.1). NCBI lineage: Eukaryota > Metazoa > Chordata > Amphibia > Anura > Leptodactylidae > Engystomops > Engystomops pustulosus. Next base: position 71,084,597 of record NC_092414.1, read on the forward strand.
AGCCTGGTGAACTGACATCAGTGGGGGATGGAGGAGTTGTAGAGGAGCACAAAGGTGGGGGCTGAGAGATGAGGAGTCACAAGTTTTTTTTAAAATGCATCCAAACCAAAGCAAACCTGGGACTTAGAAAATGATTGTGTCAGGGTGCAAGGTAAGTTAAAACACACAATATTATATATTGTAATGCAAATGCACAGAAAAGGTAGAAAAACATATTTGCAATACAGCTGTTATGGTCTTCTACAACCTGTCTTTAGTGAAAATGAGGTCCCTGGTGACAGGTTCCCTTTAAGTCTTTCCTGGCAACGATCAACTCACACGGTAAATTATTGAGCTGTTGAGGTGCCTTAAATATTCCATACTGGAGGTCTGGATATTATCCTGATTTTCTCTTATCTCTGAATATTACAGAATGCTAAGCTTTTCTTTATGAGGCCATAATGCAGGTGATCTCAAGGGTGTGTATAGACCTGAATCTTTTAATGTGCACTTACTAAATTAGGTTCCTGCAAAAAATAAGAAGACTGATGGTTCCAGACTGCTACTAAATCCTGGAATTTACTAAGACAGCTGGAAGGAGAATGTTGCTTAAATCCTGCAAACTTTAACAACTGGCAGCATTTTCAAATACTGTTTCTGCTTTCCATGATGAACAGATGTCAGTAACTATGTAGTGTTAGACTATTGTTTGCAGAGGTATGTGTGTACATAATTATAACCTAATGTAACAACAATAGAACTACTGTGATATCTGTCTTAGGCTTAGTTCACAATATATTAATTTAGTTGTTGTTTTATCTCCATATCTTTCTATGGTCTCTATCGGCAATGTAATCCATGGCTGTGTGTATGAGCCGACTGCCTTGGTTGCAAATTAAAGAGCTGTTCCTTGCAGCCTGTACATTCTTTTTCTATTGTCATGGGCATGTCAGTGGACTTCACATATGATGGAGAGGCTCTAACAAGAGACAACAGTGTGTGTTTTGTGGCCCCCAAACAGCACACTTTCATGAGCATAAGGCACTGCTCACTTTTGTCGGGGATTGCATGACTTGGACAGGTATTTAACAGGTGTCTGCGGTGGGATAGTGTCGCACGGGATAGTTTTTTGGCGCAGCTGCGCTGGCTTCCATGCGACACAAATTGGAGGTCTTGCCTTCAGACGATCCGACTGATTCAGACTGAGCGCGGGATTTATTGTATTGCAAGACAATGCACTTACATGCACCACTAAAAAGATGTCGGACCTGAGTGTGAAAGCGACACATGCAGGATATCGGGCACACGATCTGAGGGTATCGCGGCACAGTGCATTATCATCGGACAATGCACTTTCGGTAAACTCCAGCGAACGTGTAAGTAAATGGGCCCCAGTATGTCTAAATATTAACTTCAAATATAAAAAACTAACCGATTCCTAATATAAATGTTTTTTTTTAAAGCATAGAATCTGGGCCTGAATAATGTCCATTCCAAGAATTGTTACCCAAGGCATCTCCTTTACATTTTTAATCTTTGTACCCCCTCCCCGATTATGCACTCAAAAATAATTCTTGTATCTGCTCTTCCTGAAAATGTCCTTCCACCTAGACTACTATAACATATACAAGGGACATATGCAAATAAAATAATAAAATAAGTTGACAGAGCACAAACATTCATATGGAAAAAAAGGAGTGAGGTCCCTGCACGCAAGAGCTCACAGTCTACAAGGAAGAATGGGGCGACACAAGAGGTTAAAAGCTTATATAATGGTCCAGCTGTTCTTCAAAGGGAATAGAACAAAATATAAAAATAAATAGAGATGCTGCTGCTTGAGCCAGTCATCAGACGTCATCTTATACAAATTTCAAGGTGAATGAGACTGCAAAGAAGACTGAAGCTTGGTGTCTGGTGGTTAGCACATTGTAATGAATAGGTTAAAACCAGGCAGACTGTCATGGAAACCAGTCGCCGTGCTCTGATGACATCATAGGGGGCAGTGATTGAATGCAAGATGGCGGGGCCCATGTGCCTCCAGGATTTAAATGCCTCAGGCATCTTTGCCAAAGGCATTTACAGGGTTAGCACCCGTGAACGGTGCCAGCGCCGACCATGGGTGTTACCGGTGAGTGTTTGCTGCAATGTGCAGCAAATGCCCACCTTGTATGGAGAGGGCTCAGCCCGGGGTGATGTTACATGCCTAAGAATATAGTTGGGTATCATCAGAATAAAGATGATACTGGAAAACAAATCTGGTGATGGTTAGTCCAATGCGGGCAGTATAGAGGTAAAAAAGAAGAGAACCTAGGACTGAGACCTGAGGAATCCCAAGAGGAAGAGAAAGATGAGAAGAGAAAGATCCAGATAATGAGAAGCTGAAAATGTGGTTAGAGAGATAGGAAGAAAACCAAGAAAGTGCAGTGTCCTTCAGGCCAACAGAGCAAAGCATCCTGAGGAGGAGCTGGTGGTCCTTGCCTCTCATCTAACACTTTTGTGCTCCTTATTTGTCTTCTGCCTCTCCCTCGGGTCAGTCCCTTCATTGACAATACATTACATATTGCAAATATTAACAATTACTCACAGCCTGTACCCTAAGCTGTTGTTTTTTATTCACCTTCTCTTCTATTCACCAAACAGAGACATGGGGGCAGATTTACTTACCCGGCCCATTCGCGATCCAGCGGCGCGTTCTCTGCGCTGGATTCGGGTCCGGACGGGATTTATTAAGGTAGTTCCTCCGACGTGCTGTGCTGAAGTTCCCTGGAACGCACTGGAATACACCGAGCCGGGCTGAGTGAAGGTAATGCAAGCTCCGCTACACATTTTTTGTTTTAAATGTGGCGTTTTTTCCGAATCCGTTGGGTTTTCGTTCGGCCACGCCCCTCATTTCCGTCGCGTGCATGCCAGCGCCGGTGCGCCACAATCCGATCGCGTGCGCCAAAATCCCAGGGCAATTCAGGGGAAATCGGCGCAAATCGGAAATATTTCGGTAACACGTCGGGAAAACGCGAATCGGGCCCTTAGTAAATGACCCCCATGATGTCTAGATGACTTCATAGCTAGTAACCAATTGTTCTAAACTAAATTCACGTAGAAGAGTTGACAGCAATGCAGTTGAGTAAGGACGGCCTTACTGGATAGGATTAGTAAATATTGGCTGTAGAGAGAGATTAATATTCCTATGATATTAGCCAAGATACTATATATGAGGGCAAGGTAGAATGTATCTATAAAAGTTTAAAAGTTCACAGAAATGCTCACTTACATCTCCATTTGTCATACACTTTCTGTATTCAGACATTCAGTAATTGCTAAAAAAAAAACATATATCAGACAATTGAAGCCAATACTTTTACTTTTTTAAGTATTTTCCTCCTGTAAAGAAATCAAACTGCAGAAATGATTCAATCATCTTCAAAGATATATTAAGTGCACTGGGAGCCAATGCTTTAGGGCTTTTTCACACTGGTGTTGGAGGTTAGCTTCATTTGTGCATCCTTTTAGTTTTTTCTTTGTTTTTTCTTCCGTTTTGTCTTCATTATGCATCCATCTTGTCTCCATATCCGTAAAAAAACCCAATATGATTAACTTTGCTTTGAAAATGGGCGGCATGGTGGCTGAGTGAGTAGCACTTCTGCCTTGCAGCGCTGGGGTCCTGGGTTCAAATTCCACCCAGGTCAACATCTGCAAAGAGTTTGTATGTTCTCTCCGTGTTCGCGTGGGTTTCCTCCAGGTCCTCCAGTTTCCTACCACACTCCAAAAAATACTGTTAGGTTATTTAGATTGTGAGCCCTATGGGGACAGGGAAAAATTTGACATGCTTTGTGCAGCGCTGTGTAATCTGTGTGCGCTATATAAATAAAGAATTATTATTATTATTTATCAAACCTGGTTTTTCAGCCTCATCAGAGAAAAAAAGGGGTGTTTCATCAGTCACAAAAAGCCCAAAAAAGCCAATGTGAAAACACTGAAATGAGTGGCTTTGTGAGGCATCCGTGAAAAGCACTGAACCATGGACGTGAAAAACAAAGCCAATGTGAAAGAGCCCTTAAGGTGTAGAAATGCAGACAAAGGGTGGATCAATGTGCAGGATTACAATTATCTCATCATTACTGACACTTATAATAGTAGATGTAATGAAACTAAGGCTTTATATCCACGTTCTTTCCACAGTCTACATTTGTTCCCTTGTAAAATTGGCAGATGTGTTATGTCTATTGCATGATACGCTGACCACTTGTGAGGTTCACTTAATGAGTTGATTGTAGTTAGGACTTGTGTTCCAGATCCACTTGTGCTCAAGTGTTGTATCATGGACAGGACGATCATTCATGGGCGGTCATTCACTAAGGAACAGAGAAGAGCCTGACCTTGTCAAAGGGTATGTAGTAATGCAGTGTGTTACTGAAAATAGACATTGTTTTCCAAACATGGCCTTTAAGAGGGACTGACATGTTATATTCCAAGCCTCTCCTGACGAAGAATCCGTATACTGGAGTGTAGGACTAAACCTTATGACCTTGTAGAGCTGACATTTGTTACGTTCATATGGTAAAGCAGATTGAGCACATGGGACACACTGACAAATCATCCCTGTATATATATTCTGACACCAACTTTGTTACCAGAGATACATTGCATGTCTAAGACACTTAAAAATCTAACCGTTCATTCAGAAGATGGATAAAAAAATAAAATGATGGTGACTGTCCCCACAGCCACAATCTTTTGACATACCAGGTAATGACCAGTGGAGATCCCGCCAGCATCGGAGCCATGGGGGTGAGCGAGAGGGAACATCTGATCATTTTTTGGACCAGTTGTGAAGTATTTTTCTCCTGTGAAAAATCCCTTTAAGCAAACTTTTCCTGCTCCTACACACTTGAAATTGAACATGGATGTAACCATAGGAAGTGTTCTGTTAGCAGTAGGAGCTGTACCAGCAGCCCCTATGATAGCTCCACTACCATATAAATAGCATGAAATAGTTGAGGAGTCCTGTACTTCGTGCTATGCATAGGGAGCAATGAATTTGCACAACAGATTTGTATGTCCCACTATCCTACCCTAAGGATCCAATCAATTACCAATATTGCTTCAAGTAAATTTTATGCAGCAGATGCATAACTTCTGTCTTAAGGTAATTAACACCTTAGCGCTCCGCGCCGTAGCTGTACTGCGCAGCTTCCGACGATTAGCGCTCAGCGCAGTACAGCTACGGCGCGAGCGCATAGGATTTTAGAATTGTCACCACGTCTCGCGACGTGGTGACATCGGGACGAGAATTGGGTGACAGAGGCAGGAGGAGTTCCTGTCTCCGTCACCCGACCAATCAAATCGGTCCCGCCCGCCGATCGCCGTGATTGGCCAGTCAAACCTGACTGGCCAATTACAGCGATTTTGGGCTGAAAAACGTGGTTTTAGCCCCTTCCTCTTCCTCCAGCGGCACCATTTTGGTTTGGTATCACTGGAGAGAGGAAAGAGCGTTACTGTGTGCACCAAAATACACTTTTACACTATAAATAGTGTTCTGATCCTTATCTGATCCCTATTGTTCCCTACAAATTCCCATCCTATCTGTTTTTTCCTGTGTCCTGTGTGTTCCCTGTGTGATCGCCTTGTGTGATCCCACGTGTCTTCCGTTTTTCCCTGTCTTGTCCTTCTGAACCCAAACGCACTTTTCAGTGCGCTGTGTTAGCGTTGTTCTGCACTGGACGCACTTTTCAGTGCGCCGTGTGAATAGCGCTGCACAGAATCTTTAGCAGTCTTAGCGGTAGTTAGTTTGTCTTAGGGCAAGCTAGGTGCATTTGTAGCGCCTTTTTGCGCGGTGCACATAGGTTTTTTTTCGGTGCCTGGTAATATTTTTTTTCAGAGCGCCGTAGGTGTACCCGTACGTAGCTACTTTTTGTGTGTGCCATCTGTGCGGCTTGTCCGTGTGGTTTGGTGTGCATTCTCTTTTTTTGTGTGTGCTATCTGTGCGGCTTGTCCGTGTAGTTTAGTGCGCATTATTTTTTTTGTGTGCTATCTGTGCGGCTTGTCCGTGTAGTTTAGTGCGCATTATTTTTTGTGTGCCATCTGTGCGGCTTGTCCGTGTAGTTTAGTGCGCATTATTTTTTGTGTGCCATCTGTGCGGCTGGTCCGTGTGGTTTGGTGTGCATTCTCTTTTTTTTTTTGTGTGCTATCTGTGCGGCTTGTCCGTGTAGTTTAGTGCACATTATTTTTTTTGTGTGCTATCTGTGCGGCTTGTCCGTGTAGTTTAGTGCGCATTATTTTTTGTGTGCCATCTGTGCGGCTTGTCCGTGTGGTTTGGTGTGCATTCTCTTTTTTTTTTTGTGTGCTATCTGTGCGGCTTGTCCGTGTAGTTTAGTGCACATTATTTTTTGTGTGCCATCTGTGCGGCTTGTCCGTGTGGTTTGGTGTGCATTCTCTTTTTTTTTTTGTGTGCTATCTGTGCGGCTTGTCCGTGTAGTTTAGTGCACATTATTTTTTTTGTGTGCTATCTGTGCGGCTTGTCCGTGTAGTTTAGTGCGCATTATTTTTTGTGTGCCATCTGTGCGGCTTGTCCGTGTGGTTTGGTGTGCATTCTCTTTTTTTTTTTGTGTGCTATCTGTGCGGCTTGTCCGTGTAGTTTAGTGCACATTATTTTTTGTGTGCCATCTGTGCGGCTTGTCCGTGTGGTTTGGTGTGCATTCTCTTTTTTTTTTTGTGTGCTATCTGTGCGGCTTGTCCGTGTAGTTTAGTGCACATTATTTTTTGTGTGTGCCATCTGTGCGGCTTGTCCGTGTAGTTTGGTGTGCATTATATTTTTTTTTTTTTGTGTGCCTGCTAGACGGTTTATCCGTGTAGTTTGGTGCACATTATCTAATTTTTCTAGTTCTCTATTTTTTTTGTGTGCAATGTCTCAGAAGACGTACACCGTGTTGGAGGCATATAACATGCTTGCCTCTGACACCGAGTCAGCTAGTGGGGATGATGGTCCCTTTTACTTATCATCATCCTCCTGCTCATCTTCTAGTGACCTGGAAGGACCCCCAAGAAGGCGCCGTAGGGTTCCAGGGACTTCTGCAGGAGAAGTGCCTGGGACTTCTGCAGGAGAAGTGCCTGGGACTTCTGCAGGAGAAGTGCCTGGGACTTCTGCAGGAGAGGTGCCTGGGACTTCTGCAGGAGAAGTTTCTGGGACTTCTGCAGGAGAAGCGTCTGGGGCTTCCACTGACCCCACATGGGTAGCCCCAGATAATTATACCCCTCAGGTCCCTGACTTTACGGGCCATCCTGGAATTAACTTTGACACGACAGGGCTCAGAGCTGTGGACTTTTTTAAGTTTTTTTTTGATGAGGCGCTGCTGAATATTATTATATTTCAGACAAATCTCTACGCTGCACAACATATTGCCCAAAACCCCACGTCCTTTTATGCACAACCCTACAGGTGGACCCCTGTCACTGCAGCAGAGATGCACAAGTATTGGGGCATAATACTCCTTATGGGGATAGTAAAGAAGCCTTCAATCAGGGACTACTGGAGCACAGACATACTGTACCACACCCCCATGTTCCGCATGGCAATGAGCAGGATGCGCTTTGAAGCCATCCATAAGTTTTTGCACTACACTGACAACACACAGTGCCCACCCAGAGGTGACCCCAGTTATGATCGGTTATTTAAGGTCAGGCCCATATTAGATCATTTTAGTGCCAAGTTTGCCCAGGCATATACTCCCGCCAAACATGTGAGCATAGACGAGTCCCTGGTACAATTCAAAGGGAGACTTCAATTCCGCCAGTACCTGCCCAATAAGAGGGCAAGGTATGGTGTGAAGATGTATAAGCTGTGCGAAAGTTCATCAGGGTACACATACAAGTTCAGGGTATATGAAGGGAAGGACTCCACTATAGTGCCCCCAGAATGCCCCCCCTTCCTGGGTGTTACAGGGAAGATAGTGTGGGATTTAGTGCACCCACTGCTGGACCAGGGATACCACATCTACCTGGACAATTTCTACACCAGCACCACCCTGTTCAAGTGCCTCACTTCCAGAAATACTGCGGCATGCGGCACTGTACGCAGAAATCAGAGAGGTCTCCCTAAGTCGCTGCTTGGGCAAAAACTTAAAAGGCACGAAAGCAGGGCACTATGCAGCGACTCTGTACTGTGTGTTAAGTACAAGGACAAGAGAGAGGTCCTTGTATTAACCACAATACATGAGCACACCACCACCCCTGTCCCAGTACGAGGTGCCAGTGCAGAAGCCCCCAAGCCAGACTGTATTTTAGATTATAATAAATACATGGGAGGGGTGGACTTGTCTGACCAGGTGCTTCAGCCGTACAATGCCATGCGGAAGTCGAGGGTGTGGTACAAGAAGCTGGCCGTGCACATCATGCAGATGGCATTGTATAATGCTTATGTGCTGCATCGATATGCCGGCCAGAGGGGAACTTTCCTGGAATTTCAAGAGGTGGTAATAAAGTACTTTCTTTTTGGAGACCAGGAAGGGGAGAGTGCTAGCACATCTGGAAGTGAGGCCACATCACGTATTGTACCAGGGCAGCACTTTCCAGGAGTAGTTCCCCAATCAGCCAGCAAGGGAAGGTCACAAAAGAGGTGCAGGGTGTGCTCCAAAAATGGCATTAGGAAGGACACCATTCATCACTGTGAGACATGCCCAGAAAAACCAGGGTTATGTATGAAAGATTGCTTCCGAATTTATCATACATCCCTGGATTTTTAGAGTACCCTGTTGTTACCCTGACGCACAGCTTATACATCATGCCGCATGCCGCATCTTCCCTTCTAAGCCCTGCCATGTGCCCAGCCTGTAGATTACTGTCCCGTATGCTTTACCCGGGAAAACATGCATCATGATTTTTAGGGTGTTTGTCTCCCGTGGCAGCAGCTGGGCACAAAATGACATAATGGATATTTTTTACTATGCACTATCCATTATGCACTTTTTCAGGGGTCCACCTGTGGGGTTAAAATGCTAACTATACCCCTAGATTAATTCATGGAGGGGTGTAGTTTCCAAAATAGGGTCAGTTCTTAGGGGTTTCTACTGTACTGGCCCCTATTGCCATCTACAAATCTTTCATGATGCCAAAAAGAAAAAAAAAAGTACAATGTCTGTGCTCCAACAAGTTATTCCCTTTTGAGCCCTGTCGTGTCTCCATCCTACAGATTATTGCCTCCTATGGGGTATTGCCCTAACCGGGGTAACCCGCAGAATGATTTTTGGGGTGTTTGTCTAAAGTGGCATGAGTTGGGCAAAATACTTTTGTCACTTCAATGGCATATTTGATAAATTGCAATACAATTGTTTCTCTGCACTACTCACTTTGTATTACATTTGAGCCAGCACCTTAGTGGTTAAAATGCTCATACAAACCTACATACATTCTTTGAGGGGTGCCCTTTCCAAAATGGGTTCACTACTTGGGGGTTTCTATTGTACTGGTACCTCGGGGGTACCCCCCATTACCAATCTAGTGAAAACGAAGCTTGAAAACCTAAATTGTGCTTCTTTATTCCTGACCCCTGCCGTGTGCCCAGCCTGTAAATTATTGGCACATGTGTGGTATTGCTGTACTCGGGACAACCCGCAGAATGATTTTTGGGGTGTTTGTCTAAAGTGGCATGGGTTGGGCACAGTACATGAGGCACTAAAATGACATTTTTGAGATAAAAACACAATTTTTACTCTGCACCATTTACTTTGCACTCAATTTTGGCCAGCGTGTTGGGGGTTAAAATGCTCATACAAGCCTACATACATTCTTTGAGGGGTGCCCTTTCCAAAATAGGTTCACTACTTGGGGGTTTCTATTGTACTGGTACCTCGGGGGTACCCCCCATTACCAATCTAGTGAAAACGAAGCTTGAAAACCTAAATTGTGCTTCTTTATTCCTGACCCCTGCCGTGTGCCCAGCCTGTAAATTATTGGCACATGTGTGGTATTGCTGTACTCGGGACAACCCGCAGAATGATTTTTGGGGTGTTTGTCTAAAGTGGCATGGGTTGGGCACAGTACATGAGGCACTAAAATGACATTTTTGAGATAAAAACACAATTTTTACTCTGCACCATTTACTTTGCACTCAATTTTGGCCAGCGTGTTGGGGGTTAAAATGCTCATACAAGCCTACATACATTCTTTGAGGGGTGCCCTTTCCAAAATAGGTTCACTACTTGGGGGTTTCTATTGTACTGGTACCTCGGGGGTACCCCCCATTACCAATCTAGTGAAAACGAAGCTTGAAAACCTAAATTGTGCTTCTTTATTCCTGACCCCTGCCGTGTGCCCAGCCTGTAAATTATTGGCACATGTGTGGTATTGCTGTACTCGGGACAACCCGCAGAATGATTTTTGGGGTGTTTGTCTAAAGTGGCATGGGTTGGGCACAGTACATGAGGCACTAAAATGACATTTTTGAGATAAAAACGCAATTTTTACTCTGCACCATTTACTTTGCATTTAATTTTGACCAGCATGTCGGGGGTTAAAATGCTCACCACAACCACCGATAAATTCTTTGAGGGGTCTAGTTTCCGTAATGGTATCATTTATTGGGGGTTACTATTGCACTGGCACCTCACGGGCCCTGCCAACATGACATGGCACTCCAAATCCAAACATGTGAAAACGGAGCTGGAAAATCTAAATTTCACTCCTTCCGTTTTCATCCCTTCTGTGTGCCCAGTCTGTAAATTATTGGCACATGTGTGGTATTGCTGTACTCAGGACAACCCGCAGAATGATTTTTGGGGTGTTTGTCTAAAGTGGCATGGGTTGGGCACAGTATATGAGGCACTAAAATGACATTTTTGAGATAAAAACGCAATTTTTACTCTGCACCATTTACTTTGCATTTAATTTTGACCAGCGTGTCGGGGGTTAAAATGCTCACCACAACCACCGATAAATTCTTTGAGGGGTCTAGTTTCCGTAATGGTATCATTTATTGGGGGTTTCTATTGCACTGGCACCTCACGGGCCCTGCCAACATGACATGGCACTCCAAATCCAAACATGTGAAAACGGAGCTGGAAAATCAAAATTTCATTCCTTCCGTTCTCATCCCTTTTGTGTGCCCAGTCTGTGAATTATTGGCACATGTGTGGTATTGCTGTACTCAGGACAACCCGCAGAATGATTTTTGCGGTGTTTGTCTAAAGTGGCACGGGTTGGGCACAGTATATGAGGCACTAAAATGACATTTTTGAGATAAAAACGCAATTTTTACTCTGCACCATTTACTTTGCATTTAATTTTGACCAGCGTGTCGGGGGTTAAAATGCTCACCACAACCACCGATAAATTCTTTGAGGGGTCTAGTTTCCGTAATGGTATCATTTATTGGGGTTTCTATTGCACTGGCACCTCACGGGCCCTGCCAACATGACATGGCACTCCAAATCCAAACATGTGAAAACGGAGCTGGAAAATCAAAATTTCACTCCTTCCGTTTTCATCCCTTCTGTGTGCCCAGTCTGTAAATTATTGGCACATGTGTGGTATTGCTGTACTCAGGACAACCCGCAGAATGATTTTTGGGGTGTTTGTCTAAAGTGGCATGGGTTGGGCACAGTATATGAGGCACTAAAATGACATTTTTGAGATAAAAACGCAATTTTTACTCTGCACCATTTACTTTGCATTTAATTTTGACCAGCGTGTCGGGGGTTAAAATGCTCACCACAACCACCGATAAATTCTTTGAGGGGTCTAGTTTCCGTAATGGTATCATTTATTGGGGTTTCTATTGCACTGGCACCTCACGGGCCCTGCCAACATGACATGGCACTCCAAATCCAAACATGTGAAAACGGAGCTGGAAAATCAAAATTTCACTCCTTCCGTTTTCATCCCTTCTGTGTGCCCAGTCTGTAAATTATTGGCACATGTGTGGTATTGCTGTACTCAGGACAACCCGCAGAATGATTTTTGGGGTGTTTGTCTAAAGTGGCATGGGTTGGGCACAGTATATGAGGCACTAAAATGACATTTTTGAGATAAAAACGCAATTTTTACTCTGCACCATTTACTTTGCATTTAATTTTGACCAGCGTGTCGGGGGTTAAAATGCTCACCACAACCACCGATAAATTCTTTGAGGGGTCTAGTTTCCGTAATGGTATCATTTATTGGGGTTTCTATTGCACTGGCACCTCACGGGCCCTGCCAACATGACATGGCACTCCAAATCCAAACATGTGAAAACGGAGCTGGAAAATCTAAATTTCACTCCTTCTGTTTTCATCCCTTCTGTGTGCCCAGTCTGTAAATTATTGGCACATGTGTGGTATTGCTGTACTCGGGACAACCTGCAGAATGATTTTTGGGGTGTTTGTCTAAAGTGGCACGGGTTGGGCACAGTATATGAGGCACTAAAATGACATTTTTGAGATAAAAACGCAATTTTTACTCTGCACCATTTACTTTGCATTTAATTTTGACCAGCGTGTCGGGGGTTAAAATGCTCAGCACAACCACCGATAAATTCTTTGAGGGGTCTAGTTTCCGTAATGGTATCATTTATTGGGGTTTCTATTGCACTGGCACCTCACGGGCCCTGCCAACATGACATGGCACTCCAAATCCAAACATGTGAAAACGGAGCTGGAAAATCAAAATTTCACTCCTTCCGTTTTCATCCCTTCTGTGTGCCCAGTCTGTGAATTATTGGCACATGTGTGGTATTGCTGTACTCGGGACAACCTGCAGAATGATTTTTGGGGTGTTTGTCTAAAGTGGCATGGGTTGGGCACAGTATATGAGGCACTAAAATGACATTTTTGAGATAAAAACGCAATTTTTACTCTGCACCATTTACTTTGCATTTAATTTTGACCAGCGTGTCGGGGGTTAAAATGCTCACCACAACCACCGATATATTCTTTGAGGGGTCTAGTTTCCGTAATGGTATCATTTATTGGGGGTTTCTATTGCACTGGCACCTCACGGGCCCTGCCAACATGACATGGCACTCCAAATCCAAACATGTGAAAACGGAGCTGGAAAATCAAAATTTCACTCCTTCCGTTCTCATCCCTTCTGTGCGCCCAGTCTGTAAATTATTGGCACATGTGTGGTATTGCTGTACTCGGGACAACCCGCAGAATGATTTTTGGGGTGTTTGTCTAAAGTGGCATGGGTTGGGCACAGTATATGAGGCACTAAAATGACATTTTTGAGATAAAAACACAATTTTTACTCTGCACCATTTACTTTGCATTCAATTTTGACCAGCGTGTCGGGGGTTAAAATGCTCACCACAACCACCGATAAATTCTTTGAGGGGTCTAGTTTCCGAAATGGTGACATTTTGGGGGGTTTTCTATTGTACTTTTACTTCAGGGGCTCTTCAATTACACTGTGGCACCACAAAATATTTGCAGCCAAATTGGCCTTCCAAATTCCCGGTATCGCTAACTCTGTTCTGGACATCGATGTGCGGGGAAACAGCAGCTGACATCCACATGTCTGGTATTGCCGTACTCGGAAGAAGCAGGGCAAGAAATTAGGAATATATATTTACCTCAAATTCCTTCTGAATGTATCCGTTTTAGGGCTAAATTGGAAAGATTGAAATCAAAAATTGAAATTTCAAAATTTCCACTCCATTTTCATATGCTTCCGGAAAAATAATTAAAGGGTTAACAGACTTCTTAAATGCTGATTTGAATAGGTTGAGATGTTAGGTTCATAAATTGGTGTTACTTGTGGGGGTATATAGTACATAAGCCTTTATAGAGCACTTCCAAACTGAATTGATCACCAAAAAGTTCGCATTTTTCAAATTTCAAGAAAATCTGAGAAGTTGCTACTAAAACTTCAAACCTTCTCACATCCATAAAAATAATGGAAACGTAAAACAAATTATGGATATAAAAAGAAGACCAATGGCAAAAGGTTTCTATCAAAAAAAATTTGTGGTATCACTTTTTGTCTAAAAATTATAACATTTGAAACTTTGAAAATAGTCATTTTTTTCAAATTTTTCCTAAATTTTTGAATTTTTACCCCCCAAAAAAGGAACGGATCACTGAAATGACACTACTAACATAAACTACAATGTCTCACGAGAAAACAATCTCAAAATCACAGAGATATCTTAAAGCGTTGAAAAGTTATTACCACAGGAAGAGACACTGGTCAAATTTCCAAAAAAAGTTGCGAGCCTTAACCTGCAAACAGGCTGCGTCCTTAAGGGGTTAAGTCCCAATTTTACAAAAGCAAAACCTTATTTAAGATATTTCTCTATAAATTATTGACACAGAGCCTTTAAATCTGTCCTCCTCATCTGTAAAAACTTTGTGCTTCTACTGGTACAGACAGGTTCACATCCAACAAATAGTATTACTGGAGTGAGATCTATTTCCCACTATATACTGAATACTCGCTTCCCCACAGTGATGCGAATTAAAAAACTAACACATGCTTCTCTATAGTGCTATATTTTGTGACTGTGACAGTCACAAAACTTTATTTGTGATAACCTTTTTTCACATTTTTTTTTTTACAGGACAAACAAATAAAGAAATTCCAGTTGATATTCACATATTCTTTTCATAGGTTTATTTAACAGGGGAAATTTACTATGGGTTTAGAATCCCCCTTTTCTTGTGCTATTTGTGAAACATTTACTGTGGTTTTAAAGGGGTTTTCAAATTTCAATCCCCTAGTGATGTTAACACAATAAAGATCATTTTTAACCCTTTACTTCCCAATTTTACTAGGTTTTATTGCTGTTTCAGCCCATATCACTCTCCAGGCTGCTCAGTGCAAAATTCCAGGCTGTAGGTGGCATAATGGGGCACATTTACTAAGGCTCCGCACAGTAGTGGTTTCCCTACTATTTCCGATTTGCACCGCATTTAACAGGGGTGTTGGCACACGCGATCGGATTGTGGTGCAATCGCGCCGACTTTCATGCAACACAAATCGGGGGGCGTGGCCGTCGGACAACCTGACTGATTCGGACTAAGCGCAGGATTTAAAATTCAAATTGTGCCCCATTGTACCCCATGATTTGGGGGATATGATAGCGCTATAGTAATAAAGATGTGTTATTATTATTAGGCCGCACATGGACGGCAGTAATGACGTTCTTTTTACAGCGCATAAATGAGTAAAATAAATAAATATTACAAGAAATTCTATGGTCAAATCATTTCTTTTGCACCTTAGACTAATGTCACAAAGAAAACGGCTTTACTGTCCTATTTCTATTGTTCACGGACCACCACCATGATATATATTGTACCGCTTATTAGTGCATATTAGAGGGGGTGAGGACTGAAACTCTGTGGGACCTTCACCTACACAGAGAATTAAGAATCCATTGATCATACATTCCTTCCACTTTAAGTCCAGTTGGCCGTTTAGGGATCTGCAGTTTGTCCTGTTCATTTGTGAAAGAGGCGTTGGTACGGCAAGGGTGGGGGCGTGCGTGTATGCTAATATTCTCTGACACACTCCAATCAGCTGCTGACAGTGTCAGAGGAGGCGTTCTGGAGCTAATGTGTATGCGCAGAGCTGTATGCTACAGCGAGTGAGATCACTTTCCTTGCTGCTTCTCCATGATCCGGTGCAGCAACTTTTCTCTGCACAGAGTCATCTTGGCTCTGCGCAAGTTTTTTGTGCCGAGGGAAGCAGCTGCGCCAGGGTCGGTGCCAGCACCAGGCTTATCGGGGCAACTGCCGGGGCCCAGTATATAATATAGCCATGTGGGGCTGTATATAATTAGACTATAGGGGGCTTTATATAAAATAACCATTAGGGGGTTCTTTGTCATGGTAAACTAGTAAATATTTTAGGGAACAGGAGACTGTTTTTGTTTTTGTATTCTTAATGCTGCCATGTGAGTTCACTGCAAAGGGGCCCAATGAGGCTCTTTCACCCAGGGGTCTACTGAAACCTGGAGCTGGCCCTGAGCTGCGCACACCCAGCAGATAGAGTGACCTCACTTACTGTAGCATAGCAAGATGACTGTGTGTGCAGAGCAAAGTTGCTGCACGCCGGGATAGCGCAGCGGCACCCAGCAGAGTGATCTCACTCATTGTAGCATAGTAAGATCACTCTGCGCATGCACATTATCTCCAGAATGCCTCCTCTGACACTGTTTACAGATGATTGGACTGTGTCAGAGAATATTATCATACAATCACGCCCCACCCTTGCTGCAGCAACGCCTCTCAGACAAGGTGAAGATAACAATGGTCAGAGATGGGGGCTCGGTAAAAGGCCCTCTTAAGAAATGCTAGATCTCTGTTACTTGAATCTATGTGAATAGGTCTCTACAGGACAGGGAAGGAACGAAAAGGCATCACTTAATCCCATTTTATTGTATGCATTAGGGATACAAAAATAATGTAATAAAATAAGCTTGTTATTTATCAAGTGAAATACACATTTACTGATAAATAGCTAATGTGCAAAGCTAATCGTTGTTGTGCCGTGTTTAATTACGATCATTGTATTCATCATGCTGAGATGTCACTTATAGCTCACTGTGAGAACATTGTAAATGAGTGGAACAGAATCATTCATGTTTACAGCGACAGCTTGTATGAAGGATACCGCACAGTTAAGCATTGTGGTTTGTTCTGTGACAACCTTAATCAACTGTGTATGATTTACTACTGATCCTAGATGCTGCATTTCATTTATTAGTTAGATAACCATCCAAGTACAATCTGTTGGAGCCTCTTTAATGAGCGTCCAAAGATGTCTTATTTTATGATCTTCCAGGTGGTATGTGAGAATCTATTTTCTAATTTGCACTTATATAAGGAATGTGAATTGATGTGTTGATTCCAGTAGGTACTCACATGTTCTGCTGGTCGAAAAGAAAAATGTGAGTCAAGCCTGTCCTGTTATTTCTGCTGTCTTAAGGGAGAAATGTGTAGAATCGAATCAGAGAAGCTAAAATCAATGATATATATATCGGTTGATATGATTTAGGGCAGTGGTGGCGAACCTATGGCATGGGTGCCAGAGGTGGGACTCAGAGCGCTCTCAGTGGGCACTCAGGCTGTTGTCCCATGGTAGAGTTCGCCAGACAGGGAATCTCCTGCAGTCCCAGGACTTGCCTTGCTTAGCATTATTTAATGTGAAGCATCTCAGTCTAGCTAAGACTGCAGGAAGAGAGATGAGGTGTGGACAGGGTCATGTTATCATTGGAGCTCCTTGTGTCTGACCCCTGAATCTTCCTGTTCCAGGGGGCTGTCCACGGAAGCTCCAATTGCAATCCAAATTTCCTCTCGTTCTGACAAAGACATTGGTGCCCTCTGGTCCATTGAAAGCTGTGGTACAGTACGGTGCAAGAAGATTGCAATAAGTCACTGCTTGAATTGCTGTATTGGCACTTTGCAAAAAATGTGCAGGTTTTGTGTTGCAGTTTGGGCACTCGACCTCTACAAGGTTCGCCATCACTGATTTAGGGCATGATTTCTGAGTAGAATGTAAAGTAAATTATGATAGGACTCCTAGGAGAGACACTGAGAGTCAACATACATCCAGTTAAAGGGGTATTCTCATCTGGGCATTCACTTTCAGTTTCATTAATCTGCCATGTATAAACATTTCTTCAATTAGATCTTATTAATAAATGTAGTCATATGGGCCCTTAGAAACAAGACTCTGTCCTTGGATAAGGCCACCTCTGCTGGAGAGATTGCACAAAGAAACAAAAAGTTTCTGAATATTAAATGTCCGAGGAGTGGATGGAGAGGCTGGGCAGTCATATTGTATTCCTTCCTCCATGATAACCACTCCCATACCAGTGGATGGAGGGACATGCAGATGTCCTTGGACATAAGAGTGGTTAACATGCAGGAGCAGTATCCAGTGGAAGAGAGCTGCTCACTGGAAGTCCTACTGCATTCAGGTCATGTGACCAGCAGCTCCCCCTATTAGTGTCTTGTACTTACCCTGGTAAAGTTTGTTATAAGTGGCCAACCCCTCTAATAGTTCCCAGCATCACTTGATGTGCAATTATAAGTGATTATTGCAAGGTTTTAGAGTTCCGTTTACTCTAAAGCAATGCCCTGTATTCCAGATTCATTCAGTTTTTTTTCACCACAAGGCAGGAAGATAGGGGGAGCATAAGGGGTAAGCACCCAAGGGTTTCATGATATTCGGAACCTTGGGATTTTCAGACCCTGATAACCAGACCTGTTCAATGCATAATATTCCTCATGTGTGACAAACTTTATTGTAACAGGATATCTGCACTGGCTGCCGATATTCACTCATCTCATTTCCAGATGGAAGGGGAACAGCAGGACAATGTATCCCAATGTGTGTGTATACAGTGTGATACGTCCTTGCCCTCCATTATAAGGACACCATTGGGAATCCTTACAATTTATCCTTAAAATGGATAGAAAAAACTAGATGCAAATATAGCTTTAATATAACTTAACAAATAGGCCATTTATCACCATCCTGAGATGGTACATTTTTTTCAAATCTGACATGAATCACTTAAAACGGTCATAACTTTGCTTAACATCTAGGTGATTGTGAGATTGTTTTCTTGTGACAACATTTTGGGGGGGATTTCATAATTTTGTCAGTCGGCGCCATAAAAATGCAGACACAAATGAGATCTGCACCAAAATCTTACATGGGTTGCGCCTGTTTTTCTTTTTCTTTTGATTTCAGACCATTTTTTTCCTAGTCTGTTCTATGCCAAAAATTGCGCCTAAAAAATCCAACAAACTCAACATAAATGTGGCGGATGATGTGGAAAATATAGGCCACGCCCACATGCACCAAAAAAAGACGTACGAGTCGGGATAGTCGGAAACATCTATTCTGTCTGGCGGAAACGCATTATAAATGATCCGCAACACTTTTGCGCCAAAGAAAACGAGAGTTCCCAACACTTTTGGTGCATATACGATAAAACATCTCCCCCTTTGTGTTAGTTGAAAAATTCGGGGGATATGTTTTGCGTATTTTTATGAATGTTATTTGGTGAAAATTTGGAAAAATCTTGATTTTTGAAATTCAAAATTTTCTACTTTTACATCTTAACACCAAAATGACTTCACCAAGTGGGTCCAATAATTTTGAGATTTATCGTAAAGATTGATGTGGATGCGGTGATACCAAATATGTGGGGGGTTTTGTGTCATTGTACTGTATTAGGCCGGTGACACATGTGGTGTTTTGAACCCATTTTTAAGCTGTTCGTTAAAAAAAGCATGCATTTTTTTACCTTTTTTAATTACGATAATTACGATTAAAAATGGGCCAAAAACGGGTTCAAAACGCCACGTGTACCACCACCCTTAGAATTTTATGGGAAATGAAGACTCTCACTTCATTTAATTATTTATTTTCATTAAAAACACTTTTTTTAAAAACTGTATTGAAAAAACAACTGCGCATGCTCAGTAGGTTACAGCTGGTTCCTGCACACAGATCGTGCAGCCCCAGGGGACTTATTGGATCCTGGGGTGCCATTAGAAGATCGGATCCCCCTGGTAAGCAGCGCATGCAATGGGTTAAAGAGCTTCTGTGTTAAACATCTAGCAACATTGTGGAATCCTTAACTTCTATTGAGTGTGCAACAAGCCTGCTAATGCATGGGATAGGAAGGTGTTGTGAAAGTGTCCCTCTCCATGTTAGTAGCTACCTGGTGAGATTGATGACCTCATTAGGAGGTCCCTAGCATGAGAAACTTGGTAATTGCAGCTGTATCATTCTGCCTGGAAGATCAAGAGTTAACTATACTTTCCAATTAAATGCTTTGTAATTGCTGTGATGGAAGGGGTGTGTTGGTTGGACAAGTGCCTGCCACCTCATAAGGGGGAGTTTATAAAACCCATTATGGGTGGAAGCACATGGTCCAGACTCAGGGAGTCAGTACAGAGAAGTGTGCAGCACATGTCAGTGCTGCAGAAGTCAGTTTTCCAGACCATAAAGCAGAGGTGTCTCAAGCTAGCTGTCTGACACCTTGGGCAGTCAGGATACTAAAGCCCAGAGCAGAAGTCCACCATCTGGACTCAGCTCCATCTCTACTAGCCCAGCCTGAAGCTATTAACCAGGCAGTAAGCAACCACCTTCTTGCAGACCTGCACTCCGACCAGCTATCTCCTTCCAGTTGCAGTCTGCTGATGTTTAAGGCCGTTGCCTGCTGTTCGCTGTATAATAAACTGTAAGCTATTATACACCGACGTGCCTCTGTGTAATCCCTGGATTAGGCTGTTCACCATAACGGGCTTCCCATCCTCCATTATCAGGAATCCCTATCTACACATCAGGGTTACTCCACTGAGAAACCAGGCCTATCAGCAGCTTCCTCCATTTTCATGCACACACCACCTGCTGGAGATCTGCCTGGCTCTGAACAAGGCCTCCATTTACCAAGCATTACGTGCCCAGGGCCGCAACAGACTGCCACGCTGGTATTATGGGCCCCGGCTTTATCCAGGCCACAAGAAAGGCTAGGCCCCGATGGGGAATGTTGCAAATGTTAAACACAAAATGTGTTTCAGGGCTCTTAGCCTCTTTGTCAAGCAGACAAGACTTATACTCTTTAAAGGGAATGATGTTTAGAGAGAAATAAGCAGATAAGAAAGAACATTCCCATCCCATTTCCCCTAAACTCTACTCCTCTGTGAATGTCATATTGCAGGGTTTGACTGGATATGCTGTAGATGTTTTGTGCTTACCCTCTTATACACTCATAAAGGTGGAACTTACAGCGTAGGTGGAATTGGCCTCTAAGACCAAAGGAGCTTTTCTCCCACAGTTAAACTAGAGTCACGATATGGCTTGGAAGGTTATAAGCTTTTCATGCTGCATCATTACGAGAAGTGGTGGATATCTAATATTCCAGCTTCTGCTTTCAGATGAGTCAGTCATAGAGCAAAACATGATCATGTAAAAACAGTGGAATTTTTTGCTATGTGTAAGAACTTCCACATAAACAGTACTCCGACTTCCTAAGTTTACCATTGAATATTAGCTTTTTTAGTATTAACTCTTGAAAGCTTTTTAAGGGAGTTTACAAACTCTCAAATCAAAACAGCAATGTATGTAGGTCATATTTCCAGGCATATATTTTCCATGTTTACCAGCAATTTGTCCTTTTATATTTTATCTATATGTAAAAAAGCTTTTTGGTGCACCATGACCATGCTATTCCTTCTGGTGTATGAGTAAACTAGGAGGCATATTCATAGCCCTGACCCACCAAGAAACTAATTTGTATAAAAATAAAGATTGCTAGCCACAACCATAATTATAAACATAATCATATGTAATAGTTTCTTCTCACACAATATACTTCCATGCAATTCTATGTCTATGAAACCTTTGTCCAACTTTTATTGTTACTATCATTATAAAGTGTTATCATGGTGAGTCTACCAGTATCAAAATCAAGCATGATAAAAAAAATTACTCATCCAGGCACTGTGACTGTGGTAATCCTCTTGTGATTGTTATGCATGGCCTCCTTCCTTCTAAATTAAACTTTTAAAATTATGCTTATGAGTTAAATGGGCTCTAGGGGTGTTTTCAGAGCCCCTCTGTGCTGCAGATTCATAGGCTGTTACACAGTCTTCCCTCCCCTTTAACTCCTTTAGCACTTCCCCCTCTCTTTGCCAGCTGTAATTTCACACAGCGGGAGGGAGGACGTGTAACAGTCTGTGTAGCCAAGGCACAGATCTCCACTTTCAGATGATGTCAGACTAACCATTCCACCCCAGGAACGCCCATCTGACAGGAGATAAGCTTATTAGCATTTAGGGCATTAAACTATCCTGATACTCCCTACTATCAGGTGGGTGCTCCTTGGTTGGAGCAGACAGTCTGGCACCCCCCATCTGACAGTAGAGATGTGAAAAAAATGGCATTGATAACTCAGGGACAGTGTGGACTAGATAGAAAACTAGTGCTGACAACCAAATCACAAAAAAGCATCAATGTAAATTTATTTCAAATGTATTAAGCAATGGATGTCTGGATTTCGAGTCACATACAAAATTGAGTGGAAAATCACACTACAGGCTGATCCAACTTTGATGTAATGTCCTTAAAACAAGTCAAAATGAGGCTTAGTATTGTGTGTGGCCTCCATGTGCTTGTATGACCTTCCTACAATGCATTGGCATGCTCCTGATGTGGTTGTGGATAGTCTCCTGAGGGATCTCCTCCCAGACCAGTACTAATGCATCCGCCAACTCCTGGACTCTCTGTGGTGCGATGTGACCTTGGTGGATGGAGCGAAACATGATGTCGCAGATGCCCTGCAGGGTGTTGACTGTAAGCACAACCCCCACTTGGTGTACTGTCCTGTCTCTTTGTAGTGCCTCCAGCCTTTCGGACACTATACTGACAGACGCGGCAAACCTTCTGGCCACAGCTCGCATTGATGTGCCATCTTGAATGAGCTGCACTACCTGAGCCACTTGTGTGGGCTGTAGAGTCTGTCTCATGCTACCAGAAGTGTGAAAGCACCACCAACATTTCAAAATTGACCAAAACATCAGCCAAAAAACATAGGTACTCAGAAGTGATCAGTGGTCCCCACTTGCAGAACCACTCCTTTATTGAGTGTGTCTTGCTAATTGCCAATAATTTCCAGCCGTTCGCACAATAGCATGTGTAAATGAATGTCTAAGTGTTGCTTCCTAAGTGGACAGTTGAATTTCATAGAAGTTTGAGTTATATTGTGTTGTGAGCAGGGCCCTCACTCCTATTGCTTCACATAATTATTATAACAGTGTAACATCTTATATTGCCTGTACCATATAATCTGTAAAGCGCTGTGGGATTTGATAGTGCTATATAAATAAAGATTTCTTATTATTATTATAATTATTATGAGATAAAATATTTATCATTGAAATAAAACAAGTCACAGAATGTCCTAGAAAGTGGTTTGTGTTAATAGCATGTTAAGCAACAGACACAAATATGTAGCAAAAATCACATGAATGGAGGATTTTGTTTGTAACCTTGATGTATCCAGTCCTTCTGGGTGAATACATCGTTCCTGGTCAGTGACACCACTTGACCAGAAGGTTTAGCAAACAACAGTCATAGTATCTGGCTCCAAAAATCCCCAGCCCTTCTTCTATGAGTGCAAACTCAGTTTGACGTGCTAAAACTGGCAATCAATGTGTATGTGCTATTGGGGAAAGTATAATAAACAGTGTTCTTATAAATTTTCTTTTGCTCATGATAACATTTACTAAATATCTTTCAACAGATCTCAATATCTAGACCAAGCAATAATATGAAAGTGAATAGTTACAAAACCACAAATTAAGAAAGAGGTTAGAAACCTGGTTCAAAGAAAAAAACTTTTAAGACCCCTCAGGTACAAATAGTAACTGTCTCCAATTGTTCAATGAAATGATTCTAAAGGCTCAAACTCCAGTTATACAGAATTTGTGTATGGCACATTTTACTATATCATATACTATACTGTTCTTGCAGGAAATATAATAAAGTGTGACACATTAGTAGTGACAAGTGATTCTTTTTGACTTGGGATTTCTTCTGCTTGACCTGACATCTACTACTGCTGCTACAACTCCACGCGTCTTGACTTTGTCTTGTTTCTGACTATCCTCTGCTCTTCACACCAGTACCACCAGAGTACCCACCTGAGTCTGTTGCCATCTATACTGGAACTCATTTAGCAGATAGAAACCAGGTGTTTCTGTCCCAGCCAAGTCCAAATCTTTGTAATGGGAAGGAATATATATTGAAAACCGATTGACTCACAAAGACAATTCCAGCGGGTCCACAAGCTAAATGATAATATTAATTTTTATTTATATAGCGCCTTCATATTCTTCAACGCTTTACCAATCATGGGGGATATAAACAAATAAAATAAGACAAAACAAGTCAAACATAGCCATATGGAAGGGATAGGAGTAAGGGACCTGCTCACAAAAGCTTACAGTCTATGAGGATGAGGGGGTGACACAAGAGGTATAAGAGATAATAATAATAATTCCTTTACTTATATAGCGCACACAGCGCTGCACAGAACTTGCCAAACCGGTCCCTGTCCCCAATAAGGCTCACAATCTAATCAACCTACCAGTATGTTTTGGAGTGTGGGATGGAAACTGGGGGAACCATAGGAAACCCACACAAACACAGAGAGAACATACAAACTTTTTGCAGTTGTTGACCCTGGGACGTGAACTCAGGACCCCAGCGCTGCAAGGCTGTAATGCTAACCACAAAGCTCTGCTCATTTTCACACTTTGGAGGACATTTTTTATACAGATTTCACATTAAAAAGGAAAGTCTCTAAAATACATTTCATACCCTACCTGAGAGGGCTGCTAGTTTAATGTGGTAAAATCAGGTGACAGGGTCCCTTTAAAATCCCCTTATGCATATTTGTGGACTGTCAAGAGGTGTGACTCCACCAGAATATGCCATCAATGAAAAGTCCTGGCACAACCCTTAGGAAAAAAAGAAAAACAGAAAGAAAAAAAGTCCTGGCTAAAATCACTATTAAGGCCACTAGAATAACATGGGCTGCATTTGTAGAATGCTTCAGTATTGTGCCGGCCAGCTGCCAGTTCTCAAGCACATTAGACATGTCCCCTCACTCTCAATGTATTTTGTTGTAATCACCAATGTTGGACACTGGTTCATTTTGGGATGACCTACATATCTTCTTCCAGTAAGTCAGATGAGAACATTCCCTGTGTTGTGGCCCTGTTATTCTAAGAACTAATCCAGCCCTGAGGTAAGAAATGCCAGCTAAATATTTGTGTCCATCCTCAGTGGATCCCCGGATGCAGATACATTGTAAAGCTGTCATATTGGAGCAGGTAAACAGGCAGCAATGTAGCGTGTAAGAGAACTTTACTCATCAGCATCACTGTCTTCATTGTTCGTGGAAAACAGCCGGGAACACAAGCAGGCAAGTAAGTAATGGAGGCATGGAATTCCATAACTGAGGAGGATATTATCAGGATTATTAGAAATAGATTAGATTGTGGGTTAAGCCCATGAACATAAGCAAGAACTATTCACAAAAATCTAGTGCCCTCAAGCGCTTTTCAGAAGTCTTCTGAACCCTTCTGAGTTTGGTGAAACCAGTCAACTTACAGTGTGTTTCATCATGACCAGGCCCTGATCCTAATTGTTTTCTATGTAAATAAGACCATGTAGAGGGGTCCTCCGGCATCTTCCTCTATCTTTTCTGCAATGTTAACTAATCTTTGCTAGGCCAAACTTGTGTATGAGCATGGGGGATTCATGAGAAATAGCACTTAGCTGTCACCTATTGTGTATGGCCGCCTCTAAGCTTCTTCCTATGATAGGGGTAGTATAACCTAGGGCAGACTAGTGACAGTACCAATTATCCATCCCTTTGACTGTGGATGCCTACCCTCCACCCCTTGATGTCTCCTCTACTATAAGGCATGTAAAATCTAACCAATTTTTAATTTCCAGCACAACGTATTCAAGCATGGTAATTAATGAATTGTTTTATGTGTACTATTAGCGGCAAGTTTTAAAATTTTACCATTTCAGTAAAAGTCATGTTTTAATATATCTGCACTATTTCTTAATATTTGTGGCTATAATACTCCATGCATTTGGCAATATTAGGGATCTGAGCTAGATGGACCCTTGCTGTGAGCTGATGTCACTCAGATAAAAGTAGGGGGCCCCATTGAATGTAGCTCAGACAGTGGTACACATAACTATTCTAAATTATCATTAATATTCTAAAATTTCTCCTACTTACATGTTAGCCTAGCTACCTGCCCAGCTGGCACAGCGGCAGTAGTACTGACTACTACCGGTAGTACAAGTTGGCACGCCAGTCCCACGTGCCACTGCTTCCCTCCTGTCGGACATTGCTGGTGGGGCCCACTTATAAGTAAACTGGTCGGGAGTCTGGCCATAGAGATAATCTGACCCTGGATATCACTGTAATTGTTCTTCACACTGCTAGAACACCAAAAGAGATGTCCAGTGTAGGGAAATTACACTGAATTATTATAATCCAGAATTATTTTTAAAAATAGTAGAATTTTTATGTCTAGTGTTAGAGCATAGCCACAGACAGTACAGAGATAGCAACTGCACTCATGCCCTGGTGCTTGAAGTAGGATAGAGCCCATTTTACTTCATAGAAAATAACCAAAATATTACAAATGGTACATGATACATAGGGAACTGCACAGCTCTGGTACTGGGGCCCAAGAGCTACAAAACTGCTCATATACTGATTGATTATCATCAGCAAATATTTCTATCTTTGCCAAGAACATATTAGAAAGATTGGATAATGATCTGCCCACATTTTAACCTAATCTGATGGAAAAGATGAAAACTAGACTGGAACTGAATGTTCTCTGTGCCCAAACAAAGTACAAATCAAAGTTATATATCTGTATGTATATATATATGTACAGTATATCCAGATGGTTTATTTATGTATTTATACTATTGAATGAAATTACATTAATTAAAAAAGTTTAACAGAACATATTCTCATGAGCTCATCAAAATGATAACTTTATTTTTTTATTTTTATGAATTTATTTTCAAGTATAGGCATATACCGTTTATGACATAAGGTGGTAACACGCCCATTTCATGGTTATTGACCTCCGATGGCTTGGTTGATGTCAATGTGTATTTCATGGTTAGAAATGATGAGACAGGTGTTTTTTCTTTTTCTTGTAAAATACCTTACATTGTCATACTGATTTTGGGTGCTAGCAACCTTGAACATTTGTCTGACCTCATCTTTATAACACATTGACCTTTTACAACAACTGGTATAGGCAAAGCGCTAACATGGTGATTAGTGGACAATATTGTGGGTGTTAGCTACTTGTGTGTCATTTGGTACACCCAAATGGAAAAAAGTCAAAGATAGGTTGTCTGCCCTCTTCATTTGCCTAATACAATCATGAATTGGCATGTGCTTCACTACATATATACCTTATAATAAGGTATAATAAACTATGATTGACCTCACCTATTTCATTTCAAGCTTTACCTGTCTGTACACCTTTACCTGAAGAAGGAAAGAATAACATATTTAGCTATATCCGGCCTCAAGAGAAACATAAATGACCAAAGATGTCAATAAAATATATTGAGATGTACACAGCTGTATAATGGCACCGTACAACCTCGCACTGTACTTAGCCAAGTTCGGATTTTTATATTAGATCTATGATTTCATAAGAAGGAATATGGATTTTTTTTTTCTGTATTTCATGAAAATTTGACAGAAAAGGATTATGCAGGAGGGGAAATGTATACACAATAAACCCTGTATAGAAGCATTTAGAGTGGGGCCTAGCAATAGGGATCTGTGCTCTTCCAAGTGGGTCAGCCAAAACCATGTGTCAGGATCAGTGGTAGAGGACCCACTGTACCACCGTGGATGACGATGTAAGCTGACACCTGGGACCGGAGTCTAAGTGGTACCCTGTTTTCACTAGAGCCCACCGCAAAGCAGGTTGGACTTGTTGTGAGTCGTACCACCAGGTTGTTCCACTGGCACGACTGGCGTAGTACAGAAACGTAAGGCAAACTCATGGTCAGGGACAGGCAGGAGGTCGAGACAGGCAGCACAGGATCACAGTCGGGAACGGAATCAAGGTCACAATGGGAAATCAGGATAATCATAGAGGGCTTGGAATACAGCTTTCTCTTAGGCAAAAAATCACAAAGATCCGGTACAGGGGCACAGGAAGGGGCTGGGAATTTATCATGGAAGGCGGCAGGTCAGCGCCAATTATCAGCGCGCTGGCCCTTTACATCTTTTCAAGCCTAGTCGGACCACGGGAGCCATGGAGACCGCCGCTTGAGTCAGGAGAGTTGAGTTCTCCTGCAGGCAGGCTTTGGGGGCACTGGAAGGCACATTGGAGCGCCTGCGACCCTGGATATGAGTCACAGGGGCACTCGTGACACCATGCCAGTTTTACTATGTCATAGTATTATTTTAAGGTAAGGAGACTTTTACCACAATGGCATTTGCACCATTTGCAATGGCATCTGCACATGTTTAAATTCATAGGTTTTCAGATTGATCATTATATTTTGCATTTATTAGTTACAATCTTTCTGTTCTGTCCTGACATTCCTACCAATATACCGATTACTGATTTTCATGATTTTAGGTGGATCACTATACAAGCCTATCAACTTCTATATTTTATTCAGACATAGCTGGTGAAATAATACAATCTGTTTCTGTACTATACTGCTAATACACATATAATGATCTCATTGATGATTACAAGACACAACTCTGATAACTGTACTTCGGTATAAGCAACTTGATCATTACATGGTGGTTCTATTTACACATTTACTTGAGCTGTGAGGTAATCTTCTTATATTTGTTATCCATGGACTCCTTTCTTCTAAAAGAAACTTATGCTACCAGTGCCTCTTGTGCTGTAAATTCACAGACTGTTACACTGTGCAGGAGAACTCCTTCCTCCCACTGTGTGCTAAAACTCCATGATGACATCTGATATATTCGTTACAAACAAATGAAGCACTATTCATATGGAGGTAAGTTGCAAAATTATTTTCTTTATATAAATCAATTTTCAAACAATACAGGTGTTTTTAATGGCAATATAACCAAATATATTCACCTTTTTTGAATATCACAGTCCATTTCCTCTGATGCAAATATTCAGGTCAGGGTTTGGAGACCCAAAGCTGATATCGCTGTGGGACTAGCCAAGTGTGATATTGTGCTGATTATCTGTTATATTCATATCAATACAGCTACCCTTATTATTCAATTTGTTTTTAAGTTTTCATTGCCTGGAGACCAAATGTATATGTTTACCTTACATAAGGGACAAAATCTCCAAACTAAGCTCATGAAGCCACTAATGACCGTAACCTACTTGAAAAAATTGAGTAATGCATACAATTACCAATATTTTACACATACACACAATAAACTGCATTTAATAATCTGGTTCTTTTACAGAAGGTGTAGAAGGAAGGTGATTGGGGCAGATAAGAATGATATGGGTAATACTCAAGTTCAAGATCTAACTTCTGCTTTTGCTGAATGCCCATTAAAGTGATGAAACAGTGATCAGATTTTGATGTACTTTAGCTAGTAGACTTCCTGTTCTGAAAATGCTATTTTAATAGGGGATTTAGAAGTTTAAATAAATTCTGGACACACTTGACCAGTTGCAAATGTCACCTGTTCCTCACCACTGAGTCTGCAATGTTAATAAGCTCAGCAGTCCAGTGTTTGCCCAAAGGCTGACTTTTTGCTTTATCCTTGAGACACCTTGATAAGTGCAATAGGTGTGTGGTTACATATTCCAATAAAATGACCCTTTCTCACATAAAGGTAAAGCAATACTGCAATAAGCAGACAACCTGGCACCAATGGTAACAAGTCAGGGGTTACCACCAAGATATAAAGTAAACACATTTAATGGACTTCTAGAAAGTGTGAAAACAGATTGAAAACTTTGTACATTAGATAGCAAAGAAACTACTGCAGTGATGTGTGTGGATATCTGCTGCCTCAACAAATATTACATGGAAAGAACCATGTGCTGAAAGGAAACCTTTTATCTTAAAACATATTGGGGCACATTTACAAAGGGCTGTGCACGTTCTTCTAGGCTAAAACGGCTTGCACAGGTATTTAAAAAGTGTCTGCGCTCGCGACTCTTTTGTGGTGCAGCTGCGCTAGCCTCCATGTAACACAAATTAGGGGGGTTTTCGTGGGACAGTCTGGCTGATTTGGACCATGCATTGTATTTAGCTTGCAAATTGTGTCGCACACCCTTTGTTAAAGTTGCACCACAAAAAAGATGGTGAACTCTGTCGGGCCAGTGCAGGGAAGCGACTGATTAATGATTTCTGGCGCACGGTCTTCGCACACAGCATTATACACAGGCAGAGCACTTTTGGTGCATTTTCTGACTTTCTAAGTAAATGTGCTGCGTTGTAATACTGGACGGGTTAATATCTGGGACCATATCTTGAAAATGATCACCCTTTACTCAGAACAGATTTCATTTGAAAAATTTTAAGTTGGACTTTATATTATGTATATTGCACCCCCCAAAAAACACTTTCCAATGCAGATTTTGGTGATACCAGGTGTAGATATTCTGCATATATCAGATATAATGGAAAGATTTCCAAGTGCCCATTGATTGTGATTATTCCTGATTTTGTCCTTCAATAACTGATGCAATAAGGTAGTAACATAACTGAGCTGTAACCAGATTTTTCCTGCTTTAAATCTTTGTTCAGCTACTTTCTCTGTATGCTTACTTATACAGGGACAACTTTAGTAGGACTACCAACTATTACACTATTCTATGAGGATTTTCTTGGGAAAAAAAAATAATAGCCTATCCATCCACTTCAACTGTAGCCAAACCTGCAGGAGGCAAACATGGCTGCTTTATGATGTATAGGGATCATATAGCAATCATATGGCAGGCAATACAAATAGAATGGGGTGTTCAAAGTCATACCCACAGAAATTCTATATTATCTATGGATAAGCCATTTATATGTTTTACACTTGCTGTGCTTTATGTGCTATGATCATGACAAAAAAAAGCTTGTAAATCATTTGTGCGCGTGTGTATAGTACAACACATCTGTTTGCAATATTATCTAATACATAGTGGATATAATCAGTAAGGAAATTAGGGAGAGAATTGGAGGACGGTTCCTGGGGTGATATCACTTAATCAACCAGACAGGTAGGAAGAGCAGAACCTGCTCACCTGGTCACCACCTTGGGTTTAAGCTCAGAGGAATATAGGACTGCAGTTGTGAGACAGTGGCCCCAGGAAAACCACTGCCAGTGGTCTGTGGTGCAAAATCACAGGGAAGAAGTGATCTGTTTTTTATTAGTCCCCCAAAAAACAAGGAGTCTAATCCAGAGAGGCGCCAATGAATCAAA
Source organism: Engystomops pustulosus (assembly GCF_040894005.1). Classification (NCBI taxonomy): domain Eukaryota; kingdom Metazoa; phylum Chordata; class Amphibia; order Anura; family Leptodactylidae; genus Engystomops; species Engystomops pustulosus. The sequence goes on from NC_092414.1 coordinate 71,115,525, forward strand.
ACAGTCCAACAGCAAGTTGTGGGAGAAAATGTTGCATGAAAAACTTACTTTTTAAACTAAAATAATAAAAGCCAAGAAAACTTTTAAGTCCTTGTGGTTGGACTATTAGGGTTCTGTTTGAATTGAGCAGCGCCTCTTTTTATTTTTTGGCTACCTGTTTTAGCCATCTTCTGCCCTGTAGTTAAAATCAGTAGGTTACATATTGCATCTACTATATTATTTAAGCTGATATAACTACTGATAGACCCAACTTGTTCTCCTAATAACCTGCACACATGTGCTAGCACCTTAGGCTGATTGTTATGGGAAACGTCTCCTAAGCTGTCTCCATCTTTGGTTGATGCAAATTGATATTAGTTTATTCTTATGTTCTTATGTTATACAATCAGTTGGTCCAAAAAATTGCAAAAGGAAAAAATGCAGAAAATAAACTTGTGGGAGGATGCCATTAACAGCAGTGCATGTTGGAGGCGTTATTATGACAGATACTGATTGATTCTGTACCAACCATGATGAGGAACACCTCAAAGTTGGTTACTGGTAATTACTTTATATTAATCCTTGTCAAACCCTGTCTAAAATTGGCAAACGTGTTTATTGCCGAGTCCTAATATTCCCACCACTGTGCATAGAGAGACCATAAACAGAATAAAATATAATGAATTCTAGAACACCTCTCATTCATGCTCTATGTTATCACTTTTCATTTACACAGGAAACTCAGAATACAATTCATTCCCATGTAATTGCTTTGTTTTATTGGGTTGCACTTGCCAAATCTTTTTTATGGAGTTTTGCTTTGATTTGTTGAAGTTAAAGTTCCACTATATAACTGAAGGTCAGGTTTATTTGTGCAGTCTGACCAAATCCTGCACTTATCTGGTTAAGGATTTAAAGCTACAGTCAAGGGCAAATAAAATAGAGCCTGTAAATTTACAAAAGTATAAACTGGTGGTAGGCTGACCATAAAAGTGCTTCTTGGATCCACAAAGAATGAGAAAAGTAGGTAGAGGTTGATGGTCTGCACAAGTAAACAACATTTACACACCAAGACATTGGTTTACATATGCAGCATACCTAGTGGTGATGACCTACCTACCAACCTTACTTTCTCCTAGTAGATTTCAGGCAATAGCCAACATAGGGTAAAGCTATGTGACACTGTGGTGTTGCCACAGAACTCTAATATTGGACCATTGACTGCATGCATCTTCTAAGACGCTACATCAATCCTCACTTTTGGAGATGTGTGTGCTAACAGTCTAACAAAGATGCCTTAATAATTTGTGCATTTAAAGAACCATCAAATAGTTAGAATATTTAAGGCATTGAGGGTTCCTACACGTAATGAAGTCCCCTCCTCACTATAATCCATGGTCAAACCCCTCACAAAATTAAACGAGTTGTACAATGATTGCATGTTATCTCCCATCCCCAGGATAGGACTATTGGGATCCGCATCAATCAAGTGCAGTAGGTTGTTTTTTACAGCACCAAACACATCACCTAACTATCTTCATTATTCACAAAGACAGCAAATAGGAGTAATGGAGATAACCAAGCTCTGTGATCAGCAATTTCTGACACTCCCATACTACTGAATTAAGCAGCAGGTTGCATGCCCAACCTATAACATTAATTAGTGAGAATGCGATTTTGGAGGTTCCAGAAGTTGAATCCTCACATATCAAATGGTTGTCCCTTATCCTGTGGATAGGAGATTAAATTCAAACTTTATACAACCCCTTTAACAATGACCCAGTATGTAACACATACAGATATACCAATGATTTTCTGTAATACGCATTGTGTTTAGGGACCTGCGCCTAAAAGGGCGTTCCAATGCCGATTCGGATCATGCACCACATTTAAAGGTGCACCAAAAAAAGTTGGTGCATGCCTCCTGAGCAGTACAGAGTGCACTAGGTTAATGAGCATCATGCGCCAGTATTCAATAATCTGGCGCACTCGCCGCCACTACTTTTGATAAGGAAAGGAACTACTTTTGATAAATCTGGGCCATCATGTATATAATTTTAACTTATGAGAATACATAATATAATTTACTTTCTATTATATCATATATATCGGTATCTATAAACATTGTATGAATATATTTGAAACGTAATGAGTCTTTGATGAAGCTGACATGTATCTGATTTCATCTGCAGGAAGAGGCTTGGGGCTTACCAAGTGTCAGTGTGTCCCTTAGGATCATTAGCATTACTGGAGATTACATTAATTCTCCACTCTTTGGTAGGGGAAAGGTCACACTCTATAACCCCGTGTTGTCTCTCAACAGGGAAAAGTCTTACCATACAAATCCAATACTTAATAAATACCAAGATTCAATTCATGCATCCACAAGTTTACATCAATGGGCTTTACCCAAGTTCACTTTTTGGTTAAATGAAAATTTGCAAATATTTTTCTATAGAATTCCTACTCGTTTCAAGCTCCTTCATTCTCTCTGTTTTAGCCCTGCTAGAAACACAATGGCCCATATTTATCAGTACTTACTTATCTTAAAGGAGACCACCTCAAAAACATAAAAAACCTATTAATACTCACCACCGCTCCTCTTCACCTTGATCCATTGGCTTATGGTTGTTTTTATTAGTGGCTTCTGTGGGTTATTCTGTGCCCTACTTAAGAACAACCGACTTACAGACGACCCCTAGTTACAAACGAACCTCTGGATGTTGGTAATTTACTGTATGTTAGCCTTAGGTTACAATAAACAGCTGTAACCGTTATCACAGGTGTCTGCAATTAAAGGGGTGTTCTCATCTGGGCACTTACATTCAGTTTCACTAATCTGCCATATATAAACATTTCTTCAATTTAGATGTTATTAAAAAAAAATGTTCCTGTGTGAAGATAATTTCTCATAAATGTAGCCATGTTGTCCCTTAGAAACGAGATAGTTTCCTCGGATACGGCCACCTCTGATGGATTGAGTGCACAAAGAAACAAAAGGTTATTGTATATAAAATGTCCTGGAGTTACTACATGTCCTACAGCCGCCCTGTGGTAATGATTGTTGAATCCTGGTGGTCCGGCAGGACTTTATAGCGAAAGTCTGACCACCGCTGCCAGAGTGTGATGTGGTCGTATCCGAGGAAGCTATCTCGTTTCTAAGGGACAACATGACTACATTTATGAGAAATTATCTTCACACAGGAACATTTTTATAATCAACATCCAATTGAAGAAATGTTTACAAATGGCAAATGAATTTAATTAAATGTAAATGCCCAGATGGGAATACCCCTTTAAGATTTATTGTTAATTCTGATTCTTATGACAATCTTGCCTGATTGCTGCATACACTGGGGCATAAAGATTTCTTTAGGCCTTAAAGAATGGAAGAGTAGGGAGCTTATTGTTTAAGTCTCTTCCATATACTTTAGTAATATCAACATCCTAAAAAAGTAATTGAAGCATCCATCTTTAAGGATGAGAACTTCCCCCACTGCAAATCAGCTATGTGACATTTGGGTGCACCAGAAAAAAAAACAAGTGGTCATGATGGTGCTAGAAGCTCTGTTTGTTATATGTATGTAGCCATATATATATATATATATATATATATATATATATATATATATATATATATATATATATTGGGAGGGTTTTTAAAATATTAAACCTCTGATGCTCACCTATCTCTGTGCTCTTAAAAAATTGTCAGCTCACCTGGACATCAAGATTTATTCAGGATCTTTTCAGCGGTTTGCAGCGGATAACCCGGGTCTCGGGCAGGCGACATAAGAAATAAGAAGAAAAAACTCCAGTTCCCGCTTTTAGTAAAAATACTTATCTTCCAGCTTTATTTCTCAGTTAAAAAGCAGATACATAGTAGGCAGAACCACAGGGAAAAATGGGAAAACAGAGCACAAGACCCCTGCTAGCCTACGGGTTTCGATGTATCTGATTTTTAACTGAGAAATAAAGCTGGAAGATAAGTGTTTTTACTAAAAGCGAGAGCTGGAGTTTTTTCTTATTTCTTATATCTCCGTGCTACTGTTCATGCTTGACACTGCCCTAAACTGCTGTGGTCTGTGCCCTGACACATGTGGCTGTTGTCTGCACCATGACCTCTGTACAGGCAGTTCTCGGGTTACGTACAAGATAGGTTCTGTAGGTTTGTTCTTAAGTTGAATTTGTATGTAAGTCGGAACTATATATTTTATCATTGTAACCCCAGCCAAGATTTTTATGGTCTCTGCGATAATTGGATTTTAAAATTGTTGGGTTAACAATAAATCTTCATTGCAGGCACCTTTGATAACTGTTATAGCTGTTTATTGTAGCCTAGGGATTAATTAAGTACAATAAATTACCAATTATCAGAGGTCCGTTTGTAACTAGGAGTCTTATGTAAGTCAGGTGTTCTTAAGTAGGGGACCGCCTGTATAGAGAAGCTGTAGTGCCGTCCTGATCTGCTACAGCCTGACACACATGTGGCTGTGGTCGGCACCTTGACCTCTGTATAGAGAGGCTGCAGTGCCTTCCGGACCTGCTACAGCCTGAGGCACTGTATACAGAGACTGGCAGTGATAGACTGCATAGTGGCTGATTGGGGGTGCAAGAGGAGGTGAATATAAGAGATTTATTATTTTTATAGCCCCTCCCCAGCCATACATTATTTTTTAAATTCCTGTACAAGCCTCCTTAATCAGTTATACTACAACTAGGCTTAATATACTGTATATGTTGCTTGGAAAACCCCTTTAAGGTAAGCTTTAAAGAAAATAACTCTGGCGCCATTCAGATCTTAGGCTATGACTTAATGTGATAAGCCTGCGGGTAAAATATCATAAAGTGCGAGTTTAAATGCAACCCCCAATAGCAGCTGTATGAAAGTAAAGTTCTGATTGCTGAGGATCAAAAATCATGCAAATGGAGTTCAGCTCAGTTACAAAATCCTGCAAAACAAGTAGTTTACATTTTATCTAAAGTAAAACAGTAAAAATTTTAATTTTAACTCATGAGACTTGTTGTCATTGTGGGATTCTAGGATCCGATCTGTCGTTCTTTAGATTGCGTGGTTGAGTGTCTCAAATCGCCCTTTACCAAGGCGCCTGTGCAGTTCAATAGCCAAAGCTCTACATCCGGACTTCATTGAGTAAGTGCCGAAAACCAATGCGCATGGACAGTGCAGCCAAGACTTGCTAAGGGGCGATTTAAGACACTAAATCACTGGCCCATGAGAACCTGTGAATAGTTTCCCAAATCCCCTTGACAGGTCCTCTTTGAACATAGCCAGACAACTTTGGACGTGGGGGTGGCAGCTGCTATCGGTTAAATAAACGTTCAGATGTTAAAATAATTCTTAAGCATTCCGTTCACATTTATAAAAATGTTCATATCATTGCTATTAATTGACAATACATTTTAAATCTTTACACCAAATACATTCCTATACATGGGGCTTCCTCATTCTCTCACAAAGGAAAATAAACACCATTCAATTGGATTTCATATTTCCCAATCATTTTGTCAGAGGTGTCTTACCCCTCTTTTCATAAAACTTGTTTTGCATGTTTTGCTGATCTGAGTCTACATGTATATTGGGGATAGTTATCAGCTAAAAAATTATTTGGCTGAGAAATATCTAAGTCTATTGACCTTATCTCCAAAGAATCAGGCAATACTACAACTTCTCTAAGGAAGCAAACAAAGGGAGGGGTATCCATAGAGCCTATTCTCAAACCTGACAATTTTTTTTTACTTTTTAAAAAAGTTAGATTGCTGCCGGCTTCTTTTGGATATCACAGTTGGGATTGTACAGCATAGCGAACATGTAATTAATTTGTTTCCTAAATTATTACAGTTTGTATAAAAAGGTGCCTCCTATTACTATACAATGTATACCTGCTTAGTGATACTTGTCCTGCTGAACAGCATTCTCCAGAGGGGGACATTTAGCCTGGGCTGTTAGACACATAGTAAACTGGATAAGTGGATTATAGTAACAAATTTAATATGAATGTGAAATGTTACTGCTGTTATTTTTTTACTTCAATTATCCAGTTAATGTGGCTTTGTGTGTGCTCTATTTACTAAACCTCCATGAATATCTGCCACACTTAGACAAACAAGGCAATATTGTATTATACTTTGCTAGTGTAGGAGAGATTTAACTTGGTAAAAGCACAATTAGAAGTCTGAGATGATTTTATAGGAATAATAAGACAAGACGTTCTGATGTTGGAACAAAGCCTTCTTAAGGTCATATAACCTTCAGATGATGACCCTGTACAATTCAGATTGAGATTGAAATTTAATATTATATATATATATATATATATATATATTTACAAATAACATCTAAAGAGCATAAATTCCAGTGCACAAGTAAGGGGGTGTACCACGGCCCAATCGCATCAGTGTTTCTATGGAAATGCATGTGATCAGTAACCAGCACCCACTGTTTTTTTTGTATTGTCTAAATGCAAGACATCGGGTGCTAGTTACCGATCGCATGCATTTCCATAGAGACGTATATGCAACTGGCCTGTCACATGCCCCATGCGCTTCGATTCCGTTTCTAAAAGGAATTGAAGCTTTACACGTGACCATACCCAAAGTGAAAATGGGCAGGATTTGCAGGAGATAGACGGGTGAGTTGTAATTTAACAGTGCCCAGTGCTCACACTAACAAAAACAGAACAAAACAAACTGAGATATGAGCACATACTCAGTTATACCTAAGAACAGAGCATCACAGACCCTATGACCCAGTCTCAAGCTTTTGCTCAAGTCTTCATAGTGATTTAAAGTTTTTCGGCTTTCTTCCATAATAACATGTGGAATTTAGGAAAAAAAAAGTTAAATTTTGGTCTTATTTGACTGGAGCACCTTCTTAATAATAATATTTAAGAATAATTCATTTATTTATATAGTGCACACAGATTACGCAGCGCTGCACAGAGCTTGCCAGATCAGTCCCTGTCCCCATGGGGCTCACAACCTACCAGTATGTTTTGAAGTGTGGGAGGAAACTGGAGGGACCGAAAGAAACCCACTTAAACACGGAGAGAACATACAAACTCTTTGCAGATGTTGACCCTGGGACTTGAACCCAGGTCCCCAGCGCTTCTTCATTATGCCTGCTGTGTTCTATACAGAGCTTTGTGCTAACCGAAATTTAGACTTCTTATGACTTGCATTCACAAATGACTTTCTTCTTGCCACTCTACCATAAATTCAGATTTGTGAGACCGTAGGCCTCTTGGCTGCTTTTCATTGGCTGTGCTGTCAGGTTAGGCGGATGGCCATGTCTTGGTATGTTAGCTGTTGTGGCATATTCTTTCGATTTGTGGATGATGAACTTTAGAAGTCCTCTGTGAGATGTTCAGAGCTTGGGCTAAGTTTATAAAATCTAACCCTGCAATACACTTTGCCACAACTTTATGCTGAGCTGTTTGATGTGTTCCTTGGTTTTTATGATGCTGTTCGTCCACTTATGTTCTCTACAAACAGCAAGTCCTTAACAATACATCTGTAGTTATACTGTGAATAAATTATATAGTTATACTTTTAAAGACAATTTGATACACTGGGGTACATTTACTTAGGAAGTACTCAAAGTACTATTCCGTGTATAATTCTCAGTGCAGGGATTCACTAAGATCGTGCGCCAGAAATCATGAATCATGGCACTTCCCCACAGTGGCCGACAGAGTCCACCATCTTTTGTGGTGCACCATTAACATAGGGTGTGCAACACAATTTGAAAGTTAAAATACGTCGCTTGGCCGAATCAGTCGGACCGACCGAGAGCACACCTCCTAACTTTTGTCACATGGTGGCTAGTGCAGCTGCCCCACAAAAGGGTGATGTGAAATACAAATTTGGCGAAGCCACCAAAAGAACGTGCAAAGTCCGAAAAACTGTGGAAATAGCCCTTAGTAAATGTGCCCCACTGTGGATGATATATAATTCTCTTTTTTTTGTCTATGTGTGGCTTTGTTTTGGTGCAGGTGTGGTACAATTGCTGTTTACATTGCTCTAAGTGACAAGTGACAAAGTCACTTTGACACTTAAAATTTTCTTGCACCTAATTCTTTGAACTTGCATAGACAAGTTTTCAAAATAGAACTGAATTCATGTATTTAGGTGCAAGTTTTGGTGGAAATTGATTCCACTCCCTATCCCGGGTCTATGTGCTGCAACTTTTGACGTTTTTTTGGGACTTTTCATACGACTGCCACAAAGAACCCCCATAACATAAGATGTCAAATCCTTATAGTTTTCTATATCTCTGCTTGCTGTCCTTCTATAGGAAGCTTCTATGTTTATTTCCAGTGGATAGAAATCTGACCATGGTCATGTGATGTCACACAGGTGCACGGCTCATTATATCACACAACTCTGATTACTCACTAACGAGCCGTGCACCTGTGTGACCATGGTCAGATTTCTATCCACTGGAAGTAAACACAGAAGCTTTCTATGGAATGACAGCAAGCAGAGATCTAGAAAACCATGAGGAATTAATACAGAGAGTACATTGGAAAATTCCATACTTTTTCACCATCAAAACAATTAATTTGCTGAAATGAGAATACTCCTTTAAGGGGTATCATCGTACAGAGGGCTGGAAATATACGCACACCATTACAATTTTTGTATAAGAAAAAAAGTTTAAAAATGTATAGAGTTTATCAACATTTAATGTAGCAGGTAAATTCAGACAATGCAGGCTTAGTCATGAATGTGTGTCAGAATTATATGGTACAATAGATGAATGCAAATTGGATAGGGGAAAGCGAACAATCAAGTGATATCTCTAACATTTAGCAATCACAATTATACTGAATACAACATAGTTACAGACCTGTAAAGCCAGAAGTGCTTCTGCCTGAGGTCCTATTAACCGGTTAGGGACCAGAGTAATTAACCACAGACTAAACACAATTTTTGAAGGAGAAATACAGGATTCTTATTTTAAAACAGTTTTTGGTCTGAATTTTTACTTTGTTGGATTAAAAATTGATACAATTGATACAGTACTAAAAATTTATGTTTTTCACATTTTAGCTTTTTTTCTGTAATAAAGCGCTAAACCTAAAATAAACATATTAATAATATTTTCTTTGAGGTATATTTTTTAATGAATTAATTTATTTTTTAAACATTTGTTTATATCCCTAAAAGGTTAGACTAGGCCTTTGGGATTTTTTTTTTCCTTGCATTTTAATTCTCCTCTGTAACTGGGGTAGCTCTGCAGCCCCAGTAACAGGTAAAAAAAATCAGAGTTTTCTACATACACTGCAGTTCATATAACATTTGGAAAAAAGCAGCATTTACTGTGAACCATAAATGATGGTAATGCCAATTATATCAGCATGTACAAGGGTCTCCAGTTTTAAAATGCCCATCAACATGGGAAAAAGATCTTTACTTAGGTTCCCTTTATACTGCATTTAAAGTATATGCCTGGTAGTAGAACTGGGAAAGTTTAAGAGTAGATGTCAAATGTATCCACAGATGTGGATACACGTGCAAGCAGTTTGCATACGAAAGAATGTGCAAAGTCTGACAGAAAACTGGACAAGGTCCTTAGTAAATGTGCCCCATATTCTTAACCAGGATGCAATGTTGCTGCTAAACATGACTATCATTCAAGGAGACTAAACCTTTAGTTTTGCTAAATAGAAAAGGATAGGTGACAATTCTACCCAGGAGAGTAAGTGCCTATCCAGAGAAATTAAACAGTGTGGACTATGGGGATGACATATACCGCTGTATGTCTCTCCATTGACAAACTTCAGAGGCCACAATTCTACTACACCATTCATAGAAACAGCTTGCCACTAAACCTATGTCTGCTTTCTTTAATTAGGCAAGGGCATGAGATAAGCAAAAGATAAAGTGCAGATTAGCTTTGTGTTGCCTTTACATAGCAATATTTGCAATCTCTTGTAAAACAAGGTTTCATTAATGATATAGCAAATCATAATGTCCTTTTCAATCTGTTTCAAAAAGATTTGTTCTCTTTCATACATGAAAGGCACAATAGACATGGTTTACAGAGATATCACAAAGCGGAAAAGAATAGAATAGCTTGGATACGAAGAGGAGGTGTGTGATAATCCTGATGTGAAAATCATGGTAATAATGGAGCTTTATACTATAAATGAAAATTCTAAAGAGATTCATATATGAGCCCACTGTGCCTAGCGCTGTATGGACAAGGACACACTGTACAGGAACTGTAGTGAGCTACTATGAACAGTACATGTGTAGGGTGTAATGTGCCAAAAGCCAGATGCCACACAAGTGATATGGCAGCTGTTTGGCTGTGCTAGTCATTGTCAGAAACAGACCTCTCCAGAGAAAGATACAAAGAAGACCTGAGCTTTCCGGTGCCGCTAGTACAGTGATGGCGAACCTTTTAAAGGCCGAGTGCCCAAAATGCAACCCAAACCCAACTTACTTATAGCAAAGTGCCAACACAAAAATAAAAAAAAACACATATGTGTTAAATATAGGGACTTGTGTAATAAATTGCTGTCCAATGCTCGCCTAAAACCGTTGTGGACTAGTGATGGGTCATTCACGATGTGTTTACGTGAACGATGTGAGCCGCATCACCTTAGTGAGCCGATGGCTCACTAAACCCTTCCCCTAAACGGCTCACCAAGCCCCCTTTAACCCAATAAAATCGCGTTCAAAGTGGAGTGGTATGGGGGGACTGATTGGCCTGTGTCTCCCTATTATATATTTAATGGGGAGCCTTCAGGAACCAAAAGAACCAGCTCTTCTTAGTGAGCGGAGCCTAATAAGCCAGCTCACTAAGAAGAGCCGAAATTCCCATCACTATTGTGGACTGTTCAGGGGAAGGATTGGGGGGGGGCAGAGCTTGAGTAAACCTGCAGCTGATTGGCTGAGGCTGTGCTGTCAGCCACCTCAGCCAACCAGCTTTATAGATAGAATTGCCCCATTTTAATATTGATGTATTTTATATGTGACCCCCAATCCTATGATGTGAGAGCAGATTTATCAACCTGCTCTCTTCTCCTGGCCGCATTGGTTTTTATGGGAGCCACAATTACATTCAGTGCTCCTAGACCGAATGCAAAGTTACAGCGCATGCGCAGCAACTCTCCATTGGTACTACAGGAGTGACTGATACTTTCAGCACTCCCCGGCTGAATGCGTCTTGTTTCGTCACTCCTATAGACATATGTTTAGCAGGACAGGAGGAGGTTCATTGGAGACTGCGCGTGTGCCCACAGGAACGGCTCTGCATGCCAGCTGTGGCACACGTGCAATAGGTTTGCTGCGCTATTAGAAATGCCAAAAGAAAGGGAGAGCGTAAGGTCACATATGACGGAACATGACAATATTACTGCAGATAGTCAAACTTTTTTGTAATTCACAAGGACTTTGTACAGTCATGAACAACAACAATCTTTGATAGGAGAAGGAAGAAAAACAGTTCACAGAATTAGACAGGCATGACACCATGTCAGAGTCCAGCCAAAACAGGAACATTGAAATCTGCCAGCAGAATTAGAAAGCCCCTTGCTGTGGTTTAACACACTTTTGATATGGTCACTCGTGGTAGCTAACTGAATGTCAACAAAAAACAATAATAAAGATAAATAAACAAACCAAACAAACCAAATCGCAAATCACATTAACGATACCTGCTATTATTCTCAAATGTGCAGAATTGTCCCTTGTCACATTGTACCACCATTCTGAATAATACATGTTTATAACTACCTTTCCCTATTCCAATTTTAACTCATCAGATTTTCCATGGTTGAATTTAAATGGAACCTATCAGCAGAAATTGAATGAATAAACCCTTCCAGATCATATTTCTTTAAAGGAAACCTACCACTTGACATGGTAGGTGTAAGATGCATACACCGAGCACCAGCTTAGGGTGAGCTGGTGCCAGTCCTTACTTTCATTAGTGTCCTAAACCGCTGTATCGCGGTTAAAACACTTTTTATTCTTTACACCCGAAGGAGGATCGGCGCACCGTGCCGCGCGACTGTGCGCGCGCCTACATAGGAAATGCCGGGGAGCTGCGCGCACTGTCGCGCGCTTTGTGCGCCGAAGCTCCTTCGGCTGTAAAGAGTAAAAAGTGTTTAAACCGCGATACAGCGGTTTAGGACACTAATGAAAGTAAGCACAGGCACCAGCTCACCCTGGTGAGCTCACCCTCACGTCAAGTGGTAGGTTTCCTTTAAGTGTGGTGGCATCACTTAGAAAACAGCTTTGGTGTGAACACCCCCAGAATTCCCCCTCCCCTGTGATTGACAAGATGCACTAGACTTTAGGAAAGCCCTTTAGTGATGTCAGTGAATGCAGGGTAGACAATGACAATACAGGGGGATTTCTGGAGCAGGGAGAGCTTGATTGCTGTGCAGAACTCATCCAGGTTACTTTATACAACCAATTTACATCTCAGTTCAAAGAAGATTTTCTGGGTGATGTCACCATACCGGTCCATGAAAGAAACATAATCTGAAAGGTGTTAAGATGTTTCACAACATATTGATAGTGGTTTATAAGGTCAAATTCTGCTGCCAGGTTCCCTGTAAGGGGATTTTCCCTGGAGTCTAAGTGGTACCCGGTTTTAACCAGACCCCGCCGCAAAGCCGGTTGGACTTGCTACGGCGTGGTACCACCAGATCGCTCCACAGGTGCGACTTTGTCCGCGGTGGCGGCCAAGGTGAAGTACAAAGTCTTATAGCAGAACCGTAGTAATGGACAGACAGGAGGTCTGGACAGGCAGCACGGGATCGAAGTCAATAACGGAACCGGGGTCACAACAGGAAATTGAAAATAAGCACAGGGCATCAGGAACAAAGCTTTCTGTAGGGCACAAGGCACAAACATCCAGTGGGGTGTGCAGGAAGAAGCTGGCTTATCGGGGATTTTGGGAATGGCCAGCACCGATCAATGGTGCACTGGTCCTTTAAATCTTCAGGAGCCGGCGCGTGCACACCCTAGGAGGCAGGCACGTCAGAGCGCTGGAGCAGGAACGAGGACAGGTGAGTCAGACCACTGGGACGCTGGGGCATGGAGAGGAGCACCAGTGAGCCCACGACCCAAGACGTGCATCGTGAGAGCACTCGTGACAATGCTATAGGGAACATCTAATAAAGGGGTAATGCCTTTCTAAAGCTCTTATTCATCTAAAATGTTCAGCATGATAAAGCCTTACTGTGTTCACAAGGATTATCAGCCGGCTTTCCAATGATTCATAAACATGACAGACATTTTCTGGAGACCAAATTAATTTGCTTATGTTCATATTGCCAGTACCAGATATTGCTCACAGCCTTTCGTAAGAGCAAGCGTGAACCTCATTAGCCTCCATCTAAACAGCTCAGGGTTCATTAAAATTTAAGTTGTCATTTTAATGTGTCCAGAATTCAGCAGCTAATAACGTATACACTGATTTTCTACAAGGAGACAGCAGTAACTTTAATGACAGTCACTTGCAAATCATGATATTATACTTCCTTAAAAGCTGAATGTTCAATATATGTCATAGTGCACTTGAATGTTAAATTATGTGCATTTTTAGTTAGCTAAAGAGCATTCTCACCAACCCGGATATATGGGTTATCGAGTTCTCCTCCCAACTCAAATATTCTTATTGGTTTGTGCACTTTTTAGGTGTATTTCATTGCATTTTTTAAAGAAAATCTACCAACAAAATCAAGCATGGGCAAAGCTAATGCACTTACTCATAGATCCAGGCACTGTGACTGTGGTAATCATCTTATATGTGTTATCCATGGTCTCCTTCCTTCTAAAAATCAATTGTTAAAATTATGCTAATGAGTCTGAATTTAATATATAAGAGGATTACCACAGTCACAGTGCCTGTATCTATGAGTATGTGACCCTGGTTTATCCGGCTTGATTTTGACGGTAAATAAAAAAAAAATAAACCACCTTTGCAAATAGTCTTAAAATTAACATTATACTGTATAATTCTAGACCTGTTTGAGTTCTAAGTAGTTCTATGGTTGAACTTGCAGGCCATGTCTGTGTTTAGTGTGCAGTGGTTACTATTTTTACTATAGGACAGTGATGGTGAACCTTTTAGAGATCAAGTGCCCAAAGTGAGACTCAAAAATCACTAGCTTTTCCCAAAGTGCCAACATAGCCATTTAGGCAGTAACAAACTTATTGAATCTTTGAGCTCCAATCCGACACCTTTTCACTCTTCGGACAGGACCAAGCAGCACAGGATGGGTCACTTTACAATAGCAGGGCACTACTTGGACTACCTGAGACTGCAGGAAGATGCCATGTCTGGCAAACTCTGTGCCTGGGAGACAGTCTGAGTCTGGGTGCCCACAGAGATGCCTCCGAGTGCCATCTCTGGCACCAGTGCCATAGGTTCGCCACCACTGCTATAGGATATAAAGGTGCCTTCTGATTTACATCTTGAAATGTTATGTTTGGGTGGCTTCATTATTGCAAGGGTATATAGACATGAGAACGGGTGTTGTGCAAAATGTGATACAAATTTTGACACATACATAAAAAGTTATTGTTTAACCGAACTGCCAACTCTTTACAGTTGATTTGCAAATGCAAGAACATGACTGATCCCAACAGGTACAAACATGACTAATGATGTTCAGCGCAGAGCCTCTCTCAACATGTATTGATTTGTTAGGGCCCAGTGTGTATTTGCAGTAAAATCCACACAATAATTAAACTATAGCTTTCTGCACAAGGATAAGACTTTAGATGACACAAAATTAGCAGACTAAAATGCTAATTCTTTTTTTTTTTGGGAGGGGGGGGGGGTGAGGGACAACAAATCTTCCACTGTTTTTTAGGCTTTTATTTTATGGCATGTGCCATATGGTCTAAATGACATGATGATGGTGGGGAGTGTCATGTTATTTCCTTAAAGGGGTTGTTCACTTTCTGCAAATAATTTGTAAAATTTTACAATGTAGATCTTGATGAAGCTTCATTGTCTTCTTCCTGTGTATAAAAACGGTTGCATGGTCATGTGATGTCACACAGGTGCCCAGTTCAATATAACACAACTCTCTGTGATATTAACTAGTGTACCTGTGTGACATCACATGACCATGGACTGATTTTTGTCCCTAGGAAGTAAACAATAAAGCTTTCTATAGATTTACGTGATAGAAACCTAGAAAACCATAAGGAATTGATACAGAACCTATATTGGAACATTGTATAACTTTTGATTACACAAACAATATCAATTTTTTGCTGAAAGTGAACAAATAAAAGTGAAGGGAGGAGGGTTTAAAGGGTTATTCCCATTTCAGCAAATAAATTTTATTGTTTAAATAATGAAAAGTTATACAGTTTTCCAATATACTCTTTTGTATGAATTCCTCACGGTTTTCTAGATGTACACCCATGCCCCTCCGGCCCATCCGGCCTAGGCCGTGTACGCGTACCTGCTCCCTAGGGTGTGCACACCGGATCTCAAAGATTGAAAGGGCCAGCACATCGCTGATTAGTGCTGGCACTTCTGGGTTTCTTTTAAAGACCAGCTGTTCCCATAATCCCACGCCGGATCTTCAAGCCATCCTATTTCTGTGTTTCTGGTTCTGCTTTCCTGAGCTCCTGTGTGTTCCCGTGTTCCTGCTTGAGCCTGACTACGAGACTGTCTCCTGCAAAGGTACCTTGATGTTGGCTGCCACTGTGGGCTAGTTGCACCTGTGGATGACATGGTGGCACCCCACCGCAACAAGTCCATCCCGCTTTGCGGCAGGCTCTGGTGAAGACCAGGTGCTACATAGATTCCGGTCCCAGGTGTCAGCTAGAACCACCTCCAGCAGTGGTCCAGAGTGCCCACTGACCCCGCACCCTGACATTCCTCACTTCAGAAATCCCTCTTCACTGTAATTGATGGTCCTACATCCAGACAGATCACCAACAAGATTTCCTTCATTCTTAGGTGAGAAGAGCTTGACTTCAATGCTGAGCTCTCCACCTCCGTGACTTTATACAACTGATTTACATCTCAGCATAAAGTTGATTTTCTGAAAGTTGTCATCACACTAATCCATGAAAGAAACATTATCTGGATGGTGTTAATCTGCTTCGCAACATACTGTTAATGGTTAATTAGGTCAATTTCTGATGACAGGTTCCCTTTAAAACATTTTTTTCACATTTTTTACAATTTCCTCTTTTGTTAACTAAATTTACCATTGCTCATTCGGACATGCTTAAGTGACAATACCTCCAACATTGTGAATTGTTTACCTTATTTGTAGACAACATGATGCTATATTTACGAGAGCACTTTGGAGCCTTTTATTTCCCAGTGAAGAGATAGGGGGTGATTTTCAAGATACAGAGGTCAGAGGTTATTATTGTGTTTACTGAGAAATGAGATAACAGATTCAATTTCTCACAGTTGGTGGCTGAGAAAATATTGGAATTAGACAGAAACAACCATGTTCACGTGTATTAATGTTTATCAGTGTATGTATGCCTTGTAATTTGTAATGTCACTGCCGTGTATATTGATAAGTAATATGTTAGTAAGTAGATATAATAATTTATTAGTAATATGAAAAATTACACAGACCAAATACTGAACATACATGCTGGTCCCTCAAGAAGGCTGATAAACGGGAAATAAATGGGAAGAGGAGATCCCAACTTTTTACTTCTGAGACTTTCAAAGCATGGTATTTGTACATTAATTTTTTAATATCGAATGGATCATTATGATACAGCCTGTTTTTACCAATAAAAAATGCATTGAAAAAGTAAGACCAAAAAAACGGGGCCAGATCACAATAGAATAAATATACTTTGTTAACAAATTGCTGAGCATGCTATCTTGTGGCATTCTTATTCTAAGCAGATGTTTACCAAAGAACAGAATGTTATATTCTGAAATTTTTCTGTTTGTACTGTATAGCCTGGAAAATAATTATATTATACAAATAAAGACAGTATAACAAAAACACATAATTATAACTAAAAAGAAATATTTCTAAACATTTGGATCTCGCTTTATAACTCATTATAGAAACGACAAATGCATCACTGCTGCTGAGTAATGTAATTTATTCTATGGGAAACCTTCACAAGTATATATTCCCCAAAAACTTACTCAGAAGGCCATTGGTAAGGCATCAACTTTGGTAGGAAAGACTTCAAGACTTATATGGAATATGCACCATCAATGTTCTAGGTCTTCTTTTTCATAAAAGGTGCAAAATAAAAAACACTGGCCAAGAAGAATGATATGCTTGGCAAAATATAATTTAAATAATTAGAGATATAATTCATCCATAATTTAATTTTAATGATTACATTAACAGTTTGTCATAAATCTGTTATATCTGTGACTGCATCATCATCTGAGGATGGCTGAAGATGCGGTGATAGTGCCAGGTTGTTTCATTCTGCCTCTTCCTAGTCTGAACACTGGTATATTCATTCTCCTTGCAACTTTGATTGATTTGCATCACGCCCATCTCCTGAAGACTCTGGTCAAGTTTGCTAGTAGTTAACATGCTGTGATAGACAGAATCTCTTCCTTCTCCCATTGTCATCCTATCTAATGTCATAGTACCTTCCATACTGGGCAATGGATTCTCATATATGGATCAGTACTCATTACCTGCTATATTCTTGTAATTGTACTTGGCTACCTGTGTTATTCTGCCCTCTGTATTCTGGTATATTTGGCCCTTTGCCTGTATTCTGGACTATTAGTTTGCCCAGTGATTTTGTACTGCATTGTCCTCCGTCTCCGTGTCCGTGTTTGAACTTTGTCACAGATAGAAAGTAAATTGTATAAGACAAGTACTGATGGTGGGTGAATTGTAACAAAGTACCCCTGTGGTGTTTGATAAATAATACATTTACAGTACATGGAATAAAAAAAACATGTATGACAAGTTACTGTGGGATTCAATATGCCTCCTTTGAAGTTTCCATCTCCCCTGTTCATCACCATTGTTGTAGAGATGGGCTGCCTTCATAGTTGGGATTATTATGCACTGCCTATTTCCCTAATATTTACACAAATGCTGTTGTTTATCAGCAAGAAAATTGAAATATGATATTATGATATATGAAGACAATAAAATGGCTTAGTCTGTGATGCTACACTTAGTTCTGTATGTAAAAATACTATATGTAAAAAATGAGTCATCATTTTATTGTCCATCAAATCCCCCTGCACTTTTATCAAGTAATCTTGTAAGCAGCAGTGAGTCAGGCCATTGAAACAAAAGTTTCCTTCCTAAAGCTTTATCAGTTTCCTTATGAATTATTTATAAGTTCTATGTCTTATGAAGCAGGTGATAAATTGAAATGGAAGTTACCTTATACAAACCAATGAAGAAAAACTTCATTCTTTCATTGTATGAAAACACAGCATTTGGAAGAGATAGGTAGGTTAAAATGAATGCTACCTGGAGCTATTAAAGTAAAAATGTAACAAGCAAACGAGAGTAAGATTCAGGCATATTGGTATCTACAGCTATATCCAGGATCATAGATTTGTTCTATTAGGTCCTATTTAATGTCTAACTGAGCAAGAGGATGAACATTGTTCATGACAAGACTTCAGAAGTTAGATGGTCCTTAAAGGAAACCTACCATGATGAATCTATCTTTGGAACTAGATCTGATTGTAGATTCCTAAGCCTGCCTCTGCCCTAATCTGTAATTTAATAATCCTGGAAACTAATCTAACTTGTTAAAAACTTTATTTTTTATATGTAAATTAACTGCAGAGGCTCCCAGTGCCTGACCAGGCTCATACACGCCCCATATTACTAAAATAAAGTTTTTAACAAGTTAGGTTCGAGGATTATTAAAGGAAATCTACCATTTGTTTTCATGGACTGTGAACCAAACATACCTTGAGAATGCTATAGCCACACTGATGCAGAAACATATCTTGTTTAATCCCTGATCCCATTGGTTTTGCTAAAAAAAAATTATAAAATTCTGGACCTTGGGAGCTGGGTTGTATGCTGGCTGCCTTTCATAAACACATTACACGGAGCTTCCTGAACTCTTCAGACAGGACTAATCAACTTGAGCTGGATGACTCATTTACAGCAGCTGGGGGATGGTTCAGCAATTGATTACTTCTGCCTGACAAGGACAAAACAGTGGGGCACACTTAGAAACTCGGAAAATGCACTAAAAGTGCTATTTCCGAATATAATGCTGCGCCAGAAATCGCGAGCCTGTCACTTCCCCGCACTGGCCCAACAGAGTTCACCATCTTTTTTGTGGTGCACATTTAATATAGTGCGTGCGACACAATTTGTAAGTTAAATATGGTGCTTGCTCCGAATCAGTCGGACAGACCGACCACACGCCCTCTAATTTGTATTGCATAGAAGCCAGCTCAGCCTTGCCACAAAACGTGCACCACAATCGCAGCACAAGCCATTTTAGCCTAGTAGAACGTGCACAGTCTGACAAAAGTGTGGCGCAAAGCCCTTAGTAAAGGTGCCCCAGTGATTGCATCATTCTTTGGATCAGTGCATAATTAGGGTTAGAGGAGAGCGCCGGGGCAGCTACAGCAGTGAGTCTCATTATCATAATTTTATAAATGTTTTCAGCAAAACCAATCAATTAAGGGATTAAACAAGATATGTTTCTGGATCAGTGTAGCTACAGCATTCTCAAGGCATGCTTGTTTCACATTGCATGAAAACAAATATGTTCACCAGGACTATCAAAATGTTATGTATTAAGCACTAGAGCATGGATTGACTGGTCTGGCACCATGCTCCTGCACTTAGTCATGGTCTCAGTGACTGCACTGGAGGTACTCGCACTGACATCGATGCATACGGAGAGGGAGGTGACGTCACACAGGCGTGATTAATTAGCAGTCCAGAGCGCTGGACATCTTATCCCCACGCTCCAGCCTGCTTATTATAAGTCTTTCCAGGCAATTCTGGGGTGTCAAGATTAAAAAAGAACGGGATGAAAAGGAGCATAGGTGAGTATGTGTAGTTTGATTTTTGTTAATCTTAATGGTAGTTTTCCTTTAAATGTTGGAAACAACTTTCTAAGATGCTCATAGAGCTGAAGTCTATATGACAGACTGTTTTCTGACATTACCCACTTGTTGTTACCCCTATGTTGGAAAGGTCATGAATATCAGAATGGTGGCTGTCTGACAGTCAGACATTCAGCACCAAAATGAACACAGAAATTGGAGAGAGAAAGAACAGCTAAATTCTCTTCGTGGAGCTAGATGAGTAACTGCATCTCAACTCCCATTCAAGTGAATGGAACTTGAGATAACACAGCCCAGTCACGACACAGAATAGAGCTGTTCTTCCAGACTTCTCTGTGTGTAGAGTCCAGCTGATCCCTCTCTGTGCTCTGGTTAAGGTTACCTGAACTCAAACATGTGCAATTGCGGACTAGAAACAACAGACTCATGTGTGATCAGTGTGTATGGTCTGCTCACACACTGCTGACAATTGAAAGAGATTGCTTGAGCACCTTATACACTGGGTTATTGAAACAACAGCTATCACAGAGTGAACAACAATGGTCCTTGCATGTAGCCAAAGCCTGAAGAATTGTGTATGCAGCAGTTAGTGGAGTGCCTTAAAGGGGTGTTCCCACCAAGCAAGTCAGGCCCTATCATATCGAGACATGAGTGGAGCAGACGGCCGCGCATGTCCGGTCTCCTCCATCCACCTCTATGGAGCTCATGGAGATTGCCAGAGCTGACAGAGAGATGACTACAGCAGAATGGGCATGTGCTGTTTGCTCCATATATCTGACAGATCCCATCGGACCTCCCGTTCTTGTGATCTGTGGGAGTCTCATCAGTTAGATCCTATCCCTGCAATTGCACACAAGAGGGTTGGGCCCTCTTCATACACCCATTGCTAACACCCTTAATCAATGCTGGCAGACCCACATTAGCATTTAAATGCCATGGTGCATGGGTGATACCATCTTGGGATGGATCGTCATTGTGACGTCATTTGGGTGCTGGTGACAGACTATTGTGGATCCAAAGGAACATTCCTATATACTGCAATACAGTAGTATTGCAGTATATGTTTGGATCAATGATACCCCTAGGATGCAAGTAGAGGGTCTAAAAAAAAACCCAAAAAGTAAAAATATATAAATTTTTTATAGAAAAATAAAAGCTCAAATTACCCCCTTCCTTTAGAAGTGACATAAAAATAAACAAATATAATAATAAATGTGTTCCATCCAAAAATGCTCAATTTATCAAAATATGAAAAAAGTTATTTCCGGCAGTGAGCCCCTTAGATAAAAATAATAAAATCTATATAAATATGGTATCTCCATGATTGTACTAAGCCAAAGAATACAGGGGAAGTGCCATTTGGAGTACACAGTAAAAGGTGTTAAAACAGCGACAAGTGTATTTTTTTTTCAATTTCACCGCATACAAAGAATGGAATATTAAATATTATCTCTAGGAAGTACAATTTGTTACTCAGAAAACAAGCACTCATACAGCTCTGTACACAGAAAGTGGGGAGTGAAAAATTGAAATACAAAAACAAAAAAGATGTTAAAATAAATTCTTTCCCTTTTACTATTAAAGGAAATCTACCATTTGATTTCATGCATTATGAACCAAACATACCTTGAGAATTCTGTAGCTACACTGATGCAGCAGCATATCATGTTTAATCCCTGAGTTGAGTGGTTTTGCAGAAAAAACAATTATGACATTCAGAACGTTGGGAAAGCTGGATTGCTTGCTTCTTGCAGTACATAAACACATTACACGAACTGTCTGCGCTATTCCAGACA
This sequence comes from Engystomops pustulosus, assembly GCF_040894005.1. Lineage (NCBI taxonomy): Eukaryota > Metazoa > Chordata > Amphibia > Anura > Leptodactylidae > Engystomops > Engystomops pustulosus. The sequence goes on from NC_092414.1 coordinate 71,137,326, forward strand.
GGACTAATCAATTTGAGCTGAATCACTGATACACAGCAGCTGGGGGATGGTGCAGTGATTGATTACTTCTGCCTGTCAGTGATTACATCATTCTTCTGAGCAGTGTAAGAAGAGAAGCGCTAAGCCAAGCAAAGGAACAACAGGGAGTTATTATCCTAAATTGTATAATTGTTTTATAACTAAACCACTCAGCTCGGGGATTAAACAAGATATGATACAGCATTAGGGTAGCTACAGCATTCTCAAAGTACGTTTGCTTCATAATGCATCAATCAAATGGTAGGTTTTCTTTAAGAAACTGTACGTTCCTTTAAGAAGTTCCTAGAATGAGAGCAGCATTTTCTATTACATTTCAACACAGCAGACAAGTGAAGTGGTTTCAAAACTTTTCTCAGAAATTCAAGATATACAAGGTTAATTCTTTAAAAAGAGAAATGTTAAGGGCAGTTGAAAACTCACAGAAGGGCACAAGAAGCTCAGTATAATTTCAGCGGTCTTAGGGATCGTTGATCTTTATGACAACAATTCATGCCCTTTGGTTACGTTGTCAGCATTCAATTTAAACTATTTCAAAATATTTTATAAAATGTTTCAAATATCTTCTGGACAATTCTGGTGAGTAAAAATGTCATTTTGGAAAACCAAAGTGTATAATAACAGTAACAACACTGATATTTAGGAAATTGCTCCTAGTTTTCTAGCTAAATGTGCAGATCTGCAGGTCCAGATAGCACTTTTTTAGGTCACAAAAGCAGATTTTACTAGAGGGAGACACATAGATCCAGGCACCGTGACTGTAGTCATCTTCTTATTTTTGTTATCTTCCTTTGTTATTTTAAAATTAAAGAATCATAGTATCATAGTATATACTGTAAGGCTGGAAAAAGATATAAGTCCATCAAGTCCAACCTTTTTTTACCCAATGTAAACTCTTAAAATTTTTCTAATAAGCCAGGGGGATATTTCCAGCTCCCCTCAATGATGTTTTCTCACAGGCTGTTACAATGAGCAGGACAGCCCCTCCCCCCCCCCCCCGCATTTCCTGTTGCTGCTAGGTTACACAGGCAGAGGGAGGAGGGAGAGGGGGAGACATATACTTCTCATTGTGACAGCCTATGACACTGCAGCACTGAGAGGCTCTGGATACACCTACCATAGCCTCTCAGACTCATTATCATAATTGTAAAAGTTTATTTTAGCAGGAAGGAGGCCAAGGATTTCCCCCCAATTTCTGTTGCATGAAAGCTGGTGCCGCTGCGCCAAAATCCGATTGCGTGCGACACAATCTCCTGATAAATACCTGTCACAGCGGCGCAAATCCCGAAAATGTTGGGAAGTCAGATGGAAATGCGATCCACGGACCCTTAGTAAACGCTAGTCTTGATTGCAGCATGCACCTATTCTATGATGAATTGCAGGCGTCTTCATAAATTGACTCCAGTTGGGGATTGGAGTAAATTTTAAAGAGCTGTAGTGAAAATTAATAAATCCAGTAGGGCCCATTGGCTCTACCCTTTTCTTCCCCCCAACATACTCCTTTTCTGGGAACTGCTGAGGGTGCCAAAAAAAAAAGCTAAATTTTTACAGATGTGATCAAATGGAATAGAAAAATAAGCCATCCTAACAAAAATGGCGTAATAATCACACAGTATAGTTATGACTGTTGTAGCATAAAAAAAAGGTGAGCATAGCATTTCACACCCTCACTATGTCACACTACCCTATGGTGCATTGAACTTGTTTATTTTTAATAAGGATATTCCAAATTGCACCATATTTATCACAGTGGTGATGCTGGTTGATATATTTTATTAATCTTTAGGCTGTTGAGTCTAAATTTACACCATTATTATTTTGCTCCAGGCTTTTGCACAGTTTTGGTACATGTTAACCCATATCTTCTATTCTGCAAGTAACACTCCTCTCCCACGCACCAATGTTGAATGACTGTGGTGCAAGCCATGTACTCCATTGTGTTCTCCATTGCTGTAGATTTTCATCATACTTTTGTATATATTCTCAAGGCTTTTCATTTTTCTTGTTATGGGTTGGGTGTGAATATGTCTTTGTTTAATAATTACAGTTATTATACAATAAAAATTTTTCTGCTTCACTATAAGCAAATGAAATCTTAAAAAAATGAATGATTTATAGCAAGTCTTCAGGCTGAAACAATACCCCCGTCTACTCAGCTGTTCTACTATAATATATTGCATAGCAGTGTAACAAAATACTACATAAAGTACCTTTTACTTGCTCGGATGTATAGGTTTTGTCAGTGATATCTCATCTTACAATGGAAGAGTTTAATATATTAATAGGAAGATCTATATATAGAGGACTTGCTGTGGTATGGCTTCTTCTTGCACTTGTTTTAATATTATGTTGTTGCTTTTATCTTAGAAACACTTAATACTCCATAAAGCTCTCTGTAAAGGCCTATATCTGTTAGGTTTATGCTACTGGTCTGTTGGTAAATTTCCATGACTCAATAATACAATGTGTTGGTAAAAGGGTTGCTAATGAAAGCTTCACATTGAAAGCCATTCATTAACAAACTACTTTTGGTTTGCTTTGATGCTGGGTAAGATAGAAATGTAGACTGGTGGGAAGAAAGGATTAACCAGCACTCTTTATAACTCTATAAACTTTCTGAGTGTGGTGTGCTACATAAGTGTTCTGTGGGTACCGATAGAGTTAAAATTGGTAACAAGAGGCAAAAAATGTATCGTAAGGAAAGTTCCTTTCAAATATGTTATATTTCCCCCCTCATTAGGGGAGAGGGGATTTTACACCTCTTTGAAATTATACATCTACATTAGATTAATCCTAATATAAAGTAATGGTACATTTTTCAGACACTTGCAAAAGTATATCTATTTGTAATTAATTGTAATCTATTTCTAATTATTTCTATTTGCCAAGACCCATCCAGCCCACATAACATAAACATACCACATTGACTTCTCAGATTTCAGACATTAATTAGAGTTAGTGCCAGTGCTTAGCAGATGACAAAGTTGTATTATTAGGAACTGACAGAGGCAAATTGCCAGGTGCACATATATGAGCCAGAAAGCAAGCCTTCTGCTGTCTTACACTTATTACATAACATAAAGCTTTTATATAAGGTACATTATTACAGTAAGTGCCCTTCTATATAACACATTGATGAACAATCACAATCGCCCCCTAGTATATAGCCAGCCAGCCCATGCCCTCTAGCATATAGGCACCCAGTCCATGCCCCTACTATAAAGCCAGCCAGCCCAAGTCCCATAGTATATAGCCAGCCCATGCCCCCTAGTATATAGCCAGCCATCCCATGCCTCTAGTATATAGCCAACCCCTGCCCTAGTATATAGCCAGCCAGCCCATGACCCCTGGTATACAGCAAGCCCATGCCCCCTAGTATATATCCAGCCAGCCCATATCCACTAGTATATATAGCCAGCCCCAGGTATATATCCATCTAGCTCATGCCCCCCAGTATATAATCAGCCAGCCTCCTGCCCCCAATTTCCAATATGTAGCCAGCCAGCACATGCCCCCAGTATATAGCCAGTCCCCTGCCCCCAATATATAGCCAGCCACCTCATGCCCTCAGTGTATAGCCAGCAAGCTCATCCCTCCTAGTATATAGCCAGCCCATGCCCCCTAGTATACAGCCAGCCAGCTCATGCCTCCCAGTTTATAGTCAGCCAGTTCTCTGTCCTAGTGTATAGCTAGCCATCCCAAGCCCCCTAGTATATAGACAGCCCATGCCCCTAGTATATATCCAGCCAGCCCATATCCACTGGTATATATAGCCAGCCTGCCCATGACCCCAGAATACAGCCAGCTCCAAGTATATAGCCAGCTAGCTCATGCCCCCCAGTATATAGTCAGCCAGCCTCCTGCCCCCAATATATAGCCAGCCAGCACATTCCCCCAGTATATAGGCAGCCCGTGCCTCCAATATATAGTCAGCCAGCCCCCTGCCCCCAGTATTCAGCCAGCCATCTCATGGCCCCCAGTATAAAGCCAGCCCTCTGCCCTCAGTATATAGCCAGCCCCCTGCCCCCAGTATATAGCCAGCCACCTCATGCCTTCAGTGTATAGCCAGCCAGCTCATGCCTCTTAGTATATAGCCAGCCCATGTCCTCTGGTATATATAGCCAGCCTGCCCATGACCCCAGAATACAGCCAGCTCCAAGTATACAGCCAGACAGCTCATGCCCCCAGTATATACAGCCAGCCCATGCCCCCAGTATATAGCCAGCCAGCCCCCTACCCCAGTATACAGCCAGCTAGCTCATGACCCCCACTATATAGTCAGTCAGCCCTTTGCCCCCAGTATATAGCCAGCCAGCTCATGCCCCGGTATATAGCCAGCCAGTCCAAGCCCCCTAGTATATAGTATATAGCCAGCCAGCCTCTGCCCTCAGTATATCCAGCCTATTAAAAAAATAAACTCTGTACTCCCCTTTCCAAAGCGCCCTGCAGGTATTCTTTTTTCTTCCTGTGCTCCAGCAACAACAGTACCCAGCTTGCTGGCTATGCAAATATTATTACGTCAGCTGCCTGCTGACATCATTGTATGTGCATGGCCATCACACACAGTCCTGTCGCTGCCAGCGCACACGCTATGATGTCATCAAGAAGCTAATGTCATATTCATTGCTGGTGTTGTACATGGGTAGTTGGGAGACATATTTATTTGTATATTTATATCATATAGTGTATGTAGTGTGTGTATAGTAATAAGTATATCAAATGCATGTATGAAATGCATATATAGAGTATGTGTATATTTCTGTATAGCATTTATTTGTATTCTGAAGTATAATGTGCAAGATGGGGACGGATTCAAGTATAAGGGGCTCCGATCATGCGAGTCTTGTTATGCCACTCTTGGTCAATTAATTTTAGTTTGAATTTAGTTTTTTTTAATGTCTGCTTCTGGTCATTGTCATGCAGGGACACTATGTTGTCCTTTTCACACCCATAGTACTGTACTTAAGTGCAAGAAGAAATTTTTTAGGATGCTCACTATTAAACCTGGAGACCACTATTAAACTTGGTCAAGTATTCAATACCTTTGGCTGTGAGAAAACATCATCATCATCAAGCTTCATCCAGCTTCCACAATCGAATGTGACAGTTCCTTCAATTTCTCAGATCGGTAGATAGACCACTTTTGCCCTCGATTCTTCCAGAACTATTGGCACCCTTCCATTAAAATCTTATTGAACATGTTTTTTTCCATTGAGCCTTTTGTGCATTCAAATGCCATCAGCGGCTTTGTTGGCAGCATTGATTGCATGTGTTATATGTGGGGGGGAGCTGAACCCGAATCCAGGGGACCCGAAGTTTGGGGGACCAGCCCCCAAAAATGGGCTATTTATGATGATCTGTAAAAAACGGATGCCAGACTGAAGCAAGCTGTGAAATACAGACACTAATGTCTGTTTTTTTACAGCAGCTTTTGGTCACAGGTACAGGTAGCCTAAGTCACGCTGAATATATAATAGACTACAGAATACTTTTATTGGTAGATTTTTGATTTGATTCTCAGACTTCTGTGAGCTAGAATAATAGATAAGCTGTATATTGTCTTTATAGCACTTTGTTTTTTGGTTCATGCTTCTAGCCACATTGTACCCGTGTGGCTGGGAATACATAATCAGAATGCTGCATTTCAGTATTAGATTGTGCAGCCTGCAGTGTACATGGAGTGACTGAGGAACACTGAGTACCTGGCTACTAGACTTTACAATCTCATTTAGGTGATTGAGGGACGGGTAAATAGATTGGCTTGCTTAAGGTCACAGAAACTGCTTTATTAGTATTGCTCTCAAGACGTCTGCAAACATTTTGTAGAAGTGAAGAATGCTGCTATTGTCACTGTAGCAAGATTAGAAGCTAAACATCTCAATAAACATTAATTGAACCTAAAATCAGTGAAGTGCAAAGGCAATTAAACACAGGAAAGGAGGTTTGGTCCACAGATAGGAGTAAAATAGAGTTTGAACTGGGATATCTCTAAGGATGACTGCTTCATCATAGTTAGACTATGCTGAGTAAACCAATTGGCAGAAGGAGGATTGGTAAAAAACGTTATCAAAAGGGTCGTCACTTGAGGGGGTGAAGAGGGTGCAGTCACAACCGGGCCCAAGAGTCTTATGGGGTCCTTAAGAAGTCACTTTCCTACACTAAGAGTAGTACTATAAATCATACATTATAATCAGGCCTGGCATAGACTTTGCCCTGGAGCCCATCCATTTCAAGTTATGCCACTAGTTATCATGTAACTTAAACAATCCATATAATAACATAGCTTGGAGTCTTTCAGTGACTTTTAATAACCTTATAGGATGTAATTACAAAATAATATCCACCAAGCCTCTGTTTTACTGTAACCTTTGTTAGACAGACACTGATAAGTGATGTCCCCAGCTATATATGCTATATACATTTTTCTACTATGCTTAGTGATGTGGTGATTCTATGGAAAAGTTAATCTACCCACAATATATTTGTAGTAATCCGTGGCATTCCAGTATCTGCTGTCATATTAATAGTTTTAGGCAATTGCTTTATTAGAATCCAAAAATGGTGTATTCTATAAAGTGGGGATAAGTGTACGTATGAGGGTAGCCACATTCAACCACCATGGAGGCTCTCCTTTGATTGAAATTAATATCTGTAGGAGTCAGAAAGATAATGAAGTTGAATGTCTTGAGAACCAGTAGTGGCGATACTGGAGCGGTGGGGGGAGTTGTATGTACAGTTTTATTATGTCACTGCCGTCCTAGAGCACCCATTTAATGCTGTGGCCCTTTCCCATTTTTTACGTTCCTGCTCTTTACTCCCCTCCTTCCATACACCAGACTTTTTTTTGTGCTTACAGAGCCATATGAGGGCTTGTTATCTGTGCGACAAATTATACTTACTATTGTCATTAACCAATTAAGGACCAAGCCACTTTAGGGCTTTTGGACAGAGACAGATTTTTTAATTTTCCCTGTATCACTATAAGTGGTTACACCCTTCGAACGCTTTAACATATCCAGGTAATTTTGAGATTGTTTTCTTGTCACAAATAGTGCTTTAAAATAGTGGAAAAATTTGGTTGAAAATGGAAATTCTCAATGTTTAAAGTTCAAAATAGTTTGCTTTTCAGACAGATAGTCATAGCACCCCAATAACTTCATAACTAACATTTCCCAAAAGTCTGCTTTATGCTGCCATGGTTTTTCATGCATCTCCTTTTTATGTTATGGCGTATTGAATTGTGGGTGGAATTTTCACATTTTTATGAAAATCGCCTAAACCTATTTATACATCTTTCAAGTGACTTTGAGAGGGTAAAGCCCCATAAATTACCCATTATAGAAACTAATGAAACACACAGATACCTGACATATTTTTATCAACATTTTTGGAGCATTTTTTAGTTTTCTTTTTTTAATATTTTAGTCTGCCTAGTGTGCATGAACCTTTACGGAGTCTCTCTGCTGATTTGGCTCTCGGGTCTCATAACAACAGATCATGGCTACCATTGAAGTGGCTTGCATTTGACATTTAAAAGTTTAAATAGTAGGTGTTTTGGGGGAATTAATAGCATATTAATTGAAATAGATACAGTAAGTGTCAGGCATGCACTTGAGCCTTTACATTATTCTTTATTAATAGCTGATACTGAACGATATGGACAAAAAGAAATGATCAACTAATCAACCTACGTATTCTGCAAAGATCTGGTCCCCACACAGTTCTATCAATGCCAAAATAAAAATAAAGGAAAAGTATAATCTGTTATAAATATAACAGAAAAAGATATACTTCTTGGGCAATTTTTTTATAGCGACTTGACAGAATTGTGTAACGCTCTCAGGGGCACATTTATGCATTTCTGTTGGACTGACTTGCACAGGTATTTAAGAAGTGTCTGCGCTGCGACTGTGTGCCGTCGGACGGTCCAATTGATTCAGACCGTGTGCCGTATTTAACTTTCAAATTGTGTTGCACGCCCTATATTAAAGATGCACCACAAAAAAGATGGTGAACTCTGTTGGACCAGTGCGGGGAAGCGACACATCAAAGATTTCAGGCACACAATCTTAGTGAATAGCATTATAGACGGACAATGCACTTTTAGTGAATTTGAGTGACCTTGTAAGTTAATGTGCCCCTCTATGTTAAAAGTGCACCAAAAAAAGTTGGGCACACTTCCAGTAGAGTGTAGGGTGCACCAGATTAATGACCATGCCTCGATATTCAATAATCTGTCGCACACTGCACACAGAGCAGTTTGCACTACTTTTGATCAATGTAGGCCAATGTATTATCACGGATATTAATTGCATACCTTGCACTTTCACTTACTATAGAAAAGTTAACAAACCACAACACTCCATAAGGGTACAAATAGATGGTGCGACCATGAAGCGGCTGTGATGCAGTTGTGATGCGGCCAGGAACATCAATTAAGGAACGATGACAATAATTCATAGCAAAATTATCTTTTAGTGACAGTTTTGTTTTAAGAGTACATGAAACTATCACTAAACAATCATTTCGTTATGAATTATCATCACAATTCTTTAATTGTTGCGGCCGACCACATAACAAATGCAACATGGCCACTTCATGGCTGCACCGTCTATTCACACCCAGAGGATTAGTCACTGGAGAATATCATTCCACCTGTTAATGTAAGCTGGTTCTGCAGCAGCTGTGTTCAGTTTCTCTACTGTCAAAAATGGTTTTGATTAAACTAGCAATAAGCAGCTGCTAAATCCAGTCTCATTGTATTACTAGTGCAGTACAACAATTCAGTAATGTTTTTAACAAAAAGGGTAATATGAATTTTGAATTGTGATGAACCACTCCATGGTTAATAGATAAAGACCTCATGTGATTTTGATGTGATCAGCAGCTACAGAATTGGGGAAATATCCTGATTCATATTTATGTAGGATGTTGAGATTTTTCATTGCAAAGAATCCAGTGGAAGAAACTGAGGCGATTACTTCGTAGTAGGGCCTGATAATGTGTTTGACATACATACTTACAATTCCCATAAAATAACAATTCTGTTATTATTCCCCTTATCAAGCGGGTAAACAAATAAATTAAAAAAAGGAAACAAGAGGATGAGAGTATAGTACAGTATAGACCAAGAATAGAACCTTTATTAAACACAGAAATAATTAAAAACATCTAAAAACACATGTAAGGTATGTGTGACCCCCAACCACATCCAGGCACAACAATATATTGGACAACTATTTAAAAATAAAGTAAGAGTGGAAGAATGATGGTAGGGATGAAAACCCCACACATATCAGCACACTCAGCACATATTTTTCTTACTCGAGCATAAGCCGAGTTTGGGTTTTCAGCACATTTTTTGTGCTGAAAAACTAGGCTTATACTCAAGTATATATGGTAACTTGTTTTGGTTATATCTCCCTAGAAAGCTGAGAGTCTATCCATGTGCGCTTATACCCCTGTTATTTGTCTCCCTATCATCATTCTTTCTAGAGTCGACTCTTACTTGTCACAGGTGCTCCCGTGACCCATATCTCGGGTCGAGGGCTCACCTGTGACCCTTCGTCCTCGCTAGGGCAGCGCCCTCTTACCTGTCCCCGCTCCTGTCTCCGCTCCATCGGCCGTGTGTGGGCGTTCTTGGCTCCTAGGGCGTGCGCATGCCAGCTTTGAAAACAACCTTATCTAGTTGATGTGCCACTAGCCAGCTGGGCACTTTGCGACTAGTGCTGACAGATACATACTATGCAAGGCCCTATCTTCATAACGTTACTAATAAATGCCTCTCTATGACTGCTTTCATTCAATGAAGACCAAAGGGTGGCAAAAAACCCATTCTATAACATTATAGCATTATAAAATTATAGCCATAACCATCCATGAGGATGGTAGAGGATTCCAGCATAGTGAACATCAATGCCATAGGTTTTTTACTGTAATTAGAAATGACAATGGAAAAGAGTAACAAAACCTGAAGGATAATAGAGGATGGAATCCATACCCCAAACGTATGTTTCAGATCACTCCATACTTGGGGTGACACGTCGGGTACTTTGTTACTGTACGTAGGGTTTTACCTTGTCAGTAATACACTGTTAGTACAAAGTCGGGGTCCCATCCCAGTGTGTTCATGTTTTGTTTTAATTTGTACTTCACAGGGTACTAAAGTACAATAGAGAAGTACAGAGGACACTGCATACAAGTTTATTAAAGGGCCAAAGCCACTCTAATAAATGTGATTGGTAGCGGAGCTTGAAAATTCATAAAAGAAGCCTGCCCAATGATAAATATTACTACTGTCATTGTGTCAGGTTTCGGGGTCAGTGGACCCCCTGGACCACTACGGGAGATGATACTAGCCGACACCTGGGACCGGAGTCTATGTGGCACCTGGTTTTCACCAGAGCCCGCCGCAAAGCAGGATGGTCTTGCCGTGGCAGGAACAGGCACAGAGTCAGGGCAGGCGGCTGAGATGCAGAGGTTAGAGGTCAGGTCCGAGGTCAAAACACCAATACAGGCAGAACAGAGAAGTGGTACACACTGGGAATCTTTCACAGTGGCAGTGAGCGCAAAGATCCGGGAATCCAGGGAACAGCCAGGCTTTAAGGAAACCCGGGAGAGCCAGTGCCGATCAGAGTTGCGCTGGCCCTTTAAATCCTGGTGTGCCGTTGGGCTCGCACCCTAGGGAGTGGGGACGTGCGTGTAGACCAGGCCAGACAGGAGCAGAAGCATGGAGAGGTGAGTTTGCTGCTGAGGGCCGGGGGGCAGAGCCACGGGTGTGCCCGCGATCCGAGACATGGATCGTGGGGGCACCCGTGACACACTGTTCATTTTGCTCTATTTGGTTGATATTTGTGACCTGAATTGAGTTAAAGGATGATTTTTGTAGTTTGTGTGTTTTATGGTTGAAACAGTGTTTTTTAAATTATGAATATGCTGATCAATGAACCAGACAAAGGTTCCTTATGCAGTGCAGTATGGCCAATGTCCTTGTGGAAACATAGCATGTCAACTATAGATCTGTCAACTATAGATCTGTCAACAAGCCTTTGTTAATTCTCCTGGTGGTATTGCCACAACATATGAAGGGAACTGATGGCCTTTCCAAGCGGATTGAGAAACAGGACAGGTGGTGGGATTAGTCAGAAGGTCAAGTGAAAAAGAAAATAAGAGGGAAATAAAGATCCACAAGTAATAATGAGAGAAACATATACAGCCTGTAAATGTAGCCTTCAAACCTGATTTTCACCAACGGGCAGAAAGCTTTATATCCTGTGCTTGTCGCACCTCTAACTACTAGAACTGGACAGATGGAGTAGTTTAGCATGTCACACTACCCCCTGCTGTGACAAACCACCGCAGAAGCTGCTTTGTGTTTATAAACAAGACAGGTTCAACTAAACATACCGGCAGTACCACCCTAACGGCTAGCCACCAGCACAATGGCCTGTCAGATGCTGCAGACACTTGAGACAAAGTATCATGTACTTTATTATTAGTTTAAGGAGGCAGTTCCTAAGCATAGGCCATTGTTACTTGTATACAAAAATTTACAATAGGTGTGAAAAAACACTAAAGAGACTTTCTGAAAGATATTTATTGTGTACTATCAAAGCCACACGCCAAAGCATAAGTGTGATTTCTATTCACAGAAATATTGCAATATTTGGAAAAGTCACTTAATGATTAATGTTTAATGCCCATGGCCTACTTTTGTTTGCTGTAGGTATAAAGGTGCTATAGGTGTTATATACACTCACCGGCCACTTTATTAGGTACACCATGCTAGTAACGGGTTGGACCCCCTTTTGCCTTCAGAACTGCCTCAGTTCTTCGTGGCATAGATTCAACAAGGTGCTGGAAGCATTCCTCAGAGATTTTGGTCCATGTTAACATGATGGCATCACACAGTTGCCGCAGATTTTTCGGCTGCACATCCATGATGCGAATCTCCCGTTCCACCACATCCCAAAGATGCTCTATTGGATTGAGATCTGGTGACTGTGGAGGCCATTTGAGTACAGTGAACTCATTGTCATGTTCAAGAAACCAGTCTGAGATGATTCCAGCTTTATGACATGGCGCATTATCCTACTGAAAGTAGCCATCAGATGTTGGGTACATTGTGGTCATAAAGTGATGGACATGATCAGCAACAACACTCAGGTAGGCTGTGGCGTTGCAACGATGCCATGGGGCCCAAAGAGTGCCAAGAAAATATTCCCCACACCATGACACCACCACCACCAGCCTGAACCGTTGATAGAAGGCAGGATGGATCCATGCTTTCATGTTGTTGATGCCAAATTCTGACCGTACCATCCGAATGTCGCAGCAGAAATCGAGACTCATCAGACCAGGCAACGTTTTTCCAATCTTCTACTGTCCAATTTCGATGAGCTTGTGCAAATTGTAGCCTCAGATTCCTGTTCTTAGCTGAAAGGAGTGGCACCCGTTGTGGTCTTCTGCTGCTGTAGCCCATCTGCCTCAAAGTTTGACATACTGCACGTTCAGAGATGCTCTTCTGCCTACCTTGGTTGTAACGGGTGGCGATTTGAGTCACTGTTGCCTTTCTATCAGCTCGAACCAGTCTGCCCATTCTTCTCTGACCTCTGGCATCAACCAGGTATTTCCGCCCACAGAACTGCCGCTCACTGGATGTTTTTTCTTATTCGGACCATTCTCTGTAAACCCTAGAGATGGTTGTGCGTGAAAATCCCAGTAGATCAGCAGTTTCTGAAATACTCAGACCAGCCCTTCTGGCACCAACAACCATGCCACGTTCAAAGGCATCAAATCACCTTTCTTCCCCATACTGATGCTCGGTTTGAACTGCAGGAGATTGCCTTGACCATGTCTACATGCCTAAATGCACTGAGTTGCCGCCATGTGATTAGCTGATTAGAAATTAAGAGTTAACGAGCAGTTGGACAGGTGTACCTAATAAAGTGACCAGTGAGTGTATATATAATTATACAAACAGTCCCTCCAAGATTTTGATTGAAGAAAAATGGCAGCACTCCGAGATAACTTGTGAAACAAGGAGGTACTGATTCATTCCAACAAGTGTCAAGCTACGATTCGGATCCTATGGCCTGGAGCCTTCTTAAAGCTAGAAGAAGGCTCCAGGCCATAGAAGCCCTACGTAGCTTGGAACATGTTGGAATAAATCAGTACCTTGTTTCACAAGTTATCTCGGAGTGCTGCCATTTTTCTTATATATATATATATATATATATATATATATATATATAATATATATATATATAGTATTATACAGATTCTCTAAAGTGCATTGCCTTACTAGTTATAAATATTATAAATATTATAATATAATAATATTATACATGTTATAAATATTACTCATTGCTTAATAATACTTGAAAGGAAATCTATCATCAAAATCAAGCATGAATAAACCTGGGACACTTACTCAGAGGCAATGTGACTGTGGTGACTGTAGCCATGACCTCCTTTCTTCTAAAATCAACTTTTATAATTACGCTCATGAGCCTGAAGACCTCTGTTAAGTGTTTCCCTGCAGAGTCACAGGCTGTTACAATGAGCAGGGAAGGTCTCCCCCCCCTGCACTTCTTGCTGCTGCTAGATTACACAGGCATAGGAAGGAGGGTGAGAGCAGGGGGATGTGTGAGACATGTACTGCTCATTGTAACTTCATGTGAAGCTGCAGCACTGAAGGGACCTTCAGATTCATTAGTATAAAAAGCATAAACTTAATTTTAGAAGGAAGGAAGCCATGGGTAACAAATACAATAAGATTACCATATTCACAATACCTGAAACTTATGAATGTGTGTTCCTGGTTTATCATGCTAGATTTTGATTTTGATTTTTTGCAACAAGTTTTCCATCAATGACATTCATTTAGTATTTCGTGCTGACATTTACGTGTATCTTGATTGTATTTTGTTGTGTTTTATAGTATTTTCTTTTGTACAGTTGTGTTCAACTTTATGTTTCTATACAGTAGAAGCTAAAGGATCGAACATATACTGACAAATTGTATGCCACATTTGTCAGTTACAGCTGATGGGCACTTTAACATAGGCTCCCATAAAAAAACTACATGTGTTTGTCATTCTATTGAACTGGTAAACTATACAGCTGTACTAATCATAAATATGTTTGGCCATTAAATTCTAGAGGAACATTTGGGCTAATGGGGGTCATTTACTAAGGGCCCGATTCGCGTTTTCCCGACGTGTTACCCGAATATTTCCGATTTGCGCCGATTGTACCTGAATTGCCTCGGGATTTTGGCGCACGCGATCGGATTGTGGCGCATCGGCGCTGGCATGCGCGCGACGGAAATCGGGGGGCGTGGCCGAACGAAAACCCGACGTATTCGGAAAAACCGCCGCATTTAAAAACCGAAAAAGTGTCGCTCGGGAAGCGCTTACCTTCACCTGGTCCGAGGTGGTGCATTCCGGCGCATTGAGATGATTTTCAGCGCAGCAGCGCCACCTGGTGGACGGCGGAGGAACTACCTTCACAAATCCCCGCCGGACCCGAATCCTGTGCAGAGAATGCGCCGCTGGATCGCGAATGGGCCGGGTAAGTAAATGTGCCCCAATGTGTTTGCATTACCCAAAATGCTTCTCCTGAATTTTCCGCTCCATTTTGACAGATTGGGGCAGATTTACTTACCCAGTCCATTCGCGATCCAGCCATTCGGGTCCGGACGGGATTCATCAAGGCAGTTCCTCCGACTTTCACCAGGTGGCGCTGCTGCGCTGAAGTTCCCTGAAATGCACTGAAGTTCACGATCCTATCCTGGATGAAGGTAAGTGCAAGCTCCGCGACACAATTTCCTTTTTTTAAATGCGGCGGTTTTTCCGAATCCGTTGGGTTTTTGTTCGGCCACGCCCCCCGATTTCCGTTGCGTGCATGCCGGTGCCGATGCGCCACAATCCGATCGCGTGCGTCAAAATCCCGGGGCAATTCAGGTACAATCGGCGCAAATCGGAAATATTCGGGTAACACGTCGGGAAAACGCGATTGGGCCCTTAGTAAATGACCCCCATTGTTGTAAGATACCACAATCTTCTACATATACCAAAAAGCAATACAAGCAAAGAGTAGTAAGAGAGGTATCACATCCTTTTACCACTTGTTGCATAGTAAATCTTCTTCCCTGTGGATATCAGGCTACATTTTTTGATGCACGGAAACCTGGAGTGTATCTCTGCTATCACTGACAGTCTAGTTTCAGCATTGTGGCAGGGAAATAAAATCCTCCTTCATTGGGTCACCATAGAAACTCATGGCATCATACCGACATCATGGGGTTTCTGTTTTCATGTGGTAAAGGGGTGAATAGCAAAGAGTTGCCATCTGCCAGTTACATCACTGCCATCAGTCAATTATATACAGAGAAGACAGGATGCACATCTGATATCTTTCCTAAATCCTTCAATCTAAACCAAAAATGATAAATATTAAAAAATACAGTAGCAAAAAAATGGCCACTTTTTGGGGAAAAAGCTAAATAAATAATAATACCGCTCACTGTACAAGATATTACCAATTATTGTAACAATGCCAGGCATATCATTTCTTCATCCAGAACTCCAAGCACATGTTTGGCAGACTGCACACCTCTCTTAGAAGCTTAGCAATCCTTAGAACAGAATTGTTGGGCTTGTAATGGCAGACTGGATTTCCCATTCATTAGAATACTTGACTGTAAATCAGTGAGTTCCCCTAATATTAAAGAAGTTTTGTAATACCTGGAATATTCCCCTCCCTGCCATTTCATCAGCCAAAGAAGACTGAAGGAGAGTACTGCCAATAGAAAGTCAGAGGAATTTAGCTATTCAATTTTATTACTTTATTATATTCTTCCCCTTGAGCAAATTTGGCCTGATCTCAGAAAATCCCTTAAATCTTAATGGCTTCTTAAGAGCACAATAAGTCGTTACCTATTTATCTGCTACATATAGGCAAATACATACATGAATAGACATGCATTTTCCTGCAGCCCTCTTCTTCCAGTCCCATACACCAGGAGTGTAACTACCGCAGTAGCAGCCATAGTAGCTACTATAGGACCCACAGGGTAGGGGGGCCTATCCAGAGAGTGCTGAGTTCATGGTAGATGGAAGACCACCTCAATGCGCTGCCACTGTAGATGCTGAGCACCAGACATGTACAGTATTACATCATATGGAAGTCATTCCATCCATCCCTTCCTGTTATGGCTACTATAATCTGCAACAGCTTCCGGGTTAGTGAAGAAGTCGTGTCAGCGAGGAGAGGAGGAAGAGCTCCTAGCACAGTATTCTGAATAGCAGAATGAGATGAAAGTTACCAGCTTGCTGTGTGTGCTGTGTTCTGTCTTCCTCCTCCCCAGCTGTTTCTTCCTTATACTCCTGTCCAGACCCCTTCACTGGCATCCAGGGATTGAGAAATGAGTTGGATCTTATATCTACCTGCAATACACACTATGTAAGTGCTTGTATAGATAGAAAAGATGTTCAGAAGATAGTGTATAGAACAGAACTGCCAATAGAAAGTCAGAGGAATTTAACTACTGAATTTTATTACTTTATTATATTCTTCCCCCTTGAGCAAATTTGGCCTGATCTCAGAAATTTCCTTTAATCAAAATAGCTCCTTAAGAGGACAATACTTGGTTACCTATTTAACTATGAGTATGAGTTTATTACATAGTATGGTGTGTAGTACGGTAGTTACTAGTGTGTGAAAGTGTATAAATATGTGTGTGCGTGTATAAACGTTTGTGTGTGATTATATACATGAGCAGGGCCGGATTAAGGGTGGTGGGGGCCCCTGGGCGCAAGCTGGTGGGGGCCCTTCCAACAATGATTTTGGAGGTTAGTAGCCTGCCAGCCCCCCTGTAGTATATAGCCTGCCAGCCCCCCTGTAGTATATAGCCTGCCAGCCCCCTGTAGTATATAGCCTGCCAGCCCCCTATACCTGTATGCTAATTACCCAACAAATATACTACCAACAAATATTGATAGTATATAGCGTGCCAGCCCCCTGTAGTATATAGCCTGCCAGCCCCCTGTAGTATAAAGCCACCAGACCCCTGTAGTATAAAGCCACCAGCCCCTGTAGACTATAGCCACCAGTCCCCTGTAGAAAATGGCGATCTTGGTGATCTCCCCCAGCGAAGGCAGCTGTGTCTCACTGACACAGCTGTCATCCTAGACCCCTATGTGCATTGCGAGCGGCCGCCGGCCGCTGCGTATTGTGCACAGAGACACAGAGCTGAGCTAAGTCGCTGACTGTCCGAAACTGGTGGGGGCCCCTTAAAAAGTGATGTCCGAAAGTGGTGGGGGCCCCGGGGCTCGAGCGCGATGAGCCCCTCCTTTAATCTGGCCCTGTACATGAGTGTACTTTGCATTGCATGAGTATATTAGGTTGGTTTGCCATCAATGTTGCACAATCTTTCAGGATCTATACAGGCAGCAAAATACATATTTTGTTTAAACAATGGAAATGGATGTCAATTAGCATGTCAGCAGTCAACAGGACACTGACAGTAAGTAAGGCTGGTGACATTTTGCATAGTGGCTGCGGTTTTGCCACAACAGATAACTGGCAGTGATTCACATTAACGACAAAGTGGATGTCTGAAACAATTCAGCAATTTTGCACCGACTTGTTTTTACCACACCCCCAAATCTGTACATGCTACGCCTATTTGTAATACATGATAATATTGTCAGATACAATATTTTACTCATGGTGGGAAAACAACCTGACAGGTTATAGATTATTGGAAAGAGGTGCTAAACTTGGCCTTGCCCCAGATAAAGGAGAACCTAGCTACATCATTTTAGGTTTTATGGGTCCAGTTTCAGGTCCAGTGGTGGGTGCTAACAGCGACTCTGCTATTAGCTAATTTGCAATGGATATTGACAGTAATGTCAAGTAATCCCTGGGCCTAATGATTGATTTACATAATAGCTGACAGTCTGGCCATTGTCATAGTATCATATGGAGGAGTCAGTGCACATGACTGTTGTTTTTGACTATGCTGTCTGTTCTGTAAGAAACGAAAGTCCAGCTCACCACCACAGCCACAAATCCTTGGGTGCACGGAGAGACACGTCAACCCCTCAGCATACAATTGGAAGGATACTCCAGGACATCCATGGGATAAGTAAAATCACTTGCAGTTTATTGATTCCATTTAAAAAAGTACATGTAACATCACTTCATGGATAAGGACGCAGCAACACCAATACGTTTAGTCCCGAGGGACTTTGCCATGTTTCAACTAATAGCCATGGTCCCATGTATTTCTACAGGCTCATGTACATGACTGTGGTTTCCATGGCCCCACGTATGAGCCGACTTTCTGAGCCACAAAACTCAAAGTGGATCCTAATTCTGTCCGTATTTGCGGCCCAAGAGCAGTGTCTGCGCATGCGCACTGTCCATATGCGTTGCAACTAGAAGTAGCTGAGATACGCAAACTACTTCCTAATTGCAATGCGTATGGAGGGTGCACATGCGCAGATCGCTGGGGCGCATCAAGTCACCAAGCAGCTCACTGTGCATGACAGAGGGTTTAGCACAGGGTGGATGTGGGAAGGGGAAGAATTGAATATTGACGAGTGGGGGGAGAGCGGAACCTGTATGCTAATTACCCAACAAATATTGCTATTTGAAATTAGGCACCCCCCACCCCTCCTTCATTTCAGCAGGAGACTCGTTGGCAGGGAGCCAGGTAGACTTTATCATTGGATAGTGCATGAACGGAAGGCAACTAAGGTATGATAATAACATGTATGGAATGTACTTATCAGTGCATATTAGAATCTGTCACCACTGAAGTTTAGCCTTCTGGTAACAGGTCCCTTTAATGAGGACTGTTTTAGACATTTAAAATCCTACAAACAAAGTAAAAGTCATATTCCAGGCTGCAAAAACTCCTCTTCCAAAATTCATGTAGTTTACCAGGTCTAGAAACAAGATTCCAGTACTGGGAAAGGAGAAAAGTTTGCTACACTAAAAGTAGCTTAGAACCTTTAAAGGGAACCTACCACCACGAATCTACCTATAAAAGTAGATCGGGTGGTAGGTGGATCAATAGGACGTGACGCCCCTGCACTTTTTTGATAACTTTAATACTGGTAACATGTAAATTTTGTTAAGAGGCTACTGGGGCATGGAGTAGCCGGAGGTGAGGTTACACGGCGTGGCTACTCTACGCCCCAGTGGCGTTGCCCCTACCTGAAATCTTCGGAGCGCAGCTCCTCGTAGCTACATGCCCTTGTCCGACGAACCTGCCGTGTGTGCATGAAGATTGCAGGTTCGTCGGACGAGGACACGCAGCTAAGAGGAGCTGTGCAAGGAGTAGCCACGCCGTGTAACCTCAGCCCCGGCTACTCCATGCCCCAGTAGCCTCTTAGCAAAATTTACATAATACAAGTATTAAAGTTATCAAAACAGTGCGGGACGTGAGGATTAGCCCTTAAAAGGGCTATCCTCACGTCCTATTGATCCACCTACTACCCAATCTAATTTTATAGGTAGATTCATGGTGGTAGGCTTCCTTTAAGATCCTTCCAGGAAATCCTACATATACACATGATTATTTTTTTCTCAATCTGAGGCTCATAAAAAGTTATGGTCTTTTTCCTATATTTTATATGTAATTATGACTACTTTCAGCAAGAAGTTAGCTATTTATGGCTGGCTTTGGTTTGCAGATCAGACTGGACCTTGCTAATGTAAAGACCATTCCCTAGCATTCTTGTACACATTAGGTTTCAGCACACCCTTTTTATTGTTGACAAACACCATAGTTACTTTATCCAGGGTCAGGTAATGTATGTTTGCCTCTGACCACTTGGTTATTACAAATTTCATTGTAAGATGTTGTATGACTGCTCAGACGGTTGTGTCAAGAGGTTCTGCAGCAGCTGAGGTGTGACATACAGAGCACCCTGTAAATCAATGTGGAATGTAATATATAATACAGGCGGTCCCCTATTTAAGAACACTCGACTTACATACGTCCCCTAGTTAAAAACAGACCACTGGATATTGGTAATTTATTGTACTTTAGTCCTAGGCTACAATAATCAGCTGTAACAGTTATCACAGGTGTCTGTAATGAAGATTTATTGTTAATCCTGATTCTAATGACAACCCAAAATATTTTAAATCCAATTGTCACAGAGACCAAAAAAGTTCTGGCTGAATTACAATGATAAAATATACAGTTCCGACTTACATACAAATTCAACTTAAGAACAAACCTACAGACCCTATCTTGTATGTAACCTGGGGGCCTGTATTGTGCTGCAATGTATTAAGTAAGTGCTTAGTTGGTCATTACTAAGAGGTTCTGGAGAAACAGATTTATTAGATAGGATGAACCCTATAATGTATTCTGCTATTTATTATATCACTAATGTGCTTCAATGTTGACTGCTGAATTCAGTCATCACAAAGAGGTTCTGCAGCAGCTGAGCTTTGAAAATCAGAGACCCCTATAATGTATTATGTGAAATATAACAACTACTGTATTCCTCAGCACATTATATGATTGCAGTTTTGGTCATCTCTAAGAAGTTCTGCAGCAACTGAGGCATTGTGCAAATGATCATATAACTACCATGCTACTAAATTGATAACAACTGCTGAGCCACTAATCTCAAAGAGGTACTGCAGCAGCTGAGTTGTTCCAAAAATCCTGTGATGTAGTGTGCAATACATTTTATAGCTACTGCAGTCATGTCTAAGAGGTTCTGCCGCGGCTGTGATCCCAATATTCACAATATTATTTATCTGTATATATGTACCGTGCTGCAGTGTATTATATAACTTCTGAGCCGCTCATCTCTAAGAGGTTCTGAGGCGGCTGTGATCCCTATATTCCCAATATTATTTATCTGTATATATGTACTATGCTGCAGTGTATTATATAACTGCCGATCATCTCTAAGAGGTTCTGAGGTGGCACCTACCAAGGACCCTCTAATGTGTTGTGCAATGTATTATATAAGCTCCATGCACAGTGTGTTACACAACTGCTGAGAAGGTAATTTTCGTAGAGGTTCTGCAGTAGCTGAGATGAGAGATACCAAGAAGTCCATGCTGTATTATACAACTACTATGCTGCAGTGTGTTACATAACCGCTCATCTCTAAGAGGTTCTGCTGCAGCTGAGGTGGGGAATACCAAAGAATTCTATTGTGTAATACATTGTATATAACTAATATGATACAGTGTATGATAGTGTGGTCATATCAAAAGAGGTTCTGCAGCAGCATCTGAAGTTTGACATCCCCTAAAATATACAGTGTAGTAGTACTGTATTAGACAGGTGCAGGGCTGGGGTGGGCACCCTGGTGGTGGCAGAGGGGTCCGGTGCCCTGTTGCTGCTGTGCCTCCCCTCTGCCGGTCCTCCCGCCTCCCTCTCCTCCTCCTCCTTCTCTCTGAGCTCTCTAGTCTCCTCTCAGCCTGGGAGCTGCACTCGCTGAAGATGGCGGACTGCAGCACACTGCTGGATGAAGCGCTGGAGTCATTCGTGTTTAGTTACCTGACTGACAGCCCGGTAAGAGCAGCTCTCCCCGGGCACAGGTCGGGCACCTGACGTCGGGCAGTGGCTGGCGCTGGCACTTGGTGCATTGCTAGTGAATGACAGGTGGAGTTGCCCATTTTTCTGCGGGCACCCCGTTAGTGCACCCTGCTCTGCAGCTGCTTCACGTGTACATTTTCCATTCTGGCACTTTTTACCACTTGGTCAGACCCCTCAGCGCCCCACAACGTGACGGGCATGCATTGGCACCCCATATTCTGGGGGAGCAACTCAATGCAGCATGCTCCTCCAGTGCCCTCTATATGCCGGGCGCCCCACTTCTCCCTTCCCTCACGTGTCCCTCTCTGTGCCCCCCACGTGCAGCCCGCACCCCAGTGCATTCTACCTGCTGGCACGGAGGTGCCCGCACAGGCTGTCATAGGCTTCATTCATTCCCGGTGCTCTTACACGTGGAGCGCACCGCGGGCGCATGGTGCCCACACACTGTGTGCCAGCAGTGAGCACCGGGTGCCCGCTTACCCATGCGGTGTGAGCAGGATGTAGCATGCGGTGCTGGAGGGGGCGTGTAGCCGGCCTCTGCCTATAGCAGCCTATACTAGCGCTCACTTTTACAATCTCGTGTCCATGTGGCACACACTGCCAGGCAGGGCTGTGGGCATCTGGGCTCCGCTGCAGTTATGTCATTTCACATTGATACTCCCTGCCTAGTGTGTAGATGTACAGCAGGATGTGCAGTGCTAATCTGCTGCTATTGTTACTTTGTTCTAAGTGGCTTCCTCTGTGCAGGGCATCCTCATCATATGGTGATCAATCCTAAAACTATCCATCCATGCCAGCACCTGCTGCAAAGAAATCTTAGAATATTGGGAGATCTCCTTAAAATAGCGTAATCCGTAATAAATATGGCGCTTTGTTACTTGTATACCACGTTAAGGTGTGACTATAAATTTGATAATGTATGAATATAATAACATACGTTTGTGATATTGGCAATGCTCTTTTGTCTGCTTCATTGTATGTTCCATTTTTATTGCCTATGACCATGTGCTCTAGGAGTGTAATACAAGATGTGTGTATCCACTGTGTATCATATTACCATCCCGCTATTCCCAAAGTACAAGCGCAGAACAGATAAATCTGACTATTTGGTGAAACTCATCCCAATAGTTTACATAGGGTTGGAAGTTTATCTGCTGAGTGATCTTTATTCATGGGGTAAAATGTCTCATTGTAACGCGTTATGAAAACGTAAAGCCAAACCTGATGCGGCCACCTTCACTTTCATTGACTGTAGTGATGGCCGTGCTATCCTGTGATCACTGGCTACTTGATATGTATTCTATCCAAAATTGCAGCAGAAAATGCTTCAGCTCAGCTACCCATGCCCATAACATGTCAAGCTGCTGCAGGTAGATGTGAGGGCACAGCCACCCAGTGCTCTGTCTACGGTGCTCTTCTGTGCCCATTGTCCACAGCAGCATTTTGTGTTCTGTGAGTCATAGCCCTGTCAGTTTCATAACATCCCTACATAATGGTTACAGAGCAGGGCTGAGCTGGGCATGTGTGAGTGTGATGCAGCCAGCTCCAGGCTATTATTCCAGGCTTTGAAATCCTGCTATATTGACATGTAGAATGGATAATGACATGATGGCATGAATCATCTCCAGCGAGTCTGCAGCAGTAGGTTCCAGGTAGTATCTTACTCAGTCTAGATTGATCAGTCCCCCACAGTGATGCTTGGCATTTACACATAGTATTTGTTTGGATAAGAGACACGTATTGGCTAATTCACACTATGTCGCTTTCTAAAGCAGTGCCAGATATGGTAAACTTCAAAGCTTGACATAAGAACTGTGGTACGGTAATGTCTTTTATCTGTATAGGTTGCTATAGCAAGATGCCTTTGGATCTGAAACTTAAATCTCATTGTAAAGCAACAGTGAAACTCTTACCCAAATCTTGGTGCCCATAGTTCTATACACCTATATGTAACCCCACCTTATCCCATTTGTTGAAAATAGCTTACCCTTTTAATTGCATTAACAATCAATACATGGTTGATATAAAGTTCAGACAGATATCGAGATCCATTGGATATTTGGCTCCTGGAATTTTAGACCTATACAATACATATATAATTTTAACATTTGGCTTGTAGTTTAGGGCCAATATGAGTCTCGATGTCTTCTTAATGTTGATATTAGTTAAATAATTGTCTGGATATACCACCTACTGATAGGAGTGGGGTGGTGGCCATTAGATTGACCATTGGTCATACATCCATCATTATTTTGTCTGCTTGTGGTTTTCAATTCTATTTGCTCCCTATCTCATAGACATAGACCATCAACCTAGACATCCAGATCATATAGAATACGTCACAATTAATAACCCTTGCTGTGACTTGTGGGGCCACAGTTGGTATTTCTTCATTAGAATCTGCCAGACAAGACATGTCATAATGTGGCACACATTGCACAATATTGTGTGCCTGCCCTCAGTATGAAGGACCTAAGGATCCCTCCCTCCATTCAAAGATTACGATGAACAAAGGTTATGAAGTATCTTGTGAAGCAAGAAGTCTCGTGAACATCACTAGTACTATGAAAATGTAAGAACTGGATTAGATTACTGAACAGTGAAATGGAGATTACTGGCGTTGTCAGTGGTAATACTGGTTTGCTTAAAGGCTCACTGATGTGATTATCCGGGAAGGAAATATGTAAAAAACGTTTCCCAGGGTGGGATAAGGAATACTTTGCCTCAGTGCTACCTTGAAAGGCAGCTCCCTATACATGAAGCATGATTTACAAGAAGCCTAGTGAAAATAGAGATTTTTGGGGTTAAAGTCAGGCCTTTTTAGATTGTATATTTTTTTTTATGCTTATAAATTTATTCCATTTCCATATTTACCGCCTTTTGTGTAGGCTCCAAGCATGTTCTTTATTGCTTTTCTGCCCCACAGGCTACAGCCACATGAAATAAGATTAGAAATATAACCCGGTATGTTAATCCCTTCACTGGTCTGACTGAATGGATGTTGCAAAAGTGATTAAATAGTCTAAGCCGCTGGTAAAATATTATCCAGCGCGCTTGTGTGGTCAGCAGTTGGTTGGTACTAGTTAGGTGCTGGAGTGGCGTGTGCTTGTTCTCTATGTAGTCTCTGATGCAACTACGTGTAAGGCTTCCTGGAGCAGTCACATGCTTTGTAAATTATAAATGGAAGGCGTATGCCCTGACTGCTGCTGACGTCCCTCCTTACTACCTCACCAGCCCCCTTTACTCCCGCCCCGTGGCCTGCCTCCTCCTTACTACTGTATGACGAGTGAATGGAGCAAAGTCTGCTTGAAGCATGTTTCTCTATGAGATGAAGGCTTACCAGCAGAGTGCCTCCCCCTGTCTGTCTCTTCCTCTCTAACATGTGCTCTGAAGTAAAGAATTTACACATTTCAGAAATTTGTGCCTGAAATTAAATTCTACCAATTTGGATACCACTCTGTTTGGATTTCTGCAAGCCCTTTTAAAACACAAATCTACTACACGTTGAGTAATTTATTGAGCATTTTTTTTTTGGCCGCCAACATATTCTGATTTTTGTTAGTGAACTTTATTGAATACAATCTGAGTAGACGACAGCATTTTAGAAGAATTTGTTTGAAAAAGTTTTTACAAGTTCGAGTTAACAAGTGTGGTGATAACGCTAAACTTGCTGATGGGGGCAATAAATCCATTTTGTGTACTTATATGGCACTATCGCGCAGGTTAATTGACGTGTTTACGCCTGTAATTCTCTGTAGTCACCCAGATGCCATTGAAATCCGATTTGTATGCTATGCCTGGAATAAAAAGCTCATGATTCCAGGCACTTGTAGATGTCTGAGTGGAAATCTAGTTTTTTAACCTTCAGTACACATTGTAAGTTACCTCAGTGGCATAGAGTTCATTAAGAACTGATTAACCAGTACATATTCCAGAGTGCGGAGCATACATTTATCAGGAGCTAGATACCACCGTACTAGGCATTTGGACGCTATGTCAACCCTTTTTAATTACTTTACAAGTAGAGTAGTGATAATGCAGACCTGCGGGCGCTGGTTAACCTGTAACAGAATTGGAGTAAGCTTGTAAGTCTGCTGAAGGGATTTACATTGTATTTCTCTAAATCTCTTTGGAGTTTATTAGTAGGAGGCTGGGGCTCCAGGGCTTATTATTCAGGACATTCTTTGGAGATGTTTTCTTGTATACTTGAAGTGGTTTCTGCAGATTGTATGAAACGTTGGCCATGGTTTAAATTGCTGTGATTTGCATATTGAGGGCTTACTAGGCCATTTTGTATGTGGGAGTGTGTTTAGTACCTAAAATGAGATGGAAGTGAAAAATATTAATAGTTTAGTTAATATGAAGGTATAGTCTAATTTGGGGGAAAAAGTGAAAACCAATGACCTTTACAAAGAATTGCAATCCATATTGGATGCCAGCTGCCATTGTCTTTCTGGATATTCCCAGCACTTCCAGTGTTTTTCTTCATCTGTTTCCTACTGAGGAGATAAACAAAGAATAGATCAACATGCAGAAAGAATAAGTAATTTTCACCATCTCCATGTAATTGGCAGCACCCCAGCCTCCTGCTGCTTGCTTCACAGAATGTGACAGAACTGCAGAGATTTATTAGGCTCCAGAACTGATAGGAATTGCCACATTTTCCACCATTGCTTATGAAGTAATAAAGTTTCTAATTTAGTTTGTGTCTGTGATATTTTTTTTTTAACTGTTAACTAAAAAAATGGAACTATTTCAGTGATTACAACTGGTGTGTTAGCATTTCACTTGGCTCGCAAAACAGTAAATTGAGTTGCCTGAAAATACCTGCTCATGTATGTAAATACGCATGACCGAAAGCCAAGCATCAATCATGGCATCAATCTTTCTCTGGTATTAACTAGTTTGCATATACTGTGGGTAAGCAAACAGTAGGGATGGTTGGAGACAACTTGAAATCTTTTCATGGAATTTTCTTTGGTAATGGAATAAACCTTTATCAAAGGAAAGTGACAGGTTTATCAGATTACAATGTGTTAGTAACCCCAATGCTTTCCAGGAATGTGCTGAATATTAGGTAAACCATCTCTTCTTGGTGACCAGTGATGCCAAGACACTTAATGTCCTTTATAATCTGGGTATAATGACACTTGGTGTTTTAAGTATTTACTAAAAATAGCTAATTCTAATGGGCATTGTTCTGCTTCAGCTCTGCTTTGGAGTGCTTCAGCACTGGCACATTCTGTAAGAACACTGTAAGGAGCCTGGACATCTATGGACACCTTTGTCATGGGAATAAATTACTTTTACATACTTAAAATATGGAAAATACAGTTGCACATAGTTACAGGTACAGTAATCTGCCCTTACTGAAGACTTGGGTGTTGTCCTTCTGTTACATTTTATCTCTCGCTGGGCTCCTGTGAACATGGAGAATGACACTAGCCAGTAGCTTTCCATTTTTCTATCTATAAGCAGAATGGCTGCTAGTTAATTACTGGAGATGCATAGATTCTACAACATCCACATTTAGAAAAAATGTAAATGAAAACTATTCCGAAAGGTTTTTCACCGCTGCATTTAAAGGACATCTACCACCAGGATGAAGGATTGTAAACCAAGCACACTGACATACTGGTGTGTGCCTCCTCTATCAGGATCTTCTCTGCCCTAACCTTCCTGTGTCTTGCTCTTTACAAAAAGTATTTTTTTTAAATTATGAAAATGAACCTGAGGCACTCCGGGCTCCATATGTGTTAATGGGGCTTGGAGCCCCTTAGGTTAATTTGCGTAATTTTGAAGCTTTTTTTTTTTCTTAAAAACCAGGGCGTAAAAATCTACAAGAAAAGTGGATTCTGCCAGTATGTCAGTGTGCTTTTTTTATAATCCTTGATCCTGGTGGTCGATGTCCTTTAGGAAACAAATAAACAATATTACAGTCCGTGCAATAATATGAAGAACTTATAATACATACTTATAATGTTATTGCTTTGCTGTGACTCCATATATGGTGCAGTCCATCTGCACTTCCCCCTTTACTTATCTTGGAGGAGTCCATTCAGATGACCTTGTTTATTGTTAAAACATGGGAAATATGTCATAAGCGTGATCCACAAAAGAAACAAAGTGTTGTCTATAAATAACACTCTTTACAAAGACACATAATATATCACTGATGTAGCAGCACAGGAGCAGTGTATTGAGCGATATATCATAATGCAGACAAGCAGTAGCAACCAATTTATCCTGCATACAATTTAGTAGTGAATGGTAAGTTAGATTGTATATGTATATAACTATATTATGGTGAAGGGGATAGTGGACAGCTTTTGGACACTATACTATTTGGTGGCCCTATAAGATTATAGATTGTTGATACACCCCCCCCCCCTTCCCCAAGCTTCAAGGTCGCTGTTGACAAGTATCTAATATTTAATACCCTTAATCCAGGAATACACATCAGAAAGACTGAATGTTTGATACAGGATTAAAAGTAA
Organism: Engystomops pustulosus; assembly: GCF_040894005.1. Taxonomy (NCBI): domain Eukaryota; kingdom Metazoa; phylum Chordata; class Amphibia; order Anura; family Leptodactylidae; genus Engystomops; species Engystomops pustulosus. The sequence goes on from NC_092414.1 coordinate 71,165,445, forward strand.
CTCTCAGAGGAATAGAAAATTAGGCATATGAATCCTTCACGTGCCAATGACTGCCATCTGGGGTGTGTTGGGCTGCCTCCAGCCACATTAGCTTGTGGTCCATTTTGGCAAAACGGTTTTTTTCAGGTCATGTTAACCTAATTTTCTAAATTAACCTTCTAATATTTCCACTCCAATTTAGATAACTGTTAGATATTCACTATTAGCCATACATTTGCATGAACAATGTTTGCTAAATGAGAAGAGTCAACTTGTAGCAGAGTAAAGATCTTCTTTTCTTTACTGTCCTGCCTCGTCCAGTCATCACCTTCATTACTGGTCAACCATATGGTTACATCCAGGGACAAGCTTGTCTGAGTTGTGGCTGCACCATAGTCACTCCATGTGGACCCAGCGTTACACGTCACGTGTCTGAGAAGGTGACAACTTTATCAAGGAGTGACTGAACCTTGGATGCTTTACTCTTTACTGGAGCCCAGTGCCAATTACTCTGAGACAAAGTGTAGAAGCCATGTGTACAAGTCTTGATATGCTATTGACACGAGATTAGTTACTGAAGCTTTTTTCCTGATGTCTGCACATTTTAATCAGTGTCCCTGGAAGTGTTGAATATTTCGCGGAAGACCTGAGTCTTGTAAACTACAAGCTGTTGCTTCCACAATGAACTCCTTGACATTTACGTATATGTGTTCTTTTTAAGGCTGGAGCTTGGAGAGCGAGCGTGGAGAACACAATGATTTTGAACTTTACCGACACTTTCTAAATCCTTTGGTAAAATAATTGGAATTGGCTCAGTGCATGAAAGGATTTGTAAAGTTTGCTGCAATTCTTGAACTTTGCCACCAGTGACCATAAAACACATTCCAAAGCATTTCATGAAAGTCACATTTAGTAATATATTATATCCCCTTAGTTACTTTCTCTCTTGTGTGGCACATTCTAAGCGTCACTGCAAAATGCCATTAGAGTTCTTCGCCTCTGGGTGGCGCTTCCAACATGAAACCATTTTATCTGACATTTTACCTTGATTAATTTCCATTTCGGGTGCAGTTAAATGTTTATTGTATGTATGGACTTTAACCCTGCGGATCTGGAATGGCTTACTCTGACTATATAGTGGGGCAGATTTATCAAGCTTTCTAAAAGTCAGAATATTCTTAGTTGCCAATGGCAAACAATCACAGCTCCCCTTTAAAATATTCATGAGCACTGTTAAAATGAAAGCTGAGCTGTAATTGGTTGCCATGGACAACTAAGAATATTCTGACAGCTTAATAAACTGCCCCATTGTGTTAGCCATAGGTATCATGCCAATACCATGTGCATTGTAATCACTGAAGACAGATGCAGAACATGTCCATCAACATGCATCCCACATATTATAGTCGCATGTTACCTCTCGCTTTAGTAAAATGGTTTATTTCTACTAGTTGCGGTGACAATACCTTAGATAAATCACTGTAATGGAGACCTTCCTCTCCACACGCCATGTATATCCGGAGGAATAGCATTCCCTGTATATTGTTCCTATAAACACTGCAAATTGGAGACTCCACAGAAGTGTGACACATCCTGCTTGCCAGAGGAGCATGTGACTAATTTCTAACTTTCCCAAACTATGTTGAACTAACAAAGGTTCTCTTTTTTCAAAGAGATTAAATAGGAATTGTTACCCAGTTTTCCACAGAACCTGAAACACATTTGTCTGGATATACCGAGGGTGCATCATATTGTTTTGACATAACATAACATAAAGGAAACAAAGTGAATTTAGAGATTGATCCTCAGGGCTCACACGCGCTAGTATTGATACCATAAGTCCAAGATCACGATACGTGAATAGTGCCACACTGCCAGGGATTGGGATACTTGCATCTTGTTGATATGACAGTTCCAGCCATTGAAACTACCCTTTGTAGTAGATAAGTCTCCCTCGTAGATCTCCTTAATGGCTTTGTGTACCCTAATGGTGTCTGGATTAGGACAAATACAACCCTTATCAGATTTCTTTCTATGGTAACTTGCATGGAAGAGCAGTAACCATGCTATTCAAACAGCCTAGATCTGTTTTATGTGTGATTAATATGCATGATTAGTCTTGTACAATGCTGCTCTTGAGCTAAATAAATCATATAATTTGTACTAGTAATTGCCAATGCCAGCTGGCAGCAAGGGTATACAGGGCTTGTCACATGTACACCATGTACCAGGATTCTCCCTAATGTAATAAATGGAGTCTTGATGACAAGTGAACGCACCCCTACTCCTTTCATTCCTGGTAACTATTCATGTGCTGAATGAGGTTCAGAGAAGCGAAACATTGATGTTGGTATAGGAGGAAGCGAGCAGATTATTTACTAGTTATCTGCTAATCGATCTTATAAAACCTATGGACAAGGCTGTTTCGCTGCCACATAAACCTTATCGCTCCCTTCTCTGCAGTGTCAGAGGCCTCCAAAATCTAATAATTTATCATGTGCTATGTTAAACCTCTTTGCCCCTTTAGGCTATAGGCACTGGGAACAACCTTGGTTAAATAAATGTAGGTTATTCATTGAAAGCACAAGGGCAGCCAAGCATTTAACAAGATTGGTTCCCAGTATTCCCCCCTGGAGATCATGGGTGCTTTTTCATTTCCTGCAGATCATTAACATAGACTTTAAAGGGTGTCACAGGCGAAAGCTCAGGCGCTGGATTAAGCAGAGCTGCCTGGTTTACCTGTATTTTGGGTGTGCTACATATGCAAACCAGGCTTCCTGACTGTCTGCAATGCTGGTGTTCATATGAGGAAGTAGAACTGCACGTACACCGTGTGTCTTCACACCACCGCAGCAGACAAACCACGCTGAACTCAATGGATTATTATATTGTACTAACCCTGCTGCTGTTCTAATTCTATCCTACGCCTTCTCGCTACACAAGTCCCCATCCTACGCGCACATTTTTAAAAGCTCTAAACGTGAAAGCTTTGCCTACTGTGATATTCTACTGCTCGGACCTGATATTTGGATTCCATCAACATGAGCCTGGCATGAATTTTGACTGTTGCATATTTTTATGGAGCTCTTTGATTAGATGATGAGATAAATAATGCAACATCACTGGTTTTGATGGTGTTTAATGCATTAGTAGACTACCTAGGTTACTGCAGGCATCTGTTTATTTCATGTTCAGAAAAATAAAGCTGTGACAATGACATTGGAGACTGAAACTGTGTCACTACTTTTTCCCTGGGAAACAAGGGATTCCTTGCATCAGGTGTCACCATAAAGCTTGGGGCTCTGTACTTGGCACTGTGAGAGGCGGGGGGTCATGAAATCCAACAAGCACATGGTCCTTTTTCTGTCCATCATCGGTATAAGCAATCTCTTATCTGATTTCTAGGGGTCTGACACAGGTTATAGAAGTGAATGGAGCAGTGGCTGAGTATGTGCGCTGCTTTGGAGGGTGGTAACAGATTTGATTGGGTTGCAGTAGTCAGACTTTGACATCCTTTGATTTTGTCCTGTGTCAAATATTGTAGTGATCAATGGTAGCCCATTCATCTTAAGCAACACTGAACCATCAGGATTGGATTGAGTAGCTCCCATGATCTATAAAAGTGGCATAGTGATGTTGCAACAATGATACGACTAACATTAGGTACTGCAACCCATTAGCTATATGGGATTTCTTCACAGCTGCATTTACTATTATTAGCTGTGATTTTGGGATTGCAATGTTATACGGCCATAAGCCCTATCCTAATTGTTGATAAATATAAATGCATCTTAAAATTTGAAAGAGAGCCTGAGGCTTTCTTTCCTCCCGTGACTATAACATAATTGCCCGCATGGACAGCATGTCAAATGTTCAGTTCCGTTGCTTTGTATTTTTCATCCTTTTTTTCCTGACACACAATGAATCACACTGTTCACAAAGCAGAACAAAGCACTGGACTTTGTTTCCACTATAAAAACCCCAGTGCAGAGATCTTGGGACATAGGGAGGTTGTGAGTGACTGCTTCCTTGTATGTGGTTTCTAAGAGCGCTAGGCCAGGATTTCCAGATTTAGATCGCGTTCCATTGCTGGCTAAAGTGCTGTGTGACAAGTCTTGTGACTCTGTATCAGACTGGAATGCATGAGAGGGGTTGTAAGGCGCTGCCTCTATTCTGCTCTCTTCAGCTGGGAGAAGGTTTTTTGCGATTTCCTTTTAAAGGCATTATTCCAAACAAAACCTTGCTGATGTTCTTGGGGAGGGTGAACGCTCATCCTTCTGCTCGCTTCTTTTATAGCCGAATTGCAGTTTAACCTCTGATTTGTTTTAAGTGGGAAATTGCAGCCTCTTAGTAGTACATTTGTTCTATAGTCTTCTCTCCAGCATGTGACGTATAACATATGCACTGCAGAGACATGATATGCAAGCAGTGCAGAGCTGCATGGACGTCAGCCGCTGACAGTGATGTGCAGCAGTGTTTTGCATAGAGATGAAAGCAGTACTGGCGAGCGTGATCACTATGCTTAATGTGTATAGTGCTTTCTGTCCAGGGTCTGATACTAAGAATTGATGATGGAAAGCTTTTTACTTGGTGTATTCCTCTATAAATGCCATGCCCGTGGTAGTAATTCTTAATATTGTACCTATAATCAGACTTTATGTATAACTAGGCTGGTAACCTTGGGAGAAATGGTGATCTCACTGATTGTCATGCTTCCCTGTATTAGTGCACTTCCAGACATGGTCATCGGTTACAGATTAGGACTGCCCACTGGACCCCCAAGGACAGGAAGCAATTATTTAAATCAATACATTATAATACTCAATATTTCCCCCCCAAACTGTGTCAAGTCGCTTTACCCCTCCTGCCCTGTAAAATGCCCTTCACAGATCATATTTCCTTTCAGGCAATAAGACAGCTTCAGATGCAATTTTTGTAACTAGTTTTATTTGCTGGCAATTTGTTATCCTGTTGAACACATGAGTTATACCACCAACCAATGGGGGCTCCCCCTAATCATCCCAAATGCCACAATCCACAACCCATTAGCATCTGTAGGGAAATAAATGGTCCACAAACTAAGAAGCTAGGCAAGTGCAGCATAATTTGACGTCATTTTAGCATCTTCTATCTCTAGACATAGTTCATGCCTTGAATGCTGAAGCTTGCGTGATATTCCAGCCCGTGCTTCACTGGTCAGTAAAATGAATAGTGCGTCCTATTCCCGGAGGATGTGCTTTATTTGCTTTACGTTCTGTGATCATGTGACTGGCGTGCTTCTTTCAGGTGCGTGATGTGAATGAAGATGGGGATAAACATGGGCTGCAATCTGTTATCTAGCCCTAAAAGCTGTGTTGTTTGGTGTGTCCATGGTGCACAGGTGGATGAAGGCGAAGCTCAGTCAGCGTGACAGATTTATGTTTAGCTGATGGTGGAGACATCTGGACTAATGAGAGGATAACCTCTAAACCGGGTGGACACGAGGACTGCTAATAAAGGAGGATTGTGGAAGCATACTTTAATCTATGGACGTCTTTCCATATGTACCAGGTCTATTATGTGTCCGTATATATGGAGAGCCTTCATATAACTACCAGATTAGCTTGTTATCTTCCACCATATAATACAGATCATGGAGCTCCTACAACAGATTCTGTACTGTCTTTTCTAAGTAGTTGCTAGAGGCCTGATGGCGAAGATCATTACCAGAAACGTTAGACAATTTGGTAGTGCTGACAACATATGGAGGACAAGGGGACCTCGCTGTCAGTGTATGTAACAGTCTGCATTCTGAATCCCAGCACTGCACCTAGTCCTGAAGAGGAGGCCACCCTTGATTATATCTTTATATAATAATTATTCTTTATATAGCGCACAAAGATTATGCAGCGCTGCACAATGCATGTCAAATTGGTCTTATATGTGTTGTAGCTTGAAGATCTGAATGATTCCCTCCCTTACAGCAGTGGAATATTTCTTTATTTTAACATGGTGGGCACTGCTTGCACAATTGGATACATTTTTCCATAAAATAGTGTAGCCTACTTCTTTATTTTCTCTTAATGTGTATATCAGTATACTGACATAAACCAGCCAGATGGAGGCTGAGGCCTGTTTTGGGATAATGTAACCCTATGGATACATAAATATACATCATAAACCTTGGTGCTATATACACTGATCACACGCCGGTCTAATGTTCACCTACTAAACTAATACTATACACTCTGTGTTGTGTGACTATCTTCTGCATGTGCTTGTAGTCAGCTGACCATAGCAAAAAACATCAATCCATTGCTGTCCTTAATGGATTCCATTTCTGGATATCTTTGGGTCTGGGGAAAGCTTTTTAATTGTGCAGGTGAAATGGGTCATTTGTATTTTTTTTTCCATTACACATAGTTCTGATGAAATCATTTTTAGCAGCAAGGATTCCCCTGAACTTGCTTTGAACTATGTTCCAGTTAAAAGGGGGTGAGGGGGCTTTTTCTTCCTTGAATTATACAGCCTTTATTGTACTAAATTTAACTCAAACTTTAAATCGACTTCTGTGGTACTGAGAATCTGAACATTTCTGACAGCTGCAATGTCTCTCTCTTCTTCCATTGTCAGTCTATACTGTCCATAGGTTTTATCTATGAACAGATGAAATTGACAGCATGTTATTAAGCTGTCTAGGGAGGTTACTGTATGTACTTTGGTCTGGCGAGCTCTTGTTATAAAGGTAGTGCAGTGTGTCCTAATATACAAGATGATTGGCATGTGTCTACTGCCTGGCACAGTGTGGGTGAGAGCTATCCCCGTACAGGTAAAATGGATGACTATTTTACTATAGAAGCCATTGTACTTGGTAAAGTCCTCTTTTCATAGGAAATAAAATTTATTATCTACTTTTTCTTGCAATTATCCAGGATTTACAGTAAGTTGGTGTTGACGTGCTAGAACACATCCATTGTACTTGTTGTACAGTTATCACTATGACTAGGCAGCATCTGCTTTACGAACTTTTAGAAGACTTGGTTGAACCTGTGTGTCACCTATAAAAGAGCAGCATTCTTGGACAGGAGCCAGTTTATATATTTCTTAGTTATTCCACTAGTTACCAGAAAACAATAATTCTCTGATGAAACTCGAGAAGTCCCCTCTGCATACAGTGATCATACCAGACATTGACTCTAAACAGTAGCCGGCCTATTACCAAACACTGACTTGTATAAGTGGCGGCAGTTGTTTATTTTCAGTCAAGAAGGAGGCATCAGTGTGCGGCACAAAGCTATTAAGTCAGGTTGTTAACATACCCCGCATTGTCAGGAGAGCAGCACAAGACGTCCTGTGCTGCCAGAAAGCCCAGTTATTTTAGTAACTGCCTTCTCAGTCTTTTATGGATTGATCCTCAGATCTTTATTCTCATCTACCTGCTGTATTTTTATACTTTCAGGCTAGGCATATGCTTTACTATACACAACAATGACCTAGCTTTGGCTTAGAAATAAAACACATACTTTAAGCTTTGGCCTTGTATTTTAGACCATAATTTCTAAAATATTTCATGTAGGTTTTATTTTTGGCCAGCTGTAGCCAGCGTACCAAAATGTTATCAGATACAGGCAGTCCTCTGGTTACGTACAGCATAGGGTCCGGAGGTTTGTTCTTAAGTAGAATTTGTAGGTAAGTCGAAACTGTATATTTTATAATTGTAAATCCAGAAAAAAAAAAGTTTGCCCCCAGTGACAATTGGAGTTTAAAGATTTTTTGCTGTAATGGGACCAAGGATTATTAATAAAGCTTCATTACAGACACCTTACAGCTGATCATTGCAATCTAGGATTATAGTAAAGCATGCAGAAAGCTTCACCAGAGATCATAGGGGTCTGTCTGTAACTATGGGTTGTCTGTAAGTCGGGTGTCCTTAAGTAGGGGACCACCTGTATATGTGAAATCAACTTTATCAGGAACATAAGACTCCTATATGTACAGTATGCAATAAGCTCTTGTGCTCACCCTAGTGGTGGCTGCAGGTATGTCAGAACATAGTTCACATAGTAAATGCTATATATATATAGAGACGGTTGACTATATTTGATGCCAAGCCTTGAGTTGAAGACCTACTTGGTTGATTTTAGTTGTGCTGCAATACTACACCCGCACAATAGAAAGAAGTGGAGCTGTCACACAACTTATTTTAGTCTTCCATTTAACAATTTGTCTTATGTATACACTGCTTATCTTTAGCTAAATGCATCATCAAAGAAATGCTTTATTTTTTATTATCCAAAACCATGTGAAATAGTTTTCCCTGGGAATACCGTTTATTTTTTCCCATTCATTGTCAGGATTTGTTTCAAGCTAGAGCCAAACTGGATGTTTAAATCTCTGTGGGAAGATTTGGACTTGGCAGCGGCGTGGAGACAAAATAACTCTGAGACTACATATTGCACTTTACTGGTTATTGGTGCTTAGCTAAAAATGTGAATTGTTAGAAGAGCAAATGTTCTGGTATGCAGCAAGCCTGTGGCAAAGGATACACAAGATATCTTGGCTGCCTTCAAATGGCACCAAAGCTATTTGCGGGGCAAGTGACATTCTGTTTGGGTAGCCTCATCTTTACTGTTCCAGAAGGTGGGCTGGGCTGCAGTTTTCAGCTGGTTGTTTTACACTGCCCCCTTGTGGGTGTGTTTACATGTTCACTACTTTACTTCTTAATATCTTATCATTATATCTCAAAGCTTGGCTCTGTTATTTTATCCTTTTGTGTACATTTTTTTTCTGGTAGGACAATTTAGAGCAAAGGTTCTCTTCGATGGTCAAATATCACTGTGAATACTGTTTAAAACTCCATTTTTTTACATTTTCCACTTATTGAACAAAAGTGCAATGTGGACTCTATGGTAATAAATGCTCCTGGAAGAAGCTGAAACTAGTTTGTAATGGAGAAGCTGCCTTGCCAAGTCTGGCTTATCTTGATTCCAGGGAATTACTGTACATCGCCAAGTGATATCAAGATGTTTAATAGTTACACAATTCCCCTTCGCCTGGCTGAACCTGTAGTACAACCTTTCAAGAACTGCAACAATCGAGCTCTGTGATATCCCCTCCTTCTTTCCGTTGGTCTCTAGGATTTACAGTATACAAAGAAAGGCTAGGCCCGGGGTTTAGGGAGGCAGTTGGTATTACATCACTAATTCTGAAGCATGCCAAGGCTCATTTTTGTTTCATTCAGCATGAGATTTTTTAAAAATTTGATTATTTTCTCCTATCACTTTTACTGGTGATGACTTCTGGTGCAGTCAGTCTTCTCCTTAATCTATAGGAAGGGGTAACTGTGACCTCCTGCGAATGGAGCAGCCAAGTCAAACAGCATTTCTGTGGACTATAGCAGGGAGCCGAGCACTAGAGTTCTGCACAACTACTTTATTAGGGACAATGAGAATGGCAACACCCAGTTGTCAACTAATTCATATAGTTACAGGAGGATTAACCGAAAAATGGCATGACACAGAGTTATAAGGAAATATTAATTGTATTCTGATTAAAAGTGGTTACTAATACAAACATGTTGGTAATTTTTTTTAAAGATGGAAATAACAGATGTATCTATCAAAACCTATTTCCCACTTCTTGGATGGTGACCAAGTAAAATCTAGCAGAAGTATTAGCAGCTTCATCAGGAATTCTTAGAACCTGGTGCTTGCATCATATTAAGAATTGCACAATCTTAATGCTGTTAGAAGGATTTTTACATCCTTTTTATGGAAGGGATGAGTGAAAATGGAAGTGGAACCTCAGATCTATATGTGACTTTATGATCACAAGATAAGTCTCATGAGCAGAATAGAGTACTGTACTAGATAAATTGTACCCAAAGCAACCTGTAGACTTCACTCCTGCCAGTTCAGCATCACCTACAGATGTGGACTTTCTTATCTATTTTGAGCTTATGACTGTACTTGGCCTTTAATATCTGCACCGTGTGTTTCTCTTAAGCTCACAAAAGCAAAATAAAGGGCTAGAGGTTAGATGCATGCTCATGTATCCTGTATGGTGCGTTCTAGTTACAAGGCTGTCTCAAGAGCAACACACAATCGATTATGCAGTCAGTAATTGGATCTCCTGTAGTGGCAAGAGGAAGGAGAATTAGAAGTTAATTCATGAGTAAGCCTATCTATTTCACCCAAACCAGTGACAATCCAAAAATAATGAGCCATGTACAGTGGCGTAGTGGTGACGCGCGATGCTTGGCTTTTTCTGTCACATTCATACATTGATGTGAACTGATTTTGTCTTTCATTCCTTGCAGAAGTATATTTTTAAGGACTAAACTGTAAATACTTAATATTTATGTCCTTCACTATATAAAAATATGGTTTTATACAACATGTGAAAGAGCTGCTCTCAGATGGGGAATCTGGGCTCTCTGCAATCCTTGATAATAATGCACAGCAGCCCTTCTTAGTGATTTCCTTTTACAGTATAGCTTGGTGGCTGCTTGCGAGCACACGGGATCTCTGCATTCCTCCTTCTTGCCTTGTTTGGTCCTCTGCTCTCTCTCATAGGCCCGGCCTCATCTTATGTGGAGATGAACATGCTCTACTTAATACTCCACCGTATAAAAACAAATATAGTTACATTATTTGGAATAAAAAATTAAAATTTTTCTTATTTATTTATTTTTGGTGCAGGACTTATTGCAGTTTATGAACACTAGATGAATGCGTGTAATTTGTATTCCATTGGCAGTAAGCTTGTTTTGGATCAATATGAAAATGATTTGTACACTGGAGGATCATAAATCAACATTGGCTCAGTAGGTCACATGGAGATTTTGGTCCTTTGTGTTGTTTAGGATGGAAAGTAGTTTAATATAGTCTTGGAGTACAAAGGTTTAGATGACTGCAATAGAGATCTAAAAATAAAATGTTCAGTCATGAAGATATTATTATATACGTTTCTGCAATTACCATACCAGAACTAGTTATATAAAATATTGTCCAAAAATGGCCAATCCCCGCTTGTCTTATGACATTATCAATGCACATAGGGCATCATCAGTCTATAATTCAGAATCCAGACAATGGGGCACATTTACTAAGGTATTTAAGAAGTGTCTGCGCCACAATTGTGTCACACAAGACCCTTTTGTGGCACTAGGCATAATGCAACACAAATTAGGGACGTTCTGGCGTACCGTGCGCCAGATTTATCATGCAAAGTCCGACAGAATTGTGTTGCACGTCCTATGGCAAAGGTGCACCACAAAAAGTTGGTGAGCTATAAGAGCAGTGCAGGTTGCACCAGATTCATGATGAATGTGCGCCAAAAATGAGGAATCTGGCGCCCCCTGCACTATACACAAACTGCATTTAGTGCAATTTGCCCTGTTCTTAGTACATGTGCCCAAATATGTATCGCAGACAGTGTAACAATAGGATCAAATCTGGGACATTAGGACTTCATGCCAAGTAATAGTGGCCCCATAAGCAGATCTGAGAGTACAGCATATGGAGATGGGATTTTTCTCATCTGTTTAAAATATAGACAAGTCCTGACATTGACTGGTCCACCAGCGCCAACTGAACGCGTCTGGCTGGATGTGGTGTGTAAACAGCATTGTGTGGACACAGTAAACAGGATTTGTATGTGATGTATTTGCTACTTTGTATACAGTGTAGACATTTACCTGTCTGAGCCAGCAACCCTGTCAGTTTGGTGTAAACAGGGCCTGTGCACAAACCCCAAATGAATTATTAATATATCCATAATCAATAATGTTCAGCCTGTCCCTTTACACTTACAACATAGGAATTTGCAGGAAGGCAGGCAACAAAAAAAATAAAAAACCGTCCTGTCTGACAAGTATATACAGACTGCATACCAAACATAATACACGTATGAGGAGAAGAGGGGCAATTGCAACACAACAAATACAGACATGTAGATGATCTAGCTGCTCTAGGACTACGTGCCAAATTTCTTAAGGTTAATGCTGCTATTGATAGGTTGAAACACGCTGCCATGTACAGTACACACAGAGGGACGTCATACAAATAATTTATGGTGTGTTTTGTAATTTGTACATAAGGGTATGATACAGCTCCCCTTGTGTTGGGCGTTAGCCATGCTATAACTTTATTCTTAGAAATAGCATTGCAGTGTGGAGTATGGACTCCCGATAATTTTCTGGTCAGAATGGTTAAGGACCTACTCAAGTAGCTTATGTGTTCACATCTGGTGATTCTTTGCAATTCTGTACCAATGCGCCAGGCAGTGTACTTACTGGCACCTCATACAGAATGATGGACCAGTAAACAATGGATATGAGCCTACCTACGTTTACATTTACTATAGCTTTTGGTATCCTTTCATATCTTATGGTATAGTGCTTTTAATAGAAGGCTTTTATGCCAGGCCTTGAGCAGAAGCAGCCTGCGGCAATGCAGGTTTTCTTAAGGGAGGTGACGGAGCTGTCCTCCGCATGCGCTCCGTTGGGCAGCGATAACAAATGAGTGGGCTATATTTAGACACGCAGTGTGTAGAATGATCACGTGGCAGTCAGCACATTTTACTATACCGTGTACTGTATACAGTCTCACCTCTGTCCACTGTTCCAGCCTGCTCGATGCATCTTCTGAAAGACATTTACTATTGTGTCAGTAGAAAGTAATGTGAAGGACGCAAGGGTCTACCTAGAAGCAAATGAATGACATTCCACATGAACGACTTGTTCTTTTCTGAAGCTTGGCTTGTTTTGCTTTTCTACCGCTTCAACTTAAAGGAAACGCAGGAGGACATAATTGATTTTCGGCACAAATTATTGTGATGATTCTTTTTTTGGAGCCGGCTGATTTGTCTTGTGCCTACGTAAAGTGTTGCCCTTGCCAACAGTTAACATATGTTTAGTTATTTTTGGAAAAGCAAGGTTGTAATTGAGCATCATCACTTTCCCAGCATCCCCCTTTATTGCAACCTTTGGGTTAACAAGAATGAATTATTCCCTATCAATCATGCTGTCAGCCTGCAGGATTTGTATAGAAGATGCTGCAGCTGCTCAGGATGATTCCCTAGTGAAGCTGGCACTGCAGAATTTCCCCTGGCTTTAAAGAATAGGAGATTCATATACTGTATCTATATTAGTATTTTCTTGTATATTTGCTTATTGTATCATCTTGTACATCAGTGATGTTCTGAGCTCAAGGCTGGCTTATTTCTTTCTTTACTTTTGCTTGAATGAGAATGTCATCTGTTCCATCTAAAGAGAATGTTATCATTTATTGAAGACTGGATCACATATCAAAATATCAGCAGTAATCTGAAACCATGATGCCTTGGTCGGAGGGTCCCATTTCATGCTAGACCTGGCTGCTCATGACTAGCTGTGCTATCTCCACAAAGGCAGCTGGGACAATGACAGAACAAGGATAATATGATAGATGGGAAGATGACCACAGGAATAGCTTGTATTGTTTAGTTTTGTGGTATCGGGTATTGTAGAAGAGAAAAGTCAGCGATGAGAAATGAACTCAGCGTTACAGTTCTGGCTAAATAGATTATGAGGACGCCATTTTGTACAAGGAATTGAGATTGGGATGCATGACTTGAAGATGGGAATCTATAGTAATATACTAATTGTCCTCCATATGCACATTAGCGCAGCTATTTAGGAATCCAGTTGCTAGGTTTCCAAGATGATTTGCATATAGAAAGATATTAGTTATTCACTAATGGACACTGTTCACCATTGAATGAATCATTGGAGCGTCTTTTCTAATTTAACCAGCAGGTCACTTGGTGTCCAATAAATTGGGCTTCAGTGTGTTGATTTCTGGGTTAGTGGTTTTCAGAGTTTATTAAAAAATCTACAGGTGGCCTACTTGCCTTCTCCGGGGCTGCCGTTGTCCTGCTCCATTGTCCGTTGGTTTGTTTACAACTTCTGACAGCCTGGCACGCCCACCCGTCCCAGCGCCTGATACAACCTAAGTTTTAATGTGCGCCAGGGACAGTGTTGCCGGTGAGTGACAGCTATCTCTTTAGGAAGTCCATCACTGATCCCACCGCCTCCTTTACTACTGTTTTTACGTATAGAGATTTAGATGAGTAAATGACCAGTGTACTAAATCTGTTCCACTCAAGTATCTACCTCTCTCCTCCCTGCTGCCAGGTACTCTTGTAAGAATATGTTTGACACCATCAATTACCTGCACAATTGGTCACTGTGCCTACAGCTTTTTTTTGTAATTTGTGTCCCTGAAGCTATTAACAAAGTAGTCTTGCAAGTTCTGGCTTTTCCAAATGAGGGCACATGGGAAGAATAGACTTATTCTGATCCCTTATTAATTTTGTACTGTCGTAGGTATTCTCCTGGTGATAACTCAATATGGAGGACAATGCAAGGTCTCTTTCCCTGTGGTTTCTGCATCCTGTGTGGCTAGTACACTAAAGTTTGAACCTTCTCTTCTTATAATATTATATTCACCATGAAATCTGTGTGTGTGGTATTTACTGGTCGGAACCTAGAATAACTGAATGGAACGAATGTTCATGCTGAGTTCAGTTCACAATCATTGAGCAAATGTAGAGAGTTTTTCCAGAACAAATTTGCTCATGGGCAACATGCTTTAAGAAGAGAATCTAGAGTCCCCTATTTAGTATTATTATTATTATTCTTTATATAGCACCATAAAATTACTGCTTTACAAATCATAGGTGACATATACAAATATAATATTACATGACAGCCCTATACTTTTATAACTGCTACAGTCCTTCCTGAAGGACTTGACTGCAGCACTGCCCGTACCTGTGTACCCCAGGTCACTGCTGCAGCCAATCACTAGCTTCAACAATCATGTGCTATATATATAGACATGTGCTATGGTAAAGTTATACCAAGCATTTGGCAACTTTTTTGAATATTATCGAAAACCCTCTGAGTCCATCCTTTCATGTGATTCAGACAAACACACCTTTTACCCACCTGTACACAAAGTTATCTGGGTACATTGAACCTTGTCACATGAGAAAGAACCTCCTGTGTGTAGTGTTTCATTATAGGCCTAAAGAGGTCTCTGGATGTTGTATTCAGGACCCGTATCATACAGATCCGAAATCTTCCTGAGCCCTCGAGTAGTGTAGCATTGCTTTCGGCAGAAGTGTTAAATTGCCATTATCTGCTAATTAAAGCCAGCGCTACTCATTACTCAGAAGTGACAACAATATTGTTTACGCGGCTGGAACTTAAACCTCCAGGAGGTGAAGCTGCTGGTCACATCTAAGAAGCTTTTAATAAGCAAAGTAATAGTTTAATTATCCAGGGAGATTTTTATTTTCAGGCAGTCTGACAGATACTTCATGAAGCCAAATGAGAACAAAATGGAAGTGGAAACATCAAGGCCTTAGTGATGTTGGGGATAAAGTCTTTGTAGAGAGTGCTCGTCTGACAGTGTCTTCAAGAAAAAGGACAATAAGGAAAATTGGTTTGAAGAATCTTCTGCAATAGATGTGAGAGATTCACTTCTGACCTATTTTTTAATGTCTTTCTGCTGAAAAACTACTCGCTTATTTTCTGTGTCCATTAAAGTAAAAAGATGGCATAGACATCGTACAGCTACAAATGGATCCTTGACAAGAGCTCTTTTAATCTGCAAATGTTCATTTTGAGTCCAGGACATAAGGAGAAAAATATACATATTTATATACAAATGAAAATGGAATATAAGGTGTACCATGACTGTATGTAGAACCAATACAAATGATATACTTATGTACAGGCGGTATTATGTACTGTACAAATCTTAATCTGATGCAATCTAATGTTGTCTTTGGACGTGGATGACCTATTCTGAGGAATTTGTTCATATTTTGCTATATATGTGGTCATTACATCCTTCATCGCCATTGACCATAAGTCTGTCTGTTTTATAGGATCGGGGTTATTTTGCTTGCAGTTGCCCTGTAGAGTAGCTTGATGTGAATCTAAAATGACTAGCTATCACATCACCAGCCCCCCCAGTCTTTAAGGCTCAGCTCTCTTCAACGCTACATTTCAAACTCAAGAGGTTTCTCACGAAATATTTTGTGGCATCTAATTCATTACGTGCATGAGAATCGCTGGGAGACCAAATTGGAGGCAGCCATTTCTACCTTAATACAATAGCCTAATGTATCCCTTTGATACTAGTGTAAAAAATTGGGGCAGGCCATTTACGTGATTAGGGACATAATATCACCTGGGTGCTATCACCCGCAGGACAGGCAATCCTAGTTCTATATAAGTGCAGGTCCCAGAAGTGAAGCCCAAAGCTATTGGACATTTATGGCATCTTGTTGATATGACATGAAGGTCTGAATTGGGACATTTCCTGTCTGCTTATGACCTCAAACCACACTGATGGGGAGAATAAGATTACTGCCAGACAACTTTGGTAGCGACTTATCTCCTGTATAGTCCTTCTCACCTACAATCTCTTCTGTCTGCTGAAAGTCAGGTAGTCACTTTAGATGGATGACTAGTTCCAATTAAATTGGTGGGGTTCAGTCAAGAATGATCTATTGTGGAAGGGGCTTAAGTTCACATTTTATGTTGCGTTTTCGTACAGAAACTTATAGTCAAGGCTTGGGAATATTAAATTGTATATTGTGCCCAACATTTATAATGTACCAAAAGAAAAAGGGGGGAACATTTTTTCTTTTGGTACAGCACAATGGAAATAAAATCTGTACACAAACTTGTTAATCCTATATACTCAATGCTTACATTTTTGCTATGTTTTGGGTAGTTGTCTAAAATTTACATTAATCTTTCACCATTTCACCAAATGTTTACATAAATGACAAAAATGTGACAGTGACCCCTATGATAGCTAAGGGGCAATGCATAACTGCGGTCTTGTGACATGAAGGCTCCCTGGGTGCAGTAATTGTTAATTTTAATGAAGACAGAGCCTGCCAGAGAAATACTTCAGTCAGCTAGTTTATCCCAGTTTTTGTTGGTTTATAAACTTGGAGAAGAATGATGCTTGGCTTAACAAGGGCAAACTAGAACTGACTGGATAGGCCTTAGAGGTTACTTCAAGGAGTAACGTGCTGAGCTTGTTTACTAGGGAAGATGTCAAGGTTGTTAGTGTTACAATGGGTCATGCTGTATGAAGACTGTTTCATGAAATAGGAAGAAATCATATATTGATATAATCAAGTAGTTTTTCTGAGAACACCTTGGCAGATATGTGACGTGTGTATGATTTGTTGCTCTCAATAGGCTAAATATAATAACAATTCTTGAGATTGTGATAACTTTTAATGTAAATGTTCTGTAACTGCACAATACCATATTGTAAAAAGCAGAAACAACCCCAATAGAACACAATAGAAGACATTTGGTCACAAAACTTTGTTTGTAAATCTGCCATGTGTAAAGCTTGTGGCTACCTGCACTTGATTAATGCTACCGGGTCACAAACAATAGGCCTGTGGTCCAGTACTTGTTACATTGGCTTGTGAAGTCCACTTATGCGCGATGACCATAGAAAAGATTGAACCGCAACATGGGCAGGGATAGGCTTTGTTTTGTGATTTGGACTGTCTGCTTATACTCGGGCCATGGCCTTGTGTTGAAACAAGGGCTAGCACATGGCCAGATTTCCATTTTTTTATTGCACCATGGTGTATGATCATTTCTTTCTGTGTGTTGTAGTTCTCATTCAGATCTCAGGTGTGAAGGAATGGCGGTCTTACAAAAGCACAGTTACAGTTTTGCAACTCTTCCCATCCTTATGTGCCTCCTGGGAATGGGAGGGGGAGGACAGCTGCACATGCCAGACTCTGCATCTCTGCAGTGCCTGAGAAAGTGGAGTGTGTCATCTACAGCACACCCACTGATGCTGGGAAATGAGGTTTTTAAGGAAGTTCTTCTCAAATGACTTGTTTCCAATCACTTCTCTACTGGAATGTCGATTATCATAGGACAGCCAAATTGGCCATTTACAAAGTATGGGTTTGGTTAATATTCCTAAAATCATGAAACTGATTCATAAATATGTGATATTAGACAGTTATATTATAACAGTTGTAGTATGGTGTTTCTTTTCTTTTATAACAGTAGTGATAACCATAAACTGTGGTTTCTTGTCCTTTACAGAAGATCTATAAATGCTCCTTGACGTGCTGAAGGTTAAATGTTACAAATGTTGCTTAGGCCCAATTCTTTTACAGCAGAACTCCTTTCAGGATTTATTTTTAAAAGAATATTGATGTTATCTCTTCTCAAGGGCAGACGTGATATTGACTGGTTTTACTCTAGCAGGAAGTCAACCTGTGCCCGAGTGTCAGGATTCTAGATGTGAAATGTAACTGCCATTGATAGGTCACGTTTACTCCTGTGCTCCCCTGCTATTTGTAGAGATATCATAAGCTCCTCTGACTTGCCTAATTTAATAAATGCATGCATTCCCCTCAAAATAACAATTCTGAAACATCTTTCCTTAAAATGCTACAATGTGCCGTAACAGAGACATTTAAAGGAAATCTAACAACAACATTAAGCATGATAAAGCAGGGGCACTTACTCATAGATTCAGACACAGTGACTGTGGTAGCCTTTACATATTTATTATCCATGGCCGCCATCGTTCTAAAATCGACTGTTATGATTATGCCAATGCGGCAAAATGGCTGTGGGGGGGGGGTGCGTTAATGGAGCCCCTCCATGCTGCAGCTTCTCAGGCTTTTACTCTCTCACTCCCCCTGCTCCCTCGGCACTTCCCCCTCCCTCTGCCTGATGTAATCTCACTGCAGCAGAGGAAATTTCAGCATACAGCAGGAGGGGGAGTGCTTTACCATTGTAATAGCCTGTCAAGCTGCAGCTCACAGGGGCTCTGGTAGCACACTCAGAGATCATCTGGCTCATTAGCATAATTAAAATTACTTTAGAAGGAAGTGTCTAATTCTAAGAATAATTCATTATTCCTGGTTTATCATGCTTGGTGGTAGATTTCCATTAAAGGGGAAAGACACTTCATGCTTCCTCTTTGTGTTGACAATGTGCTTGGGGGGGGGGGGGGCAGGAGGGAGAGAACATTGCAGTGTGCAGACAAAAGAAGCTACTCCTGAGAAGAATCCGATCATAGTAGATTTACGGTCATATCCAAGGACAACCAAAATTCCTTGGATGCTTCACATCCAAGGAGGTCTAATGGGGATGACCTTCTTTTTTGCGGGGGTTCTGTGGTATATTTCACAAAGGCTTAAAAACTAGTACCTTCTACTGAAAATATAATGCAAAGATTGTGCTAGATTCCCAGGCGGATTTGTCCATCAGCTTTAAGCTCTGTACAGAGGATAGACATATGGCACTTGTGCTCAGATTACTCTTTACCTGCGTTTCACATAAACAAAGGCAAAAACTTTTACTAAGATGCAAATTGACCCCAAAAAAGTAATGTGTATATCAAAGATAAGAGTTCTGACTTTGAAGCCCCCTAGAAATATCTTGTTTAAAGTTGTTTCTTAATGGAAATGTTTGTGCCGCGGACCTTTTTGCACCTGTTTTCCTGAACTCTGTGGGAGAAGGGCTCACGGCTTCCTTCTAAACATTAAATATTTATAGATGGGAGAGCTATTCCCCCCAGAGAGACGGCAGCTTTGCTTATAATTATAATTCAATGGTTGGTGGCATTCAGACAAAGGAGCCAGCAATTC
This sequence comes from Engystomops pustulosus, assembly GCF_040894005.1. NCBI lineage: Eukaryota > Metazoa > Chordata > Amphibia > Anura > Leptodactylidae > Engystomops > Engystomops pustulosus. The sequence continues at coordinate 71,185,113 of NC_092414.1, forward strand.
CTATTCACTCTGACATTTTATCCAATACCATAGCGGGAGGTCCCACTGCATTTAGAAAGTGTTTGCATGTGACATTAAAAAGCTGTCAAATGCCAGTCTTCATCTCCACAGTGGCGTATTTTTATCAAACTTGTGGGAGTAATATGTGTTAACCAGACGGGTAAGGCTGAGCAGAACTACACGTTATCCCCGGTTTAACCATTCTAGTGAGTAGGCTTTGATACATTACTTGCTTATGGCAGAATCAACCATGCCTTTTATTAATTCTGTAATATATAGACCCCCCCACCACCACCTATAAATTGTCTTTGTCCCTAATGTTCACATTTTGGACATGGGCAAAAGTCTTCCACTTATGACCATTATCGGACAGATGAGTAGAAACTTGGCACTTGTATAGGCTAAATAGGTTATAAAGAGGTAGAAGTCCACTGTGCTGTGGCCAGCTCACGTGATGAAGTAGGAAGGTTTCTAAGACTGTACAAAATCCCAGAAGAATTCCTATTGTTAGTTGGGACCACAGAGGGAGTAATTGTGGCGGATTAGCCACCATTAATGAAATGGCAGTGACTAAAACCCTTAATGTATACTGACCTGTGCTGCAGGTTATAACTTTTGCAATACATACATTGACAGCTGCGACTGACCTGTATCAATACCGTCAGCCAAAAACAAGATTTTGGCAACTTTCAGAATAAAATGCTACTAAAATGTGTTAGCAGCATGTCCGGCTTGTCTGGTCCTAGCCTTAATGTTTTGCTTAGCGGAGTGTTTCTTAACTGTTGTACATCGCCTCTCCTTAGTGCAGAGTCCAACAAGGAGGAATTTCTCTAGAAATGGAGAACCAGTTTACAATTGTACCAGATATCAGTTTTCCAAATGGGATAAGACAATGATTAGTCAGTGTTTGCAAGTAGTAAATTCTTAATTTATTACAAGGAATATTTTATCCAATCTCATTTCAGCCCTTAGCCAGAAAGGACTAATGTGCACGGTTAGGAAACTGTACCCACATACCTGAGGACTGAGAATATAACACATCTTATGTGGATAAACCTCCCGAGTTCAGAGTTCACGGTTGTACTATTTTTATGCTTTATTGCAGTCAGCGAGCTGCTCTGGTGAGCAGTGAAACCAATGAGGCAGGCACACTTTGGCATCTTTGTTAAAGATTTACTTACTTGCCACGTATTAACATTTGGCTAGAAAATTAAACAACATATACAAAAGCTGATCCCAGAGTATAGGGTTGGTACACCAAATGTCCAGTTTTTATTCAACTACATTACTTCTTTTTTTTTTCTATCCAGCAATGTCGCTGCATTACTTTGCATTGCATTATGGGGACGTACAAAAAGAACGGATGCTGCCAAAGTTTCTAAGAGGCTTGATAGCATTCCATTGTAATATACTACATTTACTGTGGAACACCAAATGGTTACATTACAAATCACCATAATGTCTTTCCCTTCCTTCATCCCTTTAATGAGAGTTCTTGCTGGGTAATGTGGGCATTTTGTAAGCTTTAAAACCAAGCAGATGGTTTGTAGGCTGCATTAACAAGGCTTTCAGAGAAAGCCGCCCTGGACACTTTGCTCGGCTATACATCATACTGCTATGGATGGTCTGACTTGCTGGATTCCGGTTATACACAGGGTATTGTTTACAGGGTTCTGCAGTCATCAGTACTGTACAATTAATTACACTGCCTTGCTAAGCTGATTTGGAACAGGCACTTTTGACCTACATTGCTTGCACTATATGGGTGTTTCCAATGATAAGGTTTTATATTCATTCTAGATTTGTAGATCATAAGGCTGCAAACAAGATAGAATTAGTCAGAGAGTTTCATATTTAGCTATCTTACGGTTATAGTCATACCTAGCAAAATTCTGCAGAAAAGGTTTTGTTCAAACTGCACCTGCATACCGTATTTTTCTCAGAAATCAAAGGTGCGCCTTATAGTCCAGTGTGCCTTATATATGAACCGTACTTACAGACAACGCTTCCTTGAACAGTGCACAGGTCTGTCGCCTGCTGGTCATTCATCCTTATAATCAGGTGCGCCTTATATATGAACCTAAACGTTTTAGCAGGCATTTATTGATGAGGCGCCTTATAGTCCGGTGCGCCTTACAGTCCGAAAAATACGGTATATATTAGAATGGGCTCGTTTCTGCAGCATACGCACATATTTCAGTAGGCCTCATATAGAAGGCCACGTATAATATACTCTTGGAGTACAATCACATGGCCACTTGGACTAAATGTTGCCGTTAACTTGCCAGGTAATAAGATCAGGTTGTGAGATTTTTTTAGGGGAATAATGCCTCCATTTGTGGAAACTACCTGGTTGGTAATAGGCCAGGCAATAAAGGCATACAGAATAGCCCTCCTTCCTACATCTGTAAGATTATGGCAGTGTTTTCATTCATCCTTGAGTAGAGCAACTTGTATTACAATTTTAAGGCAAATTACAACATGTAGTCGTGTAGCACTTTACTTATCATAATTTACCATATTTTATTATTTGTCTCATGAGCTAATTATAGTTGGGTTTACACTTGGGCTGAAATTGTTATTGTTGTATCTCTGCGGCCAAAGGGATTTCATACAGTGGTAAACACATGAGAATTACCACTTATCTGGCAAATAGTGGTAACAAAAATCATTTTACCTCCTCAATTGATGTTTTGGTTGGAAGAAGATAACTGCGTTACAGGGCGACCACTACTCTTGCTGCCCTCCTCTGCTATACTTTTTCCCCCAGAGGGTTTAGAGAGTGCCCTTTAATGGTTACTGCTGCGTCCTGTTTATGTCTTTGTGGTCACATGTGAACCATACAGTATAAATATAGCTATTCTCTGACTTTAGGACATCAACCCGTGTGTCTTTCCATTTAGGAGCTTGCGTCTCTAAGGTGATATTTCCAGATGATTGTGTTCCCTGTATCTGGATACCATGTTCTGTACACGCTTAAAATAACTTGTGGCTCAGGGGGACAATATAACTGGTTATAGAAAATTTAGTTAGACAGTTCTTTACGAAGCACAGGTGAACACTTGTCCTTTGTTTAATTGTGACTAAAGGGTTCAACTGAATATTTGTGGTGCATTTTGTCAGCTATACAATTTCATAAGGCTTCACCCTAAGTAATATCTTCTAAGGTTGTATTATTATGTATTGGGAGAATATAAAACTATAAATGTATATTTATATAGTAGATAGGTTACGAAGGACTACATCTCACATGGTGACGTTTAAGATGTCATATCTGACAGAAGAATTTGAAAATGGTGCAAATGCCAAGAAAATGTTGGGAAAAAAAAAAAAAAATTGCCTTTGCAAATGTAAAAGACTGAACCATCACTTATTTCACAGAAAGGTAGACCATAAAATCCTTTGCCAAAAGAGATAGGTGGCCTACTTACAAATTGAGTTCACCTGGCATACAAGCACCATGCCCTCATCAATGAGGACAAGGATCTTGTTTGTGATATATCCTTCCTGAAGGTTCTCTGTATTTTATGGGAAAAAAGGAAAAACTACAAATATCAACTTGTTGGGGATCCAGCTAATCAGTTTCTGGTGATTATTTTTTGCCAATGAGATATTTGCTTCCATCCTTTAATTTGTCATAAAGTTTTGTCCAACTACATTTTTATTACCAGTTTAATTCCCTGTGTATATATTTTGGTTGTATGTATGTATGATTTTAGTTAGTATCTTTGCCCTTTTTAATTAGGTCTAAATTTCTAAATGTATGTACTCAATATAATAAGTTACCAAATGGCAGAAACCATTTTGGAAAATGCTGACTGTGTCCTCCATTTTGTACAAGAGCCTCCAGTCAAGTGTGACAGAAGGAAGGGAAGGTTAGAAAATGGTGTCTGAACTTTCGGTGTGTTCACCATTCAGACATCTTTATTACTGGCTGAGCTTTTCTGTAACGTGTACAGTATAATATTGCACAGCGTTACTCGTCCCTTCAGCTGCTGTCTAAGGAAACTGGGTCAAAGTTCAGCTGACACATGAGGAAATGCCACGTAAGGGAAAGACCTCTAATATACACATAATGCATACATATATATTTCTATAAATGTTTATTTTTTGTGTGCAGCTTAGTCACTTTGCTAAAAGGTAATGAACATCCCTGCTACTCTTTACATAAGGTGTGAGAGGCCCCAGTTTCTTCCGTCGGCAGGTAGTTTGATTTGTTTTTCTGATTTTTTCTTTAAAGTTTTTATTTCTAGTTTGATCGTTCGAGGTTCCTCCATTGACTTGGGCATGTTCTTGGCCAGAACCCCTGCCACACGGCAGTGTACTTGAACATGCCCAACACACTTGTAGGCAGGTACTTCTAATCAATTGATTACGGCCCTACAATTTCAGCTTTCACATTACATTAAAAATGTAATTTAATTTGGTCAAATCAAGCAGGCCACTTAGTCGATAAACTGTATCCAAGCAAAGTGATTGCCTCTAGTGCTCTCATGTATTTGTAAGAACAGGGGCACACATCCAACCTACGGTATCCTGATTTCTCAGTACAGCACCTTACCCTCCAAAAAATAACCACAGCCTAAGAAAAGTATTCAATAAGTCAATGTCCCCTTTCATTGCAGTGAGGTTGTAAAGCTCCTTATTATATAGACAGAGTTTTAAATGGAGCCTGTTGTGGTGATTGGACATTAAACCGAAGCCGAGTTTAGGTACAGTGTATGCAAAAATGAGGCCAGGGTGTAGGTACAGTGCATGCACAATGAAGCGGTGGTTTAGGTACGGTGCATGCACAATGAAACCAGAGTGTAGGCACTGTTTGTACTCAATGAAGCCGGGGTGTAGGTATGGTCATATACAATGTGGTGGTGGTGAAGCGGTGGTTTAGGTACGGTGCATGCACAATGAAACCAGAGTGTAGGCACTGTTTGTACACAATGAAGCCGGGGTGTAGGTACGGTGCATGTACAATGATGCCGGGTATACTGTTCTCGCTTCATGAAATCACTTTGGTAGCTCTGGAAGTACCAGATGTTAGTCAGATGCGCACTGTATTAATATAATTTTTTGTTTCCTTTATAGTGGCCACGCACAAGGAGTTGTCCGTTAGTTTATGCCCCAAATCACACTCTGAGGATCCCTTTAAGGATGTGCCCTGGTAGTTCAGATAAATTATCCCATGTATTGTGCAGGTGTCTGTTACAGAACTATGCTACCTGCTTATGTGGTTTATATATAACAGATCACATGCACATTTTTTTTGAGAAACTCCATCAAAATTGTCATCTTAAATAACCGCAGAAATAAATAGCTGATGTATATAGGGACAAGGAAAACTCAATTGCTAAAATAGGTTGTTCTTGAAGTCACTTGTTTCTTCCTTTATTAATTATCCATTAAGAAAAGCCCTAGATACAATGGGTATAAAACACTTTACATAATGAACTTTACATTGGAACAGAGACAAATATAATTACACAACAGAATTTTCTCTTTGGGTGGTTGCCAATAGAAGTGTAACTTGAGTTGTTGAATTTGGGCAATCCTATTATAGCCTGCTACACTGTCATGGAAGCTAAGCTGGGGTGGTTGTCTGGGTCATGGAGCTGGGATAGCTGGATCAGCTTTCTGTGACTGTTGTATATATCCGGAGGTCCATGACAACAGCGCACATGTGTAAAGAAGAAGCGGCTTCCTATGCAGCTGTCAATCTTCCTCCTTCTGATGAATGAATGGTTATGGAGGTACAACCCCTTCCATACCCTAAGTGCACACATACTGCATCCTCACTTGTATGAATGAACCATCTGTCTGGATGATAACTAGTATGGAGATGAGTGTATAGCCAGTAAGCATATGTATTCTTCTTTCATTAGCATTTTCAGTGTGTGTGAACTGTTAGTCACGGTTTTAACTCCACTTGGGAAGTTATATTTAGTGCTCTATTTCTAGGTCCTAATTGAGCTGAGTGGGAGAGTTTTGTGTCAGCTTTTACTGTGATTTTCACTGAATATATTTGTGTAGTATGTACCTGCAGAAAATGATAAGGCCTCTTAAAGCGAGTAGGTGGTTAGATGTGTAGACGTAAATTTGTTGCTAGGCACTTTGAGTTATCTTCCGTTCTCCTTGGAATTTTACTATGTCGGCAGAAAAGGCACAAAGGGACATCAATATTAAAAAAAAAAAATCGGCTATGTGTAGGGTACGTCATAATATTTCCAGACATATTTTTCCATTTTTTTAAGCAACTTTTTATCTTTAAGCAATTGAGCTTCTGGGTGTACCAGTGTGGGCCATATTTGCTAGTGCACCTATAAATTTTATCTTTAGTCCACCTAGTATAGCCTGGCGTGACCCCCTTTAGACTACATTCACAATTTGTGTCACCAGATTAATCAGTAGTTTACAGTTCTCATAAAAAAGGAGTAGAAAGATCAACATTTAGTACTTCTCATTTTCTATACTATCTGGCAGGATGCACATCAATTGGATAGTTAGTATATCAAAAGGATCAACATCAAATATTAATTGTGTTGGAGTATCCACACCATGAAAACCACGCTCCCTTTTCGGAGCAGGGTCGAGAGTATGTGGAAAATCAATTTTTTTTTTCTGGTGCCGATCACTAATAAATGGGTCGGAAAGCAAAAAAGGAGGTGGGAGTGCCACAAAAAAGCCAAAAAACCCTCAGTTAATGTCCCCCAGTGCTTTTTATTTATGGAGTGATTTGGGACTCCCTTTATTAGGGTCTTTCATATAACGTACAATGTTCAGTCATGGTCTTATCTCTATTGGATTAAAGGTTCTCTTGAGAAATACAACCAATTATGGAAATAGTATGTCAATGCAAGATATTTTTCACGCTGAGCAAGATGGAAAGAAAATAGTGTCCGGTTAATCTACAAACCAATACGGTTGAGATGGGGAAGTTCACACTTAATATCTTGGATATGTGTTTAAAACTAAAATCGAAATCCTCTTTTAAACACAAGAAAAAAAATATGCAAAGACTTTTTTTTTTTAAAATGTGCAAGTAATTTCCATTGAAAGCCTTGGATTTTATCATCTTCGGCGAGCTATCCTATAACGCCTCCTTTCTCTCGCCACAGCAGCCAATATGAAAGCTGTTCCTGTGAATGACTTTCTGATACCGCCAGCTGCAATCACAGACAGCACATTGTACAGTCGCGACTTTAGGTTAAATTGGAAATATTATATCAAATAATGAATACAACAAAGGTTAGACAGATGGTCACAATTCTTGCTGTTTCTGAACTGCAGTGTCCTCATTTAACACCATAACATCTGTTAAAAACCTATTGCTGAAATTTTTATAGTGACCTGGGTTTGAGGGATACCCCTCTTTTTGCTGGGTCCGAGGAAGACTGAATGTGTGGCAGACATTTTTACGTGTTGTGGAGCTATAATTCGGTCACAGAAACTCATACGAATAGTTCGTTTAAATACGACTTTGTAAAATAAATGGCAATGAATAGATCAACTCCTAAATCGATGGGGGCACATAAAACCATCACCTCTGATTACATGTGATATTGATTCGTCATTTCATGATTACTCGTCAAGTAGAACATTTTCGTCATTGTTTTTTTTTTTTCTTGAATTTGATGGGGGATGCTGCTTATCTGGATAAGTTACTCCTGAAAACTTGTATCCCTTACCTCTCGCTTTACGTAATGCAAACAGACAGTGAGAGTGTAGAGGAAACAGCCACTCTAGGTACCAGCTGCTTTCTGTAATTAGAGAGATATATTTAGCTTGTGTTCCCAGAGCATAGAGCTAAGTCCTACGCACATCACAAGGAGGGAGGGATGTGATACACAAGACAGAGCTTGGGCCTCCTCTTTATGCTTTGTGAACAGTGAAACCTATTTTAACACCTCTGCTGCCTGGGTCTTCGTCAAGTGGCAATGAGTAGGTTAAAAATGGAATTAAGAGTGAAGATGGTAGGAGCATTGGAGATGGAAAGCATTATCCGATCTTCAGAAGTAAGCTGTGATTTCATGTAAGATAAAGAAAAGGCCTCTTTTCACTTTATTAGATTACCCATAATGAAGTAGCCCTTTCTGGTCAACATCAAGTGAATCTTAATGAGACTGAGCAGGATGGCCATGAATGACAAACTAAACGTGTCAATGGCTTCACAGCTAAGAAATAGAACGTATGTGTGTAATTGTTCTCTCTCCCATTGTGTTTCTGCATGTACGTTTATGATAGTAAAATTTGTTGACTATCTGAAAGTCTTGTCATTGAGCTTAAAGAATGGCTTTGCACATACGATAGTTTCCTACATTCAGATAAGATTATCATATCATAGAGTCATCACAATGTGTATCCATTAAGGAATTCCCAATTCAATCAGTTACCATTACACTCATATCATGGAAGCTTTAGAAAAGAAAATCTCATTATGGGAGGATGCTCCCTGCAGCTACCCTACACATTAGATTGCTCACATGTGTATGGGGGTATCCTTAATGTGCGTCAACTGCAGATATGATGGGAAATCCATGGGCTATGACAGACGGCTTCTCCATTATTTAATGTGTCTACATAAGTTTGTCAATCTCTGTGTGTGTGGGCGGAGTAATCAGGACTCTCATTATCTCCCAAGAGTCTTGTCATGATTTTATTCAGAAATTCTATAGAGGATCACAAAAACTTATACCTACATAACCTATGTAATACACAGCTCAACTTCTGCCAGTCATATCCCACTCTGTTCACTAGGTACCAACTTACAGCACTATAACTGACTATAAAACTACAGACCGTCCCGGGATACATACAGGATAGGTTCTGTAGGTTTGTTCTTAAGTTGAATTTGTATGCAAGTCGGTATACTTTATAATTGTAACTCCAAAATTTTTTTGGTCTCTGTGACAATAGGATTTAAAAAATGTTGGGTTGTCATAAGAAGCAAGATTAACAATAAAGCTTATTTGCAGACATCTTTGAGAACTGTTATAGTTGATTATTGTGACCTAAGGCTAAAGTACAGTAAATTACCAACATCCAGAGGTCCATTTGCAACAAGGGGTCGTTTGTAAGTCAGATGTTCTTAAGTAGGGGACCACCTGTATATTGTAGTGCCATCATGGCTAGAATCTGTGTTCAAAGAAAAAAGAAACTTGGAATATTGCAACCCTGTATGAAATCCACTTGAATTGAAGACCTTAGGGTACATTCGCATGGCCGTCTGGGGGGATGCGGCTGCATATACGTCCCCTTTGATGGTAATGGTGGTATGGTACGGCGTTAAGGTGCCACACATGGTCTATCTTTCCTGTTCTCTATGGAGGTCACCTTAGGCAGTGAATGTATCCATGTGTATCCTGAGAGCTCTATCAGGAGTAATTTCTTTGTTATTTGACCAACCAGCTATTTAGTTCATGACGTCTTTGAATTTGTTCATCCCAGTTTTACGAAAACCATACCATTAACTATTACTTATACATATCCTGACCGATGGTAGTCTGTAATACCAAATAATTAAAAAAAAAACATTGCAGATTCAAGTCTGGCACTGGAAATTTGCCAAAATCCCCTTATTGTTCCGATTATTATAGTACATTTCACAGATAGGGACTACATGACTTGCTATTACCCTGTATACTGGACAGGTAGACATGAAAGCTTCTATTCATTACTAACAACCACCCCAGTCCACTGCCGCTGCCCAGCTAAACATATCTTTTAATCAAAGTAATGACACAGCTCTCAAACCATACATTGGGATTCTACATCTGAATATTGGATTGAATTGATTTTTAATACCAGATATTTTAAGTCCTCTATTTTCTGATCTAATGTGAAGGGACAAATCTAATTAAAATTGATCGTCCGTGTCATTTTTTTTTTCTTTGGCTCACCGAAATTAAATTTGTTTTCTTATCTTATTACAAATTTATTTAAAATGTGCATTTTTAGTAAGAGAGGGAAAATAAATGAAACCAAGATCATCATCATTGCTGGGTGTAAAATGTGGTACATTAGCCTACTGAAGAGATAAGCAAGCACAATAATTGTATCACACATTATCTCAGGAAGAGAGATTCTGTAAATAAGCCTAAAATAGACAGCAACTATTATAGAGATGGATGCTTTGTCTTATGACAATTCACGTGTTGGAAGAAAGCAGTTGTGTGTTCGCAAACAATGTTCTTACAAAAATGTAGTTTCTGCTAGGAATACAATGGCTCTTTGTCCTGCCCGCGGGGCCAGCCAAATAAACTGTGCATTTGTGGGCAGCGTTGGATTATGCTATGGTGTGTGTAATATGTTTTAGAATGGCCTTGGAGTATTTTAATTCAGGAAATAGGTTGCATACAAGATTCTCAGTCTGACAAACTGCAATAACGTGTTGCCTATAAATGCATTTTTTAGTCATTGGAAAATGTTCCATTTCCTAGTGTTTCCCTAAATACCCTGTTTGCTTCTCATGTATTGAGATGTGGAATTTAGCACAGCACTTGTTTGGAGTAGGCATGGAGCACCACTGTTTTGCTGTTACATAACATGCTGGATACTTTCTAGAGAAGGAATGGCACTATTCCATGCCGGCATGAGCACAGAACACTTTGTCAGATGGTTTAGGCTTTCTAAGTGAAAGCCGGACTTTTCTTTGCTAGATGTTGGAGGCCCACAAAACTATTAATTTGCTCTCTGCCAATAATAGAGCTTTCCTGATGTCCTAGAGAGCGAGTTATTTTACTTATCTTCATGTGTCCTTTGCTTCTCTTTCAGGAGCCTGGAGAGGAATCGCTGTCGCTGGACTTCCCCGAGTTCGATCTATCACAGTTGGATGCTGGAGATTTTGACACTAACAGCTGCTTTAATGAGTTACAGTGGTGTAATGATCAGTCGGAGAATGAGTCCAGCCAATACAGCACCGATGACTCTGAGCTGTTTCAGGTGACCAAACTCAATATCTACTTAAACTAGTCACAAATTGTGCACCTTGACTCAAAATTAGTGTTTTCTCCCTTTGTCAGGTTTCTTTACTTCATCCCAATTCTCTATTTATTACGCTTCTTATATGTAATTTGGGGTTATTTTATGTTCTTCCCTTCCAAATATTTTGTCCTTTGTCAGATTTGTATTACACATAGGACTTTTGAATGTATTTTTCCACTTAGATTTGTTAGCACAAGTTTAGATTCTCTGGAGATCTGTTAAATGCAGAATACCGGATGTTTGGGAGTTTATGTTTAAACACCTCTGATGTCTCGGAGACTGCAGCGAAGTCTGTGAGAGGACTAAGGGGATTTGGAAGCTAGGTTACCAGCAGGTTATAGCTAACACAAGTGCCTGACTCAGAAAATGGTTTAGATCTTGCAATAAAACTGCAGAAGAAGCGGAAAGCTTCTCTTCTTTGTGGAATAATCAATCAATTCCATCTCGATTTCTCGCTACACCCTGAGTCAACTTTAGATGGCTCAATCATACGGGTTCTGGGAGACATAAACATGAAATGTACTGAAAGTCGACATAAAACATTAGTGCACTGCTTGTTTCAGGGCAGTTTTCAGTCCCCATTTTTCATGACCTAATACACTGTATGACAGAATGTCTGATACCCAAAACCTATAAATCTCTTGCAATGGGTCAGACGTCATTTTTATGAATAAATTCTCTCTGTAGTGTATTTAGACATTGATTTTATTATTATAATGATCAGGCAACAATAAGTAGCCAGCACTAAACACAATTATAGTGGGTTAGGTATTTTGTTAAATGTATAAAAGCAAAAACATTCTTGTGTTTGGCAAAAGCTTATCATCCTTTTTCCATTCATAACATATATGTCAGAAAAAATAGCTATTAACATATGTGTTTAGCAATCAACTATTGAATGTGTATGGCCAGCTTAAAGCCTTTTTCCCATAAAAGTGATGTATGACATATCATACATGACATAACATGATGTACTATGAATCCATTCTCTTAAATTAACCAGACTACATAACTTCTATATAGCGAATGGGAGTTTAGTAAAGACCATTGAAGACATAGTTTCACTTTTCCCAACATGGAAAACTTGCATATTCCTTATATAGGGACAGGTGTCAGGGGACTGTATCTTTATTACATTGAGGTTCCGTAGTCAAAATCGTGTACCAGCTTTCCCCGAATTAAGGACACCCGATTCACAGATGACCCCTAGTTACTGACAGATCTCTCTCCCTACTGTGACCTCTGGTGAAGCTCTCTGGATGCTTTACCTTAGTCCCAGACTGTAATGATCAACTGTAAGGTGTCTGTAATGAAGCTTTATTGATAATCCTTGTTCCCTTGACAGCACAATATTTTGAAAATCCAATCGTCACAAATTTGTCTTTGTCTGAGTTACAATTATAAAATATACCAGTTCCGACTTGCATACAAATTCAACTTAAGTACAAATGTAAACAACCTATGTTGTATGTTAACTGGGGTCTGCATGTACTGTTTATATGCCAAACATGATATCTGGTGGGAAAAGCATTTGCTTTATGCTGTATTTTTTTTTACAGTCAAGTAGTAAATCGGATACAAATTAATGAGAAACATGATCTTCATCATATCAATGTCACCGTTTCTCTTTTCAGATTGATGGGGAAAATGAGGCCTTGTTGGCGGCCCTCACACAGACACTCGATGATATACAGGAAGATGATATCAACTTGTCAGCCTTCATATCCTCTGGAGATGGGGACCTCTACCCCGCACTTGCCCTTTCGCCAAAACCCAGCCGCCCAGCTGAGTTCCCTAAGAGTCTAGAAACTGAAGATGAGCTGTCTATAGTAAGAACCACTTCCTACTGTTTAAAGTGGAAATGGATGAGGCCCTGAATAGCCGCCTGCATGGGTATGATAGGCACCAAAGGTCTGAATTTTTTCATTTAAGGCTTTAAAAATATACAAAACTCATCCATATGTTGTTTGTTTAATATGTACTTATTAGTATCCAAACCAGAGATGTTTCCTTTTAGCTGGCAAATCACAAACTGTCCACATATACTGGAACTGGACCGCTTCAAGTACCCTAGAGAGGCCTTATAATACTACCTGCTGGAATTTTTCCCTATGACATGATATTTAATCACAGGGAATATTGTCCCTTAAAATTACCTAATTTTTAAAATATTATTTCTAACTAGCAAAGTTTCCATTGTTCGTTACTTTTAAGATTTGCCATAAACATGTCTTAAAAACCATACAGGAACCAAACGGAGTTACACATTTGGTTTTTTTTTTCTATAACATTGTCATTTACCCATTTTATCATCACAGTTGTGTTTCCATTGGTAACATAAACTGCAACTTATGCATTAAATCAATAAAATTATTTTAGTTATTTTCACTATACAATACAAGTCCCTGGTATGAAGTGAATTTATAATTGTAAAGGACACATTATAAATGGCCATTTTAAAATAAACACATGGTTTAATATGATATATTTCTTAGATCAAAATTCTCCTGCTACATCACATTCTTTTATGTTTCTACTTCATTACTTTTTTAAAATCCAGGCGATGGATTTTCCATGTGTTCTTAACAAGAATGGCATTAGGAACTTGTACTCCGTAACTTTAATGTATAATTGAATTTTTATATTTTATTTGGTGATTTTTCTACTCTGCAGGGGTGTACCTATTTATTAGAGAGATAACTTTAAGGCCCTTTTACAAAATAACAATAATGAAAAGTTGTTTTTACCTCCTAGAAAATTAAAATTGTAAAGCTGATGGTGCATCCAACTTATTACACGGTTGAGCATGCTGGTGAAAAGGATCATTTATTAGCTCAAAAATGACATACCGGTATATGCTTAATGGGATCTGTTTTGCCCATTGTTCAGCATCTGTTTCAGCTCTATGATTATAAAACTGTAGGCAGGATTCAGCATAACAAATGTGGAATTATACATAAGAATATGTACTTCAATTTAGTCTTACTTTTAATTTTGCGCCCACTGTATGTTCCTGGTTGTTGTATAATAAATTAATTTATGACAATATTCGCTTTGCATTATAATATCATGAATGGAAAAAAATGACCTTGATCATGGTGGAGAACTTTATTCCCTGATAATATGTTACATGGAATTTCCTGTAATGGCCATTCTATTGCCCATTTACAGGATTTCTGGTAATCTGTAGAACACCTTACTTCCTTGTATGATGGAATAAGCAGGGGTTTGAATGAAAGTGTGACCATGTGCAAGGCGTGTGCTCGGCCACCACTTCACGTAAACTGTTCCTTAAAGCATTAGTGTTTTGAGGTGTATCCGGGAGCTCAGAACCTATTCTTTAATAGTGGGTGAGAGTCTCAGTAGTAGGGACTCCCAATAATTAAACACTACAGAGGATAGATGCCAATGGATAACTGCTTTAAAGGACATCTACCACCAGGATGAAGGATTGTAAACCAAGCACCCTTACATATTGTTGTGTGCCCCCTTTGGCAGGATATTTTTTTTAGCTCATTATACCCTCGTTTTTACTATAAAAAGGCTTTTAAAATTATGCAAATGAGCTGTTAATGGAGCCTGGAGCCCCACAGGCTTATTTGCATAGCTTCAAAGCATTTTTTTCTTAAAACAAAGGCATAGGAAGCTTAAAAAAGAGCAGATCCTGCCAGAGGGGGCACACACCTGCATGTAACACTGCTTGATTTACAATCCATGGTCCTGGTGGTAGATTTCTTTTAATACTCATGCAGTGCGCTACTAAGCTTCCACATGAATTTGTTGCAGCAAACTCCCTGCATGTGCCCACACACACAGAGCAGCTGAACTGGAACTCAGCATGACAGTTCAGTTCAGCTGCTCTGTGTACAGGCCGGTAAATCTTGCAGTCATACAGCTAGTTTGTTGGAACAAGCCTTCTCTTGTACAATCTACCTAACACTGTTGTTCATGTTAGCAAAAGTAGTTTTGGTCCCTGAAATGTTCTATTGTGGTCTATATGAATGCTAAATCTTGCCATGTTATCAGACTACTAGTAAATAGATGATGTCTCCACATGTGCTGTGCTCAGAGGAATCTGGGGAATGCTTATGTAATTGAAGCAATGCTAGTATTTTAGCCATGTATTTATAATATGTATTTAAGCTTTTCATATTTCAAATGTATGGTCTCTGATGTGTCTTCACTTAACCTCTTACAGCTTAAGAAGTTGCTTCTTACTCCAGCACAGACGCCTACAGGCTCTGATGCACACAATGAGAGCAGCTCTCGACATCAAGGAACCTCAAAGGTCCGTCTTCAGCGGCAATGTTTGAAGGTAAAGTCATCTTCTGTACATTCATGTTACTATTGGCAGTGTAATGGCAATGAGAAAATGTATTCAGGGTGGATCAGCAATATATTAGCATATACTTCTTTTGTGTATTCCCAATAGTAACATTCCAGTATTAGACTGGAACTACTACTAATTAAGTTTATTCTAAGGTTTGCTATGCCCTGCACAATTCAATAAATTTAGCTTCACAAGTTTAGTTACACTTTAACAATTAAGGTTGCTTTTTCTTACAGGTGGAGAGTCCAACAGAAAGACCTTCTAGCATTCCTCAAGCACAGGGCAGAAGTTGTAGTGAACTACACAGACATTTGGTATCAGCTACACGTGTCCCTAAACCTTCAGCTACAGATGAAAGCAATAATGAAGAAATTGATCCAAATGAAGAGGAGCACAGTGAAGAAGAGACTGGGAGCTCCTCATCAGTGAATGCTTTACAGGGTCAGGATCCACAGTTCACTTCTGAGACAGAAAGGCAAGCGGTGCTAGACCTCATCCGGTATATGCACACCTATTGCCTGCCACCCAAAAAACATCAGAGTGATGAGAAACACCAGCAATCCAACATTCTCTTAAGGAGAACTAAAAGCGATTCCACCCATACTTGTGGAAACAAAGTGAACATGGCAAATGCCAAAGGGAACTGTCTTGCTTTGAATATGCTTAAAAGGACAAGACAAATCCACTCTGGGTCCTCAATTCTGAAAGAACTTCTAGCTAGAGACGTATGTGAGGACGTCAGCAAGCCATACCGGCTGGCACAGCCAGTATATGCAACATTTTCTCATTTATCTTGTAGCCGATTGCCGCAAGATAAAATAGAAGGGGGATTGGGAAATGGGATCAAACCTGTGGAGAAAACTGAAAAGCCATATCTGGCTCTCAGGAAAGAGAGCCGATGTATGGGAGCAGTTTCTGGAAGCCCAGCATATACTGCTCAAGAGCAAGTGACCCATAAATCTGCTTCTAAACAGGAATGCTCTGTTTATGTGAGACGTTCAAGCAGACTAAACCCAGAGTTCTGGTTTAATGATGAAGCCTCCCCACAGACATGTATAGCACGGACAAACGCTGACAACCAGCTCCCAGCAGCACTCAACCTTTGTTTGACAGCAGAACCATTTGTTGATGAAGAGCAGGTTGCTGAAATAGAAGTTGGAGAGTCAAATGAAACAAATGGCCAAACAGAACTGGACAGAGCTCTACAGGACATCCTTGAGAGTAATGCCCCAGAAGCACACACTGACATTGCCAACCAACAGTACCAAGCCCTAGGTAAGACAGAACCTAAAAACCAAAGGTTTTGATTGACTGCAATAGCGACATGGTATGATTTGAGAGCCATGGTGAGGATTTTATTTGCTAATGTCATGTATTTTGGTAATCAATGCATCAAATGAAAACCGAGGGAGAATACCATCTTACCGTAACTATCCAGCCAGTCCTTCTACAGATGTAGGATATTCTAAAAGTGCACATAAGATTATACCATGGAGTATACCCGCACAGTATACCCTGCAGTAGAAGCATCTGCATTAGAGGCTTTGTTAGATGACTCCATGACAGATTCAGACAATCTGTGCGGGAAAGATTTTTCGTGTCTAGAAAATTGACACTGTCGTGGCACAAGACAGCTCAGATTATAAGTCAGTGGGACTGTTGTCATGGATCTGTCATGGGTCAAAATCTAAAGACCATAATGCACAAGTGAACTGGCCCACCAAATAGTGATTTACCACCCCTTGCATCTAAAGATTTTCTTAATTCAAAGTTACCAAAGGGAACCTAACACATGGAAAGTGCAGTCTAATCCACAGCAGCATATTACATAGCACCAGAAACTGAGCAGATTGATGTGTAGTTTTGCTGGAAACTATTTAGTATTACTTATCCTTTTATCCTTCTGCTCTTTCTATGAAATATTCCCAGATTTCCCTAGTGGAGCATCAATGGCTTTAGGTCTCCACATGTCTATAAGGCTGCCTTAATTGGCAAACTCTCCATGAGGAGAACTCTTACTTCCTGACCCTGCTCTTTCTATGCCGAGAATTCGAGAATGTGGTCCTATCTGTGATTATCTATCTATGCACATCGGTGGGAAGGATGTTAACTAATAAGACCACCTCCTAACATGGAAAGAGCAGTAGCAGTAGTGTTTCAGCTACTTCAAGAAGGCTGCAGTGAGCAGCTAAGACGTATGTTGCATCCCATGCAAGATTATTCTTTGCACCATTTTAAATGAATACATTTAGTTTCTCCTGTCTTCAGGTCAGACTAACATCTACAATTGAAAAAAGAATTTAAATATAATAATATCATACGTGTCTGACAAATCAGGGGATTACATAAGATAGCATTTGGTGCTTTAGGCCTCCTATGATTTCTAGAACACCTCTTTAAATCAGCTAAATCTATTTGGCACCGTACAGATAATTGTTGCTGGAAATCCTGAGACAACCAATTTATCAATGGTCCTTATAAATAGGTGGCCGGGTGCTCAGAATGTTGTCCGAAATCTCTTGAGTAGTACCGAGTGAACTGTTAGCTCTTTCAACATAGTGATGTTATATGCTCCTACTTCACCATAGGTAATGAGTGGATCTGCCTTCAAAAGGGCTTTTATAGCCACTTCATATATTTGGAGGATCTTCAGTAAATGATCATTTTGACCATAAAGCTCTACCAGATTCATGTAATGTGATGTGACCAGTAAACATGAAAAAATCAGTTTTGTTATCAGATTTGAGGTATTGGAAAGGATATGATGATAATACAGTGAGCCATGTTATGGTAGACATAAGGTTTTCTGAAGCAGAAGGCAGTGTGTTTCCAGCATACACATCTTCTAATAATCCCTGGTATAGTGCAGGTAATTGGGATTTCAGCATTCTAGTCAGACCAGGATTAGATCACAAATGCGCCTGTTAGTTTACTGTAAGCTGTAGCGCCACACAGTGGGCATAGTCAGTATTGCAAGGAATGGAGTTTGTCCTATTTCAATACAATAATAATTTACTTTTATATTTTCAGATAATACCAGATGCTCCCCATTATCCCTGACTGAAAGGTAAGCACTTTTTATTTATTAACATAACACATACAATATTTTTCTTTAACTGATTTTTGTGTATATGTATGTGTGTGTATATATATATATATTATATTATATAGTAGCACAAGTAATTCTTCATTGGTTCATACTGCCACCTTGTGGGGGAGGATTGCTCCTTGTCAGTTTAAGTGCATTTAATATTATTATTTATTTTTATGTTTAAAACACTGTTTATATGGATTTGATACAAATGAAAGTGGTTCACATACGTAAATCGGATACCAAAATGATCACGTACGCCTCTCCCAAATGGTAACATCCAATTGTCACCCTATTTATACACAGGAATAACAGAAGAGCAGACCATCTTTTAATTCTAATAACTACATGATAACAAATGCTAATGGGGAATACTATTATTTTAATACCAACACATGTTGTTGTTTGTAAACCCTACAACTTTTTCATGATCCAATTCTTTAAGAACACACATGTTCATAAGTTTACAGCTTAAAAAACTAGTTTGGGTTAAAATAGTTGTAAAGGATAAAACTATTCCTTTTTTGTAAGTAATGCATTAGATAAATTAATTATTATTTCTCTGATATTTTGCAGCAGCTCTGCCTTTGAAAAGAGGACTTTTGAGCAAGGACTTACTGTTGAGTTGTGTGGGACTGCAGGTACTGGCTTTATTCTGTTATTTGTCTTTTTACATTTAATATGAATCGGTTATCAGTTTGTCCTTCCAGCTTGAGGTGTTTTTAGCATTAGCAAATAGATGCAATAATAAAATCACTCTTGCAGGGCAGCCCATTGAATTTGTGTGGCTGCCAAGTATGTGCCATGCCACTCCATTCAATTATATGGGATCGGCCTGAGATAGTCGAGCACTGTGCATCCGGGAGCATGCTCGGACTGGCGCCCCAACCATTAGTGTGAACGGGATCACAGGCATTGTAATCCCTTTCTCATGATCAGTGTAGACCCTCACCGATTCTGAAGTTCTCCCATATCCTATGGATTGGGGATCATTTACAAAAGTTGGCAAAAACCATTTATATTTATATGCCAGACAACCCCTTTAATAACTAGATTTTTCATGAACCATAGCTTGAATCTAATGTGTATAAAATGAATTTTTCTTTCCAAAGGCCTAACCCCACCGACTACTCCCCCATACAAGCCTGCAGAAGAAGACCTGTACAAACCTGAGATTCATGAGGAGTCTGAAAATAAAGCCATGTCTCTTAAAGAAGAAACCCCTGATGTATGTCTGTCTGGAAGTAGAAAGCTTACAAAGAAGCAGCCAGATAGGACTGAACTATTTGCACATTTGAGTCGAACAGAGCCCCTTCCAGCAAACTCTCCTCCATTGGGGATTAAAAGACCCTTTTCTCGCTCTTTTGGAGACCATGACTATTGCCAAGTTAAGAGATCAGATACTGTATTTCAGAGAAAAATCTTGAAGTCTCTGGTTCTACCAAACTATGGGGAAAAGAAAAAGAAGCAGCTTGAACCTACACTAACACAGAGGAAGGTCACGGGAAACAACAAGGCGTTAAAAGACCATGAGATCCGAGCCAGTCTCACTAAGCATTTTGGTTTTCCTGATAATACTCTTAAAGAAGAGGATGATGTTACATGTATTAACTCTGAGAATGACTCTGTTTTTGAGGACAGTGACAGTGACTACAGCTCACCAGATGAGGCCAGCCTGTCACCTCTTAGAACAAAGTCTTGTTCCAGAAGGAGTCCCCAAACCAAGCTACAGCACCATCTTCCAAGTCGGAGCACTTCTAGAATTCTAAGTTCCTCTGACAGCAAGAGGACTCACAGGTACAGTTTCTGAGTGTATAAGACAGGACATATCTAAAGTGTGTGCATCCTTCCTGACTTGCTTTGTACTTGTGTGGGAACCCTGATCTTCTGTACGCTTTCAATATTTTACGAGCATACCATTTTCTAACGGATATATTGAGATACCTTTTAGTGGAAGTAGCAGATTAAACAAATTCCAGGTGGCGTCAGTTCTCCATCGTCTGCTCCCCATAGAGACATATTTTTCGTGCGTACATTGCTTAGCTTGCTATAACCTTTCAGTCTGCCATATCGTAATGTTTTCTCGAGCTAAGGCTTCAGCTGGACGCCTTCTATCTGGTCACCGCAGATGAGCTGGCCCAGAGGTTTTCTGCAATACTATGATTTATGCCTTTAAATAATTCATTTCTGTGACATGTTTTTTTCTTTGCATAATCCACCTTCTGGCTTCTCTGTGGGTGCTGACAATAGAAAATGAATGTATGAATATATACATATAACATTACTGATTTTGATTCACATGTTTCTTGTATCTGTACTTCAGCAGATGTGAAAGCAATGAGCAGAGACAGACTGGAAACTTGAGCCAGAGGCAAATCCAGCGGCGGCAGAAGGCAATTGTAAGTACTGAAGCATTCTATACATTTCCTTCATCGAACAATCCCTTCAATGCATCAAAGCAAGACAAAAGGCGCGCACATTTTATCTAAAAATAGGCCAGTGCAGTACACCTACATAAAACGCATGGCCTCTGACTGTAGCTACTGTGAAAGGCATAGGTTTCCCTTGAGATAGACCAATGCCTTAAACCTTTTTACATTGCAGAGGTGTTGTATACAGGGTTAGGCCGTGGGAATTCAAACTTCTAGCTAAGCAAGGAAAATACTCGTAGGGTCAGTGAACCTTTCTGACACAGCGGCTTCTGATAAAAGTTGTATATTCGTTGGGTCACCCCAGCAGCAGAAAGGCCAAGTGTAACATATTATATGCACAGCCAGCAGTTCCTAAAATACATTACCGGTGCTGGAATTCTTTATATAATAGTTTTATAAAGAATGCACTACAATACTTGAAGGTTCACACACTTTCCTAATATGTGCAGTTCAGTCTTGTATAACAGCATCTACATATAGCAGTTGAACAACTTGCTTTATACCATGCAGATGTATGTATGTTCTGTGTGTTCCCTGTCATGCAACCCTCCAGAGCCATGTGCACAAATTCCCTTATATATCAGCTTTTTTCCCTATTGAGAGTTCAGTGAGCTGAAAGCCATTCCTAAAATTGGCACCAGCCAAAGGCAAGTGTCAGTGGAGATGAGAAGAAAATTGAACATGCCTTGTGTTCTCTTACGTCCTTTCTGATATTTGCCTATAAGTAGCTCCTGCGTGAGCTGTCAACACCATTACACATCCTCATTATAGCTCTCTGCATGTTTTTATTTTTTGCACGTACCTTAATTGTGACACTAGTCCTAGTGATCTACAAAATATTAATCTACTGAATACACATAGATATAACTATATGTCTGATACATGGAGTTGACGATCTACAAAAAATGTAGGTGTATGATTAATGGAGTTTATTTTGTTGATTTGATGGAGTGAATTTTGTCTTACCGTTATATCAATGAGCTGTTTAGGTGTGCGGTCCAGCCTGGTACTTTACAGTGCACAAAGCTTGTAGATTACAGGGGCATCAGACTCATTTCCCAGGGGGTCCTATCAGTCTCATTTGTTTAGTAGTTACCTTTCCATTACATCAGCCCTTTGAGGGCACCCACAAAGCTGAACATATGGTTAAATGACCTGAGACACTGCCATGGCAAGTGTGCCCCTACACAGTAGCCAATAGTCAGTGTTCCCCATAGAATTCAGCAGCCCACCTCCCCCTGCTGTGGAAAGAAAATAAAAACATTTGCCCACTTTTTCCCGTTCTCCCAAAGCTATAGCTGTCTTCTCCTTTACTCCTGTGAGCGTTGGCAGACATGATGTGATGACCTCATCATGTCTACCGGCTTCAGAGCTGGTTGTACGGCCGCCGCACACAGGATTAAAGAAGACTGCTGTCGCTTTGGAAGTGGGGAAAGGTAAATATCGGAGTACCATGTACTGACTAGCGCAAGTATTGATTCTATGGAATATAATGTATGGTGGTCTTATGTTTTTCATGGAAGACACATTCCATTGTGTGGCACCTGTTTCAAAGCTTCCCCCCTTCTCTGTCACAATCTATCCATAAACTTCTGTCAATAAAAGTTGAAGAAAATCAGAGCTGTAATAATCTACATAAGATAAATTTGGTATTTCTCCACTTACCCCCACCTCCCACTATAATCATTGTCAAATATCTGTAGTTTGCAGAATTTGAGATTAAACCTCCATAGAAGAATAATGCATAATGTTCTTACCCAACAGCCAAAAGCTCTGCAGCTACTGAAATTTAAATGGACCACAATGTCCTTCAAAATTACACCGCTACCAGCCAAATGTATTGGAAATTCAATAAAGGGAGACTAGTGCAACCTCTTCACATTGTTAATGCATGTTTCATAATTCAGCAGCTTTAAATAGGATTTGTCATTTTGATTTTGGGAAGTAAAGATCAGCTGATCATATGAAAAGCTTAAAATATCTACATTAATAGAAAATACATGAGGCTTCTACATAATAAGGCAGTAAATATTTGCACATTTAGAGTAATAATCAATTTGTTTGGTAAAATACAGCTTCTGTAGATGGATGATCTTACATTCTGATTATATTGTTATACAATGTAGTGGGTATTTCAAGGAATCATTGAGGTCCTCAGAAAATATCATTATGGGAAGAGTGGCAAGGATCTGATCCCTAGAAGCTGATGGCCCTTGTTCACAATGGGGCTTTACTAAGGGTCCCACGGCCGTTTTCCAACGTTTTCGGGGATTGTGCCGCTTGCACAGGGATTTAGAAGGGTATTTGTCGCATCAGCGCTGGCTTTCATGCGACAGAAATCAGTGGATGGGCCGTCGGACAATCCGACTGATTCGGACAGAGCGCAGGATTTAACTTTAAAATTGTGCCGCAAGCCATGTATGTACATGCACCGGGAAGAAGAAGGTAAACTCCAGGATATCGGGCGCACAATGTAAGTGAATCGCGGCAGAGTTCATTCTCGTCGGACACTCCGGATCGGGGAATGCGCAGGATCGGGTAAGTAAATGTGCCCCAATGTGTGGATATTGGACTACAACTTATACCCAATCAAATAACCTTTTCCTTAAAATAGGCCAATATTTGTCAGTCCCTTTTATAGTGCATCCAAAGGGGCATTTTATAACTCATTGCGGAGTTCTGCATGCTGAACAGATGAAAATGTATTGTGATATTCACTGTAAGAAAAGCTTCCATCATTCTGACTGTACAATTCTGTACTGTACAATGCCAACTTGAAGCAAAATAATTGCAGGTGCCATACCAAAGGCGGGATATAAGGATTTTGTTTATCTTTTTGGGCGTCTTGTAGCTTAGATTTACAGCAAATTTTGACTTGTCTATTTGTTCAGATCACACTACTTTCTTTCTGACTTTTGTTGTCTTCCTTGTTCAGGATGAAAGGCGTCTCATCTGCATCAAAAACCTCTCCAACAGCATTAGCGTCACTGAGTTGAAGAGGAGGTTTGAAGTTTTTGGGGAGATCACCGAATGTCTTGTGCTTTATAGAAGCAGGTACAAGCCTATTCCATAACTATGTGCGAAGGCGCAGTTTATAACCCGCCATACTGTATATATGTGCTTTGTTATTTGGAGCATTATTGGAGCATTATTAAGAGCATTAAGATATATTCCTCTTGTCTTGTATTGCAGGGGAGAGAAATACGGTTTAATTACGTATCGGTATCACGAGGATGCGGCATTGGCATTAAAGAAGGGCCCTTCCCTAAGAAAAAGGAATGAACCCTCATTTTACTTGAGCTATGCAGCGCTCAGGCATTTTTTTGGGACCAAATACACTGATCTAGGTAAATTTAATGTCCATGTAAGTTACATGTTTGTGGGAAAGCTATGCATGTGTAGACTATCGCATGATACCAATTTAGGTTTCACAAGCCTAAAACTCAAATTATTGAGTCAGAATACAACAATTAATGCCTCTATAGTAAGGCCTCACTATGATAAAGCTATTTTTAAAGTCACAGTAAAGGTTTTATATCTGGTCTTGTATGTACAAATGTACAAATTCTTGCCAAAATGATTTGTGTATAAATATCAAATGATTGTTTGGTTATTGGTGGCATGTATTATGTTGATATTCAAATGTTCCTTCATCTAAACGGAACAATACTGGGGGGTAAACGGACAATACTTATTCCAATAATCTCTGAATGTCGATGTAATCAATGCATGAAAATGAATTCTTGCATTGTATCTGGACATGAAAGATGAATGTATGCTTTGCATATATTTGTGGGAGAAATCTGCTGTGTAATGCAGGATCTGTTATCATGAAGCAGATTTTTTTAGCTCCACGCTTAAAGGGGTATTGCCATGAAGACAAGATTCTTAAATATACTCAGGATAACAAAATAACACATTCTCTCATAACAAATTTTATAATTCACTGTTATTAACAAAAATACAGAATTTAACAGATATAATTCCAATCTGTCTCTATCAGTCCTGGTGTATGCAATTTTGGTTGCCTCGTGAACCAACCATAAATCTTCTTCTGACTAGGATCGGGCAGGGAAGATTCTTATTATGAATGGCTTCTCTTGTCTGCACGCTGCAGTGTCTCTCTGCCTCCTGCTGCATTCCAAGACAAGCTCACACACAGACACTGACAGACGCTTCCTGACGGCAAGCAGCCGTGTAAGGAGACTTTTTAGTTTTTAGCTTTATTTAGCTGCAGATTTTACACACAAAAAGGAACCCCAAAACTTTTTCTGTTTCCAACTATTTAGCTAATGTTCTAGTTTGCTACATCATAGGAAAATACTGTGTGCTATAGACTGATTAGACATATTTGTGCGAGAATATAATGCAGAACACACCCTCATAGAAAATTATCAAGAGGAGAAGTGCGTATTTTACATGACCATGACAAGTTCAAATGCAGAAAAGTAATAGTTTATAAAGTAGTACGCCTGGAAAGTCTAGATGTACAATGCCATTTCCATTCACTAAAGGCAAGGAGCATCCTGAAAAAAATGAACAAAACCTTCGTTCACATTTGACAGACTTGTGAAAATGTTTTATTATCTGATCACCAGATTCAAATGCAGCAGAGCCATCTTCGGCTGGGATGAAGAACAAGTACGAGTCCATGGATTTTGACAGCTTGCTGAAAGAGGCACAGAGAAGTCTGCATCGATGACAGCCTTATTATGGAGGAGTACCTCAATACCTCAGTCAAGGCACTTCCAACATGTTTACGTTTTCGAAACAAAAGTGGAATACAGATCTAAAAGACTTTATCCTTTGAATTGATGTTTACATTGAACAAAGCTGCTTCTGTATGTGATCTTCCCATGGTGTTGCTGTCTCACTGCCACATTTGAGTATCCTTGCTTTTTTTTGGGTGCGTCTGTACACATAATGTACCTTCCTTTCCCCTCGTGGTTGCAGCTGTGTTCTTCATAACCTTTTTGTCTGTAGTGTGTAAAACCAATCATCACAAAAACCGTCTTTTGTGAATAGTCTGGACGACGAAACTACTTTTAAAAGAAAAATCTATATTCTTTAAAAAAGAAAAAAAAATTATTGTATTTATGGTTCACACGTACTGTATTTCCTATTGTCGTTGGCTTCATTTTGAACTATGCACTCTAGTGAGGTGTTTGCAAAAGATCCGATTTAATCCTTGTACATTACAAACCACTGGGCATGAACAGTAAGGCCGGAAGATCCGGGCATTGAAAACTATCTAGATCATAGGTGGGTATTTCATTTTCCCACAGGGCCACATGAGAAATTGTAATGGGTTTAGGGGGCCGTACTAATATACTTAACTCAGTTCTGCCCAATACCTGTATACTGTATTCAGTATATAACCTATGCCTGTATTACAAAAAAACAGTAAACATTACAATGAGTCAATGAAAATACGTAGGAGCTAATTGCATCATTATTTAATGATGGGGAGCTCAAATTTTTCAATGAGGTTAGGTGGGCCGGTCAGAGATAGAGGGCCGGATATGGCCTGTGGGCCATACAATGCCCAGGTCTGATCTAGATGATCTTGAAACTGATATTTGTAAGGACACTGGATCTCCACTTGGAGACCTTCTGCTTATTTAGTTGTGTCTTCAGTGCTTCTTTATTTTTCTTCTTCGGACTTTAACCTTCTTCCTTCTAGATTCAAAAGAAATAATTTTTGTGAAAGTCGCACAAATAGATTCAGCGTATCAGTGAATGAAACTAATGCGTGTTGATGTAATGTTCACATTCCTATAGCGCAGAAGATGATGCTGTTTCTATGTGGCCAGTCCTCTAGTTTTCACAATAGCCGATCAAAACGACTGTCATGCCTTCAGTATTTAACAAATCCAGTATTCCTCAGATCGGGTCCTGTGTCATTGCCCTGTACCCTGATCCCTGATATACATGTACAATTGATATTTTGTCCTGTCACATACAGTACGACTTATTCCCAAAGATTTTCGAGGAGATTATCCTCCTCCTCTCCTTATTGTATGCATTGAATTCACGATATCATGACGTGATCCTGACAGCAATACAAAGCTGGAATAATACCCGCCATATCCTGACCGAGACAATAACGTTTCGGGGTTAACATTTTAGCTTAGTATAAAAGCCATTCTTTCCAATTACACGGGAGTGTTGTAAATAGCGCCATCCACACTTGAGAACCGGGACTGCTGAAGCCGTTTTCTATATGTTTACCAGGGTAGCATAGAATGTAGGATTTAAGCCATTATGCGTAGTTTAGGAAACATAGCCTTACTTCAATAGTTACCGGTAGATATCTCCGGTTTTATTTTTTTATGTTTTGCCAAAGTTTCCAGCAGCTCCCGCAAACCCCAGGATTGAACTTACCTCTTTGGCAAACACCTTATTGTAGATCTGCCTTTATCTGTCATAGTATTCCCATACAATGATGTTTACATGTGATTGATATATAGTTTACTGTAGAAAACAATATAAATATATATAAATATCTATAGAAATATAAACAAATATGCTGTTGCCCTTAGGGTAAATCGTTCTGTCCTGTGCAGTGCCGCTAGTTTTGAGAACAGTATGTGGAATATTCTCTGATAGACGTCTACAGTTTACACAAAGCACATGTTGCATTGGGGAATCAATTGTGCAAGGGTTAAAGATCAATAATTCAGCTTTCTAGCAGGTGTTTGAGTGGCAGGTGGGTGACTCCTTACAGCCTGTACATGGGCGATGCATCTGCTGCTTTTAATGTCCGCTAGTGCTTCCTTTTGTTGAGCAGCTTTGTCTGGCTCTCACTCTGACAGAGGACAGGATGGCAGAATCTTTCATGACTATTCAGTCATAACTTGGTGTTTGAACTGTAAAAATAATGTATTTCCATGAGGCCTTTAGATATTATTTAACAAGCTTATTGTCCAGCACTTATGCAAAGCGTACACGCACAGGTAGTCTCATTGCGGGTCCACCAATATTATCTATATTTGATTTTCCTAGGTTCTTTACATGGTGTGCACTTAACACCTATGAATGTATTTCATGCTAGATTGTGGCCTGTGATATTGGAGGATTTTATAGTTACTATTGTGGTTTTACTATCCATTTACAGGACGTGCTGTTAGTCATTATATCTATATGGACTGTTGTTTCTTGAATTGGGTTGTGCTTGTACCTTTTTTTTTTTTTAACCAAAATTGAAATAAGGTATGCAAAATTCAGAAAGTAAAAATCTACCCACCTATTTGGTCATAAATAGAGTTACCCAGACCATCAGATCCTTGGTAGAGCTCATGTAACGCTGGATAAGGGGCCAAAATCTGATGCCTAAAATTATTTTTTAAATTAATTCTTTTGGAGAAAACTATATAAAAGTTTTAATTGATGGTCATTCATTGGCAGAGTATGTACCTGTTGTACTTACTGTCCAGTTTATGTTTGGACAAGAACAGAGACAAGTGATATCACGGGATCATGTGCAATGGCGTCTCTTGATGTGACCTGCTCAGCCAATAGAAGAAAGTAGTTTCATAAACGGCCCCATATGTATACCCAATCCCTGTATATAATATATATATATTATAATGGTAATGTGGACCTCCTCAGTTGCTGGATTCTTTGTCGGCAATGGGCCCCACAAAACAGTGCCTAACGGTAGATAAAGCAGAGGTGCAGCCTATTGTGTGCCATAACCAAAAACTTCAAAAAATACCAATAGAACTGCTCTGTAACCCATATTCAAGAATCAGTGCTGTCCATCTTTGGGACTTTAGCCCTTTTTTCTTTTGTTGACTACTGGTATTTATATTTGGAGTTCATATGGTCTCAGATATTACTTCAGAATTATCCAATAATTTTAAATATCATTCAATATGCAATGTACCCCAAAAAATGAAAGGTTAACGTAATGGTTAACCTTTAGAACAATAAGTAATATGCTAGATGTGTCAGTTGTAGAATGTCCATCATACGTATAGACAGCATGGAGACATGACACTACTATATGAAAGGACAGGCATATTATTATTTCAGGCCAATATTGTCCATGTATGGTCCTGTATCATGAATGAAATGGCACCCAAGGAAGCTATGTACCAATCTGAGCACATCTAAGCCAAAACAAGATGTTTTAGCTACTATTAAAGCACCTTGAAGCTCTAATATTAAAAAAATGGAGTATTTTAGAGTTAATCTTTTTGGATGTGTATATATATTTTTTAATCTTGTCCTTCATTAAAGCCACTAAATTATTATTACTTTGGGTAATGTATTAGTCATCCTAATTCTTATATATTTAAATGCATATTTGATGTGAATCTGAGAATTCTACAAAATTTGAGGAAGAGCAAAATAGCTGCTCCTTGTCACCTAAACCTACGAGTCGGGAAAATGGGAATAGTTAGTATGACTGAGCCAAGATTGGTTTCTATTTGTGGCCTGCCAGCAATACTATTTCCTGGGGAGTTTTCTCCAAAAAAATAAATTAAATAAATACATTGTGTTTTTAAAATGGACTATAATGTCTATTGATGCCCAATGGGGACAGTTCAGTTTATTCTGATTTTTTTTTATCGTGTCCATTGTTTTGATGTGGTGTTGGTGTTGTCATAATTCTGTACAAAATGCAATTATTTTTTTATTTTATTTCTCATTGTGTACAGTTTTTTTTTACATTAGTGTGTAAGACTTTGCCTTGTTTGTTATTCACCATCAATCCTAAGCAATAGCATAGAAGAGCAATCCGTCCGTTTTCTGCCGAACTCCACCCTCATTGACGTTAGCATGACCCTGCATTTCCATTTTGGAGTCACCTTGCATAGCTTTCCAGCCACAGCTGTCTATTGGACCATGTTAGGAATATTGCTGGTTTGGTGCTTTACGTTAGGTAGCCATGCTCCTGAGCTTTTAATCTAGAATGTAATAATCTAGATGTGGGTGCATGGGGCATTTCTACTAATAACATAAAGATGATGGATATTTTGTATATAATGTGTTTCGCTAGGAAGGTGTATGGATTTTCTGCCGCACCATATCGGCTGTGTTATTTATAATTACAGGATAAATCTATTTTTTTTAAAGAACACTGCTAATTATTGAATCAATGGTTAATATGTATGAATGATTTGTTTGTTGTATTATTTGTGGTAGAGGGTTTTTTCTTTTTATATTTCACTTTTCAAATTTTGTTGTATCTTTATTTATGTACCATACACTTACCTTCAGATGGTATACACTGCTATGCCATTTCCCTCTTTTTTATTTTATTTTTTTTGTGTTGATTTAACTGTCTACCTTATAAAAAGAGAATGTTTTATTGTATTTTTACATTGTCAGATCCTATAGTTTCGTAGATAATAATTTAACCAAAATCGCTCAGTGTATTATCCAGTGAGTATAAAATATATTTTAAATTGTGTAAAT
The DNA here is from genome assembly GCF_040894005.1 of Engystomops pustulosus. Taxonomy (NCBI): domain Eukaryota; kingdom Metazoa; phylum Chordata; class Amphibia; order Anura; family Leptodactylidae; genus Engystomops; species Engystomops pustulosus. Next base: position 71,215,366 of record NC_092414.1, read on the forward strand.
ACTTTCTGGACTGGCTTATTTTACTCAAATTCTATTCCTCTGGATAAGGAGTTTCTTGTTTACATTACAAAATAAACTGTAGAATCTCTACATTCATGTACTGTAAATAGCAATTGTGTTCAGCCTATGAATAAAACAAAACCGTGAATGGTAAAAGTTTAACCACTAAACCTGTGTTTTCGGAGTGATTTGTTTGCTTTGTTTCAAGGAATACTATATAAACCAGTGATAATGTCTTAGAAATAATACATCCTAGAAAATTATCACAAGCAGTCAAGTCCTCAAAGTCGCCAACTAACCATATATACTCGAGTACAAAAAAATGTGCTGAAAAACCGTAACTCGGCTTATGAGTCAAGGAAAAAAACAAAAAGTGAACTCGCCTTCTGACGCTCCCCGGCATCCATTGTGGCTCCGACATCGGGTCCTGGTTCGTCACAGTCTTCGTGACGTCAGCTGCATCGGCACACACTATGATGTCAGCTTGCGGCTGACGTCATTGTTCCTGCGACTGGCAGGCTATATACTAGGGGGGCTGTGACCAATGCATTTCCCACCCTCGGCTTATGCTCGAGTCAGAAGGTTGTTCCAGTTTGTGTCAAAATTAGGGGTCTCTGCTTATACTCGGGTCGGCTTATACTCGAGTATATACGGTAATTTATTTGCCATTTTAAAATTTTGAACTCTTATAATTTTTGAACAAATAGTTCTTTTGTATCTGTAAGATGGTAGAAGGCTTTTTTTTTATTAGCAATTTTTCCCATTTTTTAAAAACTATTTATCAGAAGACATACATTTTTACAAAAAAAAAACACAGAAGTGCTACAGATGTGGCATAAGCATAAAAAGTGTCAAAACAAGATATTTTGTTTGAGTCACACAGGAACCTTAAAGTGTAACCGTCATTTCAAAAAACTTTTGTAGGACAGGTAATTTTAAGCCCTTTTGCAATTGGCTTAGTTACCCCAATCTTGCTCCTTCCTATTGTATTCTGCAGATTTCCCCTAGATGGCAGTGACTGCTCAGATAGCTGTTACAATGGACATTCCGTCTTCATAAAGAAGACTACGGGCAGGAAACGCCCCCCTCTACCTGTACACAGCTGATCACCTCATGTGTCAATGCCCCAGCCCTAAGTCATGTGCAGGGAGAAGCCCTCACTAATGTAATAACCAAGCACCTTCATCTTCTCTCTCCTCAGCTTTCTCTACACTTGTGTATAACAAATAATCCACACAGACAGAAACTGCAGCCCCTCCCCCCCATCACCTCACACAAGGAAGTGGCAGGAGACAATCTCCAAGTCTTCATGCTGTCCTGTCATGTGCTGTGCTGGAGTGTTAGACAGACAGACCAGACCAGACAGACAGATAGGTCTGGTCTCATTGGTCAGCAGCATGCGCTTGTGATGAGGTGACAGGAGGCAGACTCCGCCCCTCCATCTTGCTGATTGTAGGTTTTTTGAGAGCTGGAAACCATGGTTGCTATGGGCCAAAAAAGATACTAAATGAGGACCAAGAGGCAAAATATTTTGAGGAATGATTCCCAGGGAGCAGAATTATGTATTTTATTTTTTTTTTGTTCAGAATGACGGTTACACTTTAAGGATGATACATTGGATGAGTGAAAAAGTTGTATTACCCAAAATACTGTAATAGCAGCCCGTTTAGTGAAATAAGTGCATATGTGGGCAAAGTTTTGCTCATATACCTATTTCGGCTTCATATGGTAATCTACACATTAGGTTATGCAAACAAGCAAATTATAAAAATAGACAATAGTAAATAACAAAAAAACATACCCATGGATCTCATACTATTCCAAAGAGCGAAAGGAAAAAATTGTGCTGCAGGAAGGTTGTCTCCAATTTTGTCCAAAGGGGACCAGATTTTAAGAAACTGGAAAGTGTTTTCATGTATAGATGCTGTCATATAATATAAAACAGAAAACGCACATAAATTGTCTCATTTAAGAAACTACACCCCTTACATTAATCAAAAAAGCTTTTTAAAAACTATATTAACCCTTCTTCGAAGTTAAATCAAGATGGAGAGGAGAGTACAGAGGAGAGAGGTATGGAGCTGGACAGTGAAGGGGTTAATTGTATGTGGTGTGCAAGTGATTTATGGTGTGGAGGGTCACTGTAGGCATCTGATCTCCTTTTCCTGTGAGGGAGAATGAGCAGATAGAACACCGATACTGGGATTTAAACCAGGGAAAGCCTGTTTTTTGCTGTGATTAGTCAGTCTGTACTAACTGACCAAACACAGCAATCGCTGTCTACCCCTCCCCTGAAATGTTGCTGAGAGCCTTGGCTCTCTGTGTGTTACCTGCTACTGCCCATTGGGGCCAGTTTACAGGCATCTATGAAGCGTGGATGGGGAGATTTGGGGGAGTATTCTGATTACTGGGTGTCCACCCTGCTGTATCCACACTACAACGATAGTGTAGCATCCATATTCCAGAGAGAGTGAGCATGGCCAGAATGTGGAACTCCATGTTCAGTTCTTCTCAACCTCCACTACCATTGGATATGGCACTCAGTACCAGGAGGCAGACTCACATGGTGAAAGACTATCTGTCCACAGGTATCTTAGTACTGAAGGGTCCTCCCGATTCAATCTCTGGGTGGGAGAAAAAGACCCGTAGCCAGAGCTTGCACATTATTCCTTCCAGATGCTGTTCGGCCTTGCGGCTAATTTGCTGTGTTCATCACTTCCAGTGGTGATCCAGGTAAGGGATCTACAGCCAACATGGACATACTCGCATTCATTAAAATGAGCCTGACATGGAACCTACGTCAGTTTGCTGAGCCAGCATCTAAATACGTCGGTAGCAATTGACAAATTCTGCAGTACTCAGAGCTGCTTTAATGGCAGTGAGAGGAATGGTTTGTGGTTTTCCCATTGCTAATTTTAACTGGAGGGGGGAGTGTCCAGCAAGAACAGAGGGGGAGACAATCTAAACGGCCTGTGAATCCGCAGCACAGAGGGGCTCTGGGAACCACCCCAGTAGTCCTTCAGACTCATTAGCATAATTTTAAAAGTTGATTTTAGAAACGAGAAGGCCATGGATAACAAATATAAGATGATTACCACAGTCACAGTGCCTGGATCTATGAGTAAATGTCGCTTTATTTTGATAAATTAGATTTCCTTTAATCTTCTATGTAAATAACTGGGTCTAAACACCCAGAACATCTTTAGCTGTATTAAAGGTATTTTTTATACATGCATTTTTTTACTATTATTTATTTGTTATAATTTTAAGTACTTTCCCTAACCCATTTTGGGCAGGGCATCTGCCCTGTTATTCCCACCATTTTTCAGCACTCAAGCCCTTACTACTCCCATTTTACAGCCATTTTTAAATATTAAAATTTGGATCTCTAAATTTATGTGATAACTAATTGCCTCTTTCATCCCTCCCGATGTCCCGCGCCGCTTTCTCTGTGGTTGGTGCCGCTGTTTGCCACACCCACATATCCCCATTCCCAGAACTGTATCAGTGGCCGCGTAGGTAAGTACAGCTTTGTTTTTTTAAGCAGCCCCCTCCCACCCACGTTGCTTTTGAAAAGTCTCGGAGATCTGTAATTGAACCAAGAAATTTATTGGGAAATTCGTGGTGAATTCTGAAGTGCATTTTAGGTTCATCCTAAAATTCCACTCACAAGCCAATTATTTATATATATTTATTTATTCAGAGTGTGCCCATGTGTCTTAGCCCTAAAATTGGATTACATACTAATCCATCGTTAAAACAAGGAAGTGTACCTATAGGTTCTGTTTAGGGGAAGCAGGATCCAAGATTGCATGAAACTGCCTCTTGGTTGATGTCATTTTAAGAGAGACACAATAGAAGAGGATGGCCAAGTTAAAGGAATAATCTAATGGCTGCAATGGGCTCTATATGGCATTTTTCCAGAAGACAAATAAAAAGTGCAAATAACAGAAAAAGTTGTGCCGGTTCACAAGGTCTTGTTGGGACTGCTTAAATGAGCTTTTCTTTGTTTTGCCTGGAATTTGGCTTCTACATTCATGATGTCTGTGGTATTTCAGTGAATTAACAATAAATGAAAATTACATTCTTACTTGTTGAAATTTATTAATTTTAAAACAATATTCCAGATTTCAATGTCTATTACAATCACACCATCTCAAGAAACTTTACAGGTATAGGTATATACAAAAGACTAGAGAGAAATGTGTAATATTTCCAGAACAGGTCCAAGACAAGATGGATCAACACTTGCATTGTGTTTAACTGGCAGTGACACTCCACTTCCCTGCTTCCCATCACTCTACTACTACTTTCAGTGGTCCTTGCTCCACTGCACTTGCTACATCTGTCCCGATCGTATAGGATCTCATGGGGGAAGTGGCTCAGCCGATCACAAAGTTAAATCACCGACCTGGCACAGGAAGTGCAGTGCAGCAGGGTCTGGAAGTAGCTGTAAGGGAGCAGAGAAAGAAGAAAGCAGTTTGGGTTTATTATGTTACAAGCCACTTACAGGGTCCCTTTAAGCATAATTTCAATTTACTGGAAAACTCATTTAATTCCTAACAATTTTGTACAAAAAGCTATTTACTGTTCCCCAGGCATTTAAATGATATAAGGCAGTGATGGCAAACCTTTTAGACACAGAGTGCCCAAACTACATCCAAAACCCACATATTTTTTGCAAAGTGCCGATGCGAAAATTTAAACAGTAACTTATTACTCTCTGCTGTGTCACATCTTTAAATTGTATAGGCTTCTGAGGACACCAATACAGTAGAAAGGAGAAAAAGCTTTGGTTATCATTGTAGCTTCCTTCTAGGGTCTTGGGCTGCCTGGGAGTAAGGCCTTGAGTCCTGTCTGGCGAACCCTGCGGTGGGTTGATGTCGCAGGTGCCCATAGAGAGGGCTCAGAGTGCCACTGATATAAGGTTATTGGCATTGACATTTTTGCAGGTATATGCTCCCTTTGATCCCTGCAAAAATTGTGTATTACAGGGACTTCAATTGCTCATAGAATGCTAGTGGTCCGCTAAAAAACAGATCCCACACAGGATACAAATGGGGCATGAGAAGCACAGTCATGTGAATATGACCGAAGGCCATAGATTCAGGTCTTGAGTTGCATGTTGGGTGGAGAATCTGGGAGCTGGGTAATCGCAAATCCGGTCTGGAATAGGACCTGCTCTATCCTTTGTGTGTGCGGCTGTGTGGCTCAGACACGGTGCAGTGAGACACGGTGCTCACTGAATCGTGCCCATCCATAATGCACCTCTATAGCATCATTTTTTTTTGGGCATGGGAGCCTAAAACTGAAAGGTTACATTCAATTCCACTGGGCTGCCTTCAGCTTATAGTAGATCTGCTATAGACAATACAAGAAGCCAAATATATCTTACCATGTTTCTGTAATAAAATTTAACTTGTTCTACATCTGAGTGATTGCTTGTCATAATATAAAGCTTAGCCCAAAAAATTTTTTTTAATAAAACTTTGAACTGCCCACTTATTTCATTAAAGGGAACCTCTCACAGGTGGGGGTCCAGTTTCTGTAGCCCTTTCACTTTCTGCCCCAAACTAAGCTTTCTGTTGCTGAAAAAACTCTAAAAATTACAGAATGTCGCATGGAAATTTGCCTTAGAGAAACAGTCCCAAACTAATTCATTGAAAATTGCATGATGCAGAGCCTGAAGAGAGGAGGATGACTTATTTTTATTGTATTCCTATAACCTTGGTAGAACCTAGAGTCATGCTCCTCCATTCAGGAGGACAAGTCAATGAACCAGCTTTGACCGAGGTGTGTCCTTCAACTTGTATCAGGGGTTTAGCATCCTTGAGGTGTGATTGACACTGACGTTAACGTGATATAACTTTATGTTCCAATGGCTCCCATTTCTCATTCGCCAATAATACTTCCAGAAAGGTCTTTAAGCTCCAGGGATCCCTACAACTAAGCTTCTATTTTTAAGTGTAATATATATTTTACTGGGATTTTATAATTTTAACACACTTTCAAGTATAATGTTTTGTATAAATCTCCTAAATTTAGGTAAAACGATCCTAGTGGATTGAAAAAAAATACCAGTCTTTAAGGCTCTGAGGAGGGCTTTTATCAATGTCCATAGACAATGAAACATATTGTAATTGGCTAGTCAAAAATCGCCAACGCGTTTCGAGGGAGTCCCCCCTTAGTCATGGCTTTTATCAATGTGTTCTCTTAACTTTGTGACTTTTTTGGTGCATTTGCAGCAAGTATTAGTCGTGCAAGAATTTTTCACCGTTGCGACTGATATATCTTTAAATTCAGATGTGAACGTATAAAAAAGTTGCCATTTTGGCGCAAATAAACTCCAGTCCTGAGCAGGAGTATACAAATGTTTAGAAGAGCCTGATATATCACTCTCTAAGATAAATGAAACAAGTTCAGAACCCAGAAAAAGCAAAAAAATACACACACAATTGTCCTGACTAAAGATAGATCACGGAGACTATGGGGTTCATTTATTTCACATATGAATCACATGCAATTGCCTTTACAGTGACACAATATAATAAATCATTCATAATGGTGGTAAAACAGGTCAACTATTTATTAAACCGTATGCACACAAAAGCTGGAGGAGATTACAGCCATAAGAATGTAGCTTTTACTTTTCGTCCAATTGGCCCCTATAGACAATGTCTTTGTTGAATACTTGACTAACTGCAATGACAATCTCAATAAGTTAAAAAGATGATGATTTACAAGTATATACAAGTAACACTCAATTTATAAACAATGAAATCCTCAGTTGTTTTCATTTTCACGATAATTTTACCTCTTTGACTGATAAACCACAAAACGACCATTCACAAGTATGACACTCTACTTTTACTTTGCTTCAGAGCTGAGAATATATTACAACTGAAACAATCACTATGCTCCAAACATTACTTAGGTATTACAAAATCATTTAGGGTCAAAGCTCTTAAACAAGGAGATTTCTAAAAAAAGAAACACAACTTCTTTTAAAGCGGTTGTCCCAAGTCTAAAACTTATCGGGGATAACAAGGTGGTGATGGTGTTGGTCCGACTACTGGAACCCCCAATGACCATGAGAATGGGACCCCAAGTAATCCTGAGAAGTGGCTCCCATTCTTACTAATGGGAAGAGCAGCAGGACTGGCATGTATATCCAGTATAAGGGATAACTTCTAAACCTGGGCCAAGCTCTTTAAAGGTACTTTCATTCCTGACAAGCATTGCATATGGAGGGTACTGAAGCAATATTGTTCCATTCATGTTATATAAAACACATATATACCCATTGGAAGTCAATCATTTAAATTTACGTTCATTGTCTGTGATCAGATTTGTTTCCTGGTCATTTTTCTCTAAATTCATAACTTTTGCATGAACCATTAATACACAGACAAAATGTACATCTCAAGAAATAAATTTGATGACTGCTAATCATAGGGTTGTCCCAACCCATGAAAATGTATCAATGCTTTAATATAAGGCTTGAAGACCGGTTAATATGGTGCTCAGCAAATGTGATGTAAGCCATACTTCTAGTACAGTAAGTTCTCTTTATTACAACTCCTCCTGGCATCTTTGTATTAATACACATACTACAGTAACAATTCTGGAGATTGGATCCATTCCTCTTTCAATCCTCACAGAAATGTATATATCAACTGATAGTGTTTATGCAAGTATTAAAACTCCCTGAGGGGTGAGGATAGACACACCTCCTTACTAAGGGGAATGGTAACACCCAGTTGCCAATTTACATACATTGCTAGGAGAAATAACAGAGGAATGGCCCAATGCTGAGTTCTAGGAGAAGACTATTCAGAATTACTTCAGGTGAACATGTTAAATAATTCTTTATAGCAAATCATGTTAGAAACACATAGAATGAACATTATTGCTTTATTGGTTGACAATTTCTGGAAAAATGACTGGTAGCCATCATACCAGGGTGTATATGCAAAACACCGTTCTGATTGCACGTTCATTTCTTTACTCCAGTCAACAAGATTTGGTAATATATGATAAATATGTCTTTAAGCTACAAAATTGGACATTTACAGAGATGTGGGACAATATTAACATTGCAAATGTAAATTGTCATAACGCTTTACAGTAGAGAACTAGATGACAATCATATAACATATATCCTTACTCTACTCTGAAAATGAAAAACTGAAAAAAATCAAAACAAAAGAAAAAAATATTTACAGTCTCATAAGATAGAACAGCTTTTTGACTGAGGTGCTTGTTCACCCACTGGAACGCTTCCTCCATTCTCCTTCCCTGTTACTGCTGGGGCTGTGGAGACGAGAAGAAATCACTATAGTTTATAATATTATAGTAAGTCTCTTTATTATTTTGAGAAGTAGAATTTCTAAAACTTGTTTTACATGCATGTAGCAAGGCAATAATCGGGCAGTAGTAAATGTACTGCTACATCTTATAATACATATTCCATTAAGACTTCTCATACCCTACCTGGCTTTGCAGGTTGGATGCCTTCTCTCTTCTGTTTTTCCTCTTCTAAAGCTTTCATTTTTGCATCATACTCATCAGCCAATGCCTTCCATTCCTTCTTATTGTTGAGGATCCTGTCATACATTGGTTGTATCTCTGGATGGAATCTGGAGAACTCCTTAAGAAAGACAAAGAACCATCCATTAAATATTAGACCTTAAAAATAAAAATGTCACTAAATATTCACTATATTTTTTTTTATCCCCATCACTGGCCAAATTACCAACATAGGCAGACAGTAAGTCATAAACTGCAGGATAAGTATGTCAAGTATGTAAAAATCAGAACAAAAAGCTTAAAGGGGTATTCCCACGTAGACAAGAATCCTAAATGTACTCAGTATAACAAAATAACACATTCTCTAATTCACTGTTATTAACAAAAATACAGCATTTCACAGATATAAGTCCAACCTGTGTTTATAAGCCCTGGTGTACACAATTTCAGTTGCCCCTGGTTTCCGACTCTGGATTATCGTTGGAGGATGAACTATTTAATCTTTTTATACATCACAAATAAAAGTAAATTTTTAGAATGGAATGGGATTATTACGACTGTGTGTACAGTATTTGGTGGGTAGCAGACAAGCTATCTCCTATCAGCTTTCCTGCCTGTTGAATCTGCTGCTACTGTTAAAACTGATGCCTACTGTTTGGAGTTGAATAAAGAACTGCAAATTGATTTGCACAATGTGCCTCAGTGTAGTCCCTGGATCAGGCTACTCCACAGTCACGGGCTCCTCATCCTCCAGCATCCAGGGACTCCTACATATACCTCAGGGGTTGCTCCAGGGAGCAATCTATTGCATCAGCCTCTCGCTCCATATTTCTTGCACACACCACCTGCTGGAGACCTGCCAGGCTGTAGGGCCGTCCCCCCGCCAATACCAAGCACCGTGACCATAGCGTGCCTAAGATCGCATCAGCCAGGCACTCCGGTATTCTGGGCCCCGGCTGCCTTCAGCCACAGAAGAAAGACTAGACCCTGGTGTGGGATGTTGCAATAGTATATATGAGTGTGGGAATTTAAAGGGGGTTTCCCACAAAAGAAAATTTCAAATTTGAATCCCCTAGTGATGTTTACACAATAAAGAAATATCTTATTGAATGATTGATGTAACTTTCAGAAAAGCAGACCAGCTTATACATGCAGGCCATTTCCTTCTTCCCTGACTCCTATCTACCCTTCTCTCCCAGTCTCATGCCTCGAGTCTCCTTCCACTGCTGCGCATGTGCATGCATTGCACACTGTATTTTGACTTTGACAGAGGTCTCCTGGCTTAGATCTGTGCAGCAGTGGGTGGTAGATGGAAATGGTGGGTACAACCAACCTAGGTAATGTGGCAAAATTTAAATAAATGATGGGAAATAGTTGGGGAGCCATTCCAACGGTGGGAGGATGCAGTTTGAAGATGGGGCACTGAGATATATGGTAACCTGATAGTCCTGGTATAGTGGTTGGGCGAGGAGTTTTTGTTATATATGTTCTATTGACAGGTGTCCTTTAAGTGAAAGTAAACAGAAGTGGGGGCAAAGGGGTTTATTATAATGAGGTCATAGTGCACAGGATAGGGGGTACTTCTACCGAGATAAGTAGGTCTACTGTTCCCCACATATCCTAAATAGACACAGTAATATAGTATTTGGGGTCTGTTACTCATTATATAAAGGTACATATGGTGGCATATGAAGTATCTCTGTCTTTGCATTGATGATCTTTCTCAATTCACATTGGAATGTTATTAAAACGCCTGCCCTGACCTACCCTACAGAGAAGATCCCTATAGCCACAGGCTGACGTCAACACTTGGCAATGGAAGAGTTGATTACATTAAGCATTAGAAGGACTAGATGTTCTCTGCATTTGATCCAATGTATATATTCCCCCTGAACATCCCTAATGTAGATCAATAAAATAATAACTTTTAATTTTAACCCTTATTCTTGTAAACACCAACATTTCCATGATTGATTACTAAATACCATTTTCATATTTATTAAATAATTCATTTCATAATTTTAATATTGCAGGAAACTGCTGTAGAAACAGTGATAAATCACCCCAATTTGTCTTTTGTGTTTACAACTTTGTATTAAATTACTAATCACAAATTAAAACAGTGTTGGTAAAGTGAAAAATAGTAACGTTCATTCTGTTGAAGAAAAGTTGTGTCCGTCACATCCAAGTAGTAAATCTTTCAGGGGACCATTGTATAACCAGTGTGAAAAGTAGTATCTGGGTCATACAAAAGTTCTCTTTCCAAGTTAGATACATCACAGAATGGTATAAAACTATCCAAAAACTTCGGTGTTTTGTACCTTGTGAAAAGCAAGTTTCTATCCAGTACTTAAAATAAACAAGATTTTCCAAAAATTCTTGGCAGGATTCTATATGAGAAATATCCATACATGACCATTGTCTTAATCACTCTACAGACATAAATAAATGGGAATAACTTACCTTATATACAAACGTGCATACGAAATCAATGAAACCACATTGCAACTTAGGCAGCTCTTCAGCCTTGTTCCTGTCCATCATTGGCTATAAGAGAACAATATCACAGTTATGTTTTTTCACTATTGTGTCTGTTTTATGTAAGTGCTCTAATGATTAACCGGTTAAGGACCGGGCCCTTTCCTGTTTTTTCATGTCCATTTTTCACTCCCCACCTTCAAAAATCTATAACTTTTAAATTTTTACATGTAAAGAGCTGTGTGACGGCTTGTTTTCTGCGTAACAAATTGCACTTCATAATGATGGTATTAAATATTCCATGCCATGTACTCGGAAGCGGGAAAAAAATTCCAAATACAGTAAAAATGGTGAAAAAACGCATTTGCGCCATTTTCTTGTGGGCTTGGATATTACGTCTTTCACTGTTCACATAGCAGCATTAAGCTTTTTTCAAAAATTCTATATATTTTAAAGCACAGAATAAAAATGTAAACGTGATTTTTATAAAAGAGAACTGTTTAGAATTAGAGACCACTTTTAAATACCTGCAAGTTATTGGTTTTAATCTGGCACCTTATTCTAATTTCCTTAGTTATCTGACAAACCCTCATTAACTGGCAAATGGAAACGCAAGGCAAACCCATGTGGGCCAGCTTCGGCCCAATTACATATGTATCTCCATGGGATCATAGCCAGCACCTGGTGCCTTTAATTGTTTAAATTGATTAGATTGTGAGCCCCCATGGAGACAGGGACTGATCTGGCAAACTCTGTGCAGCTCTGTGTAATCTGTGTGCACTATATAAATAAAGGAATGTCCTGTCCTGTCCTGTCCTGTGGCCACAAATGCACTGAAGACCTCCAAAGCACAGGCCGGTATATTTCTTACTGATTGGTGATAGTTGTAACCTTCAGAAAATCCAGTTATAATCTTTTTCTGTGCTACAGTCATTGCTGTTCTCAATTTATTATCATCATTAGAGATGAGCGAACATACTCGTCCGAGCTTGATGCTCGATCGAGCATTAGCGTACTCGTAACTGCTCGTTGCTCGGACGAGTATTTCGCCCGCTCGAGAAAATGGCAGCTCCCGCCGTTTTGCTTTTTGGCGGCCAGAAACAGAGCCAATCACAAGCCAGGAGACTCTGCACTCCACCCAGCATGACGTGGTACCCTTACACGTCGATAGCAGTGGTTGGCTGGCCAGATCAGGTGACCCTGGGATAGACTAGCCGCTGCCCGCGCTGCTCGGATCATTCTCTGTCTGGATGCCGCTAGGGAGAGAGCTGCTGCTGGTCAGGGAAAGCGTTAGGGTGTTCTATTAGCTTACTGTTAGGCAGGAGTGATTCTACGAGAACCCAACAGCCCTTCTTAGGGCTACAATAACGTTATACTTTTTTTTTTTATTTGCTTGTGGCTGGGCTTGCTGGCACTAGTAGTGCAGCTAGTACCATATTGTGAGGAATTTGCAGGGGGACTTGCTACCGTTGTGTTTAGCTCTTAGTGACACACATATCCACCTCAAACACCAAAGAGGGAAAATTTATTTTTCGTTTATTTTACGTTTATTTTTTTCATAACTCAGCGTCATCTCATCTGGCATAGTAGTGTGCTGTAATACTTGGCTAGAAAATAGCCATAGGAGAATACAAACGGCTTAATTACGCCTACAGTAGCGTTATATATATTTGATTTCTGGTTGATCTGCTGGTGGCTGTAGTTGCTGCAGTGCATCTACTAGCAAATTGTGAGCAATTTGGAGTGAGACTTGCGACCACTGTGTTTTGCGCTTAGTGACGCACATATCCATCGCAAAGACCGAAGTGGGAAAATTTATTAGGGCCCGGGGTTGGATTTCAATTAGGCACAGTCTGCCATTTCCTTTTTTATTTTACGTTTATTTTTTTAATAACTCAGCGTCATCTCATCTGGCATAGCAGTGTGCTTTCATACTTGGCTAGAAAATAGCCATAGCAATAGGATAGCATCGTTTGGTTTTAAAAACTAAAAAACACACAAAAAAAAAAACACAAAAAAAAGTTAAAAAAAATATTAAAGTTATAACTCTAATTTTCAAAATGTTTAACCCGAGGGCTAGGGGTAGAGGACGAGGGCGAGGAACATGGGCGTCCAACTACTGCAGGGGTCAGAGGCCGTGGTCCTGGGCGGGGTGAGACACCACCTGCTTATGAGGGAGCAGGGGAACGCCGCAGAGCTACACTCCCTAGGTTCATGTCTGAAGTTACTGGGACTCGTGGTAGAGCACTGTTGAGGCCAGAACAGTGCGAACAGGTGATGTCATGGATTGCCGACAATGCTTTGAGCGATTTGTCCACCAGTCAGTCTTCCACGCAGTCCACCCATGTCACCGAAATCGGCACTCCTCCAGCTCCTGCACCTCAGCCTCCTCCCCCCCAGTCTGCCCCCTCCCAGCAAAATTTGCCATTTGAACCGGCATACTCTGAGGAACTGTTTTCTGGACCCTTCCCACAGTCACAAACCACTTGTCCGGTTGCTGATGAGCAATTTTCCGATGCCCAGGTTTTCCACCAGTCGCAGTCTGTGGGTGATGATGACCTTGTTGACGTACTGGAAGAAGTGTGTAAAGAGGTGTCCGACGATGAGGAGACACAGTTGTCAGACAGTGGGGAAGTTGTTGTCAGGGCAGGAAGTCCGAGGGGGGAGCAGACTGAGGGGTCGGAGGATGATGAGGTGACAGACCCAAGCTGGGTTGAGAGGGCGGGTGAACACAGTGCTTCTGAGACGGAGGAGAGTCCTCGACCAGAACAGGTTGGAAGAGGCAGTGGTGGGGCCAGACGGAGAGGCAGGGCCTGAGCTGGTGCATCAGCGCCAAATGTGTCAACTAGTGAAGCTCCCGTGGCGAGGGCTCCTGCGGCGAGGGCTAGATTTTCAGAAGTCTGGAGGTTCTTTAAGGAAACACCGGATGACCGACGGACTGTGGTGTGCCACATTTGCCAAACCAGGATCAGCAGGGGTTCCACCACTAATAGCTTAACTACCACCAGTATGCGCAGGCATATGAATGCTAAACACCCCACTCAGTGACAACAAGCGCGTTCACCTCCGGCCGTGCACACCACTGCTCCTTCCCCTGTGTCAGCTGATAGTCAGCCCCCTGCCCAGGACCCTGCCACAAAAACCCCATCGTCGCCTCCACGATCCTCCACAGCATCCACCAGCGTTCAGCTCTCCATACCCCAGACGCTGGAGCGGAAACGCAAATATAGTGCAACCCACCCGCACGCCCAAGCCCTTAATGTGCACATCTCCAGATTGCTAAGCCTGGAGATGCTGCCCTATAGGCTAGTAGAGACCGAGGCCTTTCGCAGCCTCATGGCGGCGGCCGCCCCTCGGTATTCGGTCTCCAGCCGCCACTACTTTTCCCGATGTGCCGTCCCAGCCCTGCACCAGCACGTGTCAGACAACATAATCCGTGCCCTGACCAACGCCGTTTCTGACAAGGTCCACCTGACCACGGACACGTGGACGAGTGCTGCCGGGCAGGGCCACTATATATTGCTGACGGCACATTGGGTTAACTTGGTGGAGGCTGGGACCGAGTCTGACCCTGCGGCTGGTCATATACTGCCGACGCCGAGGATTGCGGGGCCTACCTCGGTCCAGGTGTTTCAGGCCTACTATGCCTCCTCCTCCTCCCACCCCTCCTCCACCTCCTCCTCCGAACGACCATCCGTGGGCATGGCGCCATCAGTCGGTAGCTCTAGGCACAGCAGCAGTGCCGTCGCTAAGCGACAGCAGGCGGTGCTCAAACTGCTGAGCCTAGGCGATAAAAGGCACACCGCCCAAGAACTATTACAGGGCATCACGGCGCAGACTGATCTGTGGCTGGCACCGCTGAACCTGAAGCCAGGCATGGTTGTGTGTGACAACGGCCGTAACCTGGTGGCGGCTCTGCAACTCGGCAGACTGACACATGTGCCATGCCTGGCCCATATGTTAAATCTGATAGTTCAGCGTTTCCTCAAGACATACCCCAATCTGTCTGATTTGCTCACGAAGGTGCGCCGCATCTGTGCGCATTTCAGGAAGTCCAGCACAGATGCTGCCACTCTCAGGGCAGCGCAGCGCCGCCTCCAACTGCCCGCTCACCGACTGTTGTGCGACGTGCCCACGAGGTGGAATTCAACACTGACCATGTTATCCAGAGTTTACCAGCAGCGCCGAGCGATTGTAGACTGCCCGATGTCAACTTCCACCAGAACTGGTAGTCAGGTCAGTCAGCTTCCTCAAGTCTACAATGAGGAGTGGACGTGGATGTCTGATATCTGTCAGGTGCTGAGTAACTTTGAGGAGTCAACACAGATGGTCAGTGGCGATGCCGCCATCATCAGCCTCACCATCCCGCTGCTTGGCCTGTTGAAAAACTCTCTGGTCAGCATGAAGTCGGAAGCTTTGCGCTCCTCACCAGAGACGGGGGAAGAAGATTCCCTTGTTGATAGCCAAAGCACCCTTAGGTCTGTTTCTCAGCGCATATCGGAGGAGGTGGAGGTGGAGGAGGATGAGGAGGAAGAGGAGGAGAATGTTGGCGAGACACAAGAGGGGACCATTGTTGAGTCCTTCACTGTTGAGCGTGTATGGGCAGAAGAAGAGGAGTTGGAGGAGTTGGAGGAGGAGGAAATGGACAGTCAGGCCAGTGAGGGGAGTGAATTCTTACGCGTTGGTACTCTGGCGCATATGGCAGATTTCATGCTAGGCTGCCTATCCCGTGACCCTCGCGTTCAAAGAATTTATTCCAGCACCGATTACTGGGTGTTCACTCTCCTGGACCCACGGTACAAGCAAAATCTTTCCACTCTCATCCCTGGAGAGGAAAGGAGTGTGGGAATGCATGAATACCAGCAGGCCCTGGTGCACAAGCTGAAACAGTATTTCCCTTCTGACAGCGCTAGCGGCAGAGTGCGTAGTTCTGCGGGACAAGTAGCGAGGGAGAGTAGGCGAGCAGGCAGCTTGTCCAGCACTGGCAAGGGTACGCTTTACAAGGCTTTTGCCAGCTTTATGTCACCCCAGCAAGACACTGTCACCTGTCCCCAGTCTCGGCAGAGTAGGGCTGATCTTTACAGAAAGATGGTGAGGGAGTACGTAGCTGACCATACCATCGTCCTAAATGATCACACAGCTCCCTACAACTACTGGGTTTCAAAGCTGGACATGTGGCACGAACTGGCGCTGTACGCCTTGGAGGTTCTTGCCTGCCCTGCCGCTAGCGTCTTGTCCGAGCGGGTTTTCAGTGCAGCTGGTGGCATCATCACCGATAAGCGTACACGCCTGTCGACTGACAGCGCTGACAGGCTGACGCTTATCAAGATGAATAAAGCCTAGATTTCTCCTAATTTCCAATCTCCACCAGGTGAAGGAAGCTCAACCTGAATAATTTATCCACTCCTCCTTCTCCTCATTTTCCTCCTTCTCCTCCTCTTTTACAGTAAAGCAGAGGAAACTGGCTATTTTTTGACAGGGCCCACTGGCTCTAGCTATAGTACTTTATGCATTTAATTTTTATGGAGGGCCACCGACCCGGTCCTCTGTTTTAAACAATTTTTGGGAGTGCCACATACAGGCACTCAATCTATTCAATTTTTCTGGAGGGCCACCTACCTGCTCCTCTGGTTTGAAAACTTTTTTGGACTGCCACATACAGGCACTCAATCTATTCTATTTTTTTGGAGGGCCACCTACCTGCTCCTCTGGTTTGAAAACTTTTTTGGACTGCCACATACAGGCACTCAATCTATTCAATTTTTCTGGAGGGCCACCTACCTGCTCCTCTGGTTTGAAAACTTTTTTGGACTGCCACATACAGGCACTCAATCTATTCCATTTTTCTGGAGGGCCACCTACCTGCTCCTCTGGTTTGAAAACTTTTTTGGACTGCCACATACAGGCACTCAATCTATTCAATTTTTCTGGAGGGCCACCTACCTGCTCCTCTGGTTTGAAAACTTTTTTGGACTGCCACATACAGGCACTCAATCTATTCAATTTTTCTGGAGGGCCACCTACCTGCTCCTCTGGTTTGAAAACTTTTTTGGACTGCCACATACAGGCACTCAATCTATTCCATTTTTCTGGAGGGCCACCTACCTGCTCCTCTGGTTTGAAAACTTTTTTGGACTGCCACATACAGGCACTCAATCTATTCAATTTTTCTGGAGGGCCACCTACCTGCTCCTCTGGTTTGAAAACTTTTTTGGACTGCCACATACAGGCACTCAATCTATTCCATTTTTCTGGAGGGCCACCTACCTGCTCCTCTGGTTTGAAAACTTTTTTGGACTGCCACATACAGGCACTATCCAAATTGAATTGTCTCCATAGCAGCCTCCACACGTTGTCTCCATTGCTACCTCCAAAAGTCGTCCATATAGCTGCCTCCATACATTGTCCCTTTATCAAACGAGGTGTGTCAGGCCGAAATTTGGGTTGTTTTCATGGATTCCACATCAAAGTTGTTAACTTTGTCGCCACCCTGCTGTGTTATCCACAAAATACACTGGCAAACTTTTACCATTTACGGATATTATTTCAGCGCTTCTTGCGCATCTGTTTACATTCCCCTCACCCGCCATATTCCAAACTTATAAGAACGCTACTACACTTAACTTGGTGCAGGCTGGGACCGAGTCTGACCCTGGGGCTGGTCATATACTGCCGACGCAGAGGATTGCGTGGCCTACCTCGGTCCAGGTGTTTCAGGCCTACTATGCCTCCTCCTCCTCCCACCCCTCCTCCACCTCCTCCTCCTCCGAATTACCATCCGTGGGCATGGCGCCATCAGTCGGTAGCTCTAGGCACAGCAGCAGTGCCGTCGCTAAGCGACAGCAGGCGGTGCTCAAACTGCTGAGCCTAGGTGATAAAAGGCACACCGCCCAAGAGCTATTACAGGGCATTCCACATCAAAGTTGTTAACTTTGTCGCCACCCTGCTGTGTTATCCACAAAATACACTGGCAAACTTTTACCATTTACGGATATTATTTCAGCTCTTCTTGCGCATCTGTTTACATTCCCCTCACCCGCCATATCCTAAACTTATAAGAACGCTACTACACTTGATCTTATACAAAAGGTTCTTAGAAGTGCTGTTTGGGGAGTAGCCTAGAGACAGGGGCTTGGATTGGCGAAAGCTCGCCTGGCAGCGGAGCGCCAGCTCCATGCCAAGAACCAACTAACATAGTTTTAACTGCAGCACCTTTAATCTACTACTAGTTCACTGCCTCCATACATGGCCGCCTTATCAAACGTGCTGTGTCAGGCAGAATTTTGGGTTGTTTTCATGGCTTCCACAACAAACTTGTTAACTTTGTCGCCACCCTGCTGTGTAATCCTCAAAATATACTGGCAAACTTTTACCATTTACGGATATTATTTCAGCGCTTCTTGCGCATCTGTTTACATTCCCCTCACCCGCCATATTCCAAACTTATAAGAACGCTACTACACTTAACTTGGTGCAGGCTGGGACCGAGTCTGACCCTGGGGCTGGTCATATACTGCCGACGCAGAGGATTGCGGGGCCTACCTCGGTCCAGGTGTTTCAGGCCTACTATGCCTCCTCCTCCTCCCACCCCTCCTCCACCTCCTCCTCCTCCGAATTACCATCCGTGGGCATGGCGCCATCAGTCGGTAGCTCTAGGCACAGCAGCAGTGCCGTCGCTAAGCGACAGCAGGCGGTGCTCAAACTGCTGAGCCTAGGTGATAAAAGGCACACCGCCCAAGAGCTATTACAGGGCATTCCACATCAAACTTGTTAACTTTGTCGCCACCGTGCTGTGTAAGCCACAAAATATACTGGAAAACTTTTTTCATTTACGGATATTATTTCAGCGCTTCTTGCGCAGATGTTTACATTCCCCTCACCCGCCATATCCCAAACTTATAAGAACGCTACAACACTTGATCTTATACAAAAGGTTCTTAGAAGTGCTGTTTGGGGAGTAGCCTAGAGACAGGGGCTTGGATTGGCGAAAGCTCGCCTGGCAGCGGAGCGCCAGCTCCATGCCAAGATCCAACTAACATAGTTTTAACTGCAGCACCTTTAATCTACTACTAGTTCACTGCCTCCATACATGGTCCCCTTATCAAACGAGCTGTGTCAGGCAGAATTTTGGATTGTTTTCATGGCTTCCATGTTAACTTTGTCGCCACCCTGCTGTGTAATCCACAAAATATACTGGCAGACTTTTATCATGTACCGATATTATTTGAGCGCTTCTTGCTCACCTCCTTTGGTTCCTCTCTGCCACCCATTGGTTTGAAGCCTGAGTCCATTTAGGGTATGTCGCCATGCCACTCTCTAGCCTGCCGCTGCTGCTGCTGCCTCTGCATGCCGTCCCCTATAGTGTCAGGGTCAATTATTGGATGGTTTAGATGCTATCTAGCTTCATTCTGTCACTCTGTCATGGCCATGCTGTTGCCCATAATTTTGGCATAATGGTGCGATTAAGCAGCCTCAGAGGCATCCATGCATGCTGCCCCTGCTGTTTCCTGTCCATTTCCGTGGTGTTTCCATCCTTTTCTGAGGTTCCCAGGTGTTTGGCCAAGCTTCCCTGTGCAGAGCCTTGGTCCCCTTGAAAAATGCTCGAGTCTCCCATTGACTTCAATGGGGCTCGTTACTCGAAACGAGCACTCGAGCATCGGGAAAAGTTCGTCTCGAATAACGAGTACCCGAGCATTTTAGTGTTCGCTCATCTCTAATCATCATGTTTTTTGCAAATTAAAAGTTTTATGTTCATATACTTTGGTAATTTTGTAAACCACTGTTCTAGTGGCATGGTGTACCCCTTACAAAAATCCATGAAATGTTGATCAATGGGGATTACATTATTTAAGAAATAATCAAGTGATCAGATATTTTGATCTCTAGTGTACATTGTTATATAATGGTATTATAAAGCATTAGCATCCATGAATACATTATTGTACAGCTCAGGAAATATGATTTATTGTTTTTGCTGGGAATCTAGAGGATAAGACATCTAAAAGGTAATGTGAATTATAATATATAGGTTTAACAGAACATACAGATTCTGAACAAACTGAATTTACCATATATACTTGAGTATAAGCCTGTTTTTTCAGCACAAAATTTGTGCTCAAAATCCCTAACTCAGCTTATACTCGACTCAACTTAAAAATTAAGTCAAAATTCACCTTTCTGACATCACCCTAGGTCCTCTTCTGTCTCCGATGCTCCGGTGCCACCTCGGGTCCTTTGGATCCTCTTCGGGTTCTTCCGCTCCTCTTTGGCTCCTCTTCGGCAAGTTCCGCTCCTCTTCAGGTCCCCTCACGATGCCAGAGGCTCACAAACAATGACGTCGGCAAGTGGCTGATGTCATTCTGTGTGCCGGCCAAGCACGGGGACCCCAAGTGGAGCCGAAGATGAGCGGAAGAATCCAAAGAGGACTGACAGGGGCTGGGCAGGATATATACTACAGGGGCTGGCACACTATATAGTACAGGGGGCTGGCAGACTATATACTGGGAAACTGTGACCAATGCATTTCCCACCCTCGGCTTATACTCAAGTCAATAGGGTTTCCCAGTTTTTTTGTTTTGAAATGAGGGGTCTCGGCTTATACTTGGGGCGGCTTATATTTAGTGCCTGATGCTGAATGATAAATATAGAGCCTTTTAAGTATAGCTTTAATGTCTAATTTTTATTGAAAAATAATTCAGATTTTAGTTCATTTTTCATACAACTTCGGCCATTTGGTGCACAAGTTTTATCAAGTATCTAAAATGATCTTGATAAAAGTGCCCTCTACCCACAAGTGATGCAAACACTTTCCATTTTTAGTGGTAAAGATTCTGTATGACGTTCTGTAAGTATAAACTGAAAATATTCTATGTAACCTGTTATCTATTTATTTAAATGACGGCTTATTCTAGATCAGTGGTGGCGAACCTATGGCACTGGTGCCAGAGGTGGCACTCGGAGCCCTGTCTGTGGGCACCCAGGCCATCAACCCAAAATGAAGTTCACCAGACAGAACTCAAAGAATCTGCCTGCAGAATCTTCCTACAATGATAGATGAATTTGCCCTCCTCCTTTCAACTGCCTTGGTGTCCTTGGGAGGCTGTAGGATTGAAAGTTGTCAATGAACAAGGAAAAAATACATTACTGCTTAAATTGCTGTGCAGGCACTTTGCAATAAATAAGTGACTTTTAGTGGAAGTTTGGGCACCGAGGCTCTAAAAGGTTCGCCATCACTGTTCTAGATCTTAGGAGTTCAGCAGTTGTCATAAAACCAGATGGAAAAGAATAAATGTTTTTTTCCATGAAATCATAGATCAATCTGTTCAGTTCCTCTAGCTGTATAATGTGCTACTTGCAGATTTCCTTATAAACAAATCCTTGTGGTCAGGTTGTATCCTGAGCTTATTACACATGGCAAGCTTCTTGTGGTAATGACAAGGCAGTCATTTGTTTCACAATAATTTATTCAGACATTAATTTACACATACTTCAGTTAGTTACTTACAATGGGGTTTTGTTGCAAAACAGTCCTTTCCAGGTCACCTTGTTCCCAAAACTCAGCCGCTACCAAAAGTGCAACCTACAAGTTAGAGTAAAGGCCATAATGAATTCATAATAATATAATATATAGTAATATAAGAAAATACTTATATATTTATCAACACTGGTACAGTGTAATCATTCACTTTGCAAGGACTCCATAGTAATCAGTTTAGTAACTACATGCACTACTGTAAGCAACTTGCGGATGTGAGAAATTATTTTAAGAACATAAAAATGTCCAACTTGAAACACTGTGATTGGCTGCTGTAGAGACCTGCCCTTGAACAGGAAGTTTGATATCTTAAACTGGATGTTAGTAGATGACTATGTTATGACTTCCCATTGAGACTAAATTTAGTTACGTCCAACAAAATTTTGTGTTTCATTAATAGTAAAAGTTTAAAATAATTTTACACAGTTTGTGTCAGCGTACCTTGCTCTGGATCTCCCAGGGTTTAGCAATGGCTGACAGATCACATGCCGTCATCATCATTGCCCTTAAAGAGAAAAAAAAATGTTCTCCTGAATGTGACAAGTTTCTTTACAATATGGACAATGGACACTTATGTATAGTAGATAATAAGCATAATTATTAGGCAAACAGCATGTAATATAAAATTTTATAACTCATCATATGGACCTTCGTCTATAAACAAGATCTAGTTACTGAGCTAAATCCATCATAATCTAATATATAAAGCTGATAGTACGTGTGTGTATGTATGTATGTCCGCTAAAGGAATCTGTACTGTTGCATTTACAATCCGTAAATTTTGCGCAACCGCTCTCCTTGACTCGGGGAACGTCATAGACTCCATTTTGAGCCAAAATTTTCACCCCGCACTTTCCAAAATCCATTTATTAACCACCAGGAGCCATTGTCTGCTGCTGCTCATTCCAGCGACTGTCTTTCTCTGACACTCTCATTCCAGCGACTGTGTGTCTCTGACCCTTTCACTCCAGCAACTGTCTGTCCCTGATACTCTCACTCCAGCAACTGTCTGTCCCTGAAACTCTCACTCCAGCAACTGTTTGTCTCTGACACTCTCATTCCAGCGACTGTCTGTCCCTGACACTCTTATTCCAGTGACTGTCTCTGACACTTTCATAAAAGTGACTTTCTCTGTCCAGACTGTCACTTTGTCTATGGGGATATTTATCAGAAGTGTCTAAGAGCAGAACTGCTCTAGTTGCCCATGGCAACCATTCAGAGCTTACATTTAATTTTCCCACGGCTGAGCTTCCAACTGCTACAGCAGCAGCAGACAATGGCTTCTGTATATGGTGGGTAATAAGTGGGTTTTGGTAAGCGTGGGGTAAAAATTTCTGTGCAAAATTTGGTGATTGTAAATGGGGGGGCAGGCGGGCCGTCGGACGATCCGACTGATTCGGACTGAGCGCGGGATTTAAGATTCAATTTGTGTCGCACGACAATGCACGACATACACCAGGAAGAATAAGGTGAACTCCGGTGGACCTGAGCGGGGAAGCGACAGATGCAGGATATTGGGCGCATGATCTTGGTGAATCGCGGCAGATGTGCATTCTGGTTGAACAATGCACTTTTGGTGGTCGCACAGGACGGGTAAGTAAATGGAGTTTGGATCTTGAAATATTTCTAATTATTGCTTATTCTGGTATGTAAATGAAAATATATGATATATAAAGCTGAGAGTACGAATGCATGTATATCTAAAGGAATCTGCACTGTTGCGTTTACAGTCACCAAATTTTCCACCCTGCACTTCCCAAAATCCACTTATTAACTACCATATACAAGATCCATTATCTGCTGCTGCTGTAACAAGAACTGACAGACAGGCTGTGACAGGGACTGAGACATGCTGTGACAGGGACTGACAGACAAGCTGTGACAGGGACTGACAGATAGGCTGTGACAGGGACTGACTGACAGGCTGTGACAGGGACTGAGACATGCTGTAACAGGGACTGACAGACAAGCTGTGACAGGGACTGACAGACAGGATGTGGCAGGGACTGAGACAGGCTGTGAAGGGGACTGACTGACAGACAGGCTGGAATTGGGACTGACAGTCAGTGACTGACAGATAATTATATTTATAAATCATTCACACAGTGAATCATATGTGTCCTTTTTTGACCACAACCAAAAAATTTGGGAGGTGTAACATAACATACATGACAATTTCTTTGCGAGTCTGTTCCAGCATCATGTATTCTGTCCAAGTTTTTTCACTTTCATATGTTTTAGATTGATCCACTATCTTCTGGAACATAGCCCTCTTCCTGTCAAAAGAAAAGGACAATGCCATTCAAAATATTCCTTATGTGCAAGATTTTGTGTATGTTACAGGTGGGAAATGTAACATTATTCAATACATGCCATAACATCACTTGCAATGCAGATTCACAGAAGCTGCAAAATAGCCATGGATACAATGTTTTAGTTATAATTTAAAGCAATTGACATTGTTCGTGTAAGGAAGTTTCCTTTCCTTCCTTTTCAAAGTACTTTCTCTATTAATTCCTCACAGTTTTCTAGATCTCTGCTTGCTGTCAAGCTATAGAAAGCTTCTATGTTTACTACACAGCTATGATTACTCTCTGTGATAATAACGGCTCATGCACCTGTATGTCCATTACATGACTATGGACAGATTCTATCCACTGGAAGTAAACAAAGATGCTTTCTATAGAAGACTGCCCTGCGCTGTCACCATAGTAATGATGTGTAACTGCCATCACCATACCTCCCAACATTTGTGAAAGGGAAAGAGGGACAAAATGGCGATCCCCCTAAGCCACACCCCCAATCACTCCCTGGCCAAGCCCCAAATTTTAGCCATATTAGAGCTATAACCTATGTGATTATCTTGGTGTAGAATTTTGGTAACTAAGAACTATGACTACTGTTACACTGTGACACAGATTTAATGCTTTGGTATATAGGGAGGGATCTTCTCAGAAGTTATTGTAATTATTGAGACTATTATTATTATTATGGAGATTATTATTATTGAGATGATTATTGTTATTATTATTGAGATGATTATTATTATTTTTACTATTATTAATAATCGTCTCCATAATAATAAAAATAATAAAATTTATAATAATAATAATAGTTTCAATAATTAACATAAATAATCTCTGAGAAGATCCCTCTCTATATATCAGGGCAGTAAGTCTGTGTCACAGTGTAACATTGGCAGATAACACTTCTTAGTTATCAGAAATCCTCAGCTCTGTATCACTGGGCTCACTATAGCTCAGTTAGTTAAGGCTCCTGTCTGCAGTGCAGAGGGTCCCAGGTTTGAATCTCAGCCTCGTCAAAACTTAATTTAATTAAATAAAGAGCTTGAGTCTGGGGAAGCCCTGGAGACCATATATGGACAGATACTGATCTGAAGCTGACGTGGTCCCTGCTCTCTCCGCTAAGCCAACACTTCTCTGAAAAGGAATCCCTGCCCGATGTCTGCTCTGGGGAACCCTGGGAGATGCAGTGACCATATATGGACAGATGTGGATCTGAAGCTGATGACGTGGTCCCTGCTCTCTGCTAAGCCCGACACTTCTCTGAAAAGGATTCCCTCCCGATGTCTGTAGAAGCCATTCTGTACTGTGAGTTCAGGCTTTCAAAGTATTTACTATGCGGACACAGCGCCGGGACACAGCGGGACCTGTGAAAATCCGTGACAATCTCATAGCTGCCCGTGACGCGGGGCAGAGGTAAGAAAAACGGGACTTTCCCGGCAAAATCGGGAGCTATGCATCACTGCACCTCACTGAGATGGGTCTCACCATAATCCTGGCCACACTGGCTGCACTGCAACCAACTGACTACAGCCAAACATAATAATGATCACATGACCTGCCCAGACAGGTGCAGGACATGTGATGAGGACATGTGACCGGCGGCCATCTTCTATCCTGTGCCTGCACCACAAAGACAAAGTCACAGGCCTGAATAAAGGGCCCGTAACATTTCAATTCTTCATTATACTCAAGAACACAACATTTTTTGCAAAATTTTAATTAACAAATAATTACATATTAGCTTATATTTTAATGGCCCATTTGAATATGAATCATGCTTATGCCTGGAATACTCCTTTAAGTCAGACAACATAGCTTTGCTGTTGTGTTCAAGTTTATAAAGTAGAACTTCTAATAAAAATTTCTATATCACAATGTTCCCATGCAAAACCTGATGGATACTTACTTGAAGTATAAAGCCAAGTCTGTTGCAATGATTGCAATATCCATCATATGAATGGCATGATCATACTGTCTCCTGTTCAGGTTTTGGTAGATGTTTATTGTCTATGAACAAAGCATAAGGCATTGGATAGATAAAAGTGAGACCATAAAAACATAAAGTAAACAGAAACTTCTGTATTTAGCTATGCTATATCCAATGAGATAGCTGGCATTAGATTAGAAATATACCCGTGGCTACATAAACAATTTTTTAAATTCATTTACTGTTAACCTCATTTTGCAAACAATGCTAATCTACAATATTTGGGTGTGAAATCAGAAATGCCTGTAATGTTACCTCATCCTTAAGTAGTGTCTTGCTGAATTCCAAATGATGCCTTTCTAGGATAGATGAGCCATGAAGTTTTGCTAGTGGATGTCCTGATCTGATAAAAGAAGTAAAGTAAGGTGAGGCCTTAGGTTTATACACCAATGCATTATATTATCGAGTAGTAAATATTTATTCCTACATGCGTTAATATATCGTGGTGTTATAATTTACCAAAACTTTTAGCCAATTATTATACTGTGGATTTAACAATGCTGAAGTACAATTAGGACAATTAAAAACTATTCATCGTTATTAACACCTACGCATTTCAAGCGGCATGACTAAGTGGGATACTGTTCAACAAAAACACCATGTGGGGGAGCGGTGACTCACTGAATATGTTTTTTTTTCCATCTTGTGCCATTTCGTAGGCCTAAAATGGCAAATATGACCATCATTTAGTCATAAAAAGTACAGGTTTATAGGTTTTGATGGATAATTTTCTGTACTGTACATACTGGTCAATGTATGCAACTTCTGCACAGTTAATGACAGTTAAAACCCTTCCACACAAAAAGGCACTGGTTAGTAAAGCATGTCTATGGATTGCACCTGTCTAGGAAAAATAAAACTGTAAATCTGGCCATATACATTAAAAGGGGTATTCTCATCTGGGCATCGCCATTTCATTTAATTCATCTGCCATATACATACATTTCTTCAATTGGATGTTATTAAAAAAAAATACCTCTTATATAGTGTTGGCTCATAGCATAAGAGCCCTTATACTTTTTGAGACCTTGTTATCTTGGTTCCATGTTCTCCTCCATTGTATTCAGTGTATTTATTGTTTGATATCTAATGACATAATGGCATTGTCTACTACTATGGTATCTTGCTGCGTTATAGTCTGTAGATTGTTGGCATATAAAAATCCTTAATAAAAATACAGTTACCTCTGTGCAGATTATTTCTCATAAATGTAGTCATGTTGACCCTTAGAAATGAGATAGTTGGATACGACCACTGATGCTGGAGTGATTGCACAAAGAAACAAATAGTTTTTTCATATGAAATGGCTGGGAGATACTGCATGCCCCACAGCCGTCCTGTGGTAATGAATGCTGAATCTAGGTGGTTGGGTGCCTCAATGGCACATCTCTAGCCACCACTGTCAGAGGGCTGGGGTGGTCTTACCCAAGAACAACATCAAGTTTCTAAGAGACAGCATGGTTATGGAAAATTATTTTCATGCAGGTACATTTTTAACATTTTTAAAGATTCAACTGAAAAAATGTATCTATAAAGCAGATGAATCAAATTAGATATGAATGTCCAGAAGCGAATACCCCTTTAAATTGCAGACCATTGACTTCCCCCATATACCTGCACATTCAGCTCAGTCTTGCAAAGCATGTGTCTTAGGTTTGGAGAGGGATGATCTCTATTGCCAGCAAGTTCTGCCAAGGCTTATCTCTCCCAGGCAAGCAGAAAGGAGGCATGTAGAACTTCTTAGACCTTATCTCCCCCAATATTATGATGTGAGGATATACATTAGACTATTTTCTGGAGAATGTGGATTTGCAGCTAAGAGATATTTAATGTATGTTACTAGGATTCCAGTAGTGGTACTGAAGCATGCAATCAGCCAAAAAAGGACTGAAACATAGAAAGATCTATTTCCCTGCAGGTAATGAGGTATCACACATTGGGAAAAACTGCCCTTGCGCAGATAAAAAGCTGCCCTGCCTACATGAATACATAATGAATAATTTCATCAATGACATTATAAAAATACTGTTATTACAAAATACATATTTAGGGTGTATTCACATGAACGTTTGGGGGACATGTATCCGGACAGCCGGATAAAGCAAAAAAGATATAACATGCTCTATCTTCGTCCGTAAGAACATCCGTAAGAGCATCTGTGCGCCTTTATTTTCTATGGAAAGAGGAGGGGTGAACAGTGCTCATCCCTCCTCCTCTCCAGCATGCCCGACATGTGCGCTTGTGTGAATACACTCTTGTGTATGTTATAGTTCTCATACTTACTTCATCTGGTATAGATTGTTAGTACCTCGGTGGTCAATATCATGGCAGAATGCAGCAGTCACCATTGCCATGGCCTCCAGATCTGTATAATAACGTTTTAAGTTTCCTGTCTAAAAATAGAAGAAAAAAACAACAGCTATTCCCAACAGAAAAATAAGTATAGTTTGTCATAACCAGTTATAGTATTGATATTTGCATAATACATTGTAGGCTCTGTTCTCTTAGGTCATATTTATGTCTTTCTTGAGTGGGAAGCATCCTGGAGTCTGCTGCTCTATTTCTCTTAGTAAGAAAAGAACAGACCTAAAACCTTTCTGTCCTAATTTAAGCCAATATTTTCTAGTAGAATCTGTTACAAAACTGACAAAAAAACATAAACCTGTGATGCCAGTGTTATCAGAGCTTTAATTGGCAAACATCAATTTGTAGTATCAACCCTTCTAAATGATGCTTCTAAATGAATGCTTCATTTTGTAGGTTCTTTGCATATTCCATAGAGAATAAGTCTGTCAGTTGCTATTATCAAATACATCATTCTGCATTGGAGGTTTTATTTTTTCCAAGGTGTATCTTGAATCTGTTTATAAGAAAAGTGTACATTATCAACATTTTTAGGATAAAGTCCTTACCATAAGGAGAGTGAACATGGTCTGTCCCACATTGAAGCCATGCCGCCAGTTGTGGTAGGTAATTTTTCTGTAACCTTTGCTTACCGAGAATAAAAACCGAACTAAAACCTGCATGAGCACAAAATTTGATTTGTCAATGATTTTCGCATAAAATACATATAGAAGAAGGCACATCAAGAAGACTGATGAAGTGTACAACTTTATAGAGCCCACTGCTTTTACAGTATATATTAGAAACAGTGTGTTGCTGCACCTTTCAAATAGCTGGCAAAAATCAGTTATTCAGCAATCACCAGATATATACCAAGCTCTAGGCTTCTCTGTAGTCACTTTCACCTTGGATATGTGTATAAGATGGCGGCTGATGGCTGGTTCAAGCAGCTGAATTTCTATTTATTAAATTATTTTATACTGTTCCGATATAAAGTTGGTTGGACCATTATACAAGCTCTTATACTCCCTTGTGTCACCTCCTTCATCCCCATAGACCCTAAACTCTTGAGAGCAGGGCCCTCACTCATATTGTTCCATATGACTGTTTGTACTCTGTAATGTAATATTGGTATTTGTATATGATTTGTACAGCGCTGCGGAATTTGATGGCGATATATAAATAAAGGTTATTATTATTATAAAACATGTATTCAGTATTTTCAACCAATTGCCTTAAAATAATTGATGAAAATAACCAATGCGATAACCGAGATGCAAACTTCGTCTAAGGCTACATGCACACTGCCGTGTGCCCGCCGCACCGTAGCACGGTGGGCACACGGCGGCGCGGGGAGAGGAGGGGGAGGTGAGCGCCACTCACCCCCGCCCCTCTCCATGGGAACATATGGGCCAGGGCGCCGTAATACGGAAAAAGATAGGACATGTCCGATCTTTTCCCGGGTACGGAGCAGTATGGTGCCGCATGTGTGCTGCACCACACCGCTCCTGTACCATGCCATGAGCCCATAGAAGTGAATGGGGGACGTATATCGGCTGTATATATACGTCGGCCGTATATACGTCCCCCATACATGTGTTGAATGCAGCCTAAAAGGTGAAATTTATTGGATAGAACTTTTACCATTATTATTCATTTCATGGTAGACATGGTTCATTTTTACTCTACTTGCCTTAAAGTGTCTATTTTTAGCATTTTTTGGGGGTTTGGGAGACAGTATATAATTTTATTGTTTTAAACAAATGTTTCTTTGAAATGTCAATCAAATCTATTTTATCCTAAAATTTGTAGGTGACACTGAAACAATGACTACCATTCATCTTACCTCTTGAGGTATGTGGAATTTGTCAACCACTTCTAACTCGTAGTACATCTGAATTGCACATTTCACCAGGAACAGCTCTGTCTGTGGTAAATCACTGAAGTGAAATTCATAAATTTCAGCAGTTTCTGGATCAGGCAGCTCTTCTTGCTGAAAAAGTAAAATCCATTATAGTAGTTAGCTAATAACAGGAGAAAAAAATCAAGTTGTCAGGTTTTATATGTGCACTTTGAGTTCTGCTGGATGAGTATCACACCCAGGTGTATTCTCAACAGGGCTGAGTGACTGACATCTTGCTTCCTGTCTGAAGCTATCATTTGGAGAGACGGGTGGCCAAACCAAGCAGCCGCTGGACCGGTCACTAGGCACACCATTTTATCTCACAAGTGACTTCATTCAACGCCTTTTAGACAAGTTCCTGTGTAACTGACTCTTTGCTTGTACCTTTGACTATTCTTTGACTTACAATTTTGTAACACTCTGTCATCTTGGTTTTGACTTGGTTTGCCTGACCTCTTTAATTGTCTGTCTCTCTTGTTGGTTTTTCTTTTCTGTGCATGAACCCAGAGATGCCCTAGTAATGATTGGAAGTGCAGGGTTCAGCTAATTACAGACACAAAAATCACAGGACATCCTTGTCACTCCTAAATCAACCTTTATTTGTATGATTTAAAATCCTTTATTTGTTGTAAGGACTCAAATACTATGATATATAATACAAATACAGATGATGTAACTGTTTGTTACATCACCAATTGCTACCATTGTTAGCACAATGAAAAAAGATTTGTGAATGTACATAAGCCCCAAAAGTGATCAGTTACATATTGCTTGACAATATGTTCCTTAGATCAGAAAAGTTTATGCTCTTCTAATCTTCAGACATAAATGAAAAGTGTTAAAGAATTATGTAACTTTAATAACTCTAGCAGTGGAGGTTCCTTTTATCCCTAGAATGCATGACCATAGAAATCTACACTATTACATACCTGGGGCCTTTTAGGCCCGTGTGCAAATAACATGGAATAACTCAAATAAAAATACTTTTTAAAGTTTATTTTAAAAATGCAAAGTAAGGATGCATTCCTACTAGCGCTGGTGTCTGCCAGGAGGGGACCTGTAATGGATCTGACCTCCTGGTGTCCCCAGCCAAGGCTGGTAGAATCCGGGCATTCCGGCAACCTTAACTGGAGTTACCAAGAGATCATATCCATTATGGATCACCACCTGGCAGACACCAGCACTAGTGAGAATGCATCCTTAGATGTGAATAACGCCCAATTTACTCATTCAATATAACTCTTTTTAATAACGTTTTTTTGTCTAAATTTTTTTTTTTATATAAAATTTGCAGTAAACATGCTGCAGGAATATCCCTTTTCAAAGTTTCCTTTTCGAATTTTCTAATGAACGCAGCATCTTTCACATGTTATCTGTAATTCAACATCTGGAAGATGAAATTGTAGTATTTTACACAGGACTGTCTATCAAAAATGATTGCTTTGATTTCTTGGTCAGTCAAACCCCTGGATGTAGACTGTGCCATTGTAACCTTAGAGGACAGAGGCTTCTATGCAGGTTAATTTATGTCCATACATTTCACTGAGTGTTCTTAGAAAATTAAACAAAATGTAAATGAAATTTAAAGAGCTGTAGTCCATTATACTTTCATTTGTAACTCAACTTAATAGGCTAGGCATACTTTCCCTCCTATGAGTCTGTTTTTATGGGGCATTAGTTATTAACCACTTAATAGCATAGCTTGTTTTCTCCTTCTCTTATATTTGTTATCCATGGCCTCCTTCCTTCTTAAATCAGGTTGGAGACAGGCTAGCAGCCTATGAAGCTACTTCACAGAAAGGATCTGGTAATGACCTCAGAGCACTTCATGGCATAATTGTAAAAGTTTATTTTAGAAGGAAGGAGGACAGGCATATCAAATATAAGAAGATTACCACTGCCACATTGCCTGGATCTATGAGTAAATATCCCTGGTTTTAAATGCTTGATTTTTATGGTAGATTTCCTTTAAGTAATTGTTTTAACTATTCCAGCCATTTGCATGATTTTTGTGGAATATACATTTTTTGTTTGTGTGTTGGAAGAGAAAGCAGTTCCACTTTTTTTATTTATTTTTTCTCCATTTAAAATGCAGTAGATATATGACGCATTAACTTTTTCTGCAGCATCTATTATGATATTGATATTTTTGAGATATGAAAATATATAATGGAGAGGGGTGAGGAGAACTTGCTCCCCTCCCTTCTCCACCCGGCCATGTGCCACGCCTGGTTCCAACCCCGGTGATCACGCAGTTGCTTGCATTTTGCCCAACAGGATGAATATGCATGTCCTGATTAGTGTTTACTTAAAGGGAACCTGTCACCAGGGACACTCATTTTTGCTAATGACGGGTTGCAAAAGCCCATCACTAGAAGGCAGATAGGTCTTTCTGCCTTTTCTGAGCATTTGCAATACAATATAGTTGTGTGTTTTAACTTGCTTCACACCCTGACATAATCCTGTGCTGAGTCCCATGGTATGTTTTGGTTTGGTATAAAACAAAAAAAACACATGGCATGTCTGTGCTGCTCACTCACTCTTCATTCCCCACCTTTCTGCACTTGTACAATTCCTCCCTCCTGCTCCTTCACTTACACAGGGTCATGACTCCTGGTGAACTGACTTCAGTGGGGGAGGGAGGAGTTGTACAGGAGAACAAAGGTGGGGGCTGAGTTGTGAGTGAGCAGCACAGACAAGTCACTTAATGTTTTTATAAATGCATCCAAACTAAAACGTACCCTGTGACTCAGCACAGGATTGTGTCAGGAAGCTAGGTAGGTTAAAACCTTCAGGTATATTTGTGCAGTTGCTGAGAGAAGGCAGAAAGACATCTTTGCAATCCAGCTGCAGCCTGTGTTTGGTGAAGATGGGGTGCCTGGTGACAGGTTCCCTTTACTACATGAGGGCAAGCCTACTCGTCCTGGTGATTGAGCTGGGAATGTATGAAGCATGATCTGCAGCAGGAGATTGGCTGTGCAGTTGAATGCCTTATGGCCCCTCACACACAAGTGAGTGTGCTGGCTGGAACGTCCCAATGCTGAGCAACCTGTACTGAACTCGGCATGTCAGTTCAGTTCAGGTGGTTAGTGTTTGCACCAGATAATTCAGCCAGCACATGGTGAGGTAATCAGGGTCCCACGGCATTCAGTGACCTGATCAAAGCCTCTGTCTACCAAGTACAAAAACCTATTAGGCCCAGTCCTAGGCTGGGTGTCATAGGATGAATGGCAGTGTAAAACTCAGTTATAGTAAACTGCAGAACATAAGTGTATTGCACCAGCACTCAAGGTATTTAGGTCGACTTCCCACGTGGCGTTTCTTTGTTGATTTTGTAAACTCATCCAAAGCTTGACGGGACTTGCTGTTTTGGTGGGGGTCATTGAGAAATTACTTATCTGTCAATATGACTGTCTGTCTGTCTAAAGATCCATTACAGTGTGCCGATAGCAAAACCACCATATAGTACAATGCCGTAGTATTGCAGTGTATGGTAGGAGAGATCAGACTCCCTAGGGTTAAAGTACCCTAGGAGGTCTACATATAAAGTAAAAAGAAAAAAAACTAAGGAAAAAAAAGTCCAAGTAAAATCATAAACGTGTTAGATATTGCTGTGTCCTAAAGTTCTTGGCGTTGAACAATTTCATTTGAAATTAAGAAAGTGAGCAAAAGGTTGTACAGTCCAAAAAAAATGCCAGAAATGAAAACGTCCCGCAAAATGTCTTACAGCTCTGTTTTTCCGAAATATGAAAAAAGTTATTGGTGTCTTACACAGAATATGACACTTTTTGGCCATTTCCAATCTGCCTTGTGGATCCTCCAGTTTCCTCCCACACTCCAAAACATACTGGTAGGATGATTAGGTTGTGAGCCCCATGGGGACAGGGACCAATTTGGCAAACTCTGTGGAGCACTGCGTAATCTGTGTGCGCTATATAAATAAAGGAATTATTTATTATTGTATATATTTGTTATATTTTATTATTTTGCACTCTATGTGGTCCTTCTGATTTCATATGGATTTAAACCATAAGTATTACTGTAACTGTCCCATCGCATGATGTAACATAGAACAATTGTAGGAGAGGATACCATAACCTGAAATCAAGGAAGGTTAGTACGTGAAACACACGTGTGCCAACAGTGGTGGCTCATAATGGGGGCAATTCATTGGGGGCTTTGGAAAACATGATTTATTGGATCAGTGATTCTGTTGATCATAGATGTGTCAGGGAAAAGTAATTTTTGACTCACCAATATTTCATATAGTTCTTCTTCTTCACATTCGTCAGGATTCCGATCCAATAGTTCTTTGGTTTTCTGTGTACATAACACATATGCCATTAATATGCAGATCATTCTAGTTTAAGCTTTGGATAAACAGGCTTGAAAACTTAAATTTACTTGGAGTGATTGGATATGGATGCTTTTAAAAAAATATCACGCACTAAGGCTACATTCACACGGTCATATGGGGGACGTATATACGGCACACATGTGGCACCGTATCATCCCATAGCCAGGATGCCATGCGCCATATATCTCTGTGGAGATAGGTGGGGGTGAGTAGCGGCTCCTCTTCCCGGCGCCGACGTTTGCACGCCATGCTACAGTACGGTGGGCACATGTGTGTGTGAATTTAGCCGAATACCGATTGGGTTGTAACCACAATTTATAGAACATTGTTGAAATGACTAAAACTAGAAAGTCCATAACCTCCCCCATAATGTGTGCTACCTTAATTTTTTCAGCACATAACTACCGGTAGTAATATAAATAAGAAGATGGAAGATGTGTTCTTACCAGGATTATCTGTAATTCATCATTGTTGCATTTTACATGATAATTAACCATATCTTGATAGATATCTTTTCTATTCTCAAGCTTGTTCATCTTGTCATATGTGTCAGTATTCAGGACAGACCAACCAAGGAACTGTGTCAAAGACTACAAGTAGAAAATGATAAGGAAAATTTTTAAAAAGGCAGATTGTGGGCACAGTGAACAGCTGATGCAAAACTATAGGACATGGAGAGGTATCACTTTCACCTAGGCCAGTGATGGCAAACCTTTTAGAGGCCGAGTGCCCAAACTTCAACAAAGACCTGCTTATTTATCGCAAAGTGCCAGCACAGAAATTTAATTTGTGATTTATACTCCCTTCTCTGTCACAGTTTTCATTGATACCAGCACCTGAGGCACCAATATAGAAGAAAATAGTCCCAGGTAGAGCTGTCACTTTAAAATACCTCTGTGCACAGCAAGTCCTGGGCTGTCTGGGACTGCAGGAAGATACCTGGAGTCATCTCTGGTGATGGCCTGAGTGCCCACAGAAAGGGCTCCAAGTGCCACCTCTGGCACCAGTGCCATAGGTTAGCCATCACTGACCTAGGCTATAGTACATAAGATGGTCCCTCTCGCACAGTCCCTCTGGCACTTTAGAAATCCCCACCAATATTGATGACACATGTTTCTGTTACAGATTTAGCATCACACAGCAGTTATAACTTAAAAGGAACTTTGGATGTTTTCTGTTTAGCAACCCCTTTATTCCCGTAGTTTCTTCTCTAACAGAGACTTAAAGCATACCTCTGATGTCATATTTATTTCAAATTGTCTTATGTGATTCTCCTTTTAAAAACACACAGAACAATGTCCAAATTATGTTTCTTAGCCCTTTTCTTTCCAGGGTTATGGCATTTTCTATTCTGAAGTTACTTGTAAAAAATCTTCCTGAGAAGCAGTGAAGTGGACTGCGACTACTGTAATCTCTTCCTGTATCTTCCTGGAGCTTAGTCAAATATAAGCAACCTACAGTTCCCATGATGCCTCTCACTTAGTAATTTAGCAATAAAATCAGCAAGATTCCTACAAGTAAATCCACTGTTTCCTTACAGGATCTATATACTGGTTACATGCAGGAGCATGGAGAATGTAATAAGTAATAGAAACTAACAGTGAAATAGTAACATGAATTCTGCAGTCTGTGCTGTGCACTAAGGAAGGGAGACAAAGTAATGCAGAATCACAGACTGGAACGGAGCAACTGATATGGAATGCTGGATACATTGTATCTCACTATTCTGTGTAGGAGACTTCTGCACTCACACAGCAGCAGGCACTCAGCTCTCAGCAACACAGAGAAGACTGTCACATGAGTTCCCCTTCTTCCCTCCAGAGTGAGCAGGAAGCAGCAGCCCCCTCTTTGAAACCATATCTGTAAACTCTACAGACTCACATGTGAAATCAGCACAACTAGGAGAAATAGCTACTGCAGAAGTAGGTTAAACTGAGAATAACAAAGGAACTGTTGCACAAAGGTAATCAAGATAATAGGCAAAGTTGTTCTACATCCCAAAAACTATTGATCTGAGAAAAAAATATCTGAGTTGAGCTTTAAGAAATTTATTGTTAACTTACTTCAGTTAACACTTCGTCCATTTCATCAAATGGTTTCCCATCCTTTCTGTTGTAGAATGTGGCAACCCCAACAATCTCTTCTTTTTTGTTGACGATTGGCAATGAAAGGACATTTTTAATCACCCATCCAGAATCATCAAGTGGACCTTTCTACAGACAGATAATAAGAAGGATATGTAAATGATGCTGCACCATGTAAGGTAGTGTGACAAACCACAAAATAATGTATATTTCACATGGAATTTCTATATTATGTGATAATGACTACATTTCTATTCAGTACATTGATCATAGTACATCTATTCACCTAACTTTCTTTCTTTCTATGTATCTGTCTAGGCAAAAAAGAAAAACGATGGCCTTTTCTATACAAGCTATGGCACATTGACTATACAAAGCAGCAGACAGTGATATGTGTTGGTGCTGGAGATCTGTGCAACCATACCTTTGTGTGTGCGGGACTGTGAAAAATGCATTTATATTCCAAGATTGTAGC
Organism: Engystomops pustulosus; assembly: GCF_040894005.1. Taxonomy (NCBI): domain Eukaryota; kingdom Metazoa; phylum Chordata; class Amphibia; order Anura; family Leptodactylidae; genus Engystomops; species Engystomops pustulosus. The sequence continues at coordinate 71,252,362 of NC_092414.1, forward strand.
TGCACTTGGAGCACCCCTATATGAGATCTCTTCACTGAAAGCATCAAAGTTACTCTCAAATGCTATGCAGCAAGCTTATGTTTGAACCCTGCAGCTGTTACTCAGGGGAAGGACCTTTGCTGTGTTTAGTGAAGAGATTTCAAATACCAGTACGTAAAATTTTATATATTTTACATACTTACCCACCAGTAAAAGATTTTACCTGAAATTCAAAGTATTCGTCAGCACCTGTGTTCATAATATTGCAAATCTGAAAGAAACAAATACAAGTTTTACTTTACATTTTTGGAAATAGTCATACAGAAATGTAAATGTAAAAAATTAACTTTTTAACTTATTTAAATTGTTGTTAAATTGTTGTTTTTTGCTAGACAATAACAGCTTACAAAATATCCTTCAAAGTATCCTTCAAAGCAACAATCATCGAAAATCAGGTTGTTGGATTTCAAGAAGACGCTCTTTGTAGTTATTCTTAAAGAGAACCTGCCACCGTTAAAAAAACGCTCTAGGAGCCTCAGAACGCCGTACCAAGCTTACAGTGCTCCAGGGTGTGATAATAATATTACTCCTCCACAGTTTGTTTGTTATATATTTTTTTTTATTTTTCTTTCTTTGTGTTGTTTCATTCTGCCTGTTATAAATCATTAGGCTCCATTTGTGTAAGACCAGCCAGGAAGATGAGCCTGGCAGGGTCTTTATAACACCCCAGGGAGTCTATGTGTGATCAGAGAAGCATGGTCTTCCTATGTGGTAAAATTAACACCTTTCGGCCAGAGTAGTCTAGCTAGTGGGGGATGAAAAGAAGCCACAGACTGCATGTTTTCCCTCCAAATTCAGAAAAAGGGAATATCATAGCTGTCCATAACTGGGACACAATTCATAATTATAGGTCCCAAGTTACACAGGACAGTTATGGGGTCTAGACACACTCCTTTACCGAATATCAGAACGTTAGCTGCAATGGAAGGCAGCCAATAGCAGGGTTTAATGGGAATAACCTGCCTGTTTGGTTGGAAGCCATGGCACAATTGTGCCATCTCCCAATATGGGGTTCTGATAAAAACCCAGACCCAAAAAGTAGCTCACTGATGGGAGGGGGATAGAAAAATCCCCCTCACAGTGACACCACAGCCAGGGGTGGGGGTCAAAAAAATCACCTGGGTTTAAATTAATGAAGCAGCCACATAGTAGTGTTCAGTCTGAGGATTCTATCACAATAGAAGGCTGGATCGATGTCTATGCCCTGTATTGTATTGTATGTGTATTGTTTTAATCCTTTTTTCATTTTATCTGACAATTTAATTCTTTGAGTGTACTGCATTTTTGTGTAAATTAAAACTTTTTAATAAGCCTCTGCTTGTAGCCTTAAAGAATCTGAGTCTCTGAAGGGAATCACGTTACCAGAGGTCATTATTAGCATAGTCCATGTAGTAAGCGATTGCATGTTCTGTGTGAATTTATAATTGTAAAATCGTGTAAGTAGTGAATGCATGTGCTGAGTTATCAGGGTGCATTGTCTGTGTGGTTGAGGTGCCTACGGCCTTCTTTGCGTAAGTAATTCGTGGGTGGTGGCAGTGCGGATTGGCTGGGGCTGAAATTCTGTGGAGTAAATTTAGCGTAAGGACGCCATTTTGTGGAAGTGGGCGGAGCTTAAGGTCTAAATTCTGGGACTCCATAGAGTAGGTATCCCCGTGTGTGAACTCCGGTGAGTCGGGTTCGTGACACAGGGTATTCATTAATGGGAGTGATCCGAGGAGGCGGTGACTGTCGCATGAAGCTTGGCAGTCACTGCCAGCCTATGGTGTACGCAGTAAGCTTGGTTCTGAGGGCTATGGCAGTGCAGTGTTTGCTAGCTTTATCGGAAGGTTCTGATAAAGCTAGCAGTTTAACGTGGCTATTACTGGGGTATGGCTAGGAGCTGCTTACTTTTGGGTGACAGGTCCTCTTTAAAGTGGAATTATAAATGTGAGCCTGCTACAGCAAATCAGGAATGGAATAGAAAGCGGATGAGGCTCCTCTGATCACATACAGTTATTGGCAGCTTTTCGAGTATACACACTGATAGGATGTACAATGAATCTCAACATCTCAGGGAGATGACGGAGCCACTTTAACCCTTAGCTTAAGCTGTTGCTTATATTGTGTGGTTGCTCATAGTAAACTAGAATGCTATAATAGAAATTGTATATTTTTTCATTTATCCCTTCTGCTCCACTGGTAGATGTATTAATAAGATATGTATAATGTGCTGCATACTTACAAGACCATTTTCTGCAACATATGTGGGAAGCTTACTCGCCAAGGCCCAATGATCTGCTGGTGGGTTCCTGTCAAAAACAAAGCAACAAACCATATTGTATTGTTGTGACCCTAATATTATACAATTCACAGTCCTTCTCCATATTATATGAACAGGGCTAGCAAGTTACATTCTGCTTCAGGCAACCACATGATTGATTTGAAATGTAAGATCTAGACTTGATGTGATGAGAAGTATTGAGACAAATATACTTACATTTTGCCCCATCCACAGGTACCTCAATATTCCTGAGGACAGATCAACAACAACTTTTCTTATTCCCTAACAATGCAATGTTTGCACAAGCCATGCTGTCTCTAGTTTAGTGATTGGGCTTCATATTGCAGCTCCTCGCCATTTATTTGAATGGGTTAGAGCTTCAGGTAGGCCATGTGCAAATGGATATGATCAGGAGTATGCTCAAAAATAAAAAGACAGAGAAAATCTGCTACCTAGTGCACAATTACCTTTTGTAAATTGTGGTCCTTTCCCCTGAGGTGTATGTGGCCTCAGGGGTGTGTAGGGTTTCTCATACTAAATAAGCTCCGTTGTCTCTGGTGATTAAACCTTGATTTCTCCAGACAGAGACAGTGCCCCCTCATCTTTTGAGTTGATTTAATCTGGAACAACTTTCCATCATATTTTTGTATGGACCATTCATATATCTATATAAATTAATCATGGCTCCTCGTAGTCATCTCTTTTCCAGATTAAATAAATCTAGTTGTTTAGACCCTCCATACGCCTTATCATTTTTAAGTCTCTTCTCTGTACCCTCTACAGCACCAGCGCATTCTTTTTATGGGCCGGTGCCCAGAACTGGGCGGCATATCCCAGGTGAGGCTGAACCAATGCTTACCTTCTGCTGTGGTAATATTACATCCCTATCCCACTATCCCCATACCACTTTTGATACATGACAAGATCTTGCAGGCTTTAGAGGCAGCTGATTGACATTGCATGCTGTTATTTAATTTATGATCTACCAGTACCCACAGGTCCTTCTCAACAAGGGACTCTCCCAGATTTACTCCCCCATGGACATATTTTGCATTTGGATTATTGGCCCCCAGGTGCATAACCTTACACTTATCCACATTGAGATTCATTTGCCAAGTGAATGACCAAACATTCAGTTTGTCCAAGTCCCCCTGTAGCCTATGAACATCTTCCATAGACTGTATTACACTACACAGCTTTGTGTAATCTGCAAAAATAGACACAGTGCTATTAATTCCTAACTCTGTATCATTAGTAAATATATTAAATATTAGTGGTCCAAGCACAGAACCCTGGGGTACACCACTCATAACTGGTGACCATTCCGAGTAGGAATCATTGACCACAACTCTGGATACGATCCTTCAGCCTGTTTTCAATCCAATAGCAAATGATTCCTGCAAAACCAATAAGCCTTATTTTTCCCATCAGGCGTCTATGAAGGACAGTGTCAAATGCCTTTGCAAAGTCCAAGAAAACAATATCCACAATATGGTCACCCATATTATCATATATACTATTATAACCTTAAAACCACCAGAAGCCATGGGTCACACAACCCCCAGGCAGCAGGACTTGGACTTTCAGTGGTATCCCTTGTCCTGCTGGTTTCAGATAAATAGAAGGGACCTTGCAGTTGATACTGTCTGTGGTTGTCCTTGGCAGTAATGACTGCATGGTCCCCTTATCCGCCAGCAGGACACAGAATGTCACAGGAAGTCCAGAGTCTGGGAGTCATGTGACCTGCATCTTCCGGCTGCTCAAGGTAAATTTTAACAGGTTAAGTTTAATATGGGTGACCACATAAGTGCCTTATACTTACCCTGTTAATGTTTATTATGAGCGACCAACCCCTTTAGGCGTCCTATCATTGTCTTTTACAGTTCTTATTAATTCTTTATTCTATATTGAATGGAGTAACTACTTGTGTATAAAATGATGGTTGGTATTTGCATACCGATTTCCTACTTGCCTCCCTTGACCTTTTAAATTATAAAGTAGTCTTGAGCAGTAATATTATTATAATATTAATATTTAATGCATACAATTGTGTATAGACATGTCAAGTGAAATATATTGAAGTACCATAAAACCCTTTAGTCATTATAAAATTGAATAATGCCAAACTCATTCAAACTTACGGAATAACTTTAATCTCTTCCTTTCCATGCAATATATAGTCAATCACTTTATAAAATGATATTTCCTGTAAAAAAAAGTAAATTATTTTAATTTTGTTGAAGATTAAATAATACTTTAAATAGTAATCGTTCAAATAACATTTTTTACTGTGATAGCTAATGGACATAAATAAATAAATGCTGAAAAAAGTGAACCTGTCATAATGCAAATGCATGTTATAGAGCAATATGAGGTCATCACATTGGTGTATAGTTTGTTGAATAAAATTTAGTATCATTTCTCTCGGTGGATATAGTATGCTGACTGTATTTTACAGACAGAAGACTTTGGTGGGAACAGGACTCCAAGAATCATAGTTATATACAGGGCTGTAACTACAGTGGTAGCAGACATGTGTACATGCTGCATGTGTGTACGTGGTGTATTGTGTGTATATACTGTATAAAGTACTATATGTATGTGTGTATATGCTGTATAAGGTGTAAGGTGTGTATATATACTTAATGTGTGTATGGTACTGTATGTATGTTTGTTTATGCTGTATGTGTGTATATGGTGCATTAATACTGTATAGATATGTATATATGGTATGCATGTAATGTATGTGTAATAATATTATGCATATATACTATATACATGTGTGTATAAGATGTGTATATACTGTATGTATAAGTGTATAAATGTACATATCAGTGTATAAATGTGTGTGTATGAGTGTAGAACTGTATATGTATATTAATGTGAGTGATTGTATAAACATGTGTAAACATACAAATATGTATATTTTTTTAATGAGAAAGGGGGCCCCATGCAGAGATCTGCAATGGGGCCCAAGTTCTCCTAGTTACAACCATGATATGATACAGGAAAATGTCACATAACCTTGCAACAACAGTGCCATGCTGTCATAATATTTTCAGTACATTGCTCTTGTTTTCTGGGAAAGCTGGGACTCTTTGCATCATAAATATCTATGTTGCTTGGAGTCCCATTCCTGGGACAATGTATGGTCTGAGAAAACAGGCCACCACACACACATATATATCAGTATGGTAGATTATATGCAGTATTATATATACTGAAATTAGCATATTGCGCCTCAATTCTACTCTTGAAATCTTACTAAAAATATTTGCTCTACAGAAACCTTTTTCAAGTTCTTATTGGGTTAAACACAACTCATAAAACATGCCTGAAAGAGTTCCAGATGAATTGGCGACAGGTTTGGTATCACAAGAGGGCTAAGCTGGAGGGCTGCAGAGGATCAACTTAAAGGAAACCTACCACTTGTAGTGGCAGGTTTCCGATGGAAATACCGGGCACCAGCTCAGGGTGAGCTGGTGCCGGAGCTTATTTTAGTTAGTGTTTTAAACCGCGGTATCGCGGTTTAAAACACTTTTTAAACGTTATGGCCGGCGCAGGCAGGTACGCGCTCGGCGCTTACCGTGCACGCGGCTCTCATTCACTTCCTATGTAGCCGCGATACCGCGGTTTAAAACACTAACTAAAATAAGCTCCGGCACCAGCTCACCCTGAGCTGGTGCCCGGTATTTCCATCAGAAACCTGCCACTACAAGTGGTAGGTTTCCTTTAAGTTCATCAAATTTGGAAGCTTTGGAATGTTCTTGTTGATGGGGAAGGGGGGCAGACCACCTTATTTTATTTTTTCTGTTGACCCCAATGAAGTCCAGTCTCACACTTGTTAGGGGGGCAAACTGTAAACAACTTTCTGACCTTGGCTGCATATATAACTTATTTTACTCTTTTGAAACATGAAGTTTGGACCTTAGAGGTTGACACACACTAATAGATCCAAATTGTGCTGTCCAATGGTCAGGGAAGACGTTTGATTATGGTGGGTAATTTCAATCTCAATCACTACTTCACTGTTAACACTGATCTAAAAGATTTGCCTTTTCTAATCTTCTACTACTACTAGACCACCACTGTAACATTGTCCAGATGTTTTCTGTACGGGAGTTGTGTTTATTTCAATAGAAATAAAGTGAAGCTATGTGTTATTTATAGGGTTTACAAGGTAGTTGGGAGAAAGGTATTCAGGAAAGGGGATCATAAATTGTAAATCTGGGTCTGATATCATACTCTTCCATCTGGTGTCCTTGGTCCAGAATACGGGGGCACTTCACCCATGAGCACTGGCCACTGATCGAAAAACTCCTACAAAAAGAACAAAGAATTGGAAGTATTGTTTTGGTCGCACATTAATGAAAATACTTTTCACATAGTTAAGGCAAAGTAACATGTATTACTTATCATGCCTAGTATTAGACTGTGTAGACAAGCCAAGTATGATCCAGTTTTTCACATTGTCTTAGAAGCTTTAATATGTAAGATTCATCATAGTTTCTAAGGAAGCTTGATAAATATGGTATTTGTGGTTTTAATGATTGCATTGGATTTTAGACTTTTTGGTGACAAATCGCTAAAAAATGTGCATTTGTGCCTAAACTTCAAACTTTTTGAAAAGATGCACTTCATAAATCTGTCCAGCACATCTGGATTCACTTGATAAGTTGGCTTCTGTGAAAAGTGTAGTATGTTTGCAAATGTCGCAAACAATTTCACAAATTTGGCGCACATCAGCAGTTGAAACAATTGCAAAACAATTTGTACACCAAGAAACAAAACTATGTTGATATATTCCCCCTTTGGAGCCTATGTAGACATGTTTCTCCACAACCTGTTTGTTCTATTATTTTGTACCAATTGTTTGAAAACTTTGGGACAAAGCAGCACAGCATAAATTATGTAGCATCTAATAATGGCTATTCTCTGAGTATCCCTAAAGTGGGTACCCCACTCTTGCAATACATAGATGTCCCTGAGGTAAACATGCCATAAATGTTCAACAGAATATTTTTTTCTAAAAGTCCACCCCACCAGAGGCACAGGTCACAGGTATCTGGTGCTTTGAGCCCAAAACAGTTTGGCAAAGATTTCCAAATTCTGTATGAATCAATGTTAATTAACATAAAAAGTGTTTATAAGTCAAAAAGTACCTTTGTTTTGGTCATGTCAAGAAGCCCCACGGAGTATCTATCGCAGTTAAGGAAGGCGCGGACTGTATAAAGGGCTTTGTGAAACTGTCTCTCAATGTCAGTAAGCTCTTCAAAGACCTTATTGGCAGACCACAACAGTATCTGTAAAGAGATAAAATGTGGGAAGTGATTCTAATGTTCATCATCATTTATACAATATGGAGCTGATAAAGGGATTATAATGTCAATCATCATTTATACAATATGGAGCTGAGACACGCAGGACAAAATCAGAAACCAGAGAACTTCCACTTGAGAAAGGGGTATTTTCCAATCCCCGAAACACTTTGTGGTACCTTCTTCTATGCCTAATAAATTGCCCTTGCCTAATAATTTTCACCTACCATACGGAACCCTATTCATTGGTGTACGCCTGTCTGTCCGTCTAATCTGCCAATACAATATGGAGCTAAAATAGGAATTATAATGTTCATCATCATTTATACAATATGGAGCCGATACAGGGATTATAATGTTCATCAACATGTATACAATATGGAGCTGATACAGGGATTATAATGTTCTTCATCATTTATACAATATGGAGCCGATACAGGGATTATAATGTTCATCAACATGTATACAATATATAGCTGATACAGGGATTCGTTCTGTCTGCCATATTTTGAGTTGGGAATTAAAGGAAATCTGCCATCAAAATTGAACTTGTATGAGATAATAGCAGGCGGGGAGGGGGGCTGGGGAGGAGGGGTGAGGGGTGAGGGAGCAGGGGAAGTTTTAGATGTGCTCCTACAGAGTGTAACAACCTTTAAAGCCCTTGTAGCTCATTAGGATAATTTTAGAATTTGATTTTAGAATTTGAAGGAAGGGGGCCACGGATAACTAATATAAGAAGATTACCACGGTCACGGTGCCTGGATATATGAGTATGTATAAGTATATATAAGTGTTCCTGTTTATCCTGCTTGACTTTGATGGTAGATTTCCTTTAATGTTTTCCCTACTATGAGCAAATTGACATAAGACTTGTGGTTACTATTTTTTTGCCTTCCACTGGATTAACACTGAAGGCATGCAGGTCGGGCTTGATGAACCTGTACTTTATTTACTTAAAATTTTGCTAGGCTATCAATATGAGACTATGAGCCTAACCTTTCTATATTTTGCTTTATGTGCTTTTTAGTACACAGCAATTTCATATTTAAGTTGCTTAACCCTTCCTTTACATACCTGGCCTCTTCTAGTTTCACAATTGTGAAGGTAGGATAGATGATACACCTTGAGTATTAAGTTGGCAAAATTGAGGTACTTAAGGAACACCTGAAATGAAAAATATACAAAATGTAAGTAAAATCATACTTTATGACCCTTGAATACATGACCTTCAGGTAAACTACTGTTAGCAACTGTCTGCATTTCTTAGATATTTAGCAGACATACATAGTCCTGCATAGGTCAAAATGGATTTTTTAATTATGCTGTCACAGCTTTATCTATATAGGAATGCTGTTTCTGTAGTTTCCCGACAAAGTATCAATAAGGTATTTCCCAGCATTGTGAAACATGTTTTAGATAAATTATGCATATCTTGTTATGTCTCCAACTAATGGGAGCACTGAGATGATGCAAAACATTATAACATACCAATGCCAAGTCTGGCATTGTGGTCACAATCTGGTTGAAGGAAAGAGTTAAGAATTGTCAGACCAAGGCTAGATCAGTACTTCACAGCCATGAAATAGTCATGTTTCTAAAGTTGTCATATAGTTTAGACCCAAATGTCCCTTTACATATAATATATATTCAATAGTAATTTTCAAATCGAATTTTCAATTAATTTCTTATCTATTGAAGGTCCAACACTTACATCTTCATCTTTCTGGGTAAAGGTAGTGCCATCATGTTTGTTAACAGCCATTATTACTGCCACTACATCTTTTCCATTCATTACAGGGACAGCCAATATGGACTTTGTTGAATATTCTGTAAGGTTATCTACGAAACTGCAAAAGTGGGAGTCCTGTGAAAAAACATTAGTGTAACAAAATTGAAATTTGTTTTGTCATTTTATTACAGATTTACAAAAATATTACAACAAAATCTACAATAAATTGCTATACAATCTACAACACCAAGACTAGAGAAGCAGTAGACGTAAAGGGAAATTAAAACCTTGACGAAAAGCTTACGTAAATTATAGTTTTTTTATGTGTGGAGGGTGTCAGCTGTGTAACACAGCTAACACCTACCAGTCACAGTCGTTGCTGGCATTAATATGTCACTGTGCTTGGGTGCCACTAGCTTTAAATAATTGATGTCATTGGAGGGAAGCGATTGGTTGCCATGACAGCTGGGAGTCTGTTTGAGGCTCCCACAGCTGCCATTCATCATTTGACTGCAATAAAGAAACAGTATAATGAAAATAAACTGCAAAACAGTGGCAAAAATTCTAATCTGCCCCTTTCCCTTGAACGCATATGAAAAGAAATAAAGAAACAAAATCATGAAAATGTTATGTATGTCCCAAGATGTTTGATCTATCAATATCTAACAACACTGACATTTTTATGCCATTTTGTCTCCTCAAAAAGTTGAATAAAAAGCGATAAAAAGGTCATACAGCTTTCCAAATGATATGAATGATAATGAACTCTCATCCCATAAAAGAATGACACCTTACACAGCTCCGTATGTCAGGATATGGCAAAACAAACCTTTTTAATTTTTTAAAGATATTAAGATAAAACACAACTATATACATTTGGCATCTCAGTTATCGTACTGACAGGTCGTACTGCATGGGGTGTGTCTTCTAGACCACACACTGGAAAATGTAAGAACAAAGCCCATGAGGAAATAGCACAACTGCGTTTCTTGCCAATTCCACCACAGTTTCCCAGTACAGTACATAACACATGATATTGAATAGTCGAGTAGAAAATAATACTTTTCCTAGAGATAACAGGCTCTTATACAGCTCTGTAAATGGAAAAATTCAAGATCTATGGCTTGTGGAAGAAGGGGAATGAAAAAAAAAGAAAAACACCTGGTCTAGTGGTTAACAAAACACCTGATACAGATAACAATATCTGTGCATTCTAAATAAGCAACATCATTATTATGTCTCCCCTTAATGACACAGGACATAATGCTTCTGCACGGACCGAGGTAACTTCCCGACCTGTGCCGTACATCCTGCTTCTAGCACTGGCTCCTAAGTGGAGCCGGTGCCAGAAACTGTGGGTGTCATCCTCCTCGGCAGCGCCGGGGTCGACCCGACTGTAACTCATTGAGCATGCTCAGAGAGTTACATAACACAATGCGATAGCCAACCTGTAAAAAAAGGTTTTAAAACAATAAAGGTTTTTAAATAAAAATAAATAATTAAAAGTCAGCAATCCCAATACACCACCATTTCCTATACTTGTCTCATAAAGTATAAAAAACACTAAATCACAACCTAATAAACTATAAAAAAAAACACTAAACCACAACCCCCCCCCCCTTACAAATTTAGTATCACTGCATCCCCAACAATCTGTACAATAAATCGGAAACATTATTGGGCCCATTCGGTAAACGTAGTAAAAAAAAAACCTTGCAAAAATTGTACCATCTAAAAGAACAACTTGTCACCAAAATAAGCCCTCAACCAGCTTTGTAAACCGAAAAATACTAAAGTTATGCCTCCAAAAAGATGGCGATACTAAAATAAATTAGGTTTTCTCTATATTTGTTTTTCTTCAGTAAAATTGTAAAAATATATGAAAAACAATATCAATAAGGTATTGCTGTAGTCAATAGTCAATAATAAAGACTGAAACTGAAGAGTCAATATGTTGAGGGTGTAGTTTCTAAAATGGGTTGATTTATGGGGTTTTACTATTATTTAGTCCTCTCAAAGTGAATCGAAAGCTGAGCAGGTCCCTTAAAGTTTGATTTGGAATTTTTAATGAAAATGTTAAAAAAAAATTGTAGGCCTCATGACATCCTACAAAAATTAGAGGATACATAAAAACCATGGCAACATAACGCTTTCGGTAAATATTAGGTCAAGTTATTCTGGTGTTATGACTATGTGTTGGGAAAGTAGAAAATTTAGAATTTTGAAAATAGAGAATTATTCAGAATTTTTGCCAAATATAAATTTTTTCATAAATAAATGCAAAGTGCCATGTGTCTCAAAATCACCTGAGTATGTTTAAGCATTTCAAAGTTCAAATGTCAGATTTAAGAAAATGGGGTGTCACAAAGGTGAAAATTGGCCAAGTCGTTAAGGAGTTAAAGAAATAATAATAAACTTTCCTTACTGCATAAGTAATCTACTTATTGCAATACGATTTAATTCCAGGAGGTGGCAGCATCTGTCTATGAGATGACTACAGAGGCTGAGATTTTCTTTAATATTATCGTAGAATTCAGAATCAAGTCCAGATGTCTAGATTAGAATCAAGAAAGTGCAGGCTCATCCTATGCAAAACACTAACTAATTGATATGGTGTCTTAATAAGTGGTTTAAAAGTTGTTTACTTGTCTACCTTGACTTGTGATGTAATTTATAGGTAAATAACTTTCACAGTATAAGCAATAAATAGTCATTTTAAGGCATGAGATTGTTGCCACACAAACAATATCCTAATACCAGTATATTGGAAGGACACTTTAATGTCACATAAGTATAAACATTACCTTTGCACATATAAACAAAACTACTGCAAGTGGAGCCTTCCATGCAGCTTGTATCCCATGTATAAGAAAAGGCCTCCATTAAAGGGAGCTTATTGGACATCTTTCCCTAACCAGTACATTATTTGTATCAATATCTATCTGTCTGTTTTCTGTCTAACTCTGCACATAAAGGAACGTGCAAACTGCTTGCACATGTATTTAAGAAGTGTTTGTGCCAGCTTTGTGTCGCGGCTGCACTGCAACACCTAAAGGGCGTGTCAGTGCTTAGTCGGAGTTTGCGACAAATTTACTATAGCGACTCAACAGAATTGTGTTGCATGTTGTATGTTAAAGGTACACCTAAAAAGTTAGTGCACAATTCCGGAGCATCGCCAAATTATTAAAGACCGTATGGTAGCACCCATCGCGGGTGTTACCGGTAAGTCTTTTCTGCAATATGCAGCCGTAATATTACGGCGCACGTCGATGAGGGGTAAAGACCTGGACCTTTTTTGTTTTTTCATTTTTGTTTTTCACTCCCTGCAATAGAAAATCTATAACAAGCTCTGTGACAGCTTGTTTTCTGCAAAAGAAATTGCACTTAATATTGATGGTATTGAATATTCCATGCCGTGTACTGGGAAGCGGAAAAAAAATTCCTTCAGTATGGCAGTATATGGGTATTTTCCTCTTCATTCATTACAACATGCAAATCGCACATTGTAATCAATGGGCGAAAACAATGACGATGACGTTACAGCGACGTGACCAACAAGATGATGACACCCATGCCCGCCATCTTTTTGAAGCCGCCGGCAAACGATGTGCAGGTTAATACCTGCGATCGGTGCTAGCGATATGCAGCAAAGACTTACTGGCTATGAAGATGGCTCAGCCCGTGAGCCCTCTCCATGCACCCGCAGCTGTCTTGTGATATGCTATTATGTCATGGGTTGTTAAAGGGTTAAAAGGCTTATTCACTTTGAGAACATTATAGCAAATAATTAATATTGTTTGTGTAATGAAAAGTTATTACATTTTCCAATCTACTTTCTGTATCAATTATTCACAGCTCCGTTGTTTACTTCCTTTAGATAAACACCAGTCCATGGTCATGTGATATCTCACTGGTGCAATGCTCATTTGTATCATACAGCTTTGATTACACTGGGGCACATTTACTTACCTGGTCCTGTCGCGATTCCCGATCCGGACGGTCCGACGAAGATGAAGTCCGGAGCGATTCACCAACATCGTGAACCCGATTTCCTGCATGTGTCGCTCCCCCGCTGAGGTCCGTCAGAGTTCACCTTCTTCTTACCGGTGTATGTGAGTGCATGTCTTGCGACACAATTTGCGATGTTAAATCACGCGTGGTTGTCCAAATTCGTCGGATCATCTGACGGCCTGCCCCCTGATTTGTGTTGCATGAGAGCCGGTGCGGATGCGCCACAATTCCTGTTAAATGCGGCGCATATAAGAAAACGTCGGGAAATGTGGTGTGCGGACCCTTAGTAAATGAGCCCCCCTGTGTGTTATAATGAGCCGTGCACCTGTGTCACATCACATGACCATGGACAAGTATTTATCTAAAGAAAGGAAACAATGAAGCTTCCTGCTGCATGATCGCAAGCAGATCTTGGAAGCCGTGAAGAATTGATACAGAAAGTGTTTTGGAAAATTTTATATCATTACACATACAATATCAATTATTTTCTGGAATATTTAATGATCTTTAAACTTAAAAATGTATTTTTTTTATTCTAATAAGATGATACTTATGACACAGGATATATAACAAATGTTCAGCTGATCTGAGTACTACTTATGGGACCTGCATTAATCTCAATAATAGGGGTCTCCAACCCCCTTAAGTTTTAGTAGATAGGTGGCCATGCATGTACATCTCCCAACATTCATTCCAATAAGACTTACAAGCATGCAGGCTTAGCCAATCAAAACTCTCTATAGAGAAAGCCCCACATGTGTGACCACCCTTCCTTTCATAGTGGCTGCAAAACGGAAGCTGGGGGACCATTGAACATATTTATTCCCTATAAGAAATTTACTTATGTTATCAGCAGATCACACATTTGCAAATATCCTGTGTCACTTACAATACAGGTGGTCCCTACTTAAGAACATCCGACTTACAGATGGCCCCTAGTTACAAACGGACTTCTGGATTTTGGTAATTTACTGTACTGTAGTCCCAGTATACAATAAACAGCTGTAACAGTCATCAAAGGTGTCTGTTAGTAAGATTTAGTGTTAATCCTGGTTCTTACAACAATCCAACATTTTTAAATCCAATTGTCATGGAGACCCAAAATTTTTTTCCTGGTGTTACAATTATAAAGTATAAAGTTCTGACTTACATACAAATTCAACTTAAGAACCTGTTCAACCTACGTAACCTGTTCAAGAATGAGGTAGGAGGAGGGAAAAGAATTTCAGAGACTATAATTTATGGATTACTATGGGACCACAATGCAAGTTCTTATTATGAAGGCACATATTATAAGATATGTAACATATCACTAGCAAAACCTGTAATAAAATGCACTACACTATCTGGACTCGTCCATGATATTATGCAGCTACAGATAAAATGAGCAGATATGGGGATAGTTGTGCTGAAAATTCTGACCAGAATTCAAAATGACAAAGCAAGAGTTTCCATGACCCTGCTAACAACCTACCGCCTCTACACTTACATCTTAAATTCCTGAAGCATTTAGAGCTCTAGGCCTGGGTCTGAGATTGCTCACAACTTCTTAAGAAACATTTTTAAAGGGAACCTGTCACCACATTTTTATAATGTGTCCTGCTCAGCCAGCCCCTCCCATCTACTCCTCCCCATGTCCCAAGACATACATATATAAAATACATACAATCACACATTCAAGAACCTTTCAGCTACTGAAGACATGATGTGTTCTGCCCTTCCTAGCATCATTTGACATTTCTAGTACAGCTATAATAAATGATTTCTTGTTGCACCAGTACTTCCCAGTTTTCAAGGTCCTTTACGCAGTAACATTTGTAATGCCTACCCCATGTATATTTCTGATCACATGAAATCACAGCATGTCTCCAAATGTTGCAACGTGATGTAACAGGACCTTAGATGAGACCACATGACATGACAAGTGCCCAAACTTAAGAACACACCTAAAGACCTAGCATGTACATAACCCAGGGACTGCCTGTACAGTAAAACCTCTCCATAAGATTACCCCTTTGAGAAGACTCCCTTCCTAAAAGACTTATTTTTTCAGAAACTGTTCCCCCCCCATTATACTCTATGGAAATTGCTCCCCTATGAGCAAACTTCCCATTTAAAAGACCAATTTTTCCATGCAAATTGGGACAGTCTGATCAAAGAGGTTGCACTATATATGAATGGACTGGATAATGTGATGGTTTTATGTCAAATTACTAAACACTTTAATCACTCTATAGATTATCATATCCCTTAAATCACAAAATTCAAGCTGCCGAGGTCAGGTGGTCCATGTGTAGAGATCCCCACTGGTAGCACTGGTTACATGCAGTGGTGACCTCCTTTGAATAACACACCCTCTGACAACAAATTATTGGGAACTGTATGAGCTGGCACTGGGCCACTAATGCTGAAACAGAGGAGGGAAGAAGATTAACTGGTTATTTTATCACAAAGTTGCATTATATCAGCTTTGTATTCAAGTTGTAAATTCTATTAAAGGAATTTTGTTCCAAAGATGGAAATCTTTGTTACAACAATTCTAGAATGGAGAACCCTGGACCCATCTAAGAGAATAATGATTGTGGGCACCCATAGTCAACCTACTGTATACAGAACATGTTTACATGTATGTATCTTTACTTTATCTGGAATCTCAACTATTTTGTTATCATTTTTCCCAAAAGAAATAAATTCTATAGGTTATGAATCAACTCCAAGAGACATCTGCTGCTAAAAATGCTACTAAAGATACTACTTTGTTGTGCCAATCCAACTTTGCTTACAAATTACATATTTCTTTTTTTTCGCCATGTACAATATTGGTCTGAAAATGGTGAAAAGAGCATAAAAATGTCTTGTTGTAGTATATAACTCTACATCAGAAATAATATTTAGGACCATTTACAGCCAGAACCACCTAATTCACCCATCATGACCAAATGTGGAAGCTGTTAAATAAACTAAAAAGTGTTAGAATGGGGGCTATAAAAGAACCTGAATTATGGCAAAAATGTCACCAAATTGCTTTGTATAATTTCATATACTACATGTATAATGTGTCAGTTTAATATTACCACTCATCACTGTAAACTAAGCCTAAGTAAACTAACAGAAGGTATAAAGGTCAACTTAGCATTTACACAGTGTGAATTCCTACATTATTTGATAGTTTAATACATTGGTGCATTGTAAGGCTGGTAGTTTTATAATGAAATCTGCCTGATGATTGAGACACTCTCTAAGATTGGATCTTTTATAAATGTAAGAAATATTTTCATATTCATCATTCTGTAATGTACTGTACAGTGTAAGCTTATCAATATATGGAGATAACAAGCAAAGCTTTGCATCTAGTAGCTAGCTAAAGTGCACTGCTAAATCAACTTGTACCTCTAGGTTAATCTAGGACTGTTCTAATTAAATTAGCATTAAGAGATTAGCCTTGCCTAGGTTTGTTCTTTACATAACTGCGTGAGCAAGTGTAAAAATATATTAAGATATTTAAGATGTACAGTGGGTTTCATTTCACTGAGAGTGTGATGCTTCCAAATCACAAATAAATTGGAATTCTAGATATACAGGCAGTCTGCGGGTTAAATACAAGATAGGGTCTGTAGGTTTGTTCTTAAGTTGAATTTGTTTGCAAGTCGAACTGTATATTTTATCATTGTAATCCCAGACAGAACTTTTTTGGTAAATGTAAATAATCCAATGGTCCAGCCAGGTTCCAAGGCGTATTCAAATTTTATTCAATAGTATCATAAAACATCCACAGTGTAGATTCCCTCCACCAAGAGACTTTTTTGGTCTCTGTGACAATTGGATTTAAAAAATGTTGTGTTGTCATAAGAATCAGGATTAACACTGAAGCTTCATTACAGACAACAGTGATAACTGTTACAGCTGTTAATTGTAGCCTAGGACTAAAGTACAATAAATGACCAATATCCAGTGGTCTGTTTGTAACAAAGGGGCGTATTTAAGTCCAGTACTCTTAAGTAGGGGACCGTCTGTATCTCCAAATAAAATGTTAGTATTATACAGATCAAGCTATACAGCCTCCAAATAAAACTTCCATCTCGTACAAAAATTGCTTTGTGGAGGATATGATAAAGGAATACATTGAATTCACACCAATATAGTGCAGTTTATATCTGATATCTGCCGACATGAAGGAGTACTCTGCAGGGTCCAGCTCCGGTGTGATGGGGATGTGATGGATATGTTCGCAGAGATGTTTCAGCTTCTTGCACAGAAGTTTAATGTTTTTTTTGGGGGTTGTAGTTCTTTGTCATGGGACTAAGATACATTGTCTCAGTCATTGGTTTGGAAGGCATTAGAGAAAGTATTCGGTAAGTGATATTGGGAGATGGTCCCAATGATGAAATCTAATTATGAATATATATACACTCACCGGCCACTTTATTAGGTACACCATGCTAGTAACGGGTTGGACCCCCTTTTGCCTTCAGAACTGCCTCAATTCTTCGTGGCATAGATTCAACAAGGTGCTGGAAGCTCCTCAGAGATTTTGGTCCATATTGACATGATGGCATCACACAGTTGCCGCAGATTTGTCGGCTGCACATCGATGATGCGAATCACCCGTTCCACCACATCCCAAAAATGCTCTATTGGATTGAGATCTGGTGACTCTGGAGGCCATTTGAGTACAGTGAACTCATTGTCATGTTCAAGAAACCAGTCTGAGATGATTCCAGCTTTATGACATGGCGCATTATCCTGCTGAAAGTAGCCATCAGATGTTGGGTACATTGTGGTCATAAAGGGATGGACATGGTCAGCAACAATACACAGGTAGGCTGTGGCTAGCAACAATGCTCAATTGGTACCAAGGGGTCAAAAGAGTGCCAAGAAAATATTCCCCACACCATGACACCACCACCACCAGCCTGAACCGTTGATACAAGGCAGGATGGATCCATGCTTTCATGTTGTTGACGCCAAATTCTGACCCTACCATCCGAATGTCGCAGCAGAAATCGAGACTCATCAGACCAGGCAACGTTTTTCCAATCTTCTTCTGTCCAATTTCGATGAGCTTGTGCAAATTGTAGCCTCAGTTTCCTGTTCTTAGCTGAAAGGAGTGGCACCCGGTGTGGTCTTCTGCTGCTGTAGCCCATCTGCCTCAAAGTTCGACGTACTGTGCATTCAGAGATGCTCTTCTGCCTACCTTGGTTGTAACGGGTGGCGATTTGAGTCACTGTTGCCTTTCTATCAGCTCGAACCAGTCTGCCCATTCTCCTCTGACCTCTGGCATCAACAAGGCATTTCCGCCCACAGAACTGCCACTCACTGGATGTTTTTTCTTTTTATTACCATTCTCTGTAAACCCTAGAGATGGTTGTGCGTGAAAATCCCAGTAGATCAGCAGTTTCTGAAATACTCAGACCAGCCCTTCTGGCACCAACAACCATGCCACGTTCAAAGGCACTCAAATCACCTTTCTTCCCCATACTGATGCTCGGTTTGAACTGCAGGAGATTGTCTTGACCATGTCTACATGCCTAAATGTACTTTAGCCATGTGATTGGCTGATTAGAAATTAGGTGTTAACGAGCAGTTAACAGGTGTACCTAATAAAGTGGCCGGTGAGTGTATATATAGTAGTGAAAATAGGCAGCACTCCAGGGTATTCAGTGAAAAACGGGTGTTCTTTATTCCATGTTAAAGTACATTAAAGTACAGTAGCGACGTTTCAGCTTCAGGGAGCCTTTTTCAAGCCCTCCCTGGAGCCGAAACGTTGCTACTGTACTTTAATGTACTTTAACATGGAATAAAGAACACCCATTTTCACTGAATACCCTGGAGTGCTGCCTATTTTCAACTACTAATTTTTGGAGGACATGAAGCCTGGTTCTGAGAGCTTGCACCCACCACCATTTTCCTTTGGATGTGCTGTTTGGACTTTCCCTACGTATATATATATATATATATATATATATATATATATATATATATATATACACACATATACATTATATTTAAAGGAAATCTACCATCAAAATCAAGCATGATGCATGATAAATCAGGGACACTTCCTCAATGATCAAGGTGCAGTAATCTATTTAGATTTGTTATCCAAATAAAATCTAAAATCAACTTTCTAACCCTTTAATAACTTGCCCCTTTTTTGTTGTAGCATTTCTGTTTTTCACTCCTCATTTTCAAAAATCTAGATTTTTTTACATTCTTCTATATGCATGTCTGTTTTGCAGACATTTCCGTCATTAAAGTCAAAGAAGGTGGCATCATTGTCCATTATATCAGTGATGCTTCACTAGTCCAATGTTACAAGATGTAGACTTTGAAGAGATCTCTGTACATGATACATTATGCACTTTTTCATTTCAATTATTTTATACTTGCATTATCAGGTTCTGTTCAAAACTCTAAGGATCATCAAGTATTAAAAAATATTGCAGATTGATTTACATCCTGAAGTTCCTTTGGAAAGTTTACAGTATTTGCATTCGCTTGTCAGCAACTTACAGCTGTCAATTTCTCAGCATGTGTTCTCTTACTTGAAGAAACTCGTCTCCCGCAGCTGGAAGCTGCGTCCTTTCATAATATATTCAGTACATCAGATCCAAACAAAAAATGGTTTTGTATAATTGAAATAACTTTATAATTTAACTTTACAGAGACAGGCCTCCAAAGCTTGGACATGTGGTTTTCCGATGCATATCAAGATGCCTCCCTAATTTTTATCCTTATTGCTGGTTGAATAATTTTTACATTTTATAAAATAATAAAACCTAAATTATAACATTAATGAAATCTAGTTTCAAGTATTCTTTTTACAGTCATCTTGACATATTAAACAACTTAACTTAAGTGATTTCAGAGTGAAATTTCAATATTATACTAATTTTTTAGAATAATTATACTATAATTTAGTTTTTACTTAAAGGAATTCTACAATATGTTTTTATTCATTGTGAACCAAACATACTTTGAGAATGCTGTAGAGACACTGATGCAGAAACATATCTTGTTTAATCCTGGAACCGAGCGCATTACTTCCAAATACACAGGAACTGCCTGAACTGTCCAGACAGGACTAATCAACCTGAGCTGGATGACTCATACACAGCAGCTGGGGGATGGTGCAGTGTTTTGAATACTTCTGCCTGTCATGGACAACACAGTGATTACGTATTCTCAGTTTATGCTGGGCAGGAAATGGCTGAATCATTGCCTAATTCTCGTAAGAGGAGAGCGCCGGGGCAGCCACAGGAGTGACAGAGCCTCATATCTATATTTATAATTGTTTTTTCAGCAACCAATCAGTTCAGGTATTAAACAAGATAGGTTTTTGCATCAGTGTAGCTAAAGTATTCTTAAGGTATGTTTGGTTCATAATCCATAAAGGTAAATGGTAGATTTCCTTTAAGTTGTGTACTTAGACTGACACTTCCTAAAGTAGAACCGTTTCTGTATAAGAACACGCTAATGTGCAGCTATGAGACCATTATGTTATAACTTGTGTGCCCTCAGAGTATAATATTGCCTAATATATTCTAATGCTGCCTTCCTCTGGCATATCACTTTGTATCATTGTCCCTTCCTGTGCGCCATCCACACTTTAGAACACCTCTTTCTTGTGGCCCATACACAGTATAAAGACCCTCCGTGGTCTTCCTTAAAATGCCCTTAATGTCGATTTGGAATGATACTCAATAGTGGAAAAACAAATGAAACTTCAGTCGAAATGCCTAAGACAAGGACGTAAGACCTCCCTAAGATGGCTGGGCATCCTGATCGATGCTCTTGCAACACCCCTGCCAATGTATAGGAAAGGTGGTAGTTGTGCATAGTGCCCTCTCCATGTCAGGAGCTGTTAGGGAGACTGGTCACCTCTCTAGGAGGACTCTAAGTACTGGAGATGTTATTGTCCAATTATGTTCTTGTAAGACAAGCTGGAAGCAGATTGTAGAAGTGCTACCACCTGACCAGGGGAGTATATAAACCCCTGCTGGGTGAGAGCACATGGTCTTGGATTCCATCCATTAGATAGAGAAGCAGGTCCAGTGTGCAGCTCCTTGCAGAGCTGCTCTCCAGACCCACTAACAGGAAGAAGAGGTATCTCAGGCCGCTGCCTGATACCTGAGGGCAAGTCAGGAGACTTAAGCCCCAGAGCAGAGTTCCCCATCTGGACTCAGCTACATCCCTACCAGCTTAGCCTGCAGTTCCTACCAGACTGAGAGTAATCTTCCTGCAGACCAGCTATCTCCCACCAGCTCACCAGCTTGCAGAAATCAGCTGTTATCGTTCGGCTGTTGCCTGCTCTTGAATAAAGAACTTTAAGTTCATTTGCACAACTTTGCCTCTGTCTGATCCCTGGATATGACTGCTTACCACCACAGGCTTCTCCATCCATCACCCAGGAATTTATCCTACAGACACCTCAGGAGTTGCCCCAGGGAGAAACCACTGCATCAGCCTCTCCCTCTATATTTCTTTCACACACCACCTGCTGGAGACCTACCAGGCTGTAGGTCAGCCCTCCGGTCACCATACCAAGCACCATGACCACAGCGTGCCCAAATCCGCAATAGCCAGCCACTCCGGTATTCTGGACCCCCTGGTGGGAGATGTTGCACTCTCGTGAAAGATCTTTTCCCATACATGGATCAGTCAACTCCTAGACAGTCTGTGGTGCAACAGGGCATTGGTGGATGGAATAAAACATGGTGTACCAGATGTGCTTGATTGGATTATGGTATGGGAAATGGGCAATACATTCCATTGTATCAGTGCCTTCATCATACAGGACCCACTACAACCACATAAGGCCTAGCATTGTCATACATCGGAACACATGGACCACTGCACTTGCATTTGCTCTCACAGTGGGTCTAAGCATCTAAGCCCACTACCTCTGGCTAGCACAATGGAGGGATGTGCAGCCCTCCAAAGAAATACCTTCCCACATCATTACTGGCCCATTGCCAAACCGGTCATACTGAAGGATATTGCAAGCAGCAGTGTGTTCTCCACGGCATCTCTAGACTCAGATATGGCAATGTTAGAATAATATTTATTGTCCCCTTGTTTGTACTATTTGAATTGGAATTTACAGGTTTCTTACTGTTCTGTTTGCTAGACAAAAATGCAGCACTCTTTGAATAAAAAAGTAATTTTTAGATTTTTATTCTATGTAGAAAAAATAAAATAAAATAATAAAGAACAAAATAAATTAAAGATCTTGTAAGATTCTTTAAGTCCTATAAGGTGTGATTTGCAGTCTCCATGGATCTGACATGGAATATAACAAGTCTCTGAAAATGCCATTGACAAACTCCTGAAATACTGCTGGAGCATTAAAGAGTCCAAACAAAGATACAAAGGGGCAGATTTACTTACCCGGTCCGACGAGGATTCGTGTCTACCACGATTCACTAAGATTGTGCGCCCAAGTTCCTACATGTGTCGCTTCCCCGCTGAGGTCCGCCGGAGTTCACCTTCTTCTTCCCGATGCTTGTGACACATTTCTAAATGTTAAATCCCACGCGTTGTCCGAATCCATCTGGTTGTCCGACGGCCTGCCCCCCGATTTCTGTCGCGTGCAAGCCAGCGCCGATACGCCAAAATCCGATTGAGTGCGTCAAAAACCCTGGGCAATTCAGCGCAAAACAGAAATCGTCGGGAAACTCGACGAAAATGCACTCCGCAGACCCTTAGTAAATGAGCACCAAAGTTTCCATCACAAATTTTTGTAGGTAGTCGAAAAGTTGCGTGATCAGCGGCAATGGGTAGCTGTACTTTATGGTAATTTTGTTAAGGCCGCAATAGTCTATGCATGGACAGAGCGACTCAAAAGCGGCACTAAAAGTGGATAAACGTGACCGAGTGGAGGAGACATGCCGGGCAATAGGTCTATGGGGCAGTTGTAGGGACGGTGTGGAGGCAGAGTCTCCGCTTGCTTCTCTGAGAAGACATTAGAAGTCCATATATGGAGCTGGGAGACCCACCACAACGGATAATGGACACGGGACAAGGTACAACAAAGCAGCTTAACTGCCATTCCGGTCCCCAATGGAGAACTTCACTGCCAGATAAGCTCAGGAGCATGTCTTTGCAACCATGGGAGGCCCAGTAGAACAGAAGACGTGGACCAGGGTAAGACATAAAAGGACAGTCTCTCCTTATGCAAGGCCTCAACTTGCAGGCATAGAGACTCTGTGCAAAACTGGACTGAATTGCTGAAAACCTGCCCACTGACAGAAGTAATGACCAGTGGCTTCTCTAGACAAACCATGGGGAAATTATGCTGGGAGACCAGGCCAGCATCCACGAAGTTCCCTGCAGAACTGGATTCCAGGAAGGCTGAAGCTAGAACTGGACCACTTGTTCCATAGCTGAGTAGGACTGGAACATTCAGACGAGGAAAAGCTTTGTTCTCACCTAGGGACGCTTCTCCCAGGAACCCTAAGTGCGTGCGTTTCCCACACCTTGAGGACAAATGACTCATCTTAAGAAAGTGCTCCGGAGTAGCACAATAGAGACATAGATTCTCCAATTTTCGTCGGGAACTCTCTTGAGTAGACAGCCGAGATCTATCTACCAGCATTGGTTCCTCTGCTGCTGACACGCCAGGTGGATGAAATGGTCTTTGGAAGGCAGGAGCCAGACAGGGCAGACGTCGGGTCCTGACTTGCACTTGATCGAGATGCTGCTCCTCAGAACACTCAGTAAACCGGATGTCAATCTGAGTGGCTGGAGAGATGAGACCACTCAGGGTAGATGGCAGGTCATGTGCAGACAGTGTTTCTTTAATCGGTCCAGAAAGTCCCTTTTTAAATGTTGCGACCAGGGCTGCTTCATTCCAGGTTAGCTCAGAACCCAGGGTACTGAACTGAACAGCATAATCACTGACAGATGTGTCCCCTTGACGCAGGTTCAGCAGTGCGGTCTCAGCAGTAGACGCTTGTGCAAGTTCCTCAAAGACAGACTGGAACTCAGTGAAGAAGGAGGTTATATTAGCTGTGACCAGGTCTTTTCTGTCCCAGAGGGGAGTAGCCCATGCCAGCGCCTTCCTGGAGAGTAGGCTGATGATGAAAGCCACCTTAGATCATTCTGTGGCAAACTGTGTCAGCAAAAGTTCAAGGAGCACTAGGTGATAAAGCCCCTGCACAACTTGGGGTCCACTTCATACTTAGATGGCATGGAGAGTCTCAGCTTTTTTTACAGATGGTAGAAGAACCGGATTAGCAGGAGGAGCTGCAGGAACTTGACGCTGCTGCCGCTCCACAGCCGTGACTTTGCCCGCTGGGGGTGACCAATGCGAAGTACAAAGACATATAGCAGAACAGTATTTGGGCACAGGCATAAGGTCAGGACAGACAGCATGGGATCAGAGTCGGGGACATGACGGAAGGTCAGGACAGGAAGCACGAGATTTGAGTCAAAAACGCAACCAGGGTCACAATAGGAAACCGCAATACAAACAATTGTGTTGACAAAGCTAACATAATTCTGCTCCAATTGTCTCTGGGAATCATTCCTCAATGTATTTGGTCACCATTAAGTAACTAAAACAGTCTCCTGTTCCCTAAAATATTCCCCAGTTTATCATACCAAACAGCCCCCTCATGATTATTTTATATACAGCCCCCTCACCCCCATGGATTCCTTATGTACAGCCTTGTGTGAGCCTCCCTGCCAGCTTTGGGCCCCGGCACTTGCCCACTTTTGCCTAGTGCTATCGTTGGCTCTGCATCTATTTTATTCATCTATTTCATTCATCTATTCTATCTATCCTAAACTGCAGAGCAACACATGTGGAGACTTGGAAAGGCATAGAGCACATTATTACGGCTCCCTCTCTCCCGTCTGCCATTTCCTGCTGCTGAGTGTGAGGTGAAGGGGAAACTCTGCTAGAACTACAGCTTCTGATGGATTATTTGTTTATATACTGGTGTAGGGAAAGCTAAGGGTCTATAGGAAAAAATAAGAGTGTAGGTGATTTATTATTACATTAATTAGGGCTCCTGGAAGCACATGACTGAGTGCTGGGAGCCGCATGTGGGGCTAACATGTACATTCTTAGGATGCTTTCACACTAGATGTATGCTCGGCTGGCCATTGGTACCATTAGTACTTGTGTACATTATGCTCTTCTGTACTTTATTATTGCCAGATAGGATGTAGTGCTGAACAGCACAGAGTGAACATTCCCACTCACTCCCACTCTCAGCATTGTAACTGAGCGCTGTGGCTCCTCCCATTGTTGCGACGCCAGAATGGGCATGGTTATTTTCCAGGCCGGGTGAGTTAGTGCATGCACGATATGTTCAGCGTGCATGCTACTGCTGACAGCTCCAGCACCACCCCACCGTGATGATAGGGCTATCTTCCTTCCCGCATGGCTGTACCTAACCCTAAGGAGGTGGTGAAATTAAACCCATTCTTCCCTCTTTTAAGCTAAATTTTTTACTTATTTAGGTGCTTTTCTATCAAGGACAATTACCTATTATTAAGTAGCTATTATTAATAAATCATATCTGTTGCTGCTAGTCACAATACAGTGGACGTTTGATTCCAACTGGTGACGACCTCTCCATGTGTCCATTGGCTTCCTTGTGAATATTCTCTGAAGAATTTTTTAAAAGTAAAGTTGAGTAAAGGTTATGTTTATATTTACCATTGCTTGCCCTGTATCTGAGTTTGTATGGTAAGTGGTACCTGTAGGCCAGGGGTTACCCTTATTGTGCTAAAATACTTCTCCTAATTTATACGGAATCTTGTGCTTTTATGGGTATAGGAAACACCCAGGTAATGTCCACATTAAGGGCTGTATTATAGGGAGTGCTCCCAGGGTGCATGCCCTGGGGCTCCCACCAATTAAGTCATAAGGGGGGCCCCCCAACACCAATGTCCGATGGTCAGCCCACAGCTGGAAGCGATGTCCAGCGGCGGTGCCACTTAGTGGGAAGTGCTCCCTTCCCCTGACTCCAAGAAGTGAAGTTATTCATTGGCTCTTTCACTGAAAGTGTGCCCCCACAGCACACCCAGCCCACCCTTACTCAATCGCATTCTGCATGCAGAGCGATGCCTGATCCGCCCCCACCACCATTAGTGCTGAACTACTTGCTAGCCAAGTCCAAGTCCTAGCATGCATGTGGGACTCGCATGGTGCCTGGGACTAGTGGTCAGTACTACTGCCACTGCAATTGTTCCAGCTAGGTTAGCAGCTAGGCTATCGTGTAAGTAGGAGAAAGTTTATAATATTAATGCTAATTTAGAATAGTAATGTGTACCCCTGTATAGGCTACATTAAGTGGGAGTTCGCACCAGATTGTGCACCCTGGGGCCTCCACCTTAATCTGACCCTGTCCTTACAGATCCTAATGTCCTCATTAGATTTCTATAGAAATATAATGATGCTACTTTATTGTTTTCCAATGCTGTGTATATGGTATTTAAGGTCTAAGTACTATTGTTGTAAAGGTGTGTCTCAAGAATGAGATACTGGGTGTGTATGGGGGACAATTAATTCTGTTTTTAATACTAACATAATTCAATATAAACATAGAGCTATCTTCCAGACTTGTAAGTTAGTGATCTCCTGGCTTTCTATCATCATAACTTCTTTACTAGCGTTCAAAGTGCCTTTTATGAAGAGGATATTGCCTGCTAGCTCATCTCCAGTGCTGCTTTTCCTTCTGTAACTAGAACCAGGAGGTTATTATTGTTATGATTAGTATTATTATCATATGAATTCTATAGCATTATACATTTGAAACAGGGTTCGCATACATTGCATTAAAACAAGCTCAAATAAATACAAAAGAGGCAAAACTAACTGAACTGTCAGGTTAGACTTAAAGGTTTGGAAGGTGGGGATCAGTCTACTACAGAGTTACAAAGAGTCACAAATGGTTGTGATAAGAGCAGGTGAAAGAGGACCTGAGAAGAAGATCTTGTAAAAATATATATATTGAGGGGATAGGTTGTGTGCAGCTTTGTAAGTCATGGTTTATTAAATGGAAGCTGTTGTGGAAGGAGTAGCCAGCAGAGAAACATGCGTCCATCGTCAAAACAGAGGAAACTGTTTTAGGTTATGCAGTGACCCAACCAACATAATGCATACTACAGAATAGCTAATGATTAGTCTTGTAAGGATTTTTCCATTTTTTTTATTTTCC
Organism: Engystomops pustulosus; assembly: GCF_040894005.1. Lineage (NCBI taxonomy): Eukaryota > Metazoa > Chordata > Amphibia > Anura > Leptodactylidae > Engystomops > Engystomops pustulosus. The sequence continues at coordinate 71,279,893 of NC_092414.1, forward strand.
ACCTTACAGAAGCCAAACCTTTTTTTTCAGATCACAGAGCCATATGAGGACTTGCCTACAGTACAAATGTACTGGCAAGCTAAAAGAAATTACAAATGCAAAGAAATTGACAAAAAAATTAATTTGCCCCATTTTGTTATATGATTTTTAAAAAAAATCATTTATTTTATAGTTTATCTTTGGTTCAGAACAATCACAGAGATACTACAAAACTTTGAGATGTCATTTTTGCAGCACCATCTGACATTTTCATCTATACCAGTGGTGGTGAACCTATGACACTGGTGCCAGAGGTGGCACTCAGAGCCCTCTCTATGGCACCCGAGCCATCACCCCAGCACAAAGTTTGCCAGACAGGACTCAAGGCCTCTTGCAGTCCCAGGCAGCCCAGGACCCTAAAAGGAAGCTACAATGATAATCCAAACTTCTTCTTCTTCTTCTTTCTACTGTATTGGTGTCCTCAGGTGCCTATAAACTTTAAACCTGTGACAGAGCAGGGAGTTATACGTTACTGCTTGAATTGACGCATTGGCACTTTTTGAAAAATATGTAGGGTTTTGGCTGTAGTTTGGGCACTCTGTGCCTAAAAGGTTTGCCATCACTGATCTATACCATTTTGGTAACTGAACTATATTTTAATCCCTAATTATACTTGTAAATAAAATCAATTTATGAATAGTAAAATGGCCTATAAAAAGTGATACAGACATCTGAATAAGACACTTACTGTATGGGATAATCTTATTTCTATTTTTAGATATTTTTGGCCATTTGGAAACCTAATGTGTCTAGGAGTTTTTGTTTATTTGTGTGTTCTAGGGGAAATTGGGTGATTTAAAATAATTTTTAGACCTTGTAAGGTTAAATAGGTACTATTTATTGACTTGCCATGGAGCTTCTCAGAGATTCTTGGTTGTCATTATCATGTATCATCTGCCACCTAAATGACGGCACAAATACTGCACGAATACGGCCCAAGGACAGTGATTGTAAGCAAGATGATGATGCCCATGTTCCACTGCAATTCAGATGCCCCGATCAGGTTAACAGTCACTTTGTAAAAGCTGCAACCTATGAGAATTTATTCTGAGGCGGTGACAGAAAGATACATATGCAGAAATGTATATGTAAATGTAGAAGTGAAGCACATTAACCTTGTTAACAAAGATGCCATCAGAGGGAGATATTTACTAACCATGTCTAATATTTAGACAAAGCAACGTGGATGACACAATCAATGTGTCGTCCGCTGTTTTTACCAAATGTTTTTCCAGTGAGTTTGTATGGTTGGTCAGTACAAAATCCCTTATATGTTTTGTATTTGTTTCTCTGGTTTTTGGGGATTTTTTTTTACAATGGAGCATAGCTCATAACCCTGTGAAGAATGTTCTTGTGACATAACTATTTTCTCGATAGCTTTGGGAGCATCTAGGAATAATTGCTGATTCTGAAGAAAACGTCTATAAAACTTTCCTCTGATTAAGAGATGCTTGGAGCACATGTGACAGGCACTTGTTCTCCCTACACAGGAAGTGCCTGTGCAATCACACTGTAAAACAAAAATATATGAAATAGACAAATTCAGGGAAGTTTCTAGGCTATACATCCAACACGGTGGGTTTCAGAAAAGTGTCTCCATCACATACTGCTTACAATATGAATAATCTACATAACATACTCCAGAACCTCCTACTACACAGCTGAGCTGCTGCAGAACTTTCTAATAAATACCTCGGCTGCTAAAGAACGTTCTAATACACACATCACTTATCTCCTTCCTTCATATTGATTTGGTGTGGAAACAATACAGGTGCAAGCATTGTAACGAGTGCATCTCATTTGTCTCTGGCATAAAATCAGGGACTTTCCATTTCTTTACATTGCACTATTTTATATAACTTATTAAGGTAACTCATCATAATTTAATGGTTTATGTACACATTGCACATAAAGAGGCAATATCAATATGTTTAAATCTCATGCCCATTTATCTTTTAGCACGTATCTTGCTGCCCTTTATCTCCATGTATAACCATGTATATTTAAACATGAATATAAAGAAATACACAAATAAACATTTGCTCACTGCACAGGTGCCGAGGAAGCAAGGGGGAAGGTGAGACAGTGTAACATCCTGTAAAGCCAGATCACAGAGGGGCTAGGGTAAACCCTCAGACTCATTAGCATAATTTTAGAAGTTGCTTTTAGAAGGAAGGAGGCCAAAGAAGATTGCAACCAGTGCATAGTTCTACGAGTAAAAGTCCCTAGTTTATCCATGCTTGATTTTTATGGTATTTTTTTTCTATATAAGATTATATTTACACTGCTGTGTACATTGATTTCAGTGCACATAGACAGACACATATGTACAAACATACATATGACACAGTAATACTGCATACACACACACTTCTAAAAAGTCTTCTAAATAGTTACAAACTCCCACAGGACATAAATGAAAGGGATATGCAGACACTGGGGCAAAGGAAACACAAAAGGTTTCTGCATCCCGTGCTGTGATCCCTGCAGACATTAGAATTGTGAGCCCCTCCCCTTCCTCACTGACCCGACTGCTGCAGGAAAGAGAGAGGCACTGTTCCACCAGTGATTGTGTATGTCCCTTCTCTATCCTGTGCCAACCCATAGCTGGCTATGGGTGGGTTGCATTCCCCATATGGAGGTAGAAATGGCTGCATCTGTTCCACATATTTGTGGGTTTACTTTGCATACATTCAGTACATATCAGGTCATGCCCCGATTTTATCTAAACAATGCATCCCTGTCAGGTTAGTAGTGCAGGTTGATCAGTGTCTAACACAAAATAGAAATTTAGAGCAAGGCATGTTCCAAAGTTTGTAATTGCCCAAATTGTTTGAATTTAGCTTAGGAAAACTTGGATAGGGGTTTAATTCAAAGATGTGGCTGAATCTGTGATGTACATGGACTGTATCTTACATAATGCCGTGAGCTGTAAAATACAATGTATTTGCATCTTAAGAAAACTTTACAGAACTTTACTTCTGTTTGCTTACTGTTCTAACCTTGTAAAGGGAAATTTACAAGCACTATGTCCATATTTTACATGTGGGTCATATGGCCAAGCTTCACCTACTATATACCACCCTCTCTATAAACATTTGTCTCTATAATAAACTTATGTTTGCACTGAAATAAAACCACTCCATTAACCGTTTATAGCACTGCCTCCTGCACACTGAAAGGAACAACCCAAGTCTAAGACTCAATTATACCAGGGTGTTATGGGGTATTGATGACAATGTGTTTCGAAAGTAATATCTCTATTCAAATCCTACCATTAATAAAAAAAATAAAGGGATGGGATAATATTATAACTATGCATAGAAAGAGCAAATTCATAGAAAAGGCCAGTACCTTCTCTGATAGAATAGTTATACATAACAATTATAGTGATATAGTGGTATGGGATCTATGTGGGGTTTTCCATTGTTAAACTAGTCTAGATATTTTAGGGTGCAAAATGAACAATTTTTTCCAAAAAGCTTCAAAGCTTTATGACTGGATTTTATTCATTCATGATCAGGTAGCAAACTATAGTACAGGCCGGGAAATATTAAAGTTTCTAGTGGCTTCCCTGTCAACTTATTGTAAACTATAACTGAGCAAAAATGAAAGGTTAGACAATGGTCTAGTTCCTACAAAATAGAAGGCTGTGAAAGCTGACCCCATTCAAAACATGAAAGCCACTATCAAAGTCAAATTTGTTACATATTTCTGGGACCCCAGTGACCATCAGAATGAGGGGCTAGTGAACATTTATTATTACTGGGGATGCTAGACAGAGATCTTGTTACGTAGAAGAGGAACAGAGCAGTGGTTAAACATGTGCACCACACTCTATTTACATTGGGTCATTCAATCTCATGCATCTCAATGACCTATAGTTGTCGCCTATCTTGTGCAAAGAATATGAGTTACTTGTTTCACCCACTACTTTGTTTCTTTCCTGTGTTAAAAAGGTTTAAAAATGTGCTGAATGAATAGTGTCAAAGTGTGTAAAGACAATCCCCCCCAAAAAAGGAAGCACCCAGTTGTATATTTATACATACATTTCTAGGAGGAATAAACGCTCAAAGTTGAAAGCCCATATCTCTAGAGGGTCATCAAATAATGTAACAATTAAATTTAGACTGTGACCATAATAAATATCTTTTATTTAAACCAAGTAGTTCAGCTGACTATGGATTTTAAACATTTACTGTTTATCTGCCATTTGTTTATTTCAGAATTATTCATTAAACTGCCAGATAATCTGTTGGAGACAAAAAACAAGTTTCCATTAGTTTTAAGCAGCCCTAAATGGAAGTGTAACTTTGAAGCTGCTAGGTCCATAAGCAAAATCTGTACTAGCCCCCCAACTACAGTCGGTCCCCTACTTAAGGACACCCGACTTACAGACGACCCCTAGTTACAGACGGACCCCTCTGTCCCCTGTGACCTCTGATGAAGCTCTCTGGATGTTACTTTAGTCCCAGACTGCAATGATCAGCTGTAAGGTGTCTGTAATGAAGTTTTATTGATAATTCTTGGTCCCATTACAGCAAAAAATTTTTAAACTCCAATTGTCACTGGGACAAAAAAAATGTGTCTAGAACTTATAAAATATGCAGTTTCGACTTACATACAAATTCAACTTACATACAAATTCAACTTAAGAACAAACCTCCGAAACCTATCTTGTACATAACCCGGGGACTGCCTGTATATAATAGTCTTATACTACTGGTTTCTATGTATGTGTAAAAGATCCCGAATGGGCCCTTAGAAGCTCAAGTTATAATCACAGGCTGTTTCTGGACTGGATATAGTGATCTTAGGCTTTGAAGAGGAAACTCATCACACTTTTGTCCTGACATTCCATCTAGAAGAGATTTAGAACTTTTAACATGCTAAATGCTAAAACCAACATTTGTTGACTGACATATGTCAACATTTTAGAATTCAATGATCCTCTGTGTTCTACGTATTGTATATGCCTGTACATCTATTATTATGTGTACAGGCGGTCCCCTACTTAAGAACACCCGACTTACATACGACCCCTAGTTACAAACAGACCTCTGGATATTGGTAATTTATTGTGCTTTAGACCTAGGCTACAATAAACAGCTGTAACAGTTATCACAGGTGTCTGGAATGAAGATTTGTTTTTTAATCCTGATTCTTATGACAACCCAACATTTTTAAAATCCAATTGTCACAGAGACCAAAAAAGTTCTGGCTGAGATTACAATGATAAAATATACAGTTCCGACATACATACAAACTCAACTTAAGAACAAACCTACAGACCCTATCTTGTATGTAACCCGGGGACTGCCTGTATATATAACCATTAACTATTCTGACTAATATACAGAGGTATAATAAGATTTCATATTTGTATATTTTAAGTATTTTTAAAATACCTGTCTTACATATTCATTATGTGATAGGCATTCATGATCTATTTCACCTTTATTGAATATTTGACTACACATGTGTAACACTGAACATCATGACAGGCTTAACCCCTTAACCAGACATGATAACTCAGTGTGTAATATGAGTGAATAGAGGGAACTGCTCATTTTCTCTGATAACTAAATGAGTTAACTCGCTCTTGTTAACCAGTGCTGCATCTGTATACACATACGACATAGTAAAGACATGTGATTGCCTAAAAATTTTGTTATCAAAGTTGTGATAAACATAAAATAAATGAAAAAAATATAATAGTACATAGTACATGCAAAGTAAATAACTCTCCTTGACATGTCTTCGACCCATATCATCTTAATGGGATTATCCTCTCAGACACAAATGAGCTCTGTTGCCTTCACATTGAATGTGTAGGTGTTTAGCTGGTAGTGTGTTTATATATTGTAGAAAGTACTAGTTGTGACAGATATTGATGTCTGGGTCACACAGGAGATTTCAGTCTATTTTAAAATACCGGAAAAATACAAGTATTTGATATTTGTACGTGCCATGCTCTACAATAATACCTTCACACTGCCTGGCAGCTTATCTTCTAAAGGAGCAACCACATTTCAAAGGAAGAACTTAATCCCAGATTATATATCCGTGTGTATTGTACATGACCTGTTTGAACTGCTTGGTATGTAGGCTAGGCTAAAAAGGAGACAATAGCAAGCATAACTATTAAAACAATAGCTAACAAATCAATATTTTACTCACCTCTGTCACATTTCCAACATTAACTAATTTCTTAGACTGCGCCACAAATCCCAATACTCCAGTATCCAAAGGGAAAACTATTTCACAGTCTGGTGGCACCAAACAGTCTTCTATGACAGCATCCTTATTGACATTAAAGAGTCTAGTGGCTAGTTCCGCGGTACCATTCCTTATGCGGTACATAAACAAACTCATACGATCCGCTTGAATGATAAAGGACATCCTCTTGAGTACATTGAACACACATTTTTCAATATTGAGATTGGAATCCTGGAATCCTCTAATGAGGTCAAAGACTATTTCACTTTCTTCCACGCTGCTCAGGGGATGAAATGAAGAGAAATCCACATTGGTGTTGTCGGAGCTCAGAAGCTCAAATATAATTCCAGGTCGAAATTTATTGTCGTAGTAATCTTTGGCAAAAGTTGGGTTGGAGTCTAAATACTTCTCCACTGCCTCCTCTGTCAGTGCACTCATGTTGAGCACAGTACTTACGGATCAGACTGCACCTTCCCAGGAATGCCTCTGAATCCAGCGGAGATAGTTTAAAGCATGAAGGTAAAAAAAAATGTAAAATTATGGAAACCCAGGGAAATTCAGATATCCCCTGGGTATTTCTCCTTCAGGGGGACAGAAGGAGCTCATGCCATCTCCCTGCTCTGAGCTGTAAGCCTGATTTGGACGCATTCGTGTAAGATGATTCTTAGCAAGGCCAGCATTATTCTGCTAATAGTGAAGGTGAAATAGGGATTACCCTGATCATTTTAAATGGTCACATGATGTTTCTGTAATCCAGTAACCAATCACATTAAAGGCTGAAGACAATTGCCAGTGATACTCAGTCCATTTTGGTTGGCAGATTAAGAGTGTGTAAAGGGAGGCAACATGTTGGAAAAACACAAATGAAAGTGGGATCTTGCATTTACATAAATGAAAGATTTTTACTTGAAGGAGATTAATCATCAGAAAATGGTATATAATGAAAATAAAATCATTATTGACATTTTTTTTAAATGTATTTCTATGTAAACATACACAGCTTGTAATATTTCATTTTCATACAGGACACGATTAGCTGATATTTCCTGCAGAATATGAAAACATCTCATGTTTTTTAGGTGTTATGTCAGCCAAAATAGCATAGGATATTAGCGTGTTACAGTATCCAATTAAAGAGTAAGTCAGTGTTGGACTGGCCCTCCAGAACACCAGACAATTGTCCAGACAGCCAGTGCCCTAACCCAATACCGGGTTCCTGGCTCAGGTTATAGCACAATTCTTTGCTGGACCTGGCTTAGAATTAATGCAGGCTCAGGCTTCTGAGTATATCTCAACAAGCTGGGCTGGCGCATCTTGATACCCCACTGTGTGTATCTGTGCACACAAAGGCAATTTTATCTACACAATGGAAGTAATTTATCTTTAGGCCGGCTCCTCGCGACAATTCTATGTCTGTCTTTGGAGTGACTATGTGGCTTTGGCCCTTTATAAATCTGTTGTTAATGTCTTATGCTATTTGGGTTGTTTGCGAAAGTTGCATAAAAAGTCGCAAAATAATATCAAAAGTTGCAGGACATATACCATAATAGGGACTATCATCAATTTGTGCCTAAAATTGCACCTAAATGGAAAGTCCCAATTCATGATATCAGTCCTATTGTAAAAGTTAGTCTATGCAAATAATGAATGTGGTATAAGCAGGGTCTATGTCAAAGGGACTTTGCACTGTCCTATGTTCATTTGGCGCAATGGAAAGTTGCAAAACAGCATTTTTACCACAACTGCACCAAAACAACATCAAACAAATAAAAAAAAAGATATCTCACTCCCCCAAATATTCCATAATTTGAAGTATGTAATGCAACACAATAAATGTCCATTTTACACAACAGAAAGCATACTCTCCGACAATTTACAAAAGACACTTTCCCTCAAAATCCCAACATATTTTAAGCTTTTCAAGACTGGAGTTGAAGGGGTATTCCCATCTGGGCATTTACATTTAATTAAATTAATTTGCCATATGTAAACATTTCTTCAATTGGATGTTATTAAAAAAAATGTTCCTGTGTGAATATAATTTCTCATAAATGTAGTCATACGGTCCCTTAGAAACGAGATACTTTCCTCGGATACGACCACGTCACACTCTGGCAGCGGTGGTCAGCATGCGCTATAGAGTCCTGCCTGACTACCAGGATTCGGCAATCATTACCACAGTGTGGCTGTGCGACATGTAGTAACTCCTGGACATTTTATATACAATAACCTTTTGTTTCTTTGTGCACTCAATCTATCAGACGTGGCCGTATCAGAGGAAGCCATCTCGTTTCTAAGGGACAACATGGTTACATTTATGAGAAATTATCTTCACACAGGAACATTTTTTTTTATAACATCCAAATGAAGAAATGTTTATATATGACAGATTAATGAAACTGAATGTAAGTGCCCAGATGAGAATACCCCTTTAACAGCCATCAAACAACCTATTTTCCCAGGAAACCCCCTGGCTGAATCGTCACTACTTCAAGGATACAATGTGCAGATTCTACTCAGCCCTTCCCCTGCTCCTCTTGACTTTTTAGCTCACAGCACAATCTTTGGTGGACAAAGGCCGACTACTTATTAAGGTAGCTCATGCAAGGTTTTTAAGGCAGCTCATGCAAACTCATCACACACTTTCCATCCAGTGCCGACCTAACATATCTCTTAACACTTTATTCAGTTTCAAAATGGGCCATTTACAAAATTCCTACATTTCTACATGTAAAGGAAATCTACCAGTCATTTTTGCCTGGCACTAGGTTTTACCCCACTACACTACTATTCCCATCAGGTCGGGTATGAAATATCCTTTCAAGTATTCCCTTTTTTATGTAAAATCAATCTTTTACCTTCAGAAAATTATTCTCCAAAGTCAGACAAATATGACTCTTTTCACTATTTTTATGTGAGTGATTTAGTGATTTCAGGGGTAGTTTCACCCCTATCTTTGATTTTATACCACCTAGAAACCTGTTTTTTGTGTCATGTAAAATGTTCCAATTCTTACCATAATTCAGATGAATTAGTCAAGAGCTAATTCACAATGCAACTGGGGGATCGGAAAAGGAGGGTTATCATGATCCATTCTGCCCCTAAATGATGCCTTATCAAAGTAATGGTGTATACCTCAGATACCTCTCAGATACCTCTCACCATTTCACCTAATTTCAGAATCATCAGAGGGGCCTTGGTAGCATAAGGTAGGATGGAACAGTGGATAACAGGCCCTTTCGAATACTACACACCACAGTGGTGGAGGAGTGTGTCATATGTTATGCAGGTTTTATTACTTTAAACATACTAAGGGGCATTTATCACGGTTTCTACACCAGTTTTGTGGCTTAGAATCCATAAAGAAGCTAAAGTTCCTTTTGTACCACCAAGAATTCTGACTTTTTATCCTCCAATGCCACTTCCATGCACACTAGCTATAGCCTGCGTCGGTATCAGGTTCGATGCCATGGACCTGGCGTAGACTTAATATGGGCTCAGGTGTCTGCGTATCTGTTGCACAATCTTATATCTGGCTCGATTCCTGCAGTGGAGGGAATAACAAGCTGGCCTGGAACATCTTAATAAATTCCCCCACTAAGGGTATCTACGCACGTTGCAGAATATCTGTGGGATTTACCCCAAGGGTAATATATTGCAGCCATTCTGCAACTATCAGAATCTAGCTGTGATCAGATGTTGTCTGATGCCAGATTTTGCCGCACAGGGCACTCCACCTTTGTATACACAGTCTCTTATTTGGTTTGGCCCATGAATTATGTTTTCAGTTTTTAATCATAAAAAACAAGGTATTAATTTGTAATACATTTAAATATGTGTAAACGGTTTTCTGCCATGTGCGGTATAAGACCCAGCTTTAATAATGATTTCTTCTTCTGGATATAAATGTCTTGCAATCAATACATTTCCACAACAAACCAACTTGTGATATGCCAAACCATGACTTTTTAGTGGTTATCCGGTGGAGATATGTGTTCTGCAGCAACTGAAGTATTAATAACAAAATAAAAACACCCATATAAACGAGGAGTACTTGTTTCATTATGCTGGTAGTCATTGTACTTTATATCAGTGATTTTCAACTAGTGTTCCGCGGCACACTAGTGTGCCGTGACACATGGTCGGGTGTGCCGCGGGGAAAGTTCCCCAAACTATGGTGCCCCCTGTGGTTTGTTTCCCGGCAATGTGCAGCAGTGCGCAGTCACGGCTTCTTACAATGTAGGAGACGTGTACAATAACACATGCACAAGCTTTGAACCTCGCGCGACAAAATGACATCACCGAGGCCGGCGCATCATCCTGAGAGCGGAGAGACTCTCGCATTTGCCTGCTGCCAAGGTAATGCCCACCAATAATGCTGACTATATGAGCTTTTACCTGAGTATATGAACTGTTGGCAGAATACTCAGCATATGAGCTGGTACTTTTAGTACTCCAGCAGTATACTGCATATAACAATGAGAAATGTTAAATGAGAAATACTATAGTCATGAGGCTGGAGTACTACAAGTACCAGCTCATATGCTGAGTATATGAGCTGGCACTTGTACTCTGGCCTCATGGCCATAGTACTTCTCATTGTACCCCTTTATATTGCAGTATATGAGCCACATAATAATCAGCACCATATACTGTGATGCTGTACAGTGCACATCACCACAGTATGTGTGATGCTCTTAATCATGTGCTCATATACGTGGAACTGTATTTATGAGGTTACATGGGATTGAATATATGAGGGGGTTATCCTTTTTTATTAGAATCTATATTATTAACTATATATCTATAATATGACTGTTTTAGTGTCCTTTTGTGCTATTTTGGTTGGTGGTGTGCCCCAGGATTTTCTAAGTATAAAAAGTGTGCCGCGGCTCAAAAACGGTTGAAAATCACTGCTCTATATAATACTCTATATACTAATTTTTATATAAGAGCAACAGCCTATACAAAGAAGACAGATTTCCACACTGTACTCTCACAAAAAATATCTGAATTTTATTCAATATCACATTAAAATGAGAACAGACATTTGCAATTACAAGTACATAAAAACATTGCAGTAAATTGCATGCATTCACTATTGAATGTAAGGTTATAGGTTACTGTCATGAGATGGAAAGTGCATAAGATTGCAACTAAACATACATGCGAAATTTGAAGATAACAGTATATATACAGTTAGGGCCAGAAATATTTGGACAGTGACACAATTTTGGCGAGTTGGGCTCTGCATGCCACCACATTGGATTTGAAATGAAACCTCTACAACAGAATTCAAGTGCAGATTGTAACGTTTAATTTGAAGGGTTGAACAAAATTATCTGATAGAAAATGTAGGAATTGTACACATTTCTTTACAAACACTCTTTAGGAGCTCAAAAGTAATTGGACAAATAAACATAACCCAAACAAAATATTTTTATTTTCAATATTTTGTTGCGAATCCTTTGGAGGCAATCACTGCCTTAAGTCTGGAACCCATGGACATCACCAAACGCTGCGTTTCCTCCTTCTTAATGCTTTGTCTTTACAGCCGCAGCCTTCAGGTCTTGCTTGTTTGTGGGTCTTTCTGTCTTAAGTCTGGATTTGAGCAAGTGAAATGCATGCTCAATTGGGTTAAGATCTGGTTATTGACTTGGCCATTGCAGAATGTTCCACTTTTTTGCACTCATGAACTCCTGGGTAGCTTTGGCTGTATGCTTGGGGTCATTGTCCATCTGTACTATGAAGCGCCATCCGATCAACTTTGCAGCATTTGGCTGAATCTGGGCTGAAAGTATATCCCAGTACACTTCAGAATTCATCCGGCTACTCTTGTCTGCTGTTATGTCATCAATAAACAGAAGTGACCCAGTACCATTGAAAGCCATGCATGCCCATGCCATCACGTTGCCTCCACCATGTTTTACAGAGGATGTGCTGTGCCTTGGATCATGTGCCGTTCCCTTTCTTCTCCAAACTTTTTTCTTCCCATCATTCTGGTAAAGGTTGATCTTTGTCTCATCTGTCCATAGAATACTTTTCCAGAACTGAGCTGGCTTCTTGAGGTGTTTTTCGGCAAATTTAACTCTGGCCTGTCTATTTTTGGAATTGATGAATGGTTTGCATCTAGATGTGAACCCTTTGTATTTACTTTCATGGAGTCTTCTCTTTACTGTTGACTTAGAGACAGATCCACCTACTTCACTGAGAGTGTTCTGGACTTCAGTTGATGTTGTGAACGGGTTCTTCTTCACCAAAGAAAGTATGCGGCGATCATCCACCACTGTTGTCATCCGTGGACGCCCAGGCCTTTTTGAGTTCCCAAGCTCACCAGTCAATCCCTTTTTTCTCAGAATGTACACGACTGTTGATTTTGCTACTCCAAGCATGTCTGCTATCTCTCTGATGGATTTTTTCATTTTTTTCAGCCTCAGGATGTTCTTCTTCACCTCAATTGAGAGTTCCTTTGACCGCATGTTGTCTGGTCACAGCAACAGCTTCCAAATGCAAAACCACATACCTGGAATCAACCCCAGACCTTTTAACTACTTCATTGATTACAGGTTAACGAGGGAGACGCCTTCAGAGTTAATTGCAGCCTTTAGAGTCCATTGTCCAATTACTTTTGGCCCCTTGAAAAAGAGGAGGAGAGGCTATGCACTTTCAGCCCATATCATATATATATATATATAATTGTATTTCTGAACATGTTTTTGTAAACAGCTAAAGTAACAAAACTTGTGTCACTGTCCAAATATTTCTGGCCCTAACTGTATATTCATACCATATCTATTATCATCTAGTCTCTATCACCTATACCAGTGGTGGCGAACTTATGGCACGGGTGCCAGAGGTGGCACTCAGAGCCATTTCTATGGGCACTCAGACCATCACCCCAGGACAGAGTTCACCAAATAGGACCAAATCCACCAAGTCCCAGGCAACTTAAGAGATGCTGCTCTCAGCGCTATTTTAAAGCAACATTTCATTGGCTGTTAGGAACCGCGGGAAAAGGGAGATGGTGTTGACAGAACTGCATTATCTTTGGTGTTCATCCTGCTGGACAAACCATTTTTCCTCTACAGAGAGACCCTGGAGAGAAGCTAAAACGAGAGTCTGAATTTGCTCTCCTTCTTTCAACTGTATTGGTGGCCTAAGGGGGGGGCAATACAATTGAAAGATGTGGAAGAACAGATAGCAATAAGTTACTGCTTAAAATGCCATGTTGGCACTTCATGGGAAAATAAGTGGATTTTGGTTGTAGGGCTCTCTGTCTCCAAAAGGTTCGCCATCACTGGCCTATACAGTATAAGTGCATATAGATTAAAGTGCTGGAGGTCCATGTCCCCTCATATGAATGACACCCAGATTGATGAAGGCAGCGTGCTGAAACGTGCGTCAAGGTATAAGTCATCTGAATGGACGTGGGCCCCCAGCACTTTAGGTATATGCACGTGGCACTTTAATGCCATGAAAGGAAATGTACAGGAGGGTGAAGTATAGGTAAAGCACAGGAAGGTTTTTCTGTGGAGAGGAGGAATGGAGGCGGAGATATCTTTATGCTTGATCTCCCCGCCTCCATGACTTTATAATTTAAGGGGACCTGAGGAATAAAAGCCTTTTTATAGCAAAATGTGGCAACAATGAGTCTTAAGAATGTGGATTTTACACATATACCATGATGCTACTAGTGTTGGTTATATGTGCACTATATTGGTGACAGGTTCCTTTTAATTCTCATTTGCAAATCATAAAGCCTCCTGACCCGACAGATTAGGAATAGACTAAAATCTTTACATTACCTCCTCCTCTTATTCTAATGTGTCAAACTGGCAATGAATTCTAAAGTCAGTAAACATCAGCAGGAGTACCTGATACATAATGCATGAGGCAGATAGCGGTATGCAATAGGTCAGTGGTTAAACTCCAGCAGTGGTCTCCAGCCTTCATTCTTCATTATGGTAATGCTTCTTGTAACAGAGAGGATTAAATGACTCACATGTTCCTCGCAAATATTGAAGTGACAGAAGACTTGGCAAGGTGAATGCAGCAGATTTGAGCTGCTTGTCTCTTTGAAAATCATATTACACAATCTGCAATGTGAAAGAGATGTTTCTTATTCAAATATTTACAACAATTAAAGATGCTGCAATTTACCTTCCTGCCCAGGATTAATTGTTTCCAATAATTGCACAACAAAGATCCTGAGGTTTTTGGACCTGATGATACAATTATATTCATCTTAATTTTGAAGGTGAACCTTGCTCAGTCAGGTTGGCCTTTTCCTAATTTTATGAAGTTTATTCATTAAATAACTTATAACTCTGTCCCCAGTGTTAAAGTGCTGCAGTCACTTGGCAGCACGTAAATGATGGCAGGGAATGGGCACTGCCATCTTGGATTTAACAGCACTCCCTGTAAAGTCATTGGGGAGAAATCATGAATTGCTATCATAGCCAAGGCTCCCATGGCCATAGCAGGATCAGACCCCTAGGATTTAAGTATTTTAAAAAAGCATCTCAAATTTTTGATCTATAGAAATACAACATTATTATTTCCAGTAGTCAACCCCGAAAAAACTATTTAAATCACCACTTTCTTGCCATTTTGACACCCACAAAATTTTTAATTATCAAAAGATTGCATGTTGCATGAATGTTAGCTGGATCTGCAGAAAATGGTAAGTACAGGCAGTCCCCGGGTTACATACAAGATAGGGTCTGTAGGTTTGTTCTTAAGTTGAATTTGTATGTAAGTCGGAACTGTATACTTTATCATTGTAACCCCAACCAATTTTTTTTGGTCTCTGTGACAATTGGATTTTAAAAATAATGGATTTTCATTAGAACCAGGATTAACAATAAATCTTCATCTTAGACACCAGTGATAACTGTTATAGCTGTTTATTATAGCCTAAGGATAAAGTACAGTAAATTGCCAACATCCAGAGGTCCGTTTGTAACTAGGGGTTGTATGTAAGTCAGGTGTTCTTAAGTAGGGGACCGCCTGTATTCAGATCCCTTAAAATGTTTCACTCTCTTTTATTGCAGCCAAATGTTAAAATAAAAAAAGTTTTTTTTCTAATGCTCATTAATGTACCCTCTGTACATCATCTTGAAAAAAAACAGAAATGTGGATCTTTTTACTAATTTATTAAACAAGAAATGTAAGATATCACATGGTCATAAGTATTTAGACTCTTTGCTGTGATACTCATATTTAAAACACATGCTGTCTATTTCCTTCTGATCCTCCTTGAGATGTTTCTCCTCTCTCCTTCTCCTTTCATTGGAGTCTGGCTGTGTTTAATTAAACTGATTCGACTTGATAAGAAAAGGCTCACTCCTGTCTATATAAAACCTCGTGGTGCCTGTCAGAGAAAATAAGAATCACGAGGTCTAAGGAACTGCTCAAGGAGCTCAGAGACTGAATAGTGGCAAGGCACAGATCTGGCCAATGATACAAAATAATTTCTGAAGAACTCAATGTTCCTAAGAGGACAGTTGCCTCCATAATCATTAAAGGGGTTTGCCCAAGAAAGAAAATTCTTAAATTTCAGTCCCCTAGTGATGTTTACACAATAAACATATTCAACCACTAACTTTACAATTTTACAGACTTCAGGTTTATTGCTGTTTTAGCTCCTATCAGCAGTGTAAAATTCCAGATTGAGTTATAATTAGGTTTATATACACTTTCATTAAGCTTCTGAACATTCTCTAGTATCTGACACATAGAAAGAGAGATGATCAGAGATGAGAGATAATGAGATCCATGAGATACATATTACACACAATGATATTCTCAGCTCTGCTATCACAGCCATAATTAACACTCTATCCCCTAGATAAAGACCTTTTCTGTCTGTAGCTTGTAGTTTTACTTTTCACACATTGCTTGCCAGCAGAAATTCTCTGTATGAGCTCTTCTCAAATTGCAAGGGTGGGCGGAGAGGAGCTCAGTGCAGTATCAGACAGGAGAAAAAAAATGTCCTGCCTGACCCTAGACTTCTGTATAGAATCGGTTCCCAGGGCAACTGAAATTGTGTATATAAGGACTGATAGATACAGGTTGGAATTATATCTGTGAGATGCCGTATTTTTGTTAATAACATTGAATTAAAACATGTGTTATCCTTAATTTAAGAATCTTTTTTTCTTGAAAATATCCCATTAAATGGAAGAAGTTGTGAACCGACCACAACTCTTCCTCCACCTGGCCGTCCAGCCAAACTAAGCAATCATGGGAGAAGAGCCTTTATGAGAAAGGTAAAGAAGAACCCCAAGATCACTGTGGCTGAGCTCCAGAGATGCAGTAGGGAGGTGGAAGAAAGTTCCACAAAGTCAACTGCAGCCCTCCACCAGAGGTAAGAGTGCGCCGACAGAAGCCTCTCCTCAATGCAAGACACATGAAAGCCTGCATACAGTTTGCAAAAAAACACATAAAGGACTCCCAGACTATAAAATGTCATATTCTATGGTCTGGTGAGAGAAAGTTTGAACTTTTTGATGTTAGTTGTAAGCAATATGTGTGGAGAAAACCAGGTACTGCTCATCACCTGCTAAATAGAATCCCAACAGTGAAACATGATGGTCATGCCCCCATCATGCTATGGGGGTGTTTTTCAGCTGCAGGGCCAGGACGACTGGTTGCAATTGAAGAAAAGATGAATGATGCCGAGTACAGAGATATCATGGATGAAAACCTCATCAGCACCAGAGTGCTCTGCACCTTAGACTGGGTGAGAGGTTCACCTTAAAACAAGACAATTACCCTAAGAAAACAGCTAAATTAACAATGCAGTGGCTTCAGAACAACTCTGTGACCATTCTTGACTGGTGCAGCCAGAGCCCTGACCTAAACGTAATTGAGCATCTCTGGAGAGACTTGAATATGGCCTCCACCAACGTTCACCATCCAACCTGAGGGAACAATGGCTCCAGGTGTAAAAAAAAAGTCCCCAAGGATCAATTTCACTGCTAACCGGTATATACCCCAGTCTGACATCTGTCAGCTCTTCACTTTCTTAAATTTTGACTGTTTACTTTAAAAAATGATCTCCAAAATCATGTGAAAATTATCATACAACTGTCATTTTTTCCCCAGAGAACAGTTATGCTGAGGGGCTGGATAGGCAGAATCATTTTAGACATCTATATCATGGGTTCCATTACATCTAGTACCTTGTTTCTGGTATCAAATTAAAGAAGAGAATAGCAATATGTTTCAAGCTTGTGGTTCTGAGAGCTACAGTTCTGGATATAAACTGGACATCAAAATTAGAGGGCAACACACAATTTCCTAAAAGCCAAGGTTATTGTGTAGTCCTATGTGAACATATTCTAACATGCGTAAAATATTTTAAGCTTATTTGTTAAATTGTATATATTCTAAAGCACAACATAAAAAATTAAATGACAGTAAAAGAACACTGATCAAAAGTTATTGGTGTTGCACCGGGTGCTAATCTCCTTTATTTCACAGTCCTTTTTTAACTGGCAACCTATCTTTCCAGTTTTCATTGACTTTGCAAAAATTGTGTGCTGTTCCAAACGTTTTCAAGATGATACCCAAAGCTGTAACCCTATCAGCCATAGCAAGATAAGTTGGTTGTTTCAAGTCTGTGATTTTTAGCATATTTGCATCTTTACAGCATCACAAACTCATTCAAGTTCCCTTAAAAGGCTGATTGCCCTCAAAAGACAAACGCAAGAGAGGACAGGATAATGAGGAGAATCCATGGATAACCGTTTCAACACTGCAGGTGGAATTGGTTGCCAGTTCAGCACCTTTCAACATTTCGTAAGCAGCTGAGGAGCATATTCTGTGGACTGAGAAGAAGTGGTGCATAGTTCCACAAGTTTAATTTATTTGGATCTAATAGGAAACATTTTCTTATAGAAACTGGGGAACCCAACTTGTGTAACAGAAGTCAGTGAAAGGTAGAAGAGTAAGATTATGGTTTGGGGAATGTTTTCTGCAGTAGGAGCTGGACCTCTCAAACCTTCTTCAACAACGCATTGTTCCTTCTTTGCATTCTTCACTCAATGTACATGCAGGGCAATGCCCCCTATCACACGGCAAAATAGTTAAAGCAGTTCTTTGTAACAAAAACAATTGAAACAATTAAATTGCCTAGAAACTCACAACAGTCACAGAACTGTGGAAGAGACTGTAGCAACACTGGACCTAATTCACACCAGAGCACAGTGAAGCAAATGCCTTAAGAAAATTTAGTTATAATCTATCTTTATGCTACAGTTGTTGCTGTTCTAACAATGATCATCATGTTTTTGCTAAATAAAAGTTTTATGTTGATACACTTTGGTAATTTTGTTCTGTTTTAACTCTGTTCTAGTGGAAAGGTGTTCCCCTTACAAAACTCCAACAAATTTTGATCAATGGAGATTTGAATTATTTCTTAAAAAATCATACATTGTTCTCTAATTTTGATCTCTAGTATATGACTAAAACTCTTAAAGAGAAAATGTCTCTAGAACCCAGTAGTGGTACTATTAAACTCTTTGGGACATAGTATGCCATTTCAGGAATAATAGGCATTGGTGTGACCAGTTAGTGTTGAGTTTAAGTGTAGACAAGGGGGAAAGGGAATTTTAAACTACATAAAAAGATAACGGCACTGTGACCAGTGGTACAATACACACAATTCTCATAGATTTTATTCAATAGACTGTGACAAATGACATTCCATAACATGTGTCTGGTTATAGAGTGTCCTTGACACAATGACCTATAGGTTAAATAAGATAGAACATCAATATAGTTTCTCAATCACTGTTAGGCAAGCTGACTTCTTTTAAGAGATCAGTTTTTGTTATTTAAGCTTGTTAAGTACAGCAAGTTTATAAAGACATATCAGTATATAATGTGTACATTTTACTGTACATGGTAATTTTACTGTGATTAAATACTTAGAAATCGATTAATATGCTTCTATGTTATGTTGGTTCATATATTTTATAATGTAAATATATACAGTTCCTTCCAGTAATTAATACATAAAGCTCCCGCCCAGTAATGAATATATACAGCTCACCAGTAATGAATATATAGAGCTCCCAGTTATAAATATATACAACCCCCAGTAATATATACAGCCCCCAGTAATAAATATATACAGCTCCCCAGTAATGAATATATACAGCACCCCCACAGTAATTAATATGTACAATAATTAATGTATACAGGTCTTCCAAGTAATGAATATATACAGTTTCCCCCAATAATGAATATATATAGCTCCCCCAGTAATAAATATATACAGTTTCCATGTAATAAATATATACAGCTCCTCAGTAATAGATAGATATATACACAGCCCCCCAGTAATGCATAGATATATGCACAGCCCCACAGTAATACATAGATATATACAAAGCACCAAAGTAATACATAAATAAATACACAGCCCCCTAGTAATACATAGATACAGTGGGTACGTAAAGCATTCAGGTAAGATCAAAACTTTTTTTTGTTCATTAATGTACACTCTGCATCCCATCTTCACAGAAAAAAACACAAATGAGGATATTTTTGCTAATTTATTAAACAAGAAAATCTGATCACATGGTCATGAGTATTCAGACCCTTTGTTGTGACACTCATAATTAACTCACATGCTGTCCATTTCCTTCTGATCCTCCTAGAGATGGTTCTACTCCTTCATTGCAGTCCAGCTGTGGTAAATTAAACTGATTAGACTTGATTAGGAAAGGCACACACCTATCTATATAAGAACTCACAGTGCATGTCAGAACACATAAGAATCATGAGGTTTAAGGAACTGCCCAAGGAGCTCAGAGACAAAATTGTGGCAAGACACAGGTCAAGGTTACAAAAGAATTCCTGCAGCACTCAAGGTTGGGACGACCACAATACGTACCAAACTTTGGATTTCTTCCAGCTCACCTTGATCAGCGGACATCTGTCCCTTCAGCATGGATCCAACTTGCCTGCAGCAAGTGCATCAACATAAAAACAATTCACGGATACAGCTTTTCTCAAAGGTAAAACATAGCCCCCACAGTAATATACTGCCCCCCCCCCCCCAGCAACACACACATATACATATAAACAGGCAGTCCCCATGTTTTGTATAGGATAGGTTCTTTAGGATTGTTCAGTATTTTTTTTTTTATTGTCAGTGACAATTGGAGTTTCCAAATTTTTTGCTGTCATGGGATCAAGGATTAACAATACAACTTCATTACAGACACCATACTTAAGTAAAGCATTCAGAAAGCTTCAACAGAGGTCACAGTGGGCAGAGAGGTCAGTCTGTGAGTAGGGGCCGTCTGTAAGTCAGGTGTCGGGACCACCTGTACCACGTTTCACAGAAAATAAGACAGGGTCTAATATAAATTTTCTGCTCCTAAAGAGGCACTAGGTCTTATTGTCAGGGGATGTCTAATTTTCCCATGAACAAGAATTCAAACTTATTGTTGAACAACAACTATAACATGGCTATAACGCACCAAACTCTGAATATCATTCAAAATTTCTTATGACCCAATTTGTATTGGAACCATTGGCCCCAATCTCTCATGTTTAGCACTTTCCTTAAATTAGCCCTTCTGTCCAGGTAGCTACTTGTATGTGTTTGTATAGAGAGGTACATAGATATATACACAGCTCCCACTGTCATACATAGATATATACACAGCCCCCTCCCCCAGTAATACACAGATATATACCCCCCATGTAATACATAGATATATACACAACCCTAAAATAGTGGCAATGAAAAATTTAACCAATGCAACAACAAAAAAAAAACAAGCAATGGTTTATGAAAGGAAATGTGAAGATAAAAAATGTGGAAAATGCTTGGAAAACTTGGCCCAAAAATGATATTATGCATCAGTATGCATGGATATAGGAGATAGGATAGGAGATAGATGTGTAACAACTGGAGGGTCCGACCAATCGGATGGCTGCTGAGCAGGAGAATGAGTGCTGTCAGTGAATGAAGCAGTGGTGTGTAGGTGTGTGCATTGATTCATCTTCGCTGGGGATGTCAATACTTGGAAAACTACTTCAATCTTTTTCCTCAGTACAACTAATCTATGGTAGATCATTTTTCATGGCACCTTTAAAAATAGGAAGTAGAATGGGGTAACATGCATCAGAGGCTTTAGAAATAATCTATAAATGTAAAGAAAAGTCTTCTATTACCTGCCATTGTCAGGATATATGAGTGGGTGCAAATTCATATCCTCAGCTTTGTATAATCAAAGGTTCAAATGTCATATGACAGTGTGGAAGACTGTGTTTCGTTCCAGTTAATGACTTAAAATGTGCAAGTCACTTGATGGACATTGAGATTATCAAGTCACAAGGCTTTTTGATTGTTGATCAATAGAGAGTTTTCTTCTTCTAATATAGCACTAAAGGCATATTATTCCTTTCCCCATTCTGATAAACATATTTGCATATTTCTTACCCAGAATCCTCAGCAGAGCATACATGACCTTTGAGACTCCATACATCTGCAAAGGTGGCTTGCAAAGTAAGCCAAATTTATAAACAAATGTATAAAAATATGAGGGAAGAGGTATAATATGATATCGCATGATGCAAATCCCACCCTCTGGCACCATCTGCAACTCTCAGCAAAAAATTAGCAAGGGTCAATCTATTAGGCCAGCTTTTTTTTTTTTTTTTTTTTAAATATAATTAAAATTTCTAAAAAAAATATATACAATGAAAAACATGGTTGAAGATTTTTTGCTGACATCAATTCATTTTTTAAAAAATTTCTGGGAAGGGAAGCGCATGTGAGGGTGAAATGATCATTACCTGCTATACCCCCTGCACATTTTCCCTATGGGTTACTGCTGTCTTTTATATGAAGAGTAAATAAAAGAATGAATTTTTATCATTGGCGAGTGCAGCTTGAACTAAATAATCTTGATGTATTTTTGAAGACCCCTATCTTTTTTTTAACTGAGCAGTACTATAGACTCTGCTGCCATCTCACCCTATGAAATCAGTTATAGGAATAGCACCCTTTATTTTACTATACACACATTTCTTGTTTTGTATAAATGATTACAATTGACGTTCACAAGTTATTATGCTGTGATAAGAATTTTCTACTAAAGCTAGAACTACTGCAGGGAAGTCTTGCATTTTTCCACTATTATCACACTTTAGCTAAACCTGTCAAAACTAAAAATCTGCTCCTTATTGCTTAGAGCTCTTTTGGTTTTTTGTCATGTTCAGACTGATGAAATAAGCTGTAACGATCATATCCCCACTATGGGGATGCCACATTTCCATAGGGTTGTCAGATGAACCCCCAGAAAAGTGATCAACACACTACAAGTGCCACCAGTAAGCCATAATGCCATATATAGAGGTGGGAACACAGAGGTCAATGGTCTTAGGAGTGGGGGCCCAGGGGACGTCATAATGTTTAGAAGCAAAGATAACTAATATGTTTCTAAAAGTAATAATATATGAGAGGGATAGACAGTCTAAACATGGATCACATTTCACATTTTAGAATATCTAGCCTAAATTTAAAGTGTCCAAAAGTTAAAAAGGTTTAGTAACTCTGTGTTGTAAAGATATGTTGCCTATTTGAATGGCTTTTTTTTCAAATTCTGTCGATTTTCTTTAAATAGTAATGAAAAGAAAATGATTCTGATTTTGATAAAGATTCCATTCACTCAGCAAAATAAACTGAAATCAGATAACCTCCCACCAGTCTAGCTGTTAAGCATGTGATCTGAGAGTAGTTAGCTCTCAATGTCTCTAACACTCCTAATAGTTTACATTGCTGTTTTAAATAGGACCTTTATTTTACAGGTAGTAAATTCACACATCCCACAGGATGATAATACCTGTAAGACGATGATCCATAGATTATGTGACTCATGTAAGCTGCTTTGTGTATTCTCTCTATAATTAGTATGCTCCTCTTTGTGATTTTAATGAAAATACTGCTCATTAAAAAAAATGTACAGGAAACACGTCTTGTCTCTTCTGACATTTCAGGAACTACAAAGCATAGGATATCCTGATCTGAAGTTGCCAATGAAAGAAAAATGAAAGAAAAACTAGATACAATTAGTAAAACATCATTAGCTTCCTCTTATCTGAGAAGGAAACCTTTTGGATGCCATTCCTGTTCAGCCACTGGGTGATGCTATTATTCTGTAAGAATAGAAAGCATTTTACAAATGAGTTATTGATAATTATTCTTTTACTTGCCTTTCAATAAATAGGAATTTCTAAATATTTTTTAAATAACCAAATTAAAGAAAAGATAAACTGTAGGATTCTCTATTGGTTATGCATTTACGGTATATCCTAACATGATGGCAGTCAAAGTAATGTGACATGGAGAAGAAGTCAGGAAGGGTTTCGTTCCTCCTTTGGAGATTACTTTTGAAAAGCACTACCTCTGGCTCACAGGATGTTACATTGAGACTTCCACCCCTCCCATTGCGTACTTCTTCTATTAGAATAAAGTAGGAAGAGAGAGAGGGAACTTCTAAGGGTAGTAGGGGGGGGGGGGGGGGTGCCTGTGAGTGTAACAGCTTGTAAAGCCAGAGCGTGAGGAGGGTCTGGTAACTCCCCCCTAGAGCCCTTCTGACTCATTAGCATAATTTTAAAATTATTTTAGAAGGAAGAAAGCCATGGATAACAAATATAGATAGTCACAGTGCCTGTATCTATGAGTAAGTGTCCCTGGTTTATCATGTTTGATTTTGATGGTAGATTACTTTTAAAAGTCCATGCTGTGTACTAGGAAGCTAAACACAAATTCCAAATGCAGCGGATTTGACCTAAGAATAGATTCATGATTTTATTTTTTTAAATGTATTTTTAATTCTGATCTAAGGATAGGGGGCCATTTGAACTTTTAGGTTTTTTAATTTTCTTTAAACTTTCTTTTAATTGTTTTACTGTATTTTTAGACCCCCTTAGGTACTTGAAACCTAGGGGGTCCTATCGCTCCTTCCATATACTGCAATAAAGCCAGAGACAGACCATTCCAGATACTGCTAAATGACAGGCCATGGAGTCTCATCGATTGACATCTGCTAAACACTTCATCAAGGTGACAATCTCATTTAAAACGACGACATGTATAAGTCACCAGGATTTAAATGAAATCAACCACGTGGTTTTAGTGACTTTAACCCCAGCATATCTACATGCTGTTGTGTGCTCCCTCAAAAAGGATTAATTCTTCATTAAGTTTCTAATATTTTATTTTTTGAGGAAAATTTGCCTCAGGGGCTCTTGTGTGCACCACAGAAGCCTTCCTTTGTGCTTATGTCCATCTCAACCATCCCTTCCAGTCCCAGGGAGTCGGTGACATCAGGTGGGGGCACAAGTGACTTTTATGATTTACACAAAAGTCCCTACTGCTCATTTGCATATTTTAAAAGTCCTTCTTCTTGAAAAACAAGCCTTTAGCAGCTAAATTGAACGTATCCTGTTTTAGGGAACATACACCAGCGTGTAACTATCTTTAGGTTAAAACCACTGAATCCATCTAGTTGATTTCCTTTAAATATTGCTGTCATATTAATTCTAACACCTGTGACTGTGCCAGAAGCCATTGCGGGTGTTAGCGAGGAGTGTTAGCTGCATTATGCAGTCAGTGAGCCTTCTTTACAAACTGAGGGAGATTTCTAAACATGTCGGTGAATAAACCAGTCCAGTTTATGCTGGGTGCTGGATGATTTATTTGCAGTAGTTTAGAAATGTAGTCTATGAAGACTACTTTAAATCAGCTATTAATTGGTCTAGTTTCCAACTGAATTTCCTGGTATATAGACTTGATTTTTTTGATGCACTGACTAAGCCATGTCCCTTCACTGTGGCCACAACCCTTTTTCAGAGAAATATCCAAAAATAGTAAAAAAAAAATAAAAGTAAATATTTTTTTTTCTTTAAAGCATAAAAAAAAATCAAATCACCCCCTTTCCCTAAAACTGATGTTAGGTCTCACCATGTCCCAAAATGTCTGATCTATCAAAATATAATCATGGTTATTCCCGGTGTTTAACACCATAACGGAAAATAGTGCCAAAAGTTGAAAATACCACTTTTTTGCCATTTTGCAAAACATAAAAAATTCTATAAAAAGTGATCAAAAAGCCATACAGTACTCAAAGTGGTAGCATTGAAAACGTCATCATAAGTCACAAAAAGTGACACCACCTAGAGCTCCGTACAGTGAAGTATGAAAAAGTTATTAGCACCAGAAGATGGAAAAATGAAAAAAAATTGTACATGAGGTTGTAAATATATGGAAACATTATAAAACCTCTATAGATTTGGTATCCCTGTGATGGTTCTGACCCAAAGAATGAAGAAGACATGTAATTTGGTATGCACAGTGAAAGCCCTCACACAGATCTCTACATGGAAAAATAAAGAATTTCTAGATTTTTGAAGGAGGGGAACAAAAAATGGAAGGACAAAAACGAAAAAGAGGATTAAAAAATGGATATAAGCCTTAGGGGGACTATACATACAAAAAAATGTATACTCTCCTTTTCTGCCCCTACTGTTCTCCTGTGGCAACAGCGTTTGCTGCCAGCCTCAATATTAGACACTATAACATAACACATTACCTTAGAAAAACTATATAACTAAATTATAAAATAGGATGTTTGGACAACACTTGTAATCCAATGGACAGATGGTTAAAGGGGTTGCCCATGCTTTTTACAAATAGAACATAAGGATTACGAGGTATAGAAACAAAAATAATTGTTGCACTCCCCTCCTTTGGCACTCCAATAGCTCCTCCTTTCACTTTCAGCCTCTTTTTGGTTACTTGGACGGTGGTCCCATCCTGACCACAGCTGTGCATCTGCCACATTTTCAATGTGTATCAGGTGCACGGTAGTGGTTGGGATGGGACCGCAGGAGAAAGGAAACACCGTAGAAGGTAAGTACAACTTTTTTTGTTTGCATAGCCCACAATTCTTATGAAAAATTTGTAAAAAGCTTGGACAGTCTCTTTAACCATCCGCCCATTGGATTACAATGGATTAATGGACTGTGATCTATATTGACTGTGTTCTATATTGACCTTCTACCAGTGTAACCATCACAAAAAGTAACCCTTAGAGAGACTTTCTGAAATTATAAAGTTGCCTCTTGATAGAATTGGTAACCACTAATTCAATCTGCTGTGAACCTGATTACATGTTCCATTGTAAAATGGGACCCCATAGATGCATCTCACCAAGCCATGTGTGCCAGGTGTGGATTATCTGTCAGACACTGTATTCTTCCTTGTAAGTAATACTTATAGAGAGACTATTTTCTTAACACACTATTCATTAACACACTGCAAATTCTCTCTACATTTGTAAGAAAAACAGGGTCCAGAGTAATGAATTTGAACAGATTAGGTCTGTTATATGTTTATTGACTCCTGGCTTTGATTTTGACAAATTAAACATAAAAAGTGTCCCTTTCATTTTGTGATAGAGGCAATTGAAATGTTGTCAAACAGAAAGTAATGTTCCCATCATTTAGATAAGAAGAATAGCATGCTTATGTAGAAATAATAGGTTGTCATGGAAGTTACAATGAGAAGGAAGCTAAGAAGACAGAACCCCTCTTTGTCTGTTAAGTTATGAATGATCAGTCTAGCCAATGTGAGTGGTATGCAGAAAGGGCTCTAATATTGATAAACAAATGCACTGTTTTTTCTGGAAGCATGGTATAATCCACCATGATTAGGAGGGTGAAGACGTATTTAAGGTTATTTTATACTTTGTGAGAACACAGTCATAAATTTAAGACGCCTCTTTAGGAACGTTAGTCACATGAGTCTCTGCTGACTGTTGGATTGTAACATATTGCTGTATGCAAAAAAAAGGAAAAACAATTGATAGATACGTAGCTTTAGACGTGCTGCCTGTCTGCTGAATTTACTCCCACAAACACAGAGCAGCTGAACTGAACTGACATGCTGAGTTCAGCAGCCCAGCGTTTGTAACGGTTAATCCAGCAGACCCATGTAACGTGTGAGTTGGAACAAACTTACTAGTATGCAACACTAAATGAGAAACAGTGTGACATAAAATGGGTAAGTTGTTCTTTAACATTCTTCTGTTATTGCTCACTATTAGTACAGTACTTTCATTACTATACAAGTTTAATAGCAGTCAACCTGCTGATTTCTCTTTACAGAATCTGCCGTCATACACTCAGCTGTGGTTTTTCCAGCTCACATCCCTTAGGGCAGTGATGGCGAACCTTTTAGAGACCGAGTGCCCAAACTACAATCATAACCCACTTATTTACCCTGATGTGCCAATGTGCCATTTTAAGCAGTAACTTATTGCTACCTGTTCACCTTTCACTTTTTAATTGTATCAGCCGCCTGAGGCCACCAATTGAAAGAAGGAGGGCAAATTCAGACTATCATTGTAGCTTCTCTCCAGGGTCTCTCTGTTTAGGAAGAATGGTGGGTCCAGCAGGAGGACCTCCAAAGATAATGCACTTCTTTTAACACCTTCTCAACTTTTCAAGCAGTTCCAAACAGTCAATGAAGTGTCGCTGTAAAATAGTGCTGAGCGCAGCATCTCATAAGTTGCCTAAGACAGCAGGAAGATTTTATGGATTTGATCCTGTTTGGTGAACTCTGTCCTAGGCTGATGGCCTGAGTGCCCACAGAAAGGGCTCTGAGTGCCACCTCTGGCACCAGTGCCATAGGTTCGCCATCACTGCCTTAGGGTGATGTCACACGTTCAGTTTTTCAGATGCAGTTTTTGATGCCCAAACCAGGAATGGAGTAAAATTAGGTGGAGGAGCAGCACCTTCGAATTATTTGTCTCACCTATTATGATCCACACCTGCTTTTGGCTTCAAAAACTGCATCTGAAAAACTGAACGTGTGCCATCACCCTTATACACACAGCTGAGGATTTCACAGCCCCTTGTCTGAGCCTAGACCCTGAGAAAAATCTCAAAGCAGGTTTTACTCTCTGTTCTCCTATAGAAGTCTATGTAGCTTTGAAAAAATACTGATGCAATACAGGTGTCACCAATGTGTCATCCGTATTTGTACATCAGTTGTTAGGTAACACAGTCATTTTCCTGCGTTTTTTGCGGATCTGCAAAAATAGATTGCATATAGATGACATGCAACCTATTTATATGGACCTTTAGATCAGAGACTAAGAAAATACTGAAGACAGACGAGATGCAAAAATAGAGAGCCATAGTTTGTGACCAAGCTTTCCTGATTGTTTTTTATATACTCAATAGGGAAAAGAGAGTAAGCATCCTTGCATTTTATAGTGAAATTCAGCATGAATGATGCTATTTTACTCTCCATTTTAATGTAGAACAACCATAACTGATAAAGTTAACTCACCCACAGGGTTCTCTCCAGTATTACATCACATTACAGATTGAGTTATCAAATATGACTAACAGGTCAGGCCACTCATGATAACCAGTGCTATATTTGTGCACGTAAGTTGATCAGTTTTGCCCAGCACCTTCCCAGCGTCCCGCGATGTCATCGCTACGGTCTGTGCCCCATGTAAACAAACAGGGACACAAAAGCCGCGCTGCATTCAGCTTTCCGGCAGTACCCACCTTTCCAATGCCCCCTGCAGGTCCTATTCTTGACTTCTGTGGGTGGCAGCGACAATGATGTCAGCAGGATGCTGACATCATACTGTGTGAGCACCGTCAGCGTGCACAGGAATCAGGAAGAGGACCAGGGGGTTTTGGAAAGTTGAGTACGGTACAGAATTCATTTTTTTTATAGATTCAAGTATAAGCTGACATTTTTTTGTGCTGAAAAACTATCCTTATACTGAATTACATACGGTAAGCTTGATTTCTGATGCAACTTTCTAAAAATTTACATACATTGTTGCAATCTCATTTCTATCCAGTGATGCCATTATGATGGGAGAGGAGCAAGTGTTCTTCTCTGGCCATTGCAGTCTCAGTTTGTTTGCACTGTTACGTCCAGTTCACACCTGTGTGAGGTGTTTCTCTTATATTGTTTTAGAACAACAGAGCATAAAAAGAACAGAAGGTGAAGGTTTAAATATACAGAGGGGGTTACAGTAAGGTAGCAGAATAAAATAACAGGGGTGCAACACTATGTTTTACGCTGTTATAATAGAAGCTACTTACACAAGTGTGAACCTAGCCTTACATGTGTCTGTACTGATCTGTACAGAACCAGGTAAAGTCTTTTACATCTCAAAAAGTGCTTTAAGAAGAACATGAGAATGACATTCACCCCTTCCCAATTATGCCATTAATCACTAGTCCCTTATCATATAAAAATCTGAGCTCTGTGCCTTGCATTGATACATTACATTGGTGATATTCCCTCTAGTGGCCAATAGTGTTATCAAGAAAAAACACATTTTAATAATTCCCAAAATTGGAAAAATATAAACCCAAATGCTAAAATTCAAAGAAAATAATCTATATGTATATATTTTTTTATTATTATTTTGGTGACACATTCCATCTTTTCACCACAACAGTAACTTATAACAAAAACAGGAATGCAGAAAGCACTGTGGAGTCCATATCATGGACCTGTCATTTAGTTGTTCTGTGTTTTACTGTCTAAATGACTTCAGACTTGGCACTTTTTTGCTGTTGCAGAGGTCAGATGGTTTTTTTTTGTAATATTATCCTCACCGTGTAACTTAGCTGTATGTGTTTCAGAATATGGCTGCATTACCACAGGTTTTACATGCAGCATTAGGTTTGTGGTTTAGAATACAGACAGTTCAAGCCACATTTTTGACGACGGCTTCTTTCTGAAAAAGTTTCTATAAAAATCAACATGCTCACAAAAGGACAGGGGCGGGTAGTAGGGGCATACATTTAGGCTGAAATAACTTGGTCTACACAATAAAGAAAGATCATGAATGTTCTATAAATACTTTAGTTTGGCACTTGACCTCAGTAGATGCTAATTATTTTCAAAGTGTCCCCAGAATTATGCAGTACATTAAAATTTAATAAAGATTTAACATTACTAAATCACTTTACGAAACCAACTAAAGTTAACAATAATTTGTGTGTACAGCGGAACCTGAAATCTGTCTATATTTAGAAGAGGAAAACAAGTTGCAGCTTTCCAAGCAGTGCCAGCTCAGTTTTACCCTTTGATAGTGGGCCCTGTTACTAGCGCCAGAGATATATCATCTGTAGTGGTGGAAAGACACAAGGTAGCAAAAGAGGCATTGTTTTCCATGCCCCATCCTGGAAAACTTATTTTCATATTTCCTGGAATCCCCTACTGGAGCATCAATGGCTATCAATGACCTTAATTGGCAAAGTCTCCATAAAGAGAACTCTTACTCCCTTACTCTAGTCAAAAGCCTATCCATCACCAAAACCCATTCCTTACACTTTACTAAAGAGACACAACCCTGTCAAAACAGTGCTGTCTACAGATGGGAATTGGTTGCTTTTGGAATAGATATCCTGGTTTGGCTTTAATCCCACATCATGTCACTAGTTTTCAGGGCCGGACTGGGGGCTAGTGCTCACCAGTGAAATAGATTCTGGGGTGCCCACCTACCGCTGCATGGTAAATAGTGTATATTCTAAAGCAGCGTTTACAGAATGCATTTTTATTGCGTCTGAAAGGCACAACAAATGCATCAGGCAAAATGCATCCCAAAACACACCAGTATTAATGATGACTTAACGCAATGCAAACATATAGGGGCACATTTATCAAGCTGTCTAAAAGTCAGAATATTCCAATCACAGCTCTCCTTTAAAATATTCATGAGCACTGGTAAATGAAAGCTGAGCTGTAATTGGTTGCCATGGGCAACTAAAAATATTCTGACTTTTAGACAGCTTGATAAATCTGCCCCATAATGTGAATGCAGCCTAAGACCATGTGCACAAGATGCGATTAAATTGTGTTTTAAAATACATTTTAGGTCCATATGGAGAATCTCCTCCATGAATGCAGACTCCTTCCGGAAAGCAGATGTGTTAAGATCTAAATGCTTGTGTTTGGTAAGTAGTAACATGCTTTGTTGCTACTTACCCAGCACAAGCTTTTAAGTCTAAACATATCTGAGGAGGAGTCTGCATTCAAGGAGGAGATTCTCCAGAAGCACCTAAAATGTAATTCAATCTTGTGACCATGGATGTAAGGTCCAGCATTAGGTAGGACTAATTAAAAAGCAATTCGTGCCTCTGCCAACTCCTTTTGTGGCCCCTCACCTCCTGCCCATATTGTGCTCTCACGTCTCATCTCTTCATATTGTGACCTCTCACCTCCCCCTGATACTATGGCCTCTCATCTCCCGCTCATATTGTGGACCTTCTCACCTTTTCTTCATATTGTGGCCCCTCACCTCCCACTCACATCGTGGCCCGTCACCTCCCCCTCAAATTGAGGCTCCTCAACTCTTCCTCATACTGTGGCCTTTCTCATCTCCTCCTCATACTGTGACCCTTCTCATCTCCTCCGTATAGTGTGGCCCTTCTCATCTCGTCCTCATACTGTGGCCCTTCTCATCTCTTCCTCATACTGTGGCCCTTCTCATCTCGTCCTCATACTGTGGCCCTTCTCGTCCTCATACTGTGGCCCTTCTCATGTCTTCCTCATACTGAGGCTTTTCTCATCTCCTCCACATACTGAGGTCCTTCTTATCTCTTCCTCATATTGTGGCCCTTCTGATGTATCCCTTAAATTGTAGCCCCAACGCATACCCCCATATTGCAGGTCCCCTCTCATAGCCCCCTATATTGTTGCCACCTCTCATACACCTGTATTGTGGGCCCCTTCTCATATCCCCCATATTGTGGGCACCCTCTTATATACCCCCATATTGTGAGCCTGCAAGGTTTCCTGAAAGTCATGCTTTATGATAAGGGGGCTGCTGTACAAGGTAGCAAAAGAGGCATTGGGGGGCATTTATTATAGACTTTGTGCCACAAATTTGTCCCAGTTTTGCATTGAGTCGCCTTTAGAACTCATGGGCCTTATTTGCATGCCTGTTGCACCACTATTCTTAGTGTTCTAGCACCCTTCCCACTTATTTTTTTTCAGAGTTTGCAGTAAGGTATTGTGTGATGGAAATGGTTATGTAACTTGTGAGATGCATACAACACAGTTCTCCCCTGTATCCATAACATAAAATTGGGAAGGGGTCTGACAGGGCTCGTTTTAGAGATGTGTGTGTGTCTTGGAGGTGGGACCTGCGTCTCTTAGAAATTTATGATATATCCTGCGGTAATACCAATAATATATTTTATGAGCAGGAATGGAACTACTGGGGTAACAGCCATAGCAGCTACTATGGGGCCCGCAGTGTAATGGGGATGTAAGCTCACATCAATAATGTTGGGGAGGGGACGGCATGACGGTAGCACTAGGAATCTTTCAGCTCTACTTCCTGCTACTTGTGGCCTCACAGGTTTTCTATTAGTTTATACTTTACTTTCATATTAATTCAAACTTTGGGTTTTCATGTTGACAACTAAGAAAGACTCACTGTGTACAGTTTTTTCCATTCACTGGCATGATGATCATCAAGAGCAAAATTTATTGGATCACATGAAAAATAACAGCATGTTCTATCCATCAATATTTACCCATCTTGAAATCATCTTAAAAATCAGAACCTAAACTTGAAGAACAGCAATAGTAATGTATAAGTAATTATTTTATTCCAGGCATTATCCACAGATATAGCCTTCTACTCCTTCACTTACTCCTTTACAATGTGAAAGTAACATAACAAATCTCATTATTACAGTACATCACATGAAGGGAAATCCTGTCCAGCAGACTACAGTCACATTCTCTTCTGAATTAATTGACTAAGTTACCATTTATTCTGTGCCCACAGCTGGAAACGTCTGTACTGCTCCTGTGGACCTCTGCATCTCCTTTTAACAATGTTACAAAAGATCTGACTATCTATATTTACTGCAGTCACTAGTGGGTTAATTTAAGGGAACCATAATTTTTAACCAAACCTGTTTTATTTACAGTATTCACTTGCTGCAATGTACAATATCAGAATGAATTCACCCCAAAACCTTATAGCATCTGTAATCAAAGTGAAACATTTACAATGGTCATTAATAAGGAAAAATGTTTCTCATTATGTATTGTTTGCACAATATCTTTAAATTATTAACTTATCCATTTCACGCCCAAATAATTGTACTGACTCAGCTACCACTCCCTTCTTTCATGGATAAAATCTAGTCCACACTGCAACTCACCCATTAGATAGATACCAAAGCTTATTCTGAAACAAGATCATGCAGATCAACCTATCAAAGCTGAAATCATATATTGGAATATAACATAGATAAAGGAGTTTATTGATTTTCCAATCAGAATTCACAACCTACTGTAACATCAGCACAGGTTATCAGTGTGTTATCATGGGGGTAGCTTTGGTGCTATGGTATCTACACAACAGAGGCTAGAGAAGGCTATCAGTAGCACAGAAAAACTGCAGCTCGGATCTTATTCACTTAATGGGAGTGGAGCTGCAGTAAATCCTACTGTTACAATACTGGTAGACACGGCTGGAATCCAGTAGCCGGATGGAGAGAGACAGGCCTCAGGACTGAGGCGTTGGAACAATAATGCAGGTAGTAGAGTAGATCACAGCAGGTTTAATACACTTAGGTCCATATTGTCTGGGTGAGACAGTTCAGGGAGCAGGAGACTGGAACAAATCACTATACTCAAGCAATGTTCGGATTGCCTCATGGTTTTTTATAGGCCCAAACAGGAAACAAGATGAACCCCAAACAGGATTAAATGCTGCATTAAATCCATCATCTTAGGTAAGGGCAAATTTAAGGGCAATTACAGCAGCCTCCAGTGGTGAGGAGCAGAAGTGCAGCACAAGACAACAGAGAAACAGCAGCCACTAGTGGTACATAATAAAAGTACAACAGATTCTCACACCTTCTCTGTTCAGTCAGCTGGGCCTTCTTGTTCAGCTCCATCCAATGCAGAGTGGATTATAATATAGATGGTTTGGATGGTAACCCAGGGCCCAAACTTTCTAGGGGGCTGATGGCAACCCAATCCACCCAAAACTTTTATACTCAGAAGGACCTTCACCCATAAATCCTTGTGCATCTGTTCCTGCTTTCAATACACATGTACACAAGAGCCATTTTAGGACCTTTGAAGTCCTACAAAGGTTCTGAAACCACAGATCATGAAAAAGTCCAGAAAGCCTGCAGAAATGATGCATCCTCCATTCCTCAATAAGCTTGACTATATATAGGAAGTGAATTCCAGACCTTAAGGGGCTATAATATTTATACAGCCCAGGGCCAATTGTCTTAAAGGGGTTTTCCCACAAACAGGTTAGGTCCTATCCACAGGGGTCTCAGTGATCGATGGGGGCCTCGGCAACCTCTGTCAGCTCCATAGAGATGAATGGAGCAGAACGGACATGCATGGCCGCCTGCTCCATTAATCTCGGGGAGAGACGAGAGGTCCGACGCAGGTACCTCCGACCCCATGGGACCCCCGTTCTCGTAATCTTTGGGGGTCTCAAAACGGAGTCCTCCACCGATTAGCAAGTTAGGCTCTATCTTGTAAATAGGACCTAACTTATTTGGTGGGAAAATCCCTTTTATCCATGCCTCTATCCATCCCATGTGTTGGTTCCAGTTAAAACTGCTGATTGATGCAGAAACGGGTGTCAGACTCCCACTGATGATATACTGATGACTGATGCTGATTATACAATGGGTCATTAGTATGAATTACAGAAAGAATAATCTATAAAGACATAAGTGGCTTATGTTATCCATGACTACCTTTCCCTTGCAGAATGTGTGCCCCCTATATTTCCCCTTTGCACATTTAACAAGGTTAAATACAAGTGTCAAGGTAGTTTATTCACATTGATACCTTTGCATGACCTTCACAAAGACTTCTGCAAACAAGTGGGAGTTCATTTCAGTTCATTATACCCAAAAACGGAGTTCACGCTACTGAATTTTCCATGATGAAAAGTCAGAAGCATATTTGCCTTGTGTGACCATAGTCTTGTGCTGGGATATCATGGATAGCACATGCAGGAAATCTCTGCAGGTAACCACAGAAGAATCCCCAGTAGCTATTTGGTAAATTAGATTTGTAGCATAGTAGATGGCATTTTTACAGATTTAGAAACCACAACAAGTCAGTTATTGCTTTACAGCACCAAGGATGAAATTTGTTACAGTAAGAGCAATGTCCCTTCCCTAGTCATCTACAAGTTGTAGCTCTTTATAATAATAAATATCTATTTATATGGCGCTATCATACTCTGTAGCATTTTACCGATCAGGAGGTGATATACAAAGAAAATAAGACATTACAGAGTAATCCATGGGCAGGTGAAACAATAGGCATGAAGACTCTGCTCACAAGAGCTTACAGTCTATGAATGTTCAGGTGTTGAAAAAATTGTTGAAAAACTTGCAATAGATTACTTTTTTAGCAATACAAACTATCCAAGCCACAATACTGCTTTCTGTGTAGCAGATATAATTACAGTTATATGGCATAACCAATCTCACCCCGGTTGGAAAGTGAAGTTTGGGTTGGCAAACCACTTAGAGACTGATTGCCCATATTAAAATCAAAATCCACTTACTTTTAACAATGTGTCACCTCAGCAGTTTAAGCAGTAACTTCTTAACTTAACTTCGTAACTAACGTCTCGCCACAGCTGACAATTGTATTGGAGTCTTCATTAAACTGTTCAATACTGTTGAAAGGAGGACCAGTTTGGATTATCATTGAGACATCTTTCCAGGGTCAACCTGAAGAGATAAAGTTGTGGGGCCCGGATCAGGAGCTCCAATCATAATCCAGCCCCAATTACATAAATTCACTCCTACTGCTGTCCCAGAGCAGCCAAATATGTGTCACTTTAAAATCGAGTCTGGCACATCCTGGTCTGCCCATTACTGCAGGATGTTGTCACAAGTCCTGTCTGGCAAACTCTGTGCTGGGGCAAAGGCCTGGGTGCCCGGAGAGAGGTGTCTGAGTGCCACCAATGGTATATGACTTACCCGCATAGCTGCTTTTTGCCATTGGTTCATTTTTGGAGTGGATTTTTGACAATGCTGTCGAGCCGCATTAATAAATGTGGTCTGCACCAGAACGCCCAATTTAGGTGCAGAATTTTATAGCGCGGCATACATAATGCAGCCGTGACACAATACTGGAGCAGACACTTTATAAATCCATGTGCAAGCAGTTTGCACATTATTTTCAGTGTAAAGTCAGACAGAAAGCTGGCGCAGACACGTAATAAATGTGGGGCAGTGCGTTTGGGAAACTGTGAGAGACTTCTAGGTGTGTAATATGAGTGAATATACCATATACATGAAAGAGTTTTTGGAATCCTGTCTTTGTGTATCTCTGAAGTTCTGCAGTGAAGGTGCCATGCCTCACAGCAGGTCTCGGTGCCACCACTAGTGGATGAATTAGCTCCATTGTGTTTAGCAGAGCACAGAGAGCCCCTGTCCTGCGCCTGGCAGGGCTCTAGCACACGTCCTGCCTCAGCCCCACACTGTGTGCCATCTCCTCCCCACATGGGTGTAGTTACACTTGACTTGTTGAGGAAGTTTCCCGCCCCCTGTGTGCAGGACAGCCCCATGACAGCTGCTGCCTCCTTACTAGGGCCATAGGAGCCCTCTCATGTCACTGTGCACAGAGCAGGGAGCCCGGTGAGTACCAGCACATTAGCATAGAGTAACGGGGGGCAGTGTGACAGGCACAGGGCAGTGCCAGGCTGGCCAGCTCTATGCCGGGTATATGTGCTGTGGATTGTGCAAGAACTTGTAGAAGTTGCTTTGCTCCAGGTTGTGGACTGTGTAGAGTTCTGTAAGTGGTGACATTACACTGCCCTGCACTTCTGCAGCTTGTGTTTAGTCTACGTGCTGTAGTAACTGCAGTAACTGTAGTAACTGTGATGCTGAAGTGTTTATGACCCGCTGTACGTATGCTGCTATCTTATCTATTACACTGCACACAGGAGCTTAGAGACCGGGGCGGAGTCAGCTACTGAATGACAGCTGCCAAAATGAGGGCACTGTACTCCTACTGTGGGCACAACTACCCCCTGCAGCCAGACTCAGGAATAATGGGAATAATGGGGCACTGTACTCCTACTGTGGGCACAACTTACCCCCTGCAGCCAGGCTCAGGAATCATGGGGCACTGTACTCCTATTGTGGGCACAGCTTACGCCTGCAGCGAGACTCCGGAATAATGGGGCACTGTACTCCTACTATGGGCACAACTTACCCCCTGCAGCCAGACTCAGGAATCATGGGGCACTGTACTCCTATTGTGGGCACAGCTACCCCCTGCAGCCAGACCACTGTAAATTGCTGCCAGGCTCATGAATCATGGGGCACTGTACTCCTATTGTGGGCACAGATACCCCCTGCAGCCAGGCTACTGTACACTGCTGCCAGGCTCAGAAACCATGGGCACTGTACACCCAATGTGGGCACAGCTACCCCCTGCAGCCAGACTCCGGAATAATGGGGCACTGTACTCCTACTATGGGCACAACTTACCCCCTGCAGCCAGACTCCGGAATAATGGGGCACTGTACTCCTACTATGGGCACAACTTACCCCCTGCAGCCAGACTCAGGAATCATTGGGCACTGTACTCCTAATGTTGGCACAGCTTACCCCTGCAGCCAGGCTACTATACACTGCTGCCAGGCTCAGGAAGCATGGGGCACTGTACTCCTGATGTGTGCACAGCTTCCCCCCTGCAGCCAGCCTGCTGTACACTGCTGCCAGGCTCAAGAAGCATGGGGCACTGTACTCCTAATGTGGGCACAGCTCCCCCCTGCAGCCAGCCTACTGTACACTGCTGCCAGGCTCAGGAAGCATGGGGCACTGTACTCCTAATGTGGGCACAGCTCCCCCCTGCAGCCAGCCTACTGTACATTGTTGCCAGGCTCAGGAAGCATGTGGCACTGTACTCCTAATGTGGGCACAGCCCCCCCCCCCTGCAGCAAGGCTACTGTACCCTGCTACCAGACTCAGGAAGCATGGGGCAATGTACTTCTAAAGTGGGCACAGCTCCCCCCAGCAGAAAGGCTACTGTACACTGCTGCCAGTCTCATGAAGCATGTGTCAATGTGCCTCTAAGGCAGGCACAGCTACCATCTGTAGCCTTCTGCTCACTTCTACCAGGCTCAGGAACCATGTGATACTGTATCCAACTCTCTATACTGATTGTGAGGACAAACCACTTGTTACTGTATACTGTAACGTTAACACCTATCACAGATATATATGTGTGGGGGCAGGTGCACATATAGTGATGCCTGAGGCTACAGAAATCACCCTTTACTAGTGTTGCATCCCTTCTGACAGCAAAAATATACTACAATACTCTTTCCATAAAAAACGGAACCCTAAATAAACCCCATACACACCCAGTTATAAAAGAAAATTAAGAGAATTAATGGGTCGTCCCATGACTTTTCCTTCTATAAGTTCAATAGATTTTGTAATTGAGTCCTCATATGTAGAATACTTTAAAGGACCATCTAATACAATATTCTATAATCGTTTAGGAGATAAAAGTTGAACATATGGAGCCATCAGTTCTCAGTATGTAGAAGACGCTGAGCCTATTGATATTGTATAGTTCGGCAGGAAGTAATCCAATACAACTAATTACTCTTTGTGGGCTTAGTAGTCATGTGGGTGGTCTTATTTATTGACTTATTTATTCCTTGTGAAGGGTCAATCACAAAGTACACTCCTGAACCTAGTATATGCTTGGCTAAATAAAATACAAAATCTACAAAAACTTTTCTAATAATAATTTTCTGCTCACAACTCTTAGATTGTAGATGGAGGAACTTTCCAGTTAGGTCTTTAGGGGGTGCCTGAGATGTTGGGGGTGCTAGGAGTTGCCATATTGTAGTTAACCACTATACACTATGTTGATTCCAGTGCTGGAGACTGCCAGAATCAGTTGGTGGGTTGTGGTACCAAGTGCCACAGTCCCACTGATTTGGTGGTGATAACTGATTGATCCTATTGATGGGTCCTCTGTATCACAAACCTGGATAAAACATTTATAATATCACAAATTTGATATTGTTGGGGATCTAATAATGCCTCAAGTGTATAATGTCCCGGCAATGTTCAGCTTATTTGTGCAGAGTTTGTAGGGCTAGAAGCAAACAGCTCCATACACTCTTCAGTGGCTCTGCATGGCTATTGCAACTGGTTAACTACACAGTGCTGAAAACATCCAAACCCTAATTGACCTATATACAGGATAGACCAGTGATGGCTAACCTATGGCACTGGTGCCAGAGGTGGCACTCCGAGCCCTTTCTGTGGGCACTCAGGCCATCACCAGAGATGACTCCAGGGATCTTCCTGCAGTCCCAGACAGCCCAGGACTTGCTGTGCACAGAGCTATTTTAAAGTGACAGCTCTACCTGGGACTATTTTCTGCTTTATTGGTGTCCTCAGGTGGCTGGTATCAATGAAAACTGTGACAGAGCAGGGAGTATAGATCACAAATTACATTTCTGTGTTGGCACTTTGCGATAAATAAGTGGGTCTTTGTTATAGCTTGGGCACTCGGTCTCTAAAAGGTTTGCCATCACTGGGATAGACCATTAATGATCAGTCTTATGGTTTATAGTTACAGTATATATAATCTTTGTTCCTTACTGAGCACTTGATTGTATGGTTACTCACATAAGCTTTGATAAAGGAAAGCTTGACATCCAGCTACACACACAAGTTGAAAAATGATTCAGACCAAACAGACCTTGAATTTTGACAGCAGTCCAGGATTCCCATAGGTTGCTGAGACCCTGCCACTTGTTACAGATAACTGTGCAGAATTTCAGGTTATGTCTACAAGACGAGCACCCCATACATATTTGAGACTTGCCAAATAAAGTGAAAGTTCATGGGCAAGTAGGCAGATACAAGGCAGCAATCCCTCAGGTTGGACTGTTCACAGTATAAAGTGGCAGGATATATTACACTCTTAGGCTGGGTTCACACCATGTTTTATGTATACGCTACCGTGGTTATCCATGGGACAGACATTGAGGCAGTGAAGTGCTATAAGTATTTGGGTGTCCTCCTCAACAATAAACTGGAGTGGGCAGAGAACATAAATGCACTTCACAGGAGGGGTCAG
Organism: Engystomops pustulosus; assembly: GCF_040894005.1. Lineage (NCBI taxonomy): Eukaryota > Metazoa > Chordata > Amphibia > Anura > Leptodactylidae > Engystomops > Engystomops pustulosus. Next base: position 71,320,361 of record NC_092414.1, read on the forward strand.
AGCAGGCTATACCTGCTGAGGAGGCTGAGGGCATTTGGAGTGCGGGGGGCTCTTCAACTCTGTAGTGGCACCAGCCATCTTCTTTGGCATAGTCTGTTGGGGAAGCAGCATCTCAGCGAGGGAGAGGAGCAGACTGGACAAACTGATTAGGAAAGCCAGTTCTGTCCTGGGGGGTCCCCCTGACACAGTGCAGGTGGTAGCTGAGAGGAGGACACTGTGTAAGTTGAAGTCTATTCTGGAGAATAGCTCCCATCCCATGAATAAGACTATGGTGGCATTGGGGAGCACATTCAGTGACCGACTTCTTCACTCCAAGTGTGAGAGGGAGCGTTATCGTGAGTCATTCCTCCCCGCTGTATCAGGCTGTTCAACTAACAAGGCCCAAACAGAAGTAACCTGCGCCCCCCACCTAACCAGTCCCTGCAAGTCCCATCCACAGACTGAACATCAGACTGCCGATCATTGCTTGTCTCTTTTTTGTCTTTTTATCCCCCTTTTCTTTTTGTTCATTTATCCCTAATATTATTGTTGTCATAGTTTGTACTTCACTCTCTGTACCCTCTCTGCTGCTGTGGACTAATAAAGGATTATCTTATCTTAAGTGTATATGTGGGGAAAGCACCCGATGTATACGCTTAGCATATACTTTGACAAATAATGGCAGATGGAGGCATAGTTTTTGCCTCTGTCTGGCCACTATACCTAACGCCTAAAACAGCAGGACTTATTAGGACAGTGACATTACTGGGGGAACGCCCCGTTCATCGGCAGCAGTACACTCTTCCCCCCACATTCAGGGGGAGTGGGGATCCCCAGGCAATGTATCCTACTGTATAGGGATATAGAGGGAAACATCTGTGCCATACGTTGTGAGAACACATCGGCATCCTTCTGACATATTCTTACAACGTATGGCACATAACACAATGTGAACCCAGGCTTACATCTCTGTATAGTGGCTCTATTCCAGAAAACAATGTACCAGCAGCCCCGACTTATGACACCTGATTTACAGACAACCCCTAGTTATAAACGTCTCTGCCCACTGTGACCTCTGGTGAAGGTCTCTGGATGCTGGTGATTTACTATATTCAGTCCCAGGCTGCAATGATCAACTGTAAGGTGTTTGTAATGAAGCTTTATTGTAAATCAAATTGACACAGGAATCAAAAAATCATTTGTCTGGAGTTACACTTACACAATATACCTGCTCTGAATTACCTACATAACCTGGGGACTGCCTGTATTGTGCTCTGCCCAATAATGCCTCAAGTGTATAACATTACATTTGTACAGCATACTTACCAACAGTCCTGATTTTGCTAGGACCCATAAAAGGGGTGGAATAACATTAGAGGGGTTGTACCATGTTTTCATGTTATCCATAGTATGAGGATAACAATCAGACTGGTGAGGATTAAATAGCTGAGAGGGACAGCAAACTGTCCCTGAGAAATCTGGTGGTGCTCAGTAACGAGCATGCACCCCGCCATTAAATTGTATTGGAGTGTTGGAAACTGCAGAGCACAGCGCTCACATATCTCCTGCACTCATAAATACTGGGAATTCTGGAGATATCTGTGGATAGGGGATAACATGTAGACTTGGTTCAACCCCTTTAATGGGCCTAAGACACACAACAGATTCCCCCATATTATGATTATTTTATCAATATTCTAAAGAAGAGTGGGCCAAAATTTCCTCCAGAATGATGTGAGAGACTGATGAAGTCTACAGGAAGCAAGGACTTCATTGCTATTGCTGTATGTTATTGCTGTAAAAGTGTTTCATGGGATATACTACGTCATTTACACATAGGTTTTCATGGGATGTACTCATGCTTAGTACCCTTCCTATGTGCTCACCTCTCCAGGTGAACGTATGCTACACCAGAGTCCTGACCCAGCCATGGCATACGTTTGTGTGAAAGCAGCCTTATATATAGGTTTTCATGGGGTGTACTTAGTCATTTACACATAGGTTTTCATGGGGTGTACTTGTTTCCATTGTGCCCACGTTTTTGGTAAAAAAAAATAATGACATATCTGTGGTCGAACATACAGCATTTTTCAGCTTACTCATGTACACAAGGGCCAGGGTGTTTCCAGTCTTGACCTTAGGGATGTTCCTATTAACTTCTTCACTGTAATAAACCACTAGTGCCGCACATATTACCCTAGAACAGTGATGGCAAACCTTTTAGAGAACGAGTGCCCAAACTACAATCAAGACCCACTTATTCATCGCAAAGTGCCAACACAGAAATTTAATTTGTGATTTATACTCCCTGCTCTGTCACAGCTTTCATTCATATCAGCACCCCGAGGACACCAATATAGCAGAAAATAGAAGAAATTTGGATGATCATTGTAGTTTCCCTCCAAGGTCCCATAAACAGGAAGAATTGTCAGGGCCGGAGCAGGAGCTACAATGATAATCCAGATCTGTCCACACATTCCCACTCCTCCAGTAGTCCCAGGTAGAGGTGTCACTTTAAAATAGCTCTGTGCACAGCAAGTCCTGGGCTGTCTGGGACTGCAGGAAGATGCCTGTGGTCATCTCTGGTGATGGCCTGGGTACCCGTGCCATAGGTTCGCCACCACTGCCCTAGAACATCACAAGTCTTGTGTGGCTCTTATTAGATAGATGTCTATAATGTCCCTGTGTTCAGATTTCATTAGTCAGTGGATTGTGAAATTATCTTCTATTTCTACTTAATCCATCCGGACATTATTCTGTTTCCTGTAATGAGCATAATTAATAGCATGTTTACTGTGTGCAGTATGTCAGGAATATAATTAACCTGTCATCTTTTTCTCTCTACCAAGTTGTATATCCAGCCATGTGACACGTAGGTCAGAGAAAGTATCCATCTGAGGTTATACACTACTTCCTCTTGCATTTGTACACATTGTTTTTTTGATGGATTCTCTTTATTTGCTGTTTTTGGTGACATGTGGATGTATTTATGTCAATGAAGTCTGGATACATTGTTCACTTTGCTATATGTTAGGATGATACAGCATCGTTGCTGATAGTGTATAATATCCAGAATAGCTATTTATGGCTACCCATCCACCTACCAACCCCTGGCAAATACCATAAGTAAATTATTGTTCAATACTGTACTAACAGTTTCAAGTATCCTTTGGGTTGGAAAAGTAAGCTGAAAAATCAGCTGCTTATTTGAAATCTGCTTATTTGAAATAAAAATCTTTTATCCGCTATTGATTTACAGTTTGCATTGCTTTGAGATCTGCAAACTGATCATCTCTCAGTGAGATGAATTAGCAGGTAACTACTTGCCATACAAACTGTACAACAAATGTGGCTGCCAAACTGATCTCCAGTAATTCATGGTCAAGAGTAGCTGCTCTATTAGATAGGTTAATCCCTTTGTTGTCATATCTAACCCCCTAGATCAGTGGTGGCGAACCTATGGCACGGGTGCCAGAGGCGGCACTCAGAGCCCTTTCTGTGGGCACCCGGGCCATTCCCCCAGCACACCAGACAGGACTCAAAGAATCTTCCTGCAGTTCCAAGCAACTTAAAAGATGCGGCTTTCAGTCATATATTTAAGTGATACTTCACTACTTGGGACTGTAGGAAGAAGGAGAATAAGTAGACAGGGCCAAATTATCTTTGGAGGACCTCCTGCTGGCTCCATAATTCTCTGTGTACAGAGGGACACAGGCAAGAAGCTAAAATGATGCAAATTTTCCATCTTGTCCTCAGGAGGCCAATATGATCGAACGTTGTTGAAGAACAGGGAGCAATAAGATACTGCTTTAATTTTTGGTTGGCACCTCACAATAAATAAGGGGGGTTTTGGGTTGCAGTTTGGGCACTCGGCCGCTAAAAGGTTCGCCATCACTGCCCTAGATTGTATGTAGTGTTAAACTGGCCAATCCTTGCCCACACGCCTGACGGAGATCCAGGAAATGCTTATGAAGGTTCCTCATACATAGAAACAAATGATAACATTTTCTGCCCAACTAATTACTTGTTGCGTTGTAAGTAATATGTGGTCCAGCAGCAGTCCCCTCCCTTATTAATGTCCAGCTGCAGCTCCCCTTTTGCAGTCAGGAGCAGGCTCTCTCCTTATTAATGTCTAGCAGCGGTGCGCTCAGGATCAAATGTATGAGGTCTGCAATCTTTCATTTCACAGATGCGGACATTGCCCCCTTCAGGGCTCTGTTATAACCAGTGATTGTACCCCAACTACTATTCTATGATAAACAAAATCATAGTGATCAATATGATGCTACTGGTTCTGGTCATTAGACTCACTGTCACATTGAAATATTGTTGCTGTAGTGCAGTTTAAAGGGACTGTGTGCCCATCTTAATAAATTTTAAATGCTTTCTACCAAGTTTGCAAATTTTCGACGCAATGGGTGATAGTCTGATTGATGAGGATGCGACTGCAGACCCCCCCTCCAATCACAGGAACAGGACCCATAGCAATACAAAGAATGGGGGTCTTCTTCTCACTATTGGGTAGAGTGGGAGGTCAAGCATGCGTCCTGCCACTTAATTTATTACTATGGGAGTGCTATGCTCTGCAATTTCCGACACTCTTATACTATCAAATGGATTGACAGGAGGAGCATGTGGTGAGATGGTTGGGTGCGGGCTTAATTGAGCCATCGGTTCACTGAGGTGAGCTATCTCACGTCGTTCACGAACAAGAGCCGGTTCACGAACATGAGGCGGCTTGTTGCGAACAACACATCACTAGTTGAGTGTGGAGGAGAGGATACTGACATAGGCACACACCGGCTCCAGCTGCTCTATCCACTCCATCCGCTTGGGACTCACCACATGCTGCTGACAGGGAGCCTGGTAATGTGAATTAAACTTACATAAACTACTCTCAGAATTCCAACAAAGGCATTTTTAAAATCTGCATGCAATAGACAATTGGGACCTGTCACTAGCTAAAAATCACATTCCTGGTAATTGATATTGTTTAACCCCTTCAGTAACATACCATGTAAATGTATGGCAGCTTTTACTGTGACAAATTGCAGAAAGTATGTAAATTTAAGTCATTACAGTAGCCAACTTCAAACGGCTATATCTCCTGAACACTGGCATGTATCATATTAAAGGGAACCTACCACCACTGATCTACATATAAAGGTAGATCGGGTGGTAGGTGGATCTATAGGACGTGAGGATAGCCCTTTTAAGGGCTACTTCTCACGTCCCTGCAATTTTTAAATAACTTTTATTTGCCTAACATGCACATTTTGTAAAGAGGCTATTGGGGCGTGGAATAGCCGGAGTTGAGGCTACACGGCGCAGCTACTCTAAGCCCCAGTGGCCTCTTCTATCCTCCTACCAGAAATCTTCAGCCTGCAGCTCCTAGTAGCTGTGCGCCCTTGTCTGCAAAACCTGCCATCGGCGCAGAATACCTGGCCTGCGGCTGCGCAGCTCTGGCTTCGGAGCAGTGACCGAGCAGCCGCAGGCCTGCAGTTTTGCGTATGCGCAGGAAGGTTTCGCAGACGAGGAGGAAACTGCACGCCGAAGATTTCTGGTAGGAGCATCGAAGATTGTGGGATTGTGTATGGATGCTCCACAGAGCCAAAGATATCCACCCTTAAATTTGCACTAAAAAAGTTGATTTTTATGTACAGCTTTTTATTGCTGTATTGCTTTTATTTTAGTGTAACTTTTAGAGTGGATATGTCCGGTTCTGTTGAGCATCCATACACAGTCCATACACGAGTTTCTAGGTGCAAGGGTTCAGGAGATATAGGCGTTTGAAGTGTGGGGGCACAGACAGGATAGAAGAAGCATAGAAGAAGCTGCATGAAAGACTTTCACTTTTCTTTATTGCAGAAGTACATGCACCCTCTGTATCTGTAGCTGAATCTGGGAAAGGGGGATGGAATAATGCTGGACATATTTAGAACAAGGTTTGGTAGAAGTTACTACTTTAAAAAAAAAACCACTTTAATTGGAAAAATGACAACAAATCTTATTTTTTTCACATTTGTAGTCAATCAATGGCAAATTTCAAATATGTAATTATAAAAACTATGGTATCAAGTCTCACATGTCTTGAAAAAAACATTTGTTTTTGATACGTAAAGCTTTTCCAGAGATATCGTCATTTAAAGAAGTGCTTTTCAGAACGTCAAAAATTGACCAGGTTTTTCTGGCACCAATGACCATCGGTACTGAAAGGGTTAAATAATGAAAAGTTATAAAATTTTCCAATACAGGCAGTCCCCGGGTTACGTACAAGATAGGGTCCGGAGGTTTGTTCTTAAGTTGAATTTGTATGTAAGTCGAAACTGTATATTTTATAATTGTAGTTCCAGACAAAAAAAAAATTTACCCCAGTGACAATTGGAGTTTAAACATTTTTTGCTGTAATGGGACCAAGGATTATCCATGAAGCTTCATTACAGACACCTTAAAGCTGATCATTGCAGTTTGGGACTATAGTAAAGCATTCAGAAAGCTTCACCATAGGTCAGAGGGGTCTGTCTGTAACTATGGGTTGTCTGTAAGTCGAGTGTCCTTAAGTAGGGGACCGCCTGTATATTTTCTGTTTCAATTCCTCACGGTTTTCTGGATCTCTGCTTGTTGTCCTGCCATAGAAGCTTCATTGTTTATTTCCAGTGGACATAAAACTGACCACAGCTCTGATTTCTCCATATGATACTAATGAACTGTGTATGCAGAGATCTAGAAAACCAGGAGGAATTTATACAGAACATATTTTAGAAAATGTTATTATTTTTCATCATACAAACAATAACATTAATTTTCTAAAGTGGGAATACCCCTTTAATTTTATATCTTTCACATTCTAAAAGTATGTTAAAAATGCCTGAAATCCTCTGGTACAGCTCCAAATGATAGAGAAATATCTCTGAGACACCTTAAAAATATTTCAAACTTTGTGAGGCTGTGTTTTTTGAAATTGGAAACATACCATAATCAACTTAACTACGGTAACTACTTTTTATTTAGCCAGAGAGTTAATGAACTATAGTATAGTATATAGCAGTGATGGCTAACCTATGGCACTGGTGCCAGAGGTGGCACTCAGAGCCCTTTCTGTGGGCACCCAGACCATCACCAGACATGACTCCAGGTATATTCCTGCAGTCCCAGACAGCCCAGGACTTGTTGTGCACAGAGCTATTTTAAAGTGACAGGACTAACTGGGACTATTTTCTATTTCTATTCTATTCTATTTCTATTTATGGAAAAATCTAATAAATAATGGCATAGACCATCTTCACTTCCAAGTTATTTTTAACACCAGGCACTACTATATTGAGGCCTGACATCATATGTTTTCTATCTGTTCTTTGGTCTGAATTAAAGGGGTTTCCATAATAACTACAACAACCCTGGCCAAAAGGAAAAACTAGCCACAATGTGAATGCTGATGCTGCTAGCTTAGCTAGAGGAATCAACAGAGCGAGAGGGAGGTAAGAACACCTTTTCTCAAACCTCCCTATTCCTACAGAAAGTGAGGCAGGGTTTTTTTCTGTATGAAACCGCCTTTAAAGGAAACCTTCCATTTGATTTGATGCATTATGAACCAAACATGCAAACCAGCATTCTCAAGGTTTTCCCAGTTTTTGGTGGTAAAATTAGTGGTCTCGGCTTATATTCGGGTCGGCTTATACTCGTGTATACACGGTACCTATTTTATATCAAGATGACAAACAGTGTCATATATTGGACAAAGGAGTGAGGTTTGTGTCCAATTTATTTGTTAAGCAGAAAGAAACACAGAAAACTTGGTTGAAATATAAAGGTTGTTTCAAGTGTGGAGGCACACAATGTAATTTATGTCATAATTTACAGAAAACAACATCTTTCATGTCTTCAACCACAGCTAAAAATATCCAATAAAGTTGCACAACAAGAAAATTAAAAATGAGAATTTATGAGCACATATCAATTGAATACAATACAAACAAATGAATCGGGACTTTCCAAACATTTACATAAAGTACATGGAGGGGACATCTCACATTTACAAGTTATTCCGATTGAGAAAATGTTCCGCCCCAAAAGAGGAGGAGATTGGACAAAAACATTGAAGTCACGTGAAGCTTTTTGGATATTGGTTTGAAAAACACGTTTTCCAACAGGACTGATATACAGTAAAACAAAGAAATGATTTAAGAAATGATTTACTGTATATATATATATATATATATATATATATATATAAATTATTCTTATTGTATTTTGATATCTTCTACCTTTTCTCTGTTGTGTGGTCATGTGATCATGTACCAGTGCATTTCCGCCCCGTGTGCAATATGCTTAAATACTCAGTGCCAGAGCATATCAATAGGCTACGACTAAGGACGCAATGGGGTCCGAAACGCATCAGATTTCTCATGTTATAGGACAGTGGTGGCGAACCTATGGCACTGGTGCCAGAGGCGGCACTCGGAGCCCTGTCTGTGGGCACCCAGGCCATCACCCCAGCATGAAGTTCACCAGAAAGGACTCAAAGAATCTTCCTATAGAATCTTCCTACAGTGATAGGCAAATTTGCCCTCCTCCTTTCAACTGCGTTGGTGTCCTTAGGAGGCTGAACAATTGAAAGTAGTCAAAGAACAAGGAGAAATAAATTACTGCTTAAATTGCGGTGCTGGCACTTTGCAATAAATAAGTGGCTTTTGGTTGAAGTTTGGGCACTCAGGCTCTAAAAGGTTTGCCATCACTGTTATAGGACATCTCTACTGTTTTTAAAGTTTTTTGAATAAAGTGGAATTTTTGCAAAGAAAATTATCGAAGTCTTCTTTGAGCTGGATGATGGACAAACTTTCCTTTTTCATGTATGTTACTTATGGTCCCTGCATAGCAAGTCCGCAGATTGGCTGAAACAGCAAGACGGCTATTCAAGAGTGGTGAGCTGAACGTCGCTATTTTTACAAGTTACACGGAGCTTGTATTACAGCTTGTATTACACACAAGATACAGACAGGACTAATCAACCTGAGCTGGATCACTCATACACCGCAGCTGGGATTACACCATCCTGTGAAGCAGTGCATAACTAATGTGCTAGGAGCCAGTCACAGCTTCATTATCATACTTTTATAATTGTTTTATCACCAAAACTTCTCAGCACAGGGATAAACCAAGATATGATCCTGCATCAGTGTAGCTACAGCATTCTCAAGGTATGTTTGCTTCATTATGCATCAAATCAAAGGGTAGGTTTTCTTTATAGCAAATTTGTCAAAAGGAATGTCAAGTTTTAATAGCCCATGCTATACCGATTTTCAGTACTTTATTACAGTTCATTTTACATTACCTGGCTCCTTGCCAGAAGCATGTGGTGAGTCCTGGATTAGGGCATTCATTAAGGCTTTATGCATTCTTCCTCTATTCCACACGATCCCCCTCCCCTGCCTGATTAATTAACATAACAGGAAGTAGGAAGGAGTAAGGGAAACTGAGACCCAGGCACACATGCTGCTGCAGCTACTCCCCTTGCCCTCCTACTGAAGTGATGCTTTCAGAATGCTTTCAAGAGATGTTTATAAATGTGTTCTATGGAGCCAGATATTTAAAAAGCGGTCTTCTCTGGGGTCTTAGATAGATGTTCATTATATGGTTAACCCTTTAAGGACCTCGACCTTTTTTGTTTTTTCATTTTTATTTTTCACTCCCTACAAGCAGAAATCTATAATCAATTTTTTTTACACGTAAAGACCTCTGTGATGGCTTGTTTTATGCGTAATAAATTGCGCGTCATAGTGATGGTATTTATTCTTCCATGCCATGTACTGGGAATAGGGAAAAATATTTTAAAAGCAGTGAAATTGGTGAAAAAATGCATTTGCAGCGTTTTCTTGTGGGCTTGGAATTTACGGCTTTCGCTGTGCACCACAAATGAGATGTCTGCTTTATTCTTTGGGTCGGTGTGATCACGGGGATACCAAATTTGAATAGGTTTTATAATGTTTTCATACATTTACAAAAATTAAAAACTAGTGTAGAAATTTTTTTCTCTTGTCATCCTTCTGGTGCTAATAACTTTTTTATACTTTGGTGTACGGAGCTGTGGGTAGTGTCATTTTTTAGGTCAAATTTAGGACTGTATGACCTTCTGATCACTTTCTATTGATTTTTTTATGTTTTTCAAAATGGCAAAAAAGTGCCATTTTCGACTTTGGTCGCTATTTTCCGTTACGTAACTGTATGGCAGTATATGGGGATTTTCCCCCTCATTCATTACAATGTGCTGATAGCACATTGTAATGAAAGGGTTAAAACGAAACAGCCTCGGGTCTTCGGAAGATCTGAGGCTGTCATGTCGATGGATCACCGTTCCCCGATGATGTCCCGTGGAGCGACGATCCGTGGCAAGATGGCGCCGCCCATGCGCAGCAATGTATGTGTTAACACCGCAATGTGCAGCAAAGACTTACCGGCTATGGAGTGAGCCCTCTCCATGCACCCGCAGCCGACCCGTGACATGCGATTACGCCACGGGTTGTGAAAGGGTTAATCTGATGGTTTTTATTTTCAACAGACTGCAAGGCCTCACATTCTCTACCTTCACTACTTCCACCTAAGCAATAAAGGATTGTAGAGATTACTTTGCATAAATTTGACATTTAAGTTTTCATTTCATGTTTTTAGTGGTTATAATTTTTGTTGTGGTCAGCATCCATAATGTGTCCGGTACATGTCTATGGCAGCTTTTTTCTATACCTGTTATACCTGTTTTTAAGTATTTTTCATTAAAGAAAATCTACTACAAGGATCAAGGAATGTAAACCAAGCACACTTACATGCTGGCATGTGCCCTCTCTTGCAGGACCAGCTCATCTTTCAGCTTCTTTTTTATCATAGTTTATATGATTGAAAAAAGACACATGTCCATCAAGTTCAACCAAGGCAGGGAAGGGACTGGATGAGGAAGAGATTTAGGGGAAACAATTCTATATAATATGACCATCAATGTTATTTAGGTGTAAAAAGGCATCTAGACCCTTCTTGAAGCTCTCAGCTGTCCCTGCTGTGACCATTGCCTGAGGCAGGCTATTCCATAGTTCTCATAGTCAAAAAGCCCTCCGGTGATTAGACCTTGTTTTCTTCAGGCCCCCTCGTCTTTTGATTTGATTTAATCTGAAACAACTTACCACCATATTTTTTGTATGGACCATTCATATATTTATATAAATTAATCATGTCCCCTCGTAGTCGTCTCTTTTCCAGACTAAATAAATATAGTTGTTTTATTCTTTCCTCATAACTAAGACCCTCCATTCCCCTTATCATTTTTGTGGGCGTACGTTGAACCCTCTCCAGTTCCAGGGCATCCTTTTTATGGACCAGTGCCCAGAACTGGACAGCATATTCCAGGTGAGGCCGAACCAATGCCTTGTACAGTGGTAATATCACATCCCTATCACGAGAGTCCATACCACTTTTGATACATGACAAGGCTTTAGAGGCAGCTGATTGACATTGCATTATGTTATTCAATTTATGATCTACTAGTAACCCCAGGTCCTTCTTAACAAAGGACTCTCACAGATTTACTCCCCCAAGGACATATTTACTCCCCCAAAAATAGACACAGTGCTATTAATTCCAACCTCTATATCATTAATAAATATATTGAATAGTAGTGGGCCAAGCACAGAACCCTGGGGTACACCACTCATAACTGGTGACCATTCCGAGTAGGAATCATTGACCACAACTCTCTGAATACGATCCTTAAAGCCAGTTTTAATCCAATTGCAAATGATTCCTGCCAAACCACTAGACCTTATTTTACCCATCAGGCGTCCATGAGGGACAGTGGCAAATACCTTTGCAAAGTCCAAGAACACAATATCCACAGCTGCTCCTCCATCCAGGCACCAGCTCACCTCTTCATAAAAGCAGATCAGGTTAGTCTCACAACTTCTATTCTTAGTAAACCCATGCTGGCTGTCACGTATTATACTATTTGATGTCAGATACTGCAGTATATAGTCTTTTACTAATCCTTCCAATATTTTCCCCACAATGGAAGTTAAGCTTACAGGCCTGTAATTGCCTGGTGAAGTTCTAGAGTCCTTTTTATATAATGGCACCACTTTTGCCTTGCCGCCAGTCACTTGGCACCACACCAGACATTACGTAATCCCTGAAGATTTTAGACAGCGGTACTGCAATAACGGAACCGGTCCAGGAGCCTTGTACACATTAATTTTATTGAGCTTAGATTGAATCATGTCTAAATTCAGCCAGGCTAGCATATTGCAGGATGCATGACCCGTACTGGCACCACCCACGTCAGAAGTTCTTTCATGTATCGTATAACCGAGCTAAAAAAACCCTTTAAGTATCTCCGCCTTCTCTTGTTCTCCAGTCACCGATGCCCCATTTTCAGAATAAAGGGGTTCAACCTGGTGTGACCCATTTTTTTTTTGCATTAATATACTTGGGATTTGTTTTGCTATCTTTAGCCACCTGTCTTTCATTTTGTATTTTGGGTGATTTCCTTTTTGAAGATTTTGGTAAGTTTTTTGTAAGTATTGAAAGCCTCAGGTGACCCCTCAGATTTATTTTTTTTGCCCTTCTTTTTTCCAAAAAAGGCTTTAAAAATTATGCAAAAGAGTGGGGCTTCATAGCTTTTAATGCTTTTAAATGGAACCTCCCCATGTCCCCAAAGAGAATAGTTTACACATTGCCAAAGAGTTTTTATAGTAACAGTGGCTTTTTCAGAAAAAAAGATAAGTTAGATGAGATAAGTTTATCTTTCTGTATGAAGAGCTGGCCAGTGACTGGTTTCTCCCCCACTCTTGGGAAAAACCTCCCATGTCCCCGTTGCTTCCCCCTCAGGACATCATACATGTTTGCCCCACTCCTCACTGGCCACTCCCATGAGACAAGGTACACAGATTTGCATACAAAAAGGTAAACTTTGATCTAACATATATTTATTTTAAAAAGTGCCAGTTTTACCACAAAACCTCTTTGGCAATGTGTACACAATTCTCTATGAGGACATCAGCGAGGCAGAAAAAGGTCTGATGACAGGTCCCCTTTGAGGTAATTAATGAGGTCTTAGTTTTTATGAGATTAGCTGCATATTGTTTTCATGTAGTATTTGAAACATGTATATTGATGTACAATGATCCTGTAGTGTAGTTTCAACCAACAGCGTTCGGGTGCAGTGGTTGCATTTCATCGTCAGGATGACATTATCAAAAGAATTGAAAGTGAGAGGGGACAGGACTGCTATTGAGAACTGAGGTATACACTTCAGTACAAATCATATTGGTCATCAGACCAAAAACAACTTCTGTACTTTTGATGCATAGTAGGAAGAAATGTGTGGCTAGTCCAGCTTCATACATGATCTACAGTACTTTATAAAAAAAAAATCTTCTTTATTTCAACATTCATTTCACGGGACAAAGTAGTAGGCCAGCATGGAAAAAACGAGGAGTATACACATAACTTACGTGTTACGGCCTAGTGTGATAAGATTGCGGACAGTCTTTAATACTAGACCCACCCCTAGCAATGAACATATCAATGATAGTTCCAGGATGCACATGAGGCTGACTGTTCAAGTTTCGGGGAGGAGATCATTAAATCGATTTTTTTCCTTGAACACTAGGGACCCGCTAGTCTTGAATAAGAGACCGTAGGCTGTGTGTATGCTACTTGCGGTTTTTCCATGCTGCCCTTTGTACCGTTTTAACATGTTGAAATAAGGAAGATGTTTTTATTAAGTACGGTAGATTGTGTATAAAGCTGGACCAGCCACACATTTCTTCCTATAGATGGGCATTCACTTTTAATTTAATTTATTTGCCATATGTAAACATTTCTTCAATTGGATGTTATTAAAATAAAAAGTTCCTGTGTGAAGATAATTTCTCATAAATGTAGTCATGTTGTCCCTTAGAAACAAGATAGCTTCCTCGGATACGACCACCTGACATTTTGGGAGAAGTGGCCTGACATGCACTATTTAGTGCTGCCTGACCACCTGGCATCAGCGTCAGGGCGGCTATGCAACATGTAGTTACTCCCGGACATTTCATATACAAACACCCTTTGTTTCTTTGTGCAATCCCTACAGCAGAGGTGTTTGTATCCAAGCACACAGTCTTGTTTCTAAGGGACCATATGACTACATATATGAGAAATTATCTTCACACAGGTAAATTTTTTTTAATAACATCTAATGGAAGAAATGTTTACATATGGCAGATTAATGAAACTGAATGTGAATGCCCAGATGAGAATACCCCTTTAAGGCAACCTGACTCTCCTTCTCGTTTTATTCTTTGAAGCATAGCAGTTAAAGGGTTGTTCCAGTTTCAGCAAATAAATGTTATTATTTGTTTTTATGTATCTCTTCTATTCTAACATTTACTTACTGAAACTGTACAACCCCTTTAATTGAACTGGTGCAATTGATATGTCTTTGTTATTAGAATGCCATAAAACCCTAGAATGACAGTGGTAATGATATCTCTGTGTTTATACCACCTGTCTTTGCTGAGAAGAACATATATGGGGTCCTGCTTATTCTTTGTGTGAATGTCAGTCTTTTTGCAGATGTCATTGTGACTAAGCATTTCCAAAGCAATGCTACTGTATTGTCACCATGTACAGGATGAGTAGACCTCATCACCTTTACCATGTATGTCTCTCTAGCTCTTCTGCATTTACACAAGCCAGTATAGTCAGGATTCTTATACTGAAACTTCAGTATCAGGACACAACGCTTGTTTCTGAGCAAGTAAATGTTCTCACTGGAAAATTTGTCTTGTGCATAGCGTTTTTAATGCGCTTTATTCTAAAAATAAAATACAGGTGGTCCCCTACTTAAGAACACCTGACTTACAGACGACCCCTAGTTACAAACAGACCTCTGGTAATTGTTAATTTACTGTACTTTAGCCCCAGGCTACAATAAACAACTATAACCTAATTAAATGTGTCTGCAATTAAGATTTATGGTTATTCCTGGTTCTTATGACAACCCAACATTTTTAAAATCCAATTGTCACAGAGACCAAAAAAAAATTTGGTTGGGGTTACAATAATAAAATATACAGTTCCCATTTACATACAAATTCAACTTAAGAACAAACCTACAGAACCTATCTTGTACACCCGGGGACTGCCTGAAATAATTTTTCTTGGTTTTGTCTGGAGAGCTGGAAATAGTCAGTTTGCCAAAGTAAAGGGTAAAACAATATATAACCAATTTTGAAGTATGTGGTTGACTACAGCTATCCGGGATTATTATCAGTAAATGTATCCATGTGCAGTTTAGTGAACTCCTGTTCCCCCTAGTGGGCACTGATGGTGTGCATCATATTTGGGACTAGTATTAGAGGGAATGGGGGATATTACTTTCAAAGTTACAGCCATGAAATAACTGCATTAAAACTAGCAAAAAATGCTAATTCTAGGGTGCACTGGTGGCCATTATGGAAGGTGCAGAATACACCAATGTATATGATGAATATTTATGAGCAGTGGTAGATTGGTAAGAGGTAAGTGGTAAGAGAAACTACAATTTATTACAGATGAGGTGTAAACCTGTGTATTACACAATAGCAAGATGGATTTATTACCACTATACCACTAACCAGAAGGGCTCTGGGGGTTGTTGCCAGAGCCTCTCAGTGTTGTAGCTTAACAAGCTGTTACTCTCCCCCACACCTCTGTCCTGTTCCCTCAGCACTTCCTCCCTCTGCCTGATATAATCTTGTGGCAGTAGAGGAAGTTTCAGCGCACTGTAGGAGAGGTAAGTGCTCCTTGCACACTGTAACAACCTGTGAGCCTCTCAGTGTTGTAGCTTAACAAGCTGTTACTCTCCCCCACACCTCTGTCCTGCTCCCTCAGCACTTCCTCCCTCTGCCTGATATAATCTTGTGGTAGTAGAGGAAGTTTCAGCGCACTGTAGGAGAGGGAAGTGCTCCTTGCACACTGTAACAACCTGTGAGCCTCTCAGTGTTGTAGCTTAACAAGCTTTTACTCTCCCCCACACCTCTGTCCTGCTTCCTCAGCACTTCCTCCCTCTGCCTGATATAATCTTGTGGCAGTAGAGGAAGTTTCAGCACACTGTAGGAGAGGGAAGTGCTCCTTGCACACTGTAACAACCTGTGAAGCTACCTGTCAAGTAAGTGTTTCTGTTTGGATATGGGGAATTTCCAGGACTTAAAGGGGTTGACCACTGGTATAATACTTTAAAAAGTTAAGCAAAAGACCCTGTTATGCTTACTCTGTTTTCATCCAGCGGATGAAGGGGATCAGGCAGTCATTATTATCTGCACACATTAAAAAGTAAACTTTAACAGGGTTAGTATAGCGTAGGTGACACTATGGGGGCTTCTACTTACCCTAGGTATGCAGAGGTAGTACACACATGGTATGGGCACCTCACTTACACAGCTACACAGAAAGGCATTTTTGGGACAAGAACAAACTTTCAATTCCTAATAGTTGCATACATAGTCTTTGCTTATTCTTTTATCAATATGTATAAGAAACTAACTGCAAATCTGTGATAGGTGACATCATAATTATTTAAAAGGAAAAATATTTATCCACAAAATCATCTATCACTCAGCTCAGTTTCTACCGCTCTTTAAGGAGTTCATTGAATGTGGCTCTAGGACCAAACTTAACTATAAGTTATAATGGAGATTTTGCCAGTTTGAACCTATATTCTAGAAAATATAATGTCATGTCCACTGCCAATGTAAAAAAAAACTGGAGGAAAGGTCGTGTTTAAAAGCAATAAACACAAGTGATAATTCCTCTCTGTACAAGTACACTAAATAATGGTGTTAGGCTGCATTCCAGACGTTCTGGGACAATGGGTTGCTCTTGAGCAGTTAATATATTAGATAACATTGAGCTTTTTTTGTCAATAGAGAACGTATTTTATCATACACCTTGCTTTTCAACCTTAAAGTAGACCCTAATGTTATTGTTGAGGGTTGCATTCCATGACGCAGTGAATATGATCTACTAATACTGAGTTAACCTAGAGCAGACAGTCTTAAAGTTTATCAGTATCTGCTGCTGGATGACAATTTTGGCTGATGATTGAGAAATTGCTGCGGAAACATCAATATGTAAATTTAGCACTCATTCTGCTGCAAAGGTATCACGGGATTTCCTCACTCTTCTTCCATTCTGCTGCTTGTGCAGATAATCCTTTATTTAGTCTGTTGCTACACCCCCTATTACACCAGATAATGAGCAACATTTTGTTGCTTATTGTATTTACTTTGTTTAGAACTTCTGTATATTCTTTGTTCATCCCTCATGCATGGCTTTCCAGGGGAACTGGTGGATAGTTTTCCAGGTGGATAGTTTCTAATTCTGCTGCTTTTACCAACTTTTATCATTTGGTTACAATTTTTTTAATCATTGAAAATGTTTATTTTGATGAATTGCAATGCTTGGGAAATAAAATCCCGTTGAGATGTCAAGCAGGAGATCACTCATATAGCACTCATATAGTGAAAACATTGGGGTACATTTACTAAGAAAGTTGGAAACTTCACTAAAAGTGTTCTGCCTGTGTATAATGCTTGGTGCGACAGATTCATTAAGAATGTGGGTCGGAAATCAAGAATCTGTTGCTTCCTTGCACTGGCCCGACAGAGTTCACCAACTATTTTGTGGCGACTGAGCTCTGGAACTCCCCCTAATTTGTGTCACATGGAGATTAGAGCAGCTGCGCCACAAAAGGGTCGAGTGCGACACAATAGTGACGCGAACATTTCTTAAAAGTCCGGCAGAAAAATGTTGCAAAGCCCTTAGTAAATGTGCCCCATTGTGACCCACACTCCATGAGTTTCTTTGGACCATATTACAATCCCCTAGGACTTTTTGTGCATGACATAGGATACTCTCCCTAGAAGCATGATTCTCTCTCTCTGTACATCACTGTGGCTATGAACAAGATCTTTAGTATTTCTTATTCAGTGGAGGTTCAGTGATTTCTGACACAGATAGTAGTCACCAGTATCTTTCTTGCAGTGATACTATGATACACATGCTATGGCAATCTTACACTTGCTTCTGAACAATACAAAGTTATCACATGGATAATATGCTAAGGATAATCATACACATAACCTGAGGCTTTCACCCACAATTTACCTTGTATTAAATGTATAGATACTACAAATTCAATTTTAAACTATACAAATCAACTTCTTGATGTACCAGGGACGGGGCCGTGCCTGCTGGTCCGCCTGTTTTTTTACTGTGTTTGCTGCCCATACCTGTAGCCTGCTACAGTGTTACATCTAAGTAGAGAATATGCAAATACGTTTTCAGAGATTGGAAAAGGAAAATTATAAAGAAGGCAGCTCCTGTACATCAATGACTTCTTTCAAAGTATTGTCACATGACATTGTTTTAAAAAACATTGGGGCACATTTACAACATTACGCTAAATGCAGTTTGCCTGTATAGTGTGCAGAGGGCACCACATTCAGGATTTCTGGCGCAGATGCATTATGAATCAGAGTGTGACACAATTCTGTTGGACGAATTTGCATGATAAATCTGGCGGATGGTCTGACTGAGCACCGCCTGGAACACGCCCTAATTTGTGTTGCGTGATGCCCGGTCAGCTGCACCATAAAACAGTCGTGTGTGACACAAATGTGGCGCAGACACTTCTTATATACCTGTGCAAGTAGTTTTTTCTATAAAGAATGTTCATTGACCCACATTTATCAAAACTATTGCAGTCTGTACTTTGTGCAGTTTGCCTGTGGAGCAGAGGCGTAACTAGCAAAGGCTGGGCCCCATAGCAAAATTCTGAATGGGGCCCCCTTCACCTTAACCATGACATTCACCACTGTAACTAAATTTATTAAAACCGTACCTACTGAGTTCTTAGTCTCTCCCTCACCCCCAATGTACAAATATAAGGTTTTTGCATGTCTTTGTAGTAACACCTGGAACTACTGATCAGAGGGGAGCAGCAGCTTTACTACACAAAAGACAGAGACAGAAGCAGATAGCTACTGTAGTATCCCTGCACCACCACTACGCAATTGGCAGCACTGAGTCTGTTGCTGCCCTGAACCACCACTATACAATGAATATGATTGCCTATACTACAGAAAGGTTGCCAATGCTATGTAACTGGAAAAAGAAACATTTAAACAAGGCTCCAAAAAGCATTTTAAGTTTTTAAAGAAACATGTAAGATATGTATATGTTGTGTTATGTTTATATTTCTGGGTTGTTTCCCTTTAATTTATACACTCATATACACATCTGTATGCACTTTTATATACACACTGCTATACATACACACACAGGTACACACTGCTATACACACACACACACACACACACACACACACAGGTACACACTGCTATACACACACACACACACAGGTACACACTGCTATACACACACACAGGTACACACTGCTATACACACACACACACACAGGTACACACTGCTATACACACACACACACAGGTACACACTGCTATACACACACACACACACAGGTAAACACTGCTATACATACACACACACAGGTACACACTGCTATACACACACACAGGTAAACACTGCTATACATACACACACACAGGTACACACTGCTATATACACACTCACACAGGTAAACACTGCTATACATACACACACAGGTACACACAACTATACATATACACACAGGTACACACTGCCATATACACACACACTGCTATACATACACGCACAGGTACACACTGCTATACACACACACAGGTACACACTGCTATACACACACACACATTGCTATATATACACACACACAGGTACACACTGCTATACACACACACAGGTACACACTGCTATACACACACACACACAGGTACACACTGCTATACACACACACAGGTAAACACTGCTATACATACACACACACAGGTACACACTGCTATACACACACACACAGGTACACACTGCTATACACACACACAGGTAAACACTGCTATACATACACACACACAGGTACACACTGCTATACACACACACACACAGGTACACACTGCTATACACACACACACAGGTAAACACTGCTATACACACACACAGGTACACACTGCTATACACACACACACAGGTACACACTGCTATACACACACACACAGGTAAACACTGCTATACATACACACACATAGGTACACACTGCTATACACACACACACACAGGTACACACTGCTATACACACACACACACAGGTACACACTGCTATACACACACACACACACACACAGGTAAACACTGCTATACACACACACACAGGTACACACTGCTATACACACACACACACACACAGGTACACACACACACACACACTGCTATACACACACACACAGGTAAACACTGCTATACACACACACAGGTACACACTGCTATACACACACACACACACACAGGTACACACTGCTATACACACACACACACACACACACACACACATGGGTACACACTGCTATACACACACACAGGTACACACTGCTATACATACACACACAGGTACACACTGCTATACACACACACACACAGGTACACACTGCTATACACACACACACACGGGTACACACTGCTATACACACACACACACACAGGTACACACTGCTATACACACACACACAGGTACACACTGCTATACACACACTGCTATATACACACACTGCTATACACACACACTGCTATACACACACACTGCTATATACACACACAGACACATTTCTACACCCTGCATATTTGCATACACTGACTTTCCTTGTAAGCTCTGTCCAGCATTCTTCTTATTGTAGCTCTTCTTAATTGTGCATCTTCTCTCCCATGAGGTAAAAATGCCACATAAATAAGAATACAGCAGAGTAGCAGCTAGGCTCTCCTATGAGGCAGGCAGAGAAAGCTTTCTGGTCCTGCTGAGCTGCCGTCCTCTGCCCCGCCCCCTCCCTCGCATCCCTGCACTTAGCGGAGCTCAGTTCCACTGCTCAGAAAGTTTGTAAAGGACCCGGGCAGGCTCTGACTTCTCATATAATATTAAAAGAATGGAGGTTGTGCTGAGGGGTATCACATACTATGCAGCGCAGCACATCTTTCACTCTTTTGATTTTGTGGAACCTTGGGTGCCTCAGCCTGATCGGGCCCATGGAGCCACCGGGCCCCGTAGCAGCTGCTATAGCTGCTACGGTGGTAGTTACGCCACTGCTGTGGAGTGTGCAGAGGGCGCCAGATTAATAGTGGACTGGTTAACTGGTGGAAGGTATTCATGAATCTGGCCCCCCTGCACTGCTCTTGAAGTGTGCACCATTTGTTTTTGTGGACTTGGTTCATTTTGCAGAATTGTGGCATAGACATAATTGTGACACACATCAGTAATAAATGTGGCACAAACTCTGAATTAGCACTAACTTTTTTACTTTCTTGTCAGACACAGAGCAGCCATGACACAAAACTGACACTTTATAAATACATGTATAAGCAGTTTGGATGTTCTTTTCAGTGTGCTTTAATATACAATATGTGGGCCATTGTAGTGTAGAAGTTTAGGTAGGTTTAGGTAGGTGTGACGTCATGGACTTGGGTCAGGAGGGGAAATTAAACTGATTTCACATTTATGTGGGTTCTTTTTATTCATGCTCATCTGTTCATCTACCTTGGCTATTCAGCAGAGGCAACCAGCCCCCTGTAAGGAAGTGGCATAGAGAGACAGGATGACAAAGATGAAACCCATTGTCAAAAGTGTCCTACAAGTTTTTTTGAATAGAGCTGGTCTGGTTGGGAAAGAACCTTATATTTTTCCCTGGATAACCCCATCAAATGGTGAGAGCCATATAGGTACCACCAGTTTCTAAACTACGGTAACCCTTCTGTGAGACAGTTATCAGATAGGTGAACAGGTGTATTTTTATCGGTGTTGATATTTGTATTAATAATTATGTAATTGCAAAAACAGGTAGGGAATCCAGCATCCAGGCAAAATATTTGCCTGTAGATTAAAACATAGCTTTTATTAAAAACATAAGATTAAAACCACAATGGTGCCATTAAAAGTCTGACTAGTAGCTACCACTAAGAACCATTGTGAGAAGCATGGCACACTTTATATGGCACCATTGTGCCTTTAATCATATGCTATTAATAAAAGCAATGTTTTCAGCTCCTGTAGATCAATGTTGTCAAAGTATTATGGCATGAACTTGGTTTAAGAGCCAAACCAGTCTCTTCCAGAAGGAACCCCCAATTGTAGACAGAGCTGTTTCAAACTCATTGTACTATAGAGAACTGGTTTAGGTAGGTGAGACGGCATGGACTTTACGTAGTTGTAGCCACGACTAAGAACCATTGTCGAAACGTGGCACACTTTCTATGGTGCCATTGTGCTTTTAATCTTATGTTATTAATAAAAGCAATGTTTTAATCTATCTTAAAGCTAATATTTTGGCTGGCTAATATTTTGCCTAGATGGTGGACTCGCTACCATTTATTGCATCTTCACACTAACCTTGCCTCAGTTTCTTGCCGAGCAGCGGCTGTGGTTAACGTGAAACAAGGTGAGTGGAGTTCACATTGCATATTTTTTGTCAATCATATGATTGATTCTACATTTTTTCTAAATGACAACATAAATAGAATTTCATTGTTTAATAAGGATCTATTAATGTTACTTTATATTAATGACACTATTAATTATTAAAAATGAGTTATGGATGGCTTATTTCATTGGCAGCCTTGGCTGGCACACTATCTGTCTCTTATAACTTTGTATCTGTAGTCATTAGCACTAATTGATATTGACATCTTTGTTTTTTTTTCTTTATTTGTCAAAGTTTACCACAGAATAAAAAAGAATTAAATATGAACATCCCAGTGTATACTATACATAACAGTGTAAAGTATATGATATAGCTGTAATTCACTTCTGCAGGAAGTAGTTATTTGTATAGTGCTCATTTTAAATGGCATTAAAGTTTTTTTTTTTCACACAGTTTATACAACCTGTGTGGCACTGTCCCTACATTGTTTCTATAGCTATACAATCCTTTGAATTTTTTCATCAAACAAAAAATGAAGTAGTCACCTACTCTGCTATTCATGTTCCAACACTTATTGCTTGTCTAGTAGTCTCTACTGACAGGAAATGTCCATCATTAGTGATTGGTTGACTGGGCATTTCCTGTATGTCCAAGGCAGAAACAGGAAGTAGAGACCAATAGGGACTGGTTATATTTGTTGCTGGAGAGACAGGGGATCAATGAAGTGTATATGGCTTTCTCTCAGCATTTCTGAAAAAAATAATTCTCACAGCTCACCGTCCCTTTTAAGAACAGATGATTAATGCTGTTGCTACATCAGTTAATTGAAAATGATAGTCTAATTCCACTTCAAGCACTATGTCAGGAACACTCAAACAACATTTTTTTTTTACAATATATGGGGATCAAACATTAGATAATTAAAGAGAACACCATTCAAAAGATAATAGACTATTCACAAGAGTGTTCTAGATTTTGCACATGAATATCTATAATATGCAATGAACTACAACAACAGTATATGGTTAACTGGGAGAAGGAGTTGGGTAATTCCTTTCCATGAACTAGTTGGACACGGGCAATGCACTCATCCTACAAGATATACTTCTCTACATACCATATTGAAACGATCCTTAAACTACAACTAAGAAACTATCTACCACAAGCACGATTAGCAAAATTCTATGTTAATTAATTGCAAGCATTGCAAGCAGAAAGATGCAAAATTTAATTCATATTTGGTGGTATTGCCCCATAATTATACTTTTTTGGCAAGAAGTGTTGAATCTGATTAAGGCAATATCAAATATTGAGCAGGAGCTGAGGCTGGAATCAGCCTTTCTTAATTTGAATATAGAATATATACCGTCTGCATCTAGATGGACACTACTAAGAATCATTGCCTGTGCTAGAAAAGCATTAGTACCCTATTGGAAGACCCTGATAAGGCCGGAAATAAGTGGGTTAATGAAATAACATACCAATGTGAAAAAATCGTAAACGAAAATAGTACCCTTATGACGCAAAATTTTGGGAAAAAATGGGAACAGTGGCTGCAGTACGCGAATCGGAATAATCTCTTATTGTAGAAATTATTTGCCCCTTTATAATTATGTTTTTTTGTGTGTGTTCAGTAGCCCTACTCCTATTAGGTATACAGAGGACTGGACGTATTTATGCCTGGATTTAGTATACATGCATGTATCTTTGTATATAGATGTATTGTATATGAACTGTATGTAGCTATATACACAATGTATGAAACATTAAGAACTAAATGTTTGTAAATTAATGCAAAACGTAAATAAAAATTGTAAAAAATGCAGTTGCTACATTAACATTATTTTATTTGACAGGCAATGTGCGAGGCATTTGTAGTCAAAAAAAGTCAAAGTTTTTTGTACATTATATTGTATTATCAGTGCAGTAGTGAGGTGTAACATATACAAACATTGGTAGAAGGGAGAGGAAAAGAAATATGTTTTACACAGAATACTAACTGAGATTTGGAAGGGCAGATCAATATGCAGGGGTGTGAAATGGAACAGACCTTTCACAAAGAAGCTAAAAACCAAGAAATTGCATCTAACTTAATATAGATGATTAAGCTTCTGTAACAGGGAGATAATGTGTGTAGTGTGACTGCACAGATGACTGGATTCAGGGAGGAAATTAATGAAAATTAATTGTAGATAAGTATGAGACTAATTAGTTTTTAATGAATAAAGGTGCTATAAAAATAGTCCATCAGTACCTGATAGCTGCAATTACAGATATGATCATTTTTTTATATATTATGCATCAGTAATTGCATCTCAGATTAACTACCTTATTAAAGCTACATTCAGGCACACGTGTGCCCGCCGTACTGTAGCATGGTGGGCACACATCGACGCTGGAGAGAGGAGAAGGAGGTGAGCGCTGCTCACCCACGCCCCTCTCCATAGGGATATATGGCGCAGCCTTATCTGTCTGAAGTTGGCAAATTTCTGCACCGAAGTGGGCGTTCCGGTGCTTAGTCGGACCGTGCGCCACATTTATCATGCAAAGTCCAACAGAAATATGTTGCACTCTCTGGGGCAGATTTATCAAACTGTCTGAAAGTCAGAATATTTCTAGTTGCCCATGGCAACCAATTACAGCATGTCGCAAAAAATAAGCTCTTATATGTCCAAATTGCCAAAAAAATAAAGATTATATAGCCAATAAAAATTGACAATGCATAATCTGCTCTGAATGGCGCAGCTCCCCCTCAATGCCCTGGTGTGTGCCCATACAGGAGGTTACCACCACATATGGGTTATTGTTATACGCGGGAGGGATTGGGTATCAAATTTTGTGGAGTGTTTTGGTATTTTATCCACTGAGAATTTGTACATTTTTTGAAAAACACATTAATTTAGCCAAAAAAAATTTACTTTCAAAATTGCATCCGATTTTGTTTTAACCCCTGTAAAACAATTAAAGGGTTAACAAACTTCATAAAAGTTGTTTAACGGACGTTCAGGGGTGTAGTTTCTATAATGGGGTAATTTATGGGGTTTTACTTTTATTTAGGCCTCTCAAAGTGATTTGAAACCTGAGCAGCTCCCTCAATAGCAGGATTTTGCCGTTTTTATGAAAATGTGAAAAATCGCACCTAATGTTCAAAGCCCCATAACATCCTACAAGAATAAGAGTATGCATAAAAAACCATGTCCACATAAAGAAGACATTTAGTGAATGTTAGTTATTAAGTATTTTTTGCGGTTATGACTATGTATGGAAAAAGTAGAACATTTTGAAGTTTGAAAATCAAGAATTTTTCCAAATTTTCACCAAATATCTGATTTTCTCATAAATAAATGTAAAACATACCACCAAAATTTTTCAACTAACATGACGTGCAATGTGTCACGAGAAAACAATTTTAAAATCACTTGGATATGTTAAAGTGTTTCAAAGTTATAACCATTTAAAGTGACACAGGACAGATTTGAAAAAAATGGGCCGTGTCAGGAAGGTGAAAAGTGGCTTCGGCGTTAAGGGGTTAATGTTTTTAGGTATCCATATAAAACTTTCATTTTATAATAATTGGAGGTTCCAGTTTATGGGATTGAACTCCAGGGCTAGTGCACATGTTATATAAAAAGGTTTTTAACCTGAATGACTTATGGAATGATGAGTTGCTATCCCCTTACTAATGTGTCCTATGACTGACCTTCAAGGCTGAAAATAATTTATAGCTCCACATATTGTGGTGTAGTAATTATAGAGATCTGTATGGCTCTATATGGTTGTCTTTATAAATACAGATTACCTACAATTTCTTTCATTTAGCAATATAATCCCGAAAATATGTAGAGACACTTATGGAAAATTCTATTAGTAAATATTTTGCACTCTTGATTTGAGGTGCTTTTACATTTGTTTTCCTTTTGTTCCCTTAACCAGTGTATGTACATGAATATTCTGAAAACTTTTTTGCGAGTTGACCAGAAATATTTTTAGGACTAAATATTACCCAGTTAGTGAAAGACCTTACTGTTTATATGCCAGCAAATAGAGATTCATTTCTTGGGAAATTATACATGCAGTTGGCATATGTGCATATTGCGGGTCAAACCAAAGCATAAAGACTTAGATTCACTGAGGTTTTCCAAATTTGAAATAAGTTATCAGTGTACACATTGGATTAGATGTCAGGAAATTACAATATAATACATTTATTAATATACAATATATATTTAAAGTTACCCACAATCTAAAAAATGATACTGTAAAAAATACCTACCGTATATACTCGAGTATAAGCCGACACCCCTAATTTTAACACAAAAAACTGGAAAAACCTATTGACTTGAGTATAAGCCGAGGGTGGGAAATGCATTGGTCACAGCCTCTCAGTATATAGCCAGCCCCAGTAGTATACAGCCTGCCCAGCCCCTGCCCATTGTATACAGCCTGCCCAGCCCCTGCCCATTGTATACAGCCTACCAGCCCCCTGTAGTATACAGCCTGCCCAGCCCCTGCCCATTGTATACAGCCTGCCCAGCCCCCTGGTGTATACAGGCTGCCAGCCCCCTGGTGTATACAGCCTGCCCAGCCCCCTGGTGTATACAGCCCGCCAGCCCCCTGGTGTATACAGCCTGCCAGCCTCCTGGTTTATACAGCCTGCCCAGCCCTGCCCATAGTATACAGGCTGCCCAGCCCCTGCCCATAGTATACAGCCTACCCAGCCCCTGCCCATTGTGTACAGGCTGCCCAGCCTCTGCCCATTGTATACAGCCTTCCCAGCCCCTGCCCATTGTATACTGCCTACCAGCCCCCTGTAGTATACAGCCTGCCCAGCCCCCTGTAGTATACAGCCTGCCCAGCCCCTGCCCATTGTATACAGCCTGCCCAGCCCCCTAGTGTATACAGCCTGCCAGCTCCCTGGTGTATACAGCCTACCAGCCCCCTGGTGTATACAGCCTGCCATCCCCCTGGTGTATACAGCCTGCCGCCCCCTGGTGTATACAGCCTGCCCAGCCCTGCCCATAGTATACAGGCTGCCCAGCCCCTGCCCATAGTATACAGCCTGCCCAGCCCCTGCCCATTGAATACAGGCTGTCCAGCCCCTGCTCATTGTATACAGCCTGCCCAGCCCCTGCCCATTGTATACAGCGTACCAGCCCCCTGTAGTATACAGCCTGCCCAGCCCCCTGTAGTATACAGCCTGCCCAGCCCCTGCCCATTGTATACAGACTGCCCAGCCCCCTAGTGTATACAGCCTGCCAGCCCCCTGGTGTATACAGCCTGCCCAGCCCCCCTGGTGTATACAGCCTGCCAGCCCCCTGGTGTATACAGCCTGCCAGCCCCCTGGTGTATACAGCCTGCCAGCCCCTTGGTGTATACAGCCTGCCAGCCCCCTAGTGTATACAGCCTGCCAGCCCCCTAGTGTATACAGCTTGCCAGCCCCTAGTGTATACAGCCTGCCAGCCCCCTAGTGTATACAGCCTGCCAGCCCCCTAGTGTATACAGCCTGCCAGCCCCCTGGTGTATACATCCTGCCAGCCCCCTAGTGTATACAGCCTGCCAGCCCCTTAGTGTATACAGCCTGCCAGCCCCCTAGTGTATATAGCCTGCCAGCCCCCTAGTTTATACAGCCTGCCAGCCCCTTAGTGTATACAGCCTGCCAGCCCCTTAGTGTATACAGCCTGCCAGCCCCCCTGCCCGCAGTACAATTCATTTAGGAAACAAAACAAACACTTTACTCACCTTCCGAAGTCCACCCAGCAGGTCCTCCTCTATACCGCGATGCTCCGGCATCGGCTCTGTGTCCCCGTGCGGTCCGTCGCAGGGATCGTGACGTAAGCTGCTCGCTGACATCATTGTGTGTACCGAGCGGCTGACGTCACGTTTCCTGCGACGGACAGCGCGGGGACACGGAGCCGATGCTGGAGAGGACCTGCTGGGTGGACATCGGAAGGTGAGTAAAGTGTTTGTTGTTTCGAGTATAAGCCGATGTGAAGTTTTTCAGCACATTTTTTGTGCTGAAAAACTCGGCTTGTACTCGAGTATATACGGTATTTTTTCATACTAATGATGTTATGGTAATGAGTTTACATCAAATACTTAAAGGGACATTCCCATCTGGGCATTCACATTTAAATTAATTCATCTGCCATATACAGGCGGTCCTCGGGTTACGTACAAGATAGGTTCTGTAGGTTTGTACTTAAGTTTAATTTGTATGTAACTTGGAACAGTATATTTTATAATTGTAACTCCAGAAAAGAGAAAAATGTTGTCCCAGTGACAATTGGATTTTCAAAATTTTGTGCAGTCATCGGGACAAAGATCAGCAATAAAGCTTCAGTACTGACACCTTAAATCTGATCATTGCAGCCGGGGACTAAAGTAAAGCATCCAGAGAGCTTCAACAGAGGTCACAGTGGGCAGCGAAGTCTGTCTGTAACTAAGAGTTGTCTGTAAGTCAGGTGTCCTTAAAGGGAACCTGTCATTATAAATTGGTCTAATAAACCAATACCAGTATGTTGACAAGCAGCTGAGCAGATTCTAGATGATATTTTTCTCATGGTGTAGTATGGTGACATCATTCAGAAAATCTACTTTGAAGTGAGATGTTAAGTGCTTTAGTGAAGTCAAGAAGGCAGAGAGTTTAAAGGGAACCTGTCATCAGCAGTTTAACCCTTTCAGGACCTGGCCCTTTTTTGTTTTTTCATTTTCATTTTTCACTCCCCATGATCAAAAATCCTTAACTTTTTTATTTTTCCATGTACAGAGCTGTGTGACGGCTTATTTTCTGCGTAACAAATTGCACTTCATAGAGATGGTATTGAATATTCCATGCTATGTACTAGGAAGCGGGGAAAAAATTCCAAATGAAGTAAAATTGGTAAAAAAACTACATGTCTACTTTATTCTTTGGGTCGGTGCGATTACGGGGATACCAAATTTATATAGGTTTTATAATGTTTTCATACATTTAAAAAAATTAAAACCTCCTGTACAAAATTTTTATTGGGATTTTGCCATCTTCTGGCGCTAATAACTTTTTTATACTTTGGTGTACAGAGCTGTGGGTGGTGTAGTTTTTTGCGTATTTTGATGACATTTACAATGTTATCAATTTTAGGACTGTTCGACCTTGTGATCACTTTTTGTAGAATTTATTTTTTTTTTAAATGACAAAAAAAGTGCCATTTTCGACTTTGGGCGCGATTTTCCATTACGGGATTAAACGCAGTGAAAAACCGTTATCATATTTTGATAGATCGGGCATTTTCAGACGCGGCGATACCTACCGTATATACTTGTGTATAAAAATGTGCTGAAAAAACGTCCCCTCAGCTTATATACGAGTCATATACGAGTTAAAAATACTTAAAAAATAATAAACGTATATACTCACCCTCTGGTGGCCCCGATGTGCAGCACTGCTCCCCCGATGTCCTCGCGGGTCGTCTTCAGGCTTCCGCGCCCGTCTTCTTTCTTCTGCAGGGTGCCGCCATTGTTCTTCTCCCGGGCGGCGCCTGGTATGACGTCAGCAGCGGCGCGTCATACTAGGCGCCGGCCGAAAGAGAGAGCAATGGCGGCGCCCGGCAGAAGAAAGAAGACGGGCGCTGAATCCTAAAGACGAGCCGCGTGGACATCGGGGGAGCAGCGCTGCACATCGGGGCCACCGGAGGGTGAGTATATAAGTTTTTTATTTTTTTTAATGCTGGGGCAAGCTGTATACTACTGGGGGCAGGCGTATACTACCGGGGGCAGGCGTATGCTACCGGGGGAAGGCTGGGCTGGGCTGTATACTACTGGGGGCAGGCTGTATACCACACAGGGCAGGCTAGGGTGCTGTATACTACTGGGGGCAAGCTGTATACTACTGGGGGCAGTGCTGTATACTACTGGGGACAGTGCTGTATACTACTGGGGGCAGTGCTGTATACTACTGGGGGCAATGCTGTATACTACTGGGGCAGGCTGTATACTACTGGGGGCAGTGCTGTATACTACTGGGGCAGGCTGTACACTACTGGGGGCAGGCTGTATACTACTGGGGGCAGTGCTGCATACTACTGGGGCAGTGCTGCATACTACTGGGGGCAGTGCTGTATACTACTGGGGGCAGTGCTGTATACTACTGGGGGCAGGCTGGGCTGGCTGTATACTACTGGGGGCAGGCTGGACTGGCTGTATACTACTGGGGGCAGGCTGGACTGGCTGTATACTACTGGGGGCAGGCTGGACTGGCTGTATACTATAGGGGGCTGGTTGGCTATATACTGGGGGGGGGTCTGTGAACCAATGCATTTCCCACCCTCGGCTTATACTCGAGTAAATATGTTTTCCCAGTTTTTGTTGGTAAAATTAGGGGTCTCGGCTTATACTCGGGTCGGCTTATACTCGAGTATATACGGTAATGTGTTTATTATTTTTGCTGTTTATTTATATTTATATCAGTTCTAGGGAAAGGGGGGTGATATGAGTTTTTAGGGTTTTTTATTATAATCTTTTTTTAAAAACTTTTTTTTATTTTTATTTTTAGTATTTTTCAGACTCCCTAGGGTATTTTAACCCTAGGGTGTCTGCACGATCCTACAGTATACTACAGTATGGCAGTATATGTGTATTTTACTACTCATACATTACAATGTGCTGATAGCACATTGTAATGCATGGGTTAACCCGAAGTAGCCTTGGGTCTTCGTGAGACACGCCGGCGGCGATTAACGGGAAAACACCCGCGATCGGTGCTGTCACCGATCGCGGGTGTTACCGGTAAGCCTTTGCTGCAAGATGCAGCAAAGACTTACCGGCTATGGAGAGGGCTCAGCGCGTGAGCCCTCTCCATGCACCTGCAGCCGACCCGTGACGTGCTATTACGTCACGGGTCGTGAACGGGTTAACCTAATAAACCACTACTGAACACTTTCAAGTTATTATTTCTTTTATGGCCTAGTGTGCCTAGAACGCCTCCTTCTCTGTGATTGAAATCATCTACCTTCAGGAGATCTGGTTATTTATGTCTTTGGAGACAGGGCCATCAATTACAGTGATGGGGGCTTTCTGATGAAGAGAGAGTGACTTTAGTGCTAAAATCTCTGCCTCCTTAACTTTAAATAACAAATTTAGATCTCACTTCAAAGTAGGTTTTCTCAATGATTCCACCATACTGGCTCATGAAAGAAACATGATCCGGAAGGTGTACAGTTGCTTGACAACATACTGGTAGTGGTTAATTAGGGAAATTTCTGCTGACAGGTTCCCTTTAACACTAAAGTCGGCTTTACCTGCTTCAGAATCCTCCATTCACTGTAAGTGATGGTCCTGATGACAGGTTCCCTTTAAGTTGGGGACCACCTGTATCTACATTTCTTCAATTGGATGTTATTACAAGAACCAGTATAAAGCTAATTTCCCATGAATGTAGCAATGTTGTCCCTTAGAAATGAGATTGTTGTCAGTTGGATGCAATCACCCCTGCACTCACATAGTGGTAGCCAGACATGCGATATTGAGCCCTGTATGACCACCTGGAGTCAGTGTTCATTACCACAGGACGTCTGTGGGACATGCAGTAACTCCCAGCCATTTTGTGTGCATAAACAAGTTGTTTCTTTGTGCAATCATGTTAGCAGCAGTGGTTGTATCCAAGGACAACAGTCTATTTTCTAAGTGACAACATGACTAAATTTATGGGAAATTTTCTTCAAACTGGGACATTTAATAACAGCCATTTGAAGAAATGTATGTATATGGCAGATTAATGCAATTAAATGTCAATGCCTAGGTGAGATACCCTTGTAAACTTGCTAAAATATTCAGAATAAAGCTCCTTTCACATAAACATATTAAAAACGGCTTTGTGATACTTGTACCCTACCGTTTTCTTATGGGTAGCACACAAGCACATTCATTGCAATGGGCAAAACGATCATCCATACAAATGTCCTATTTTCTCCTGTATTTCAGTTCCATACACCCCATAGATACCGGAATACATGCTCATACATGGGCAAAATACAGCTGTATATACTGAACAGAAAAACATATATGTTTGTGTGCATGAGACCTAAGGAATTCTTTGAAACAGACCCTGAAGTATGACTAACTTTATCAGGTTTATTTTAGTTGAACCTGATAATTGCGATCATTTGGATCAGCTGAAGTTTTTCACCTCCTAAACCACACCCCTTACTCTACTACTAAACCCGCCCCCCATGACGCTCACATGACATATTGCTCCCTTTGTGGCTTCCACACTGTATAATGTATTAGTGGCTCCTAAACTGTACAAATCCTCCATCATATGGTCTTACTCTGTGAAATGTCCCCTCTGTATTGCCTCCCCCTTACTGTATAATGCCTCTCTGTGTCCCCTATTTATAATGTCACTGTGATGTGCCTGCTGTGTATTAATCCCTGCCTTCTTTTAGCCCCATCTATAATGCCCTTATTCTATAGACCACACTTAAACTGCCCTATTTTTTGTAGTCCAGACTCATAATTCTTTCTGCAGCCACCACTAATAATGATATTTTTTCTGTAGTCTACCACTTATAATATCCATCTTCATGTGACCCCCCCCCCCCCCGATCTATAATAGCTCCTAATACAGTTGCTCTGGATCCTTACATCATGTCTGAAGCTTCCCCATTATTCTCAATGTTATAGAATATACTTCCTACTCCCCATCACTGCTCCACCAAAGTATGGGTTGGGAAGTATGGGAGCCCACTGAGCTCTCAGATTACATAGAAGTGCTGTGTAGGGGAAAAAAGGGGAGCAGTGATTCACAGCACCTAAGAGAGGGCGGCAAATTTAAAGAGATTGCAGAGGGGAAGGCTACTAGAAAATGAAGTCACATATTGGGGCAGATGTATCACTCCTATTATATCCCTTTTCTCTATGCGACTTTTTACTGTTTCACTTTTTTGGCACAGAATTAAGCAGCGTACCAAAGTTAGCCGCCTGAACAATTTAATGCAGTGAGCTGTATTTATCTTCGTAGCCCAGATGTTTGTTCAACTTGTGCAACTTTTGGGCTCTGAAATTGTCTCATTCTTGTGTCTAATAAGTCGCAAAACAGATCATGCTAGACTTACTTTCAAACCTACTTTTTGGGACAAAAAAGTCACACACCGAAACAAAAAGTTGTAAAATTGAGACTAAACAGGCAACTCATCCCATGTATCACAAAGGGAAAAAACTTAAGATACATTGCAATGATTAAGTAGGCCAACTTGAAAAAGTGGCCGCCGAAAAACTATGATACATGTGACCCATTGACCAAAAACAGTGTTATTCCCATAATAGTAGCAATGATATCAAGAAAGATATGTATTAATGTTGAAGCACTGAGTTTACGGAGGGCATACCTAACATTACTGCATTCTAACATGAAATGATTGTATTACTATTCAGTTACTGTTCTGTTGTAATATGGAGCAGCTGTTTGATTACGCTGTGCTACAGATATGATCATATTACTGAGACAAGAAACAAAGCAAAACTGATCTGTTTATATTCCGTCCTTGATATCATTATCATTGTTTTTTTTTTTAGGTAAATGAGAGGAAAATCAAGATGAAAAATGAGGATAATGGCAGCTCAAAAACTAGGCCCCGAAGCGCTCAACCACCAGGAACCATACATTTGGAAGAAAAAGAAAAGAGAACAATCCCTTTAAAGAGCCGTTTAACAGAAAAGATAAGGAAAACCTGTAGCTGCTCCACAAATAAAGCCAAAGACGCACTACTCAGCTTCCTGCCTGTGCTGCAATGGCTACCTAAATACAAACTGAGAGAATACCTGCTGGGTGATGCTATGTCTGGTCTTATAGTGGGTGTTCTCTTGGTTCCACAGTCCATTGCTTATTCACTTTTGGCTGGGCAGGAACCTATTTATGGGCTTTACACCTCTTTTTTTGCATGCATTATATATTTTCTAATGGGAACCTCCAAGCATATCCATGTTGGAATATTTGGAGTTCTGTGCTTGATGGTTGGTGAAGTTGTCGATCGAGAACTGCAAGTTGCGGGTTACGACAGATTGGGTGACCAAGGAAGCCACCATTCAACAGTGACCAATATAATGACCAATACAACAATTGATGCTAATACAACCTCAGGGATGACTTGTGATAGAAGCTGCTACGCCATCACAGTTGGCGCCACTGTTACATTTATGGCTGGAGTCTATCAGGTATGTTGTGGGAAGGTGAAAGACTGATGATTTATCAAAAGTAGTGTAAAGTAAAGTAGTTCCCCGTAATCGTATAGACCCATAGAATAAAGATAACATAATTATTAGGCTATACGGTGAACTCCAAAAAAAAAAAAATTAAAAATCCACTACAGAATTGATGCTTTTCTACACCTGCCCTCAAAAAAAAGTTCCTAAATTTTCAACAATAGGGGATACCAATGCCAAAATGGTAACACTGGAAAAAGCATCTGATCCTGCAAAAAACAAATACTGTCACGTGGCCTCAATAACAAAAAAGCTAAAATTTGAAGGCCTACAAAAGGGGCCAATGAGCATACTAAAATCCTGGCAGCTGCAGGTCCCTCCTTCCCTTCTGCATCTCTCTGTGCACCACCCATTAAACAAGTAACCGCCACATGTGGGGGGGTCTCTGTACTCGAGACAAACTGCATAAAAAATTGTGCAATGGGTTTTCTATTTTTATCTTTTGGAAATGTGCAAATTTTAGGGCTTAATGAATGTATAACCGACTAAATTTAACCATTCTAAATTTCACCTCCATTTTGATTTAATTACTATGAAGATCTGAAGGGGTTATCAATCTTCCTAAAAGCTGTTTCTGATAGTTTGAGGGGTGCAGACTTGAAAATGGGTTGATTATATAGGGGGTTATTAAATGTTAAATATTTAAAATTCTATTCAAAACGGTAATTGTCCCCAAAATAGTCAATTCTGAAAATACAGAAAATTGATAATCTATTTGTAAGCCGCGTGACATCAAAATATATTATCCAGACATTTAAAAAATTATGTAAGTAGACATATGGGAAATGTTATTCAGCTAAAAAATTATGTAAGTAGACATATGGGAAATGTTATTCAGCTACTATTTCAAAAATGACAAATTTTTCAAATAATTCATAATTTTTTCTTTGTTTTGTAACCAAAACTTATCAGCAAAAATTTTCTACTAAAATGGATTACAACATATGAGGAAAAAATCTCAGAATCGTTTAGATAAGTAACAGTGTTAACCATATCAAGCGACACAAGTCAGAATAAAAAAATGGGTCTGAACCTTAAGCTACAAAATGGCTGCGTCCTTAACCCCTTCCCGACGCGCGCCGTACTAGTACGGCGCGCGCCGGGTCCCGGTGCACGGAGAGGGCTCGCGGGCCGAGCCCTCTCCATAGCCGGTAAGTCTTTGCTGCATATTGCAGCAAAGGCTTACCGGTAACACCCGCGATCGGTGCTAGCACCGATCGCGGGTGTTTTCTCCGCGATCGCCGCCGGCACTGCTGCCGGCGGCTTCAAAGAGATGGCGCCGCATGGGCGCCGCCATCTTGTTGTGGATCGCTGCTCCCTGATGACGTCACGGGGAGCGGCTATCCGTCGCCATGGTAACCTCGGGTGTTCCGAACACCCGAGGCTACTTCGTTTTAACCCATGCATTACAATTTGCTAATTGCACATTGTAATGCATGGGGAGTAAAATCCACATATACTGCCATACTGTAGTATGGCAGTATATGATAGGATCGATCAGACTACCTAGGGTTAGAGTACCCTAGGGAGTCTGAAAAATAGTAAAAGTAAAAATAAAAAAAAGTGTAAAAAAAAAAAATTATAATAAAAAAAACTCCAAATTTAAATCACCCCCCTTTCCCTAGAACTGATATAAAAATAAATAAACAGTAAAAATCATAAACACATTAGGTATCGCCGCGTCCGAAAATGCCCGATCTATCAAAATATGATAATGTTTTTTCACTATGTTTAACCCCGTAACGGAAAATAGCGTCCAAAGTCGAAAAT
This sequence comes from Engystomops pustulosus, assembly GCF_040894005.1. Lineage (NCBI taxonomy): Eukaryota > Metazoa > Chordata > Amphibia > Anura > Leptodactylidae > Engystomops > Engystomops pustulosus. The sequence goes on from NC_092414.1 coordinate 71,356,927, forward strand.
GGCATTTTTTTGCCATTTTGAAAAATATAAAAAAATTAATAAAAAGTGATCAAAAGGTCGCACAGTCCCAAAAATTATAGTAATGAAAACGGCATCAAAATTCGCAAAAAATGACACTATCCACAGCTCCGTACACCAAAGTATGAAAAAGTTATTGGCCCCAGAAGATGGCAAAATAAAAAAAAATATTTTGTACAGGAGGTTTTAATTTTTTTAAATGTATGAAAACATTATAAAACCTATACAAATTCGGTATCCACGTGATCGTACCGACCCAAAGAATAAATTAGACATGTCATTTGGGACGCAGAGTGAAAGCTGTAAAATCCAAGCCCACAAGAAAACGTCACAAATGTGTTTTTTCACCATTTTCATTGCATTTGGAATTTTTTTCCCGCTTCCCAGTACACGCCATAGAATATTAAATACCGTCACTATGAAGTGCAATTTCTTACGCAGAAAATAAGCCATAACACAGCTCTTTATGTGGAAAAATAAAAAAGTTATAGATTTTTGAAGTTGGTGATTGAAAAATGGAAGTGAAAAAACTAAAAAAGGCCAAGTCGTTAAGGGGTTAAGGGGTTAAAGAGCACTTACCAAATGTTAGTTTTTGAAAATATAATCGTTATGGTTTGTCTGACTAAAGATGCAACAAGACCTGGCTAGAAAGATAATGGGATCCAGTGTATAGCATGATAGAACATTTTGACGGATCATATAGTAATAACATGTTTTGAAATATAATAAAGTGTTAGATAAAGCAGGCACATTAGTATTAAAGGGCAATTACTCACTAATGGTATTTGGGAAATATGATTGTTGTGATTAAATTTGCAGACCGGTGTTTATTGTAGATACCATTGATAGATAATAGGGCTGTATACTGGGTGTTGCTGGTTGTGCCTGGCACAACTCACAAATACCCGTAATCTCTATGTAGCCGTAGAGTGACCTTCCAAGGTAATCTGCGCAGGCCCAGACCAGCATCCCCAATCCCTGTGTGGTTTTTATTCTAGTACCACTTTAATCAGTATAATCCCCTGATTACAAATATAGTCTGAAGGAGAGAGACAGAAGGGAATCACTGCTGCGTCACAGCTCTGTTTTCTGCAGCTACTTCCAAATGTAATCAGCAGATTTTATTGTCACAAGTAGGAAAATGCCAAAGCCATGATATGCAGGAATAAATGTTCTTACTATGCCCTGTTGTTTAATAAAGGACATCATTGTATTCAGAAATCCTAGGGCCATTTGTGAGATTTAAGGTGATATGTTATGACATATTTTATCTATATTTTACATCATAGAAAATTACTTAAAGTATAACTAAACTTTCTAAAAACTTTTTATTTTAAAGGGGTTTTCCCACTAAAGAAAATTTGCACATCTCAATCCCCTAGTGATGTTAACACAATAAAGATCATTTAACCCCTTACTTTACAATGTTTTATTGCTGTTTTAGCTCCTATCACTCCCTAGGCTGCTCAGTGCAGAATCCCAGGGTGTGGGCTGGGACTCTATAAGCAGATACATTATAATCCATCTAGTTCTGTGGGGTGACAATGTGGATACATTATCAGGGTACAGGTGTATATATACTTTCATCTGGCTTCTGGCAATTTACTAACACACTGACACATAGAAAGATGAGACAAATGAGAGATGAGATGCCTATTACACAGAGACTGACAGACTTTTACACTGTTACACTTTTAGCTCTGCTACATCTGTGTTCTCACAGATATGTGACTGCCTCTACCTTCCCCCAGATCACTTATCTCTTTGTAGTTTGCAGCTCCTCTCTGCTCTCAATATGTTTGCTGGCAGGATGTCAGTGAGTGTCTCTGAGCTCTGTGCAGGGGGCATGGCTAAATGCTCAGAGCAGAAAGACACAGAAATGTGAGTTGCATGATCTCACACAGAAATCCAAGATGGCGGCCCAACCCTAAAGTCAGAAGTTACAAGGTCGTGTCTAGGGGCAACTGAAATTGTGTTAGATAGAGACAGGCTGGAGAATGCGTAGGGAATGTGTTATTTTGTTATACTCAGTACAAATAAGAAACTTGTCTTCATGGGAATACCCCTTTAAGTTATGGGTCCTAATAGAGAAAAATGTAATTTACTGTATTAATTAATTCTTTATTGTTTGTGGTGTATTTTTATGTGAAAGTACAGTTTCTGCACTTTCTAACTGAGCAGGTTTGTCCTGTTGCTAGCACAGATCCCTACTCCATCTGCTTGAATGGAGTACAGGCTGTGCAGGCAGTTAGCCACACCCCCTGCTATGAGTCATGCAGCAGGAAGAGAACATCCTTGTCCATGACTCCGCCTCCTTGTGGCCGACCTCTGCAACCTAGGTACAGGGACTCCCTGTACTCTATAGGAGTTACTCCTGGCTGTGGCTCTGCTGGGAGCTGAGAGCAGGGTATTAGAAGAGCTGCCACCTTGTACTACATATTCTGGTACATATACCTGATAGTGCTGTTAGGGGGCAGAGTGGTATAGGCTTTGCCACTGCCCTGTTACCCTGTTAGGAGAAGCCATGGCAGAGTGCAGGGGAGAGAATGCACTGGCCTCTGCCTGTTACATGACTTGAAGCTAACTGCCTGTACTCCATTCAAGCAGATGGAGTAGAGATCTGTGCTGGCAACAGCAGAAACCTGCTAAATCAGTTAGTAAGGGTAGAAACTGCACTTCTGCATAAAAATACACCACAAACAATAAAGAATCAATAAAGTAAATTACATTTTTCACTATTAGTAACGATACTTTCAAATAAAAAAAGCGAAAGTTTAGTAACGTTTTAATGGTTAAATTAAGATGTTAAACAGCTTCTCCTGACCCATGTACCGGTTTCATTTGTAGCAGTTGATTTCCCCCACACTCAGTAACAGTGTCCACTGTTTGGACACTGTTTGGATCCGGTGAGAGGTCAGACTAGGAGTAGTTGCTCCTTTGCTCCCACACATTGCAAGGCCAGGGCTGTACTTGTACTAAAGGGTGCTGCACCTCCCTGGGAGCTGCTTGTTGTAGGCCAGTCCACAGAGCCAGAGCCCCTGTCCTGGTAAGTGCTGCCATATTGCTGCACCAGGTGATATCTGTCAAGGGCTAATGCAGCAGCACTAAAGAGGGATCACCAACAGGGGTTTAGGATGTGTCTTCTTTGTGAGAGGACAAGTAGTTCTTTGGCTCTCCCTGGAGCACTATTCCGTTCATGGCATATAACAGCTAATGTAGCAGTTGGCTCTGTTGAGCTATGGCTCCAAAAGAACCTGTGTTATTAGGTTCTGTTTCTGGGGCCCCATCAGTTGATGATACCTTCTGTTAAAAAACTCCCTTTTATCCTCCATCTATATCTCCCAATCCTACGATCTGCCAGAAAAATACAGTAGTATTGCATCTATTTATCCTGTGGCTCAAGTGCTAATGGTTCTGTCTTGCATACTAAATCCCAGAAACACTAAACACATACGGTATGTTCTTGAGTACACAAGCACTTCAAAGATGTTCGGGGAACCCCTATTCCTGCAGCGTAAAATGCTGACCAATAGACAGGCCAATATCATCAGTCATGTTGTACTCTGACATCTCAAAACTTATGGAGAATTATCTGAGTGAGCCATAAGTATATGACTGATGTATGTACAAGTATCCTACCGTCTTGTGCATACAACTGCTATGCAGACCTATATGTGACCAAAGTACAAACTAAACTTAAAGGGGTATTCCCATTTCGCCAAATAAATGTTAATATTTGTATAATGGAAAGTTATTAAATTTTTCAATATACTTTCTGTATCAATTCCACACAGTTCTCTAGATCTCTGCTTGCGGTCCTTCTATAAAAAGCTTCATTGTTTACTTCCTGTGGACAGAAATCTGACCATGGTCACACAGGTGCACAGATCGTTAGTATCGGAGAGTAATCAGAGCTGTGTGATATAACGAGCCATGCACCTGTGTGACCATGGTCAGATTTCTGTCCACAGGAAGTAAACAATGAAGCTTTCTATAGAAGGACAGCAAGCAGATATCTAGAAAACCATGAGGAATTGATGCATAAAGTATATTGCAAAATTGCATAACTTTCCATTATACAAACATTAACATTTATTTGCTGAAATGAGAATACCCCTTTAAGTTATGTGATCCTAAAGTTATATGTCTCTTCATGTGTGCCTTTCTATTCTTTTATAACTTTAAATCAAACCTTAGACTATGCACTGGGGTTAGTTTCTGCCATGCTATAATGTTTGTTAATGTATTTTGTCAATACATGGAGAACTTTTATACAGAGCCGTGTTTCTTCATTGGAGGATCAAGTAAAGAACAAGAGACTTGTGCACGCTAATACAGTAATCTGGCTAAGTTGCATTAGGCTTCCATATATAGCACACAAAGGATTTAATCAATACTGCAGCTTCCGGCCACAGCAGAGGAATTGCCTATGTATTTGTTGAGTGCCTGGCTGAGGCCGTAGGGCTCAGTGAAATTGATTTCATGAGAACCCTCTCATTTCTTTGTACAGAGATTGCTGCTCCAATTAAATTTTATTTTAAAAAGAAATCCCACCACTTTTTTTGTTAAAAAAGCTATTTAAATAATAGCTCAACAACAGCAATAGAGGGAATAGTCATCTACTATTACCTGGGCTGTGCTAGACGCCTCCACAGTAAGGAGATTATGCTGAACACCAGCAAAACATTGGATATTGAGAAAGGCTCTGTCTATAATTCATTTAGGCCTGCATTACTATGTATAGATAATTAGGTTTCTGAGTATATTCATCTACAGCTAATTATTATCGCTCCTCTGCTATGAAGGGAAAAATTAATTTACTCTTAATTATTTTTTAATAGAATAATTATAATGAAAAAAGTATAGTCAGCCTCCGACATTATAAATGGTTTACAGAATGCTAATGGGTCAAAGTATGCTTTAGTAGAAGGAAGAAATAAATACCTAGTCAGTAGCTTCATTAGAAAGGCATCAGCAAAGTTCCTTCTAATCACAAGAAAATTTATGGAGTTAAATAGTTAATTTGAAGGAATATCTACTCAATCAGATAAAAAATTTTTTTAGCCTGCATTTACTAAGACTAAGGCCAGGCACACATGTAGTAGAATCAATGCGATTAGCCGGGGGCTAAGCCACAACAATGTACAGTCACATCATATTAAGTGGGAATTTTTACCATTTTGACTCTATCAAGAGCTGTGAGCATACAGCTTCATCTGTAGTGGACATTCCAGCATACTGCAGACACAGCTATTCAGCACTTCCCTCTTCAGGCATCTAGCTTTTTTCATGTTCGTTATATAGAGGAAATATACAAACATAGACAGTTTCACCAGATATAAAAAAATTATTGTAGTCTACTCACATATAAAATAATAAAAATGCTCATAAAAAATCCACAAGGACACCAGTTATCACTGCCTGACCCAGGGTTTCGCCTCTCAGCTTCTTCTGGGACATGACCGACATCAGTCCTCTTTCACAATTTATACACCAATTATACACATCCCACATTTTTCCTTATTTTAGTCAGAGAAATACAATTCGATTAAGCTATTCACATTGTTATTCCATTAATATATTTTTAGTATATAGATATGTTCACATCTTCATCTTATATTAGCTAGCAATTTAAGTTTCCTATTCTAGTATCGAATCCCCACGTGGTGTCTCTAAACAATCCTCCCCCAGAATTCACAACCAATAACTTCTTGTGGTGAGATGCTATTCTAAGCCGATCAGCAATGCTATACTCCAACACACCCCACGGGCAACCAATCAATATACCTTTTGGTGTATCGACGTCTAACCCGTTAGGCCACTAAAACGGTCATGTGGTTTCACTGAACCAATCCTATCCATTAGGCATGTCCTCCAATAAAAACTAGTGGCAGGGTATTCGCCTAAACCAATCAACATCATTCCTGTCTACCACACCTCTCCAGATAACCAATCATACTATTTTCTCTGACCTATAATACTACTCAAAACGGTATAAATAATTCAACAAATCCTGAGAATCATGTGATATCTAACCTCCAAACAGATCGCAATTTCTCCCTGAAATTCTTTTGATATAGCTTAGTTTCCAAATATATACGAATAAGAATTATCTATTGTAAATATTCTTCCCCAAATAATAGGTGCCTCAAATAGATTTTTGGCGCACCTGTGTGTACCCCATCCCTCGCTAGTGCTACTAATATATAAACCATATATGACACATACCTATAATAGTGACTAATGTATATAAATAGTCTCGTAGAGCCATCCTTTGAAAAGCACTTCAGTTCAAAATCTATATATAAACCCCTGGTACAAGAGTGCCCGATTTATATATCCACTGTCCCTCTCTCCTACTTAACCTAGTATTAGTTTGTTCACCCCTCCAATGTGCTTCTATTTTTTCTATCATCCAGAATCTAAGTAGACTCAGGATTTGTTGAGTTATTTATCCAGTTTTGAGTTATGCAAGTACATGAATATATTATAGAATAATATTTCACCTTCCGTTCAGTGGTATTAATGCTAGTTACGAGTGTTGCAAGATACGGAGTAGTATGACTGGTTCAGGCAAATACCTCGCCACTATTCTTTATTGGAGGACATCGCTAATGGATAGGATTGGTTCAGAGGAACCATGTGATTGTTTTAATGGCATAACAGGGAAGACGTCCATGTACCAAAGGGTATATTGATTAGTTGTCTGTGGGGTGTGTTGGAGTATAGCATTGCTGATTCGCTTAGAATTGCATCTTGCCACAAGAAGTTATTGGTAGGGAATTCTGGGGGAGGATACCCAGGATTCTGGGTATTTGATACTAGAGTGGTAAATTTGAAATGCTAGAAAATATAAAATGAAGATTTGAACATATCTATATAGTAAAAATGCATTAACGGAATAACGATGTGAATAACTTAATAGAATAGTATTTCTTTGTTAGACTAGAATAAGGAAGTAATGTGGGATGTGTATAATTGTCATATAAATTGTGAAAGAGGACTGATGTCGGTCATGCCCTGGAAGTAGCTGTGAGGCGGATCTCGGGGTCAATCAGTGATTTTATATGTGCATTTGTATCATTTTATATGTTAGAAGACTGATGCTATGTTTCTATATTTCCTCTATCATTAGCAGTTTTGTGTCTGAATGGTGCCTTATTCTCACAAAAGTCGTGACTTTGCAATAATGAACCAGTTATAACAGCAACATTTTTGAACATTGGAACAAGTTGGAGGAGATCGTAAGGAATATGAGAGCTCCAGTGTTGTTGTATTTTATTTTTGTCTTTTATTGTTGGATGAATTGTGTATCTATCCAGAACCTTACAGGTTAGGGCAGATTAGGGCAGAGGCAGGTAGGAGCAATCTACAATCAGATCAACTTCTGATAGTAGATTCCTCTTTGTAGCTTTCCTTTAAATGAGCAGCCATATTACACCTCTTGTAACTTACTGTTTCGATGATATACAATAAATATATTTTTAAAAATTTGACAATGTGTACTTTCCCTATAGCCTGCATTATTATTGCTGTAATTTATAGGAGAGACATCAATTCCAACTTGTACAATGACTAAAGCTTTCATTTTATTAGTATATCTAATGTATTTGTTGATTGAGATAGCTAATACAAATTCAATAATGTTCCAACTTTATTTCTTTCTACAGGTGTTAATGGGAGTCCTACAAGTAGGCTTTGTTTCTGTGTATCTTTCGGATGCATTACTCAGTGGATTTGCAACAGGTGCCTCATTTACAATCCTCACATCTCAAGTAAAATATCTTCTGGGCTTAAGTTTACCTCGTGCCAATGGAATTGGCTCTTCTATTTACACATGGATATATATCTTCCAGAATATTCACAAGACCAACATTTGTGACCTTATTACTAGCATTCTCTGCCTTGCAGTTCTGGTTCCAGCCAAAGAGCTCAATGAGTGCTTTAAATCTAAACTTAAAGCTCCCATCCCGATTGAACTTTTTGTAGTAGTTGGTGCTACTCTTGCTTCTCACTTTGGTCATCTCAAAGAGAAATATGGGTCAAGTATAGCAGGTGAAATTCCTACAGGCTTCCTAATGCCAAAGCCACCAGAATGGGGCCTAATTCCTAATGTAGCACTAGGGGCATTGTCCATTGCAATTATAGGATTTGCTATTACTGTCTCGCTTTCAGAGATGTTTGCCAAAAAGCATGGGTATGAGGTGAAGGCCAACCAAGAAATGTATGCTATTGGATTCTGCAACATCATCCCTTCATTTTTTCATTGCTTTACCACAAGTGCTGCTCTGGCAAAAACTCTAGTTAAGGAGTCCACGGGTTGCAAAACTCAAGTTTCAGGAATCATGACATCACTAGTCATTCTATTGGTACTACTGGTAATAGCTCCTCTCTTTTACTCTCTCCAAAAGTGTGTTCTTGGAGTTATCACCATTGTGAACTTGAGAGGTGCTCTCAGGAAATTTTTAGATCTTCCCAAAATGTGGAAAGTCAACAAAATTGACACATCAATTTGGTTGGTCACTATGTTTTCATCAGCTTTGATTAGTACAGAACTAGGACTAATGATAGGCATTGCCTTTTCTATGCTTTGTGTTATAGTAAGATCTCAGAAACCAGGGATAACACTACTCGGTAGAGTGGAGGCCTCAGAGGTATATGAGTCTATGATTGTATATAAGGATCTCAACACCACCAAAGGCATTAAGGTCTTTCGATTTGAAGCCCCACTCTATTATGTAAATAAGCATTGCTTTAAATCAGCTTTATACAAATGTGTTGGTGTAGATCCAATATTGGTGGCTTCAGCAGAGAAGAAAGCAGCAAAGAAACAGGAGAAGTTAAAGAAGAAAGAGGGCTTCATAGAAACAAATCTGGAGCCAGTAGAAACTGTACAGCGACTCTATCAGGAAAAGATGACTCTTCACTCTATAATTATTGACTGTAGTGCCATCCACTTCATTGATACAGCAGGGTTAAACACCTTGAAAGAAGTCTTGAAAGATTATGGCGACATTGGCATCCAACTTCTTCTGGCTCAGTGCAGCTCCTCTGTGAGGAATTCCCTTAGAAATGGGGACTATTTTAAAAGGGAAGAAGGGACCATGGTGTTTCACAGCATTCACCAGGCTGTACAGTTTGCCCTGTATAAGCAGGAGGAGCAAGAGGCTATCATTAATGCCACAGCAGTCTAAGAGATGTAGATATGGAAATTGCACTACACTGCCATCGGCATATTCTTAGAAAAATATGTGCACTACAGAAGTGTGTCATTGCACTTAATCTTCATTTATTCATGAATTCATCCATACACATTGGAGAAATGGTCTCCACTAAATAGGAGAAATAAGGATGTGGTATGTTACATATCAAAATCTGATTATTATATTGTTAGAGGAGATATGTTCCGAACTGAGTTAAAAGTGTCTGTATTTGGCTTCCCCCCACCTAGTTGTCCGCCTTAAGACAATGTAACATATTCCCATTCAAATAGCCTGTCAAGGAAGATAAATCAGAAATCTGTCACACTGACAGAACACAGGACAGCCTATGGCCATATAAAGTAGGTACAGTTGGCAGGGATATTTTAAAGGGGTATTCCAGGAATCAGCATAATTCATATTCAAATGAGTTAGTAAAATATAAGCTAATATCTAATTAGTTGTTATTTAAAATGTTGCTCCCATTAGCAGAAAAATGCTGTTGATGTACGCTGTAATGAAGAATTAAAATGCTACTGGCCCTTTAATCAGTCCGCTAATTTCCTCCGCGCGGAGAAGACACAGGACAGAAGATGGCCGCTGGTCACATGTCCACATCACATGTCTTGCACCTGCCTGGGCAGGTCATGTGTGCTTCACTATGTTTGACTGTAGTCGGTTGGTTGCAGTGCAGCCAGTATGGCCAGTGTTTTGTTGATGTGCCATGATGGCAGTTACACATCATTACTATGGTAATAGAGCAGGACAGTCTGTTACATCATCACTGGGGGCAGAAAATAAGAGGAGGAGTTACTGAGAACTAAAGGATCATGGGACTTGTAGTTTCCAGTGAGTTTTGTTTTATTCATTTATTTATAGCATCATGGGTTCTTGTATCAGGCGTTCATATTCCCGGAATACCCCTTTAATAGGCATTTAATTTTTACATTTTTGTTTCAATCCATCCTATGTACTATAGTGTGTCACTCAGGGCAAGAAAATAAGAAATTATATTTCTGCAACATTATTATTTCTATTCAATACTTTGAATTTCTATTCAATGAACTTTTTATATGAAAATACTATTTTTCTACAGACAAAAAATAGCTTTTTCCTTTCTAAATAATTATTTTTTGGTGTGATAGAGATTGAAAGGCATGAATCATAATAAGATACTTGGCTCAATGAATGTCTATAGATATGGATTGTATGCTCAGTTTGTGACATTGCTTGTGGTTACATAGAGAAATATGCACTAGATGGAGTCATTGGGGCACATTTACTAAGGGTCTGCGGACCGCATTTCCGTCGGGTTTCCCAACTATTTCTGTTTAGCGCTGCTTTTAACCGGGGTTTTTGGCACACGCAATCGGATTTTGACACAATCGTGCCGACTTTCATGTGACACAAATGAGGGGTGTGGCCATTGGACAACCTGACTGATTTGGACTAAGCGTGGGATTTAAAATTCAAATTGTGTCGCAAGACATGCACTCACACCGGGAGAAGAAGGTGAACTCCGGCAGACCTGAATGGGGAAGCAACACATGCAGGATCTCAGGCGCACGATCTTGTTGAATCGCGGCAGACTTCATCCTCGTCGGACAACACACCTCGGTGATCGCGCAGGTACCAGATAAGTAAATGTGCCCCATTGTTTTATTTGCTGTGTATGGAGGATCTAGAAAATTTGTATCCAACTAGTAGGATCTGACTACAAGTCTTACAACAGCTGAAAAGACATATACAGAATCATATACAACATTAGTGAAAGAGATGTGATTGCAATAAATAAAACACATGGGGGAAAATGTATCAGTGCTCATGCGCTGGTGTATGATAGTGCCCCACCCCTTCATGTCCCACCGGATACAGCAAGAAGAGTAAGCGTCTTAATGTATCAGGCGGGTGTTGTAGCCGTGGGGTTAAACTATGACCTGGCGACCTGGTTTTTAAAAAGTACGCAGGTGAGAGGGCACTACCCTAACTTCTGCGCCCACGGCCACATGGCATGGAGGTGACGTAGTCGCTATTAGAATCACAAATTTAAAAATTTCCATAAAACCGTTGATTAATCTCCCTTATAACGTTAATGCTGAAATACATTAACATTTTCCAGCAGAATTGTAAGTTTTAGAATTGTTTATGCATATCAAATAATCTATTTTCTAAAAAAGAATAAGCTTCCTCTTATGTGCCACATTTAGAAGTATCTTTTATGTGTGTACATTTTTATACTTTATATGATTGTTACCTCAATAACTTTAATACCACAATAATAAATAGAGGACCAAGGTTAGATCTTGAAGTATCTCCTACTACACTGTAGGAAAGTCAGGAAAATTATATTGAAAAATTATTTCCATAGCAAGCATGTGGATTTATCCAAGCAACAAGGACATTGTATATACCCTCAGGGTACAGTATGGGCCTCAAGTTGCTGCAGTGACTAGCCCCATTCAGGAAGGTTAATCGGTGTGTGGCTACATGCTGCCATTTAGTGCTGTTTTAGCACTTTGCACAATTTTTCATTTTTCAATAGCTGGGAGTAAGAGTAAGGCTAAATGTCCACAACCAAGCCAATTCTTATCATTGTTTATTACACAGCTGCTTTGCATTGTTTTGGCATTTAATTAATGTGTCTCATCCTTTTCTGGCATCCTTTTTTTCCTTTCATTAATTTCAGGGACGCACGAGGATGCCATCTAAGTGGCTTCTATTTTTTCATTGACCATAGGGGGAGATGTATGCAATTTTTTGATTTGACTTTTCTTCTTTATTTGAAACTTTTTAGGTGCATGTGCACTTTTGGGACTTTTTGGCGCCTAAGACAAATTCCCAAAATTTGCCATGGTTGAGTTCTTTGCAGTGTTCCCTGAGTTACCATATATAATCAAGTATAAGCCGACCCGAGTATAAGCCGAGGTACCTATTTAAATAAACTTATTGCCTCCCTAGGGTGAAAAATGCTGCAACTTCTCTTTAATAAAATGTCCAGTAGCAGCCTTCCCTCATCAATAAAATGTCCAGTAGAGCCTCCCTTTAAAATAAAATGTCTGACAGAGCCCCCCTTTAAAAAGAAATGTCCAACAGAGCCTTTCTTTGAAATAATATGTCCAGCTGTGGCCCCCTTTATATAAATGTCCAGCAGTGCCCCACTAAAATAAAATGTCCAGCAATGCCCCTTTCATGATAAAATAATATACCTAGTACTCACCTCTGGCGCTCACCTTTGGCGTACTCTTTTCCCCTGGCTCGTCTTCTCTGCTCAGCTCCGGCTTCCGAGCAGTGCATGCAAAGGTACGTCTATGCTCTCTGGCCCGCACACACACTATGACACAGTGTGTTGCCACCTAATGACGTCAGGCCATGTGTGCATGGGGGCAGAAAGCATGGACGTGTCTCTGCCATCACTCCTTGGAAGTCGGAAGATGCGGGGAGAAGAAGAGCCGCTGGAGATGAGGATGCCGTGGGTGAGCGGCCCGAGTATAAGCCCAGTGGGGCTTTTTCAAAAACTCGGCTTGTACATACGGTATCACCTGACTTTTTTCCTAGCAGACATAAGAAATACTTTGGAGCTGTTTGCGACTTTCTAGACACTTTTTTTCAACTTTTGCTTCAAAAATTGCAAATTCACTAAATATATTAACACCAAATATATAAAAAAAATCAGAAAAAAAAGATACATCTGACCTGCAGTCAATTTAGTCAAGGACATGCTTTACTTTTTAAATGGGTGTGTGCATTAATTCCTTAAAAATATTGCATTTAGTTCAGTCTTGTGCTGTCAGTGGATGGCATGCTTCCTTTTTGCATTGTTGTTACCATGAGTCCTTAGGTCACAAAATAAGTTAAGCTTTAAAAATACGTTATCAACACTGGAGCATTGTGTAGCCACCTCACATAGATTTCAGCTATAAAATGCACCAGGTGGCATGGGCCATCCATGGGCTGCTTTGTGCCCCACCAAGCCTACTTTTCAAAAAGTGGTATGAGGGGTGGTGGTAAGTGTTTGTGGTTATATTTATATAGGAGAGCTATGTTACTGTCATTATTTATTTATAGTACTTGTTATTTTGTGCGTCTCATATATCTAAACTGACCTTTGTACCTTTCTCACCTTTATTGAGAGACATCATTCATAATAACATTATTCATATAGCTCGAACATACTCTGCAGCAACCATCCGGCAGGGGGTATATACACAGACACTACCAGATTCCCGAACTGATTGTTAGAAGAATGAGGGACCTGCTTGTAAGAGCTTACCCTGTGCCAACCATTCACCCTGTGACTAATTTTGTATCTTTTCCTGGTTGTATGTGAATAATGAAAATAACTATGACGTTGTATGAAAATAATATTTCCACTTGTTACATTTTATATGTTTATACTAACACATAAATTGTCCTACTGAAATTAGCAAAATGCTGACACCCTGGCTGTTTGTAATCTAGTGCTAAGTAGTAACTGACAGAATTTTATGGAATGTGGCCTTACTTGGACCTTATGGGCCCCAATGCTATATTTGTACCAGATCCTCAAAGTACAATATATATAGGTTATAGTACTAGTGTTTTCATAGGGGCAAGAGACACCTTATGGTTCCACTTATGGTTCGGACGTGTGCCATCTGTTTTTAGAATGGTGTATCCAAACAATGAAATCAGCACACATGTTTATTTGATAACAAATATAAAACCACATAAATAAACACATAAAAAAGAGAAACAATACAGAGAAAATACAAGGCCCACATCAGGTCACAATGTATACTAGCAAAATATATGTGGAGACTCACTCCTACTACACTGAATCCAACTGCCAGGTCCCCTAGTACAGTGATGGCGAACCTTTTGGAGACAGAGTGCCCAAACTACAACTAAAATCCACTTATTTACCGTGAAGTACCAGCATTGCATTTGAAGCAGTAACTTATTGCTACCTGTTCTTATACATCTTTCAATCGTATCGGTGCCCTGAGGCCACCAATACAGTTGAAAGAAGGAGGGCAAATTCAGACTCTCATTGTAGCTTCTCTCCAGGGTCTCTCTGCAGAGGATGAATGGTGGGTCTAGCAGGAGGACCTCCAAAGATATTGCAGTTCTGTCAGCACTATCTCACTTTTCCTGCAGTTCCAAACTGACAATGAAGTGTCGCTTTAAAATAGTGCTGAGAGCAGCATCTCTTCCTGCAGAAAGTTTTGGTGGATTTGGTCCTATTTGGTGAACTCTGTCCTGGACAATGGTCTCAGTACCCACAGAAATGTCACCCGTGCCATAGGTTCGCCACCACTGCCCTAGTACAGAAATCCTACAAGATGGAAGTAAACAGGGCTAAGTAAGAGGACAGTATGAAAGTATATGTATACAGACCAAACATGTGGACCGACATGTGGTTCACGTAGGACGCTTTGTCGAGGGTACAATGGTTTAGAATTTAGAAAGATTTAGAAAGGGCAGAACGGCTGCTGTAAATGCAATACTTTTAAAGAATCAGTGCCTACGGACTATGTGACTGAACCATTAAAATATAGGCTAGTCGGAATGAAGAAAGCAGAAGAAAACCTCAGAGTTATGCCTATATATATACATATATATATATATATATATATATATATATATATATATATATATATGCCTTTGTGGCATTCAGTGATCTGAGAAGATTAGTCCATTCCATGTAAAGACAGGGGTTAATTCAGCCATGCATGCTTTTTATATATTTTAACATATTTATATTTAAGTGAATTCTGAACTTTTAGTGAATGTACTTGACTTATCTCAAATCTTGACAATGCTGTTTATGGGGAAAAACTGGAAAATTGAATGTATATAAAAGAAAAAAAATTAATCTACAAATATTTCTGAGTACCGAGCACACTTATCTTAGTTGTATAAAACAATGATAGAAGTTTATTTAATGTATATACAGATATGCCATTTATATAAAGTTTGGTATGCACTATATTTTCATTATTGTAAAGGTATTTCAATACAGGCAGTCCCCGCATTACTTACAAGATAGGTTCTGTAGGTCTGTTCTAAAGTTGAATTTGTATGTAAGTTGTAACAGGTTTATTTTAAAAGTCTAACTCGAGGCAAATTATATTTTGTTCCCTATGACAATAGGATTTTAAAAATTTGGGGTTGACATGAATAAGAATTAACAGTAAAGATGCAATGCAGACACCTTACAGTTGATGATTACAGCCTTGGACTGATGTAAAGTAAATTTACTGCATTTAGAGACCTTCACCAGAGGTCACAGTGGGCAGAGAGGTCCGTTTGTAACTAGAGGTCGTCTTTAAGTTGGAAGTTCTTTAGCAGGGGACTGTCTGTATTTATATACTGGTACATTATACATTTCTTCCACATTCTTTTATATCTAGACAATATATATAGTCGGGGTCTTGCCACTGCTCACCCCATACGTCACTTGTAGGAATATTTCTCTGTTCACACCATCATATGACATAAGAAAAGTCTCTATGGGGAGGTGTCAAGCATATGTGATGCTCCATACAACTCTATGGGAGATTGCTTGGCTCTTTCTAAAACTTCTACAGACCTGCATGGCATTTCATTGCTCCATATACATTTTATTCATTACTGATGCGTTGATTGTATCAGTCCTGTGAACTGACTTTCTGCTTATGTTTAATAAAATGAACCAAAATAAGCCTGTATTTATAAAATGTACAAAAATCAGATTCATATTTCAGGTCAATTTGTCATTCCGAGCTGAATAAAAAGAGGCTTGCACTTTATCAAATAGATGTTACATGAAATTACTGCTCTTGAAATGCTTCAAACATAGTCATAGTAAGGGGCATTTGTTGTACTTTTACTGGTGCCTTTTAAAGAAATAAAAGTCATGTTCTTTACAAAATATATTTTTTTGTGTTTTTTTGTTCCTGAATTGCTTTGGGATGCACAATAGCAGGAAACAGCTATCACTAAGGAACCTCTGTTAAAGTGTACACTGCTACATACAACCCTGTATTGTCAGCCCCAGTGTCAATAGCTAGTACTGAAAAATCTTACATATAACTACTACCCATAACAATCTAGTGCCACATAATTCCTATGTTCAAGTTTTCCTGTATTGCCCATTAAAGGGGGTTTCCCACAAACTAAAGTAAGGCGCTGCGCTTGGTGAGCTCCGTCAGTTCCATAGAGATTAATGGAGCAGAACAGTCATGTGCGGCCGTCTGCTCCATTAGTCTGACGGTTCGATGAGGGGTCCGACGGACGCCTCATTTTCGTGATCTGTGGGCGTCTCAGCTCATCCCGTGGATAGGGCCCAACTTTAGTTTGTGGGAAAACCCCTTTAAAGGGGTTGTCCACTTCCAGCAAATATTTGATATGGCTTGTATAAGGAAAAGTTATCCAATTTTCCAATATACTTTCTGTATCAATTCCTCATGATTTTCTAGATCTCTGCTTGCTGTCCTGCTATAGATAGCTTCTTTGTTTATTTCCAGTGCATAGAAATCTGTCCATGTGATGTGATGGACATGCAGGGGCATGAGCTGTTATTATCACAGAAAGTAATAGGAACCGTGTGATAATAACGGCTTGTGCACCTGCCTGTCCATCACATCACAGATTTGTAGCCACTGGAAGCAAAAATAGAAGCTTTTATAGCAGGACAGCAAGCAGAGATCTAGTAAACCACGAGGAATTGATACAGAAAGTATATTGGAAAATTGTATAACTTTTCCTTCCACAAACCATATCAAATATTTGCTGAACGTGGTCAACCCCTTTAAGGATGGGCCAGCACAGTACTTAGGCCCCTTACACACAAGAGAGTGTGATGTGTCCAACTCCCATCACACTTGCAGCGTGTGGTGGCTGGAACGTCCGGCTGGAATGCTGAGAAGCGAACTCTGCATGTCAGTTCAGGTTATTAGCATTTGGGCCAGACGTTCTAACCATCACATGCTGCAAGTGTGACAGAATTTGGACGGATCACACTGGCTTGTGTGTAAGTAACCTTTGAGCAACATGCCAGTGGTCATGTAAATATATCTTTATGTGCTTAAAATCCAGCAACTTATTTAACAATGTGTTTGCCACAAACTGATAAAACTCATGTCCTAGTTAACATTTTAATGCATTTAACATTTTTACCTATAAAACACCATGGGGGACATTAACCATAGTTTTTTAGACTGTTTCTAGCATTTTTTTTTGCGCAATAATCTGTTCATTAATTTGGCGCATTTATGCACCATTTTCTGGCTTAGTGGTTTTGAGTGCCTGCGCCTTATCTAACATAGTGAGAGGCAGAAATACAGATGTTTGCACGGGATCTATCACAAATTTGCGCTAAAAAGATGCGAAAAAGGCGCAAAAATACACCTACTCTGAGCAAGTGCACTTTAAAAATCTTCCCTTTTCATTACTAAAAACAAAGGTTTTTGTTTGCTAAATGAAAAATAACCTCTATGCAACATGGAAAATACTTCGGAGCAGTTTTAAAATGTAAAATTTCATCAGTAAGGGATTCATCATTTTCTATAGGATCATCTGTGTGAGGGATTATTGTACAGATCTGAAAATATTATCAGACTCCATTTCCTGTACATTATAATAAAAAAGGCAAAGACTCATTTGAGAAAGAATTTTTTTTTAAATATCTGTAACTTTTAGTCCCTGCATTTGCATCACAATGACACTTTTGTGTAAAAATGAAGCCCT
This sequence comes from Engystomops pustulosus, assembly GCF_040894005.1. Lineage (NCBI taxonomy): Eukaryota > Metazoa > Chordata > Amphibia > Anura > Leptodactylidae > Engystomops > Engystomops pustulosus. The sequence continues at coordinate 71,374,854 of NC_092414.1, forward strand.
CAACATTCTGTCACCTTTTCTGAATCTCATTCCATTATAAGTCTCAAATGAGATCTACTTTGTAGGGTAAAAATTAGAGACAAATTTGGCACTAAATTAGTCGCTAATGAATGAGACAATTCCAAAGCGCATTTACTAAGGAAGAACTAGAGCCATCATAAATCAAAAGCCAAAAAAAAGAACTAACCAGGCGCAAAAATAGGCGAACCCGAGACCCACTATGATCAATGTCCCCCCAAATTTTTAAAATAGGGCACATTTACAAAACAGAAAATTTGTATTTCTGTCTATATTACAATTACTGTGTGACTTTCATTGCTCAAGAGTAAATTACAAAAAAAAAGCTGTTCTGTGATAGCTGCTCGCATGTGACTTTGAGGGCTGAAATATGGTGCACAACAAGATTCTGTATTGTGTAATGTATCACACATTAGACATAATTTCTAGTCTGATCCAAAAATATAGTGCACCAGATTATACATTGGCAAGGGAGCACTGTCCTCTTAAAACAGCCTTGCCTGCATTACAACATTAGGATTAGGATAGTACACATTATAAATCAACAACCGCCACACAATTGGGATTTATTTATATTGGTCATTTTCGGTTAATTTGTAATTTTTATTCTATACATTAGAAAGACTTTTTTTTCTCTTTTTATAACTTTAACCCCAAATAATACTAAAAATGAAAAATATAATCTATTAACACTTGTTATTTTTTACCTAGCCCAGTATATCATGAAAAAACACAAAGGGAGAAAATATAGTTATTGAAGGAGAAGTGTCTGAGAGCAAAACTGTTCTGTTCTATGCATAGGGAGCGTGGTTTGGTCTTCAAACAATACTGGGGGTCATTTACTAAGGGCACGAATCGCGTTTTTCTGTCGTGTTTCCCGAATATTACCGTTTTTTCCTGAATTGCCCAGGGTTTTTGGCGCACGCGATAGGATTGTGTCGCATTGGCGCCGGGATGCACGCCACGGAAATTGGGGGGCGTGGCCGTCGGAAAGCCCAACGGATTTGATTAAAAAAAAAGCCGTATTTTTTTTTTTTTAAATGTGTCGCTTGACACGCACTTACCTGCACCCAGGCTAGCTTGGTGAACTTCAATGAACTCCGACCAACTTCAGCGCAGCAGCGACACCTGGTGGACATCGGGCGCACTACCTTAGTGAATCGTCAGAAGACCCGAATCAGCGTCGAAGAGCCCGCCGCTGGATCGTGAATGGACCGGGTAAGTAAATCTGCCCCACTGTGTTTTAGTATGACACGCACATGACAGCTGCTGCTTTTAGAATCGCTTCACTCTTCAATTCCATGGGCACTTACAGAGGCCAACTTCACCAAATAAGTGAAGCGGGAACGCAGCCTGACTAGGTAACATCTGTGCCAGCTCAAGGACTGAGCTGAGGGCCGAGATTCCACTATAACATCAAAGAGTGCACTCTTTTTACACTGACATCAGATGATTCCATGGATTACGAAAAAAACTGTTCTGTTAAACGCAGATACATGTAGAAACCCCCCAAAAGAGTGGAGAGGGTGTTGGCAGTAATTTTGCATAGACGTCACTGATCATTTTGCCCTTCATTTCATCCGTCAGTGTCCGCTTTCAATTGGTCAATAATCCATCAGTATTGCTAAAGCCAAAAATAAACAGGAGTGGATGCAAAACTGAGATAACCAGTAAATGGGATATTTGCATGTCCTCTGTGTTCTGTATCCACTCCTGCTTTTGGCTTTCAATCCTGAAGCTTTTCATTCCTTCTGACAGATGAAATGAAGGGGGCAACATCTTAGAGTGGTGGAGGGTTAAATCAGCATTATAGAAGTCACAGGGTGTTCCAGGGAGACAGCAGTCAGTTGGCAGCAGCATGAGTAGGCCACATAGTGGCACAATGACAAATTATGGAGGTGGCAGAAACATGGTAGGCCACAGAGTGGCACAGTGACAGAGTGTGGAGGTAGCGGCAGCAGCAGGAGGCCACAGAGTGGCACAATGACAGAGTGTGGAGGTAGCAGCAACCTGGTAAGCCACAGAGTGGGAAAATGACAGAGTGTGGAGGTGGCAGCAGCAGCAGGAGGTCAGAAAGTGGCACAATGACAGAATGCAGGTGGTGGCAACATGCAAGGCCACAGAGTGGCACAATGACAGAGTATGGAGGTGGCGGCACCAACAGGAGGTCAGAGAATGGCACGATGACAAATTCTTTAGGTGGCAGCAACATGGTAGGCCACAGTGTGGCACAATGACGAAGTTTGAAATGAATTTGAAGTTGAAATTTTCAATTTGAATTTGAAAATTAGAGATGCCACATGCATCCTTCATTACAATTTTCCGGAAAATATCATGTCTTTGCCAAAAAAGAACTGCAAAGGTGGCACCAGCAGCAACATGAGGTCAGAGAGAGGCACGATGATAAATTCTTCAGCTGGCAGCGACATGGGAGGCAACGTTGTAGCACAATGATGAAGTTTGAAATGAATTTGAAGTTGAAATTTTCAGGAGGTCAGAGAGTGGCACAATGACAAATTCTTTAGCTGGCAGCAACATGGTAGGCAACAGAGTGGCACAATGAGTGTGGAGGTGGATGACAATTCCAGTCCCTGGTAAAGATGGTGGGACAACATTTAGGGAGGCGTCATGGCTGATCTAATTCATCTTGACAAAGGTCAGCCTTTCCATATTACGGACAAGCGGTTCACCTTGGGGTAACAATGGCCCCCGCCGCACTGAACACCCGCTCTGATGCCACACTACTGGCCAGGCAGGACAGCTTCTCTGCTGCAAACTCCACAAGTTGCGACCACGCATCAATTTGGCTGCCCAGTAGTCTAGGGAATCCTCTACCTGGGGAGGTAAAGTGCTGTCCAAGTAGGCCACCAAGTTTTGGTGCAGGGTCTGCTCCATGTCTTGCTGCTGCTGGTGGCGGCTACCCTCCTCACTAGGCAGGTGAAGGAATCTGCTCAATAAGGACTCCAGACTTAAGCTGCTGCTGATGGAGCTGCTACTGCTCCTACCCCCATCTCCCCACAGCAGCCGTGGCAGTAATATGTGAGCGATGACTGCCAGGAATCCCCCGGTCAGACCTGAAAGAGGATGGACAATGGCGCACATAGGCAGCGGCCAACTGTCTTTTCAGGATTTCTCTAGAGTACGCCAATTGTTCTTCCCTCTCGGCAGCTGGAAAAAAGTCACCCATTTTTGATTGGTAGCGAGGGTCCAAGAGGGTGGAGAGCCAAAACTCATTCTTATGCTGGATGTTCACTATTCGTCTGTCACTAGTTAGGCAAAGCAGCATACTGCGGGCCATCTGTACAAGTGACTCTGAAGGACTCCCAGCCTCCATCTCCACTGTATACTGCCACGGTGCTTCAAGTCATCTGCCTTGTCTTCTACCTCCTCCGGATGCTCCTGCTCTTCTTCTCTTGTCACCTGAGTGGAAAAACCACCAATTTCACCAGACTCTGCTTGTGCTCCAATGTCCTCCTCCTCCAGTTTAGCCCCCACCGGACTCATGTGGCCATGAGATGTAAATGCCACTTGTCCAGTGCCCTGACCAGACAGATTATTCATCCTGCAGTCCTGGCAACTGACAAATAACGTGGCCTCTTCAAAGGGCCTGAGCAAAGGGCAGGTGTCACGCATGAGCTGCCAATGGCTGACATCAAAGTTACACAGGGTAGTACTACGGTCCGCTTGCATCATCAAAAAATCATTAATGGCTTTTCTCTGTTCATACAGGCGGTCTAACATATGGAGGCTGGAATTCCAACGGGTAGAAACATCGCATAGCAGACTATGTTGGGGCAGCCCGTTCTGCCACTGCAACTCGAGTTCTGTAAGAATGGCTGAAGTGCATGCACGGTATCCTGGCTATTTTTAGAATGTCTTGCATATGGGTGGAAGACTTGAGGAACCTGTTGACAACCAGATGGAATACATGTGCCATGTAGGGTGCATGGACCATCCATCCTCGGTGCAGCGTGGACACCATGTTCCTCCCATTCTCTGTCACTATGGTTCCGATTTTCAGTTGTCGCAGAGAAAGCCACACATTAATTTCTTCTTGCAACTAAGGGTTGTATCTGACGAACCCATGACCTCATGGCCTGGGTTGTCAGATGTCATCTAGGAGGAAGTGGATGACCTAGTCAACCAATCGACAACCTTTGGGTTGTTTATCAGCACAATGCCGCTAGATGACAACGGCAGTTCTGGCCTCACAGAGTCACCCCTGCCGCGACGTCCCCTCACCGTGTTGCGACCTGTGCCTGCCACCTGCCACCTCCTTGTCTGACATATTGGTTAATCAACTATGTTGATTTGACACGGATATACTTTATCTACCAAAAAAACTTGAAATTTGGGGTATACAGAAGCACAAGAACTGACACCCTGGAATAGGAGCAAAAATCACTGCTGAAACTATGTGGATTTTACAAAGATTTCTTCCTATTCACTTCAGCAACAAAAAAGAACTGCTATTTTGGTATACAGATCCCCCAAAATGGACACCCTGAGATCGGAGCAGAAATCACTACACAAAGTATGTGGATTTTACACACAATTCTTCCTATTCACTTCAGCAACAAAAAAGAACTGCTATGTGGGGTATAAAGATCCCCAAAAACGAACACCCTGGGATTGGAGCAGAAATCACTAACAAAAGTATGTGGATTTTACACACAATTCTTCCTATTACTTCATCAACAAAAAAGAACTGCTGTTTGGGGTATACAGATCCCCCAAAACGGACACCCTGGGATAGGAGCAGAAATCACTCCAGAAACTATGTGGATTTTATACTTATTTCTTCCTATTCACTTCAGAAACAAGGTGCATGAAACAAAATCCCCCAAAATGGACACCCTTGGAGCAAAAATCACTACAGCGCAGTACAGTACAAGCAGCTGGACGCTACAGGCAGCACATGCAGTGTGAAATGCCGAGATTGAAAATGGCTGCCTGTTTTTATAGGGCTGTGTGACATCACATAAGCCTGCCATGGATTGGCTTACAGGTCTGCACATGTGATCAAGGGTGTTCTTTTCTCCTTCCCAGAGTTCTCTGCCCCATGTAACACGTTGTGCTTGTGTCCATTTTGGAAATAAAGGAGAGAAAAAAAGTTAGTTCCCACGAATCACCGTAACCTTGAGATTTGTGACGAATCGAAGTTTTCCTGAAATTCTAACTGAATTCTGATTTGTTAGAATCGATTCGCCCATTTCTAATAAGCAGACTTTTGGACCTGGGCCCACCTATTGCTATCTGTAAACATTTTGAGGCTGCGCTGAAATGATGCATTTGCATTGCTTTTTCCCTTTACGTTTTCAATATGCTTTAGTGCCCAATGCAAACACATAGTGAGCACTGCATAAGGCCATGTTCACAAGATCCGACTGAACTTGAAACACATTTTAAGTGCATTCAGAATAACTCCTCCTTGAACACAGATCTAGACCTAAACGCTTGCATCCAGTTAGTTGCAACAAGAGTTTTTTTTAACATGGCAAAACATGTCGCTACTTACCGAATAATAATAATAATTCTTTATTTATATAGCGCACACAGATTACGCAGCGCTGCACAAAGCATGACTAATTGGTTCCTGTTCCCATGGAGCTCACAACCTACCAGTATGTTTTTGGAGTGTGGGAGGAAACTGGAGTACCCTGAGGAAATCCATGCAAACACGGAGAGATCATACAAACTCTTGTATGCAGATGTTGACCTGGGTGGGACTAGGACCCAGGACTCCAGTGCTGCAAGGCAGAAGTGCTAACCACTCAGCCACCGTGCTGCCCAACACAAGTGTTTAGGTTTAAACACATCTGCTTTTATGGAAGTTATTCTGGTTATTCATGAAATAGAACCTGTCACCAGTAACCCCATTTCCTCACAAACCACACACAGTACCTTTTCGATGTTTTTTTCTCACTGTTTCACTGTCATCTCTATCCATGGGATTAGAGTCAGCATTCTTCTAAGAAAGACTTTTATTGATGTCCTCTGTTCCAGTCAAGGAGGCAAGGAGCTGCAGTATCCCGCCTTCCTCACTGTGGCTGACATTGCTAACCCAGCTGAAGAGATATCCAGGGGGTGTGGGAGCAGGTAAGAGCTACAGTGGCTTTGTGTTACTCAGCTCCGCCATATCATTAACCACTCCCTTTAGGAAGATGGGCGCTGAAACCGACACTGGCTGTGTGAAGATAAATCTACCTTTGTTCTCAACCCTCTGTCAGGTAAGGAACGGGTCACTGGTGACAGGTTCTCTTTAAGTTCAACAGATAATTATTGAAGGTTCATCCTAACACCCATGTGAAATTCAACAGAAATAATAAACCAAATAATGACTTTATTAAATACATCAAAAAACAAACAAACACTATATTGTACAGTGCAGTGTTAAGAAAATTGCAAGTGCCTGGTAAGTCACTGTAAATTATACACACGTGTGTATCCACCGCCAGCCAAGCCCAGAGATGATAACTGTTTTGTCATTCACACGTATACTCTCACTCACAGTGGACATGTATACAGTAAAAACAAAAGCATTAAAAGGTTTTCAATTAAAAGATGATTAATAAAAAACATAGCATCAAAGTAGCATGGGCATGTGGTTATATAGTTGGTGTAGGGATTGTTGTTAAGGATCAAGTTTATACTCCCACCATTCCAAGAAAAATGTGGAACACATAGGGGCACAAGCAGGGCCGCATCTGTCATGAGACCACTCTAAAATGGGCGATTTGGGTGCCCGTTAACGCCCGAATAGCCCACCAGCTAAATTAATCTCTCCTGTCTCTTTAAGACACAGGCGCGATTTATATGTGGAGCGACGCAGCGCCTTTCTGGCTGCTGTGTCGCTCCGTTCTAAGCAGCGACACAGGTGTCATGACGTCACACCGCCTGTGTCACTGTACGGAGCCGCGGCTCACAGAACAACAGCGTGAAGAACGAAGCCGCGCGCCGAGGGAGCAGCGGCCTGCAGGTGAGTATGATTTGTTATTTTTCCTGTACTGTCATTAATTCTATGTGGCTAATAAGTAGGAGTTGGGAGGTGTCCTATTATCGTGGGAGCGGGGGAGGACTGTATATATTATATGGGGCCATAATTGTTGTATACTGTGGTGGGGGGTGCTGTATACATTATATGGGGCCAGAATTGTTTTATACTGGGGGGCGGGGTGCTGTTTATATTATATGGGGCCAGAATTACTAAGTATATTACTAAGCTGGGGGCTGTATATGGGATACAGTATATTACGAAGCTGCGGGCTGTATATGGGATACAGTATATTACTAAGCTGGGAGGCTGTATACGGGATACAGTATATTACTAAGGTGGGAGGCTGTATATGGGATACAGTATGTTACTAAGCTGGGAGGCTGTATATGGGATACGGTATAGTATTAAGCTGGGAGGCTGTATATGGGATACAGTATATTACTAAGCTGGGGGGCTGTATATGGGATATAGTAAATTACTAAGCTGGGGGCTGTATATGGGATACAGTATATTACTAAGCTGGGGGGCTGTATATGGGATATAGTATATTACTAAGCTGGGGGGCTGTATATGGGATATAGTATATTACTAAACTAGGGGGTTGGATATGGGATACAGTATATTACTAAACTGGGGCTGTATATAGGTTACAGTATATTACTAAGCTGGGGGTGTATATGGGATACAGTATATTACTAAACTGGGGGGCTGTATATGAGATATAGTATATTACTAAGCTGGGGGGCTGTATATGGGATATAGTATATTCCTAAACTGGGGGGTTGTATATGGGATACAGTATATTACTAAACTGGGGCTGTATATAGGATACAGTATATTACTAAGCTGGGGGTGTATATGGGATACAGTATATTACTAAACTGGGGGGCTGTATATGGGTTGCATTATATTACTAAGCTGGGGGCTGTATATGGGATACAGAATATTACTAAGCTGGGAAGCTGTATATGGGATACAGTATATTACTAAGCTGGGAGGCTGTATATGGGATACGGTATATTATTAAGCTGGGAGGCTGTATATGGGATACATTATACTACTAAGCTGGGGGGGCTGTATATGGGATACAGTATATTACTAAGCTGGGGGGCTGTATATGGGATACAGTATATTACTAAGCTGGGGGGCTGTATATGGGATATAGTATATTACTAAGCTGGGGGGCTGTATATGGGATATAGTATATTACTAAACTGGGGGGTTGTATATGGGATACAGTATATTACTAAACTGGGGCTGTATATGGGATACAGTATATTACTAAGCTGGGGGCTGTATATGGGATACAGTATATTACTAAGCTGGGGGGCTTTATATGGGTTGCATTATATTACTAAGCTGGGGGCTGTATATGGGATACAGTATATTACTAAACTGGGGGGCTTTATATGGGTTGCATTATATTACTAAGCTGGGGTCTGTATATGGGATACAGAATATTACTAAGCTGGGAAACTGTATATGGGATACAGTATATTACTAAGCTGGGGGGGCTGTATATGGGATATAGTAAATTACTAAGCTGGGGGCTGTATATGGGATACAGTATATTACTAAGCTGGGAGGCTGTATATGGGATACAGTATATTACTAAGCTGGGGGGCTGTATATGGGATACAGTATATTACTAAGCTGGGGGCTGTATATGGGATACAGAATATTACTAAGCTGGGAAACTGTATATGGGATACAGTATATTACTAAGCTGGGGGGGGGCTGTATATGGGATATAGTAAATTACTAAGCTGGGGGCTGTATATGGGATACAGTATATTACTAAGCTGGGAGGCTGTATATGGGATACAGTATATTACTAAGCTGGGAGGCTGTATATGGGATACGGTATATTATTAAGCTGGGAGGCTGTATATGGGATACATTATATTACTAAGCTTGGGGGGCTGTATATGGGATACAGTAAATTACTAAGCTGGGGGCTGTATATGGTATACAGTATATTACTAAGCTGGGGGGCTGTATATGGGATACAGTATATTACTAAGCTGGGAGGCTGTATATGGGATAAAGTATATTACTAAGCTGGGAGGCTGTATATGGGGTACAGTATATTGCTAAGCTGGGAGGCTGTATATGGAGTACAGTATATTACTAAGCTGGGGGGCTGTATATGGGGTACAGTATATTACTAAGCTGGGGGGCTGTATATGGGATACAGTATATTACTAAGCTGGGAGACTGTATATGGAGTACAGTATATTACTAAGCTGAGGGGCTGTATATGGGGTACAGTATATTACTAAGCTGGGGGGCTGTATATGGGGTACAGTATATTACTAAGCTGGGGGCTGTATATGGGATACAGTATATTACTAAGCTGGGGGGCTGTATATGGGGTACAGTATATCACTAAGCTGGGGGGGGGGGCGGTATATGGGGTACAGTATATTTCTAAGCTGGGGGGGCTGTATATGGGATACAGTATATTACTAAGCTGGGAGGGGGCTGTATATTGGATACAGTATATTACTAAGCTGGGAGGCTGTATATGGGGTACAGTATATTACTAAGCTGGGGGGGCTATATATGGAGTACAGTATATGACTAAGCTGGTGTGCTGTATATGTGATACAGTATATTACTAAGCTGAGGGGCTGTATATTAGGGGGTGCTATATATTCACATTGGTCAGGGGAGCACTGTATGTAAAATCATGTAACATAATAACAGGGTGGGATATATTAGTTATAGGACACTATAGATTACTTTGCATCATTTAAACCAAATGTTGGGGGGGGGGTCTGTATTAATAAATTGGGGTGTTGTATATTAATTGGTGCTGTGCATGCTGTAATTCCAGTAGAATATATATAATGAAGGGATTTTTTATATGTGGGGAGAGTGCGGTCAGTTGTGTTGTGAGGGGTATATACTTTATACTGTAAGTGACTGTGGTATTTTTAGGGATGTTGGGTGGAGATGTGCTGCATGGAGCTGAAGATATCTGGCCATGAATTTACCTTTGATGCTTCAAGGATTGGAGAACCTGGAATAAAGTCCTCCTGATGGAAGAGATTGTCGTCTATAAGGTACTAGATGCCACTAATGACCCCCAGAACCTGTAGTGAGTCACACAGTGTCAGGGAGCTGCCTGTGGGGATGTTAATTGTTAGTAAAGTTTTCATCATTTACTTAACAGGGAGCGGGGGGGGGGGGTGCGGGGTGCAGCATTTTAATATTCGCCTCTGGCAGCAAGTATGCTAGAATCGGCCCTGGGCACAAGGTCAACCTATTGCCGTATATATAAAAAACATTTAACATAATTTATTTATCTTACCACTTCTTTGATCCCAATATTTTTGCACCCCTCCCCCCAAAGATGCAAATATCCAGAGTGAGGGAACGATTTCTAAAGACAAGTACATTGAAATGTTCATTATTTAAGTCTTATCTTTTCATTCCCAGAAACCCATTTATGCTATGTTATATACACCACAAAATTCAAAAACTTTACTAAAATCCAAAAGACATGACCTGGGACAGACTTTGATACAGATATGATAAGCAGCTTCACTCCAAGTCGAGATGTCAAAAATCTAACAAAAAACAAGTAATCCTTTCAGACTAAAAATATGACTTTTGAAAGCACTGTTCCAAAAAGACTGCAGATATACTGTATATACTCGAGTATAAGCCGACTCTAGTATAAGCCGAGGTACCTAATTTTAACACTAAAAACTGGAAAAACCTCTTTACTCGAGTATAAGCCGAGGGTGGGAAATGCATTGGTCACAGTCTCCCCAGCATATAGCCAGCCAGCCCCCACTAGTATGTAGCTAGCCCACTGTAGTATATAGCCTTCCAGCCCCCTGTAATATATAGCCTGCCAGCCCCTGTAGTATATAACCTACCAGCCCCCTGTGGTATATAGCCTGCCAGCCCCCTGTGGTATAAAGACAGCCCCCTGTAGTATATAGCCTGCCAGCCCCTGAGGTATATAGCCAGCCAGCCCCTGTAGTATATAGCTAGCCAGCTCCTGTAGCATATAGCCTGCCAGCCCGCTTTAGTATATAGCCTGCCAGCCCCCATGGTATATAGCTTTCCAGCCCATGTGGTTTATAGCCAGCCCCCCTGAAGTATATAGCCTACCAGCCCCCTGTAGTATATTGCCTGCCAGCCCGTGTAGTATATATCCTGCCAGCCCGTGTAGTATATAGCTTGCCAGCCCCTGTAGTATATAGCCTGCCAGCCCCCCTGTTGTATAAAGCCTGCAAGCCCTCTGTAGTATATAGCCTGCCAGCCCTCTGTAGTATATAGTCAGCCCCTGTAGTATACAGCCTGCCAGTCCCCCTGATAAAGCCTGCCAGCTCCTGTCCCCCTGTATATAGCCTGCAGCCCCTGCCCCCAGTATATAACCTGCAGTCCCTGCCTTTAATAAAAAGCCTGTAGGAAAAAAAACAAACAGTTTACTCACCTTCTGATGCCCCCCTCCCCGGCAGGTCCTCTTCTATACAGTGGTGCTCTGGCATTGGCTCAGTGTTCCAGTGCGGTCCGTCGCAGGGATTGTGATGTCAGCCGCTCACTGACGTTCTACTATGTGCTCCGGCATCGGCATACACTGTGATGTCAGCGTGCGGCTGATGTCACGATCCCTGCAACGAACAGCGCAGGGACACGGAGCCAATGCAGGTGCATCTTTGTGTAGCAGAGGACCTGCCAGGGGGCGTTGGAAGGGAGGTAGCAATGATTGCATTGTAGGCAGCATCTGTCAACTGCCACAGCGGTGGCTCACACCTCATCTACTGCCAACTTCTAGTGGGAGCAAGCCTGGGGCATTCATTTCCTATTCACAGTGTGATAATAATAGGGATAATTAGGATATCACATAAATGAGGCACAGAGTGATATCACAAATCAGGAACAACCAGTACTATGATGTCAATATACAGTATTTGGATATCGAACACAGTAATGATAGATAATAAAGGCTACAGAGATAACAGAGATAAACTGTTATATAATTTTAATGAATTGATGTCATGGGAGATAACAATTAAATGCCACAGAACACTACATGACAAGGTTAATGCATCCAGTGATATAAGGATAACAAACAATTTCATTATGATTATAGATAAACAAAGAAATTTGGAATTTTTTTTCAACCAATGTGAATTTCATGGCAATTTGGGGAAATTAAGTTTTCCCTAAGCTAACACAATGCTCAACATGGAAACCTGGGGACACTACATCACACATCAGGACGTGCAGTGCATTCTCCACCTCCTGTGATGTCACATTTTTCACAGCCACCATAAATGGCTGATACATTGTGATTTCTACCTTGGTGTACTGACGTAGCATAAGGAGAGATTTTGTGAGCAGGAATAAGAAAATATAGTCTACTGGTTGACACCACTGAGTGTGTTCGATCACTTTGTGGGTTAGTACAGCCCATTCACTGCTACTGCTGCTGCTGAAGCTGCTGCCCATGACTTTTTGGGTATATACACCCTGCTGGCTTCTTCTGGTGGGTTGTCTAGCTTATGTTGCTGTATTTCTATCATCTAATTTTTTGCATGTTGCATTAAACTTTTAAGGTCAACTTTTTAAGTTGGTGTGAACCACATTGCATTATCTGTTGCTTGTTGAATTAATATTATATTGGTGTCACCTTTCCCTTTTTAAGGGTGAAAGACACTGCATTATCTGCCTGGGTACAATTGTTTCTTTAATAATATTATATTGGGGTCACATTTTCTTTTTGTTAGGTTGATATATACTGCATTGTCTGCCTATGCACAATTGCTCATTGAATAATATGATATTGGTATCCACTTTCCCTATAGATTGTGAGAAACACACCGTTATATTTGCCTGGGTAAAGTTGCTTGTTAAATATTATATTGGGGTCACCTTTCCCTTAAGCTAGGGCGAAATACAATGCATTACCTGCCTTGATACAATAGCTCATTGAATAATGAAAATGGGTTCCCTTTTACTCTTAGTTAGGGTGAATTACACAGCATTATTTGCTTGGATAAAGTTGATCATTGTATAATTCTTTATTTCCCTTTAGTTAGTGAGAAATACATTGCTGCTTCGGGACAGTTGTTTTTTGATTAATATTAGATGGAGTTTAGTTGGAGGCAAAGCTTGGCCGCTGAGTGTGATGGAAGCATAGCTGAGCGCTCCACACCATACCTTATCCGGGACCTCTGCAAGCATCGATATAAAGCTTCTGCAATGGGCAAATCCAATAAAAAAAAGCTCAGAGAGACACCCGGTGCTGCTTAAGGGAGAAAGATCTGGAATAATAACTGCGAATGAAGATGTGTGCGTCTCCTGCACTCCTGCCTCCCAAGATGGTGCCCGCAACGGGAGCAGGCAACCAATCACAGATCCCCTATAAAATATTCATGAGCACTGGTAAAATGGAAGCTGAGCTGTAATTGGTGGCCATGGGCAACTAAGAATATTCTGACTTTGAAACAGCTTGATAAATCTGCCCCATTGTGTACAGTTTTGGGCACCAGTGTATAAAAAGGACATCGTAGAACTGGAATGGATGCAGAGGAGATCAACCAACATTATTAGGGGAATGTGGGGACTAAAAAACAAAGACAGATTACAAAACATAGAAAAAAGACGGCTGAGGGGAGACCTCATTAAAATGTACAAATACCTGAACGGACAGTACAAGGATCTCTCCAAAGATCTTTTTATACCTAGGCCTGTGACCAGGACAAGGGGGCATCCTCTACACCTAGAGGAGAGGCGGTACTACCGTCACCATAGACAGAGGTTCTTTACTGTAAGAGCAGTGAGACTATGGATCTCTCTGCCGCAGGAGGTTGTTATGGAGGAAACTATGAACATGTTCAAGGGAGGCCCAGAGGACTTTCTTGAGAGAAATATATCACGGGTTATAGAGAAAAACAATTTGTTTTATTTTATAGGTAGGCCTTGATGGACTTGTGTCTTTTTCCGACCTTATATGCTATGATACTTTGATACTCTCAACTGTACCTGTAACTATTTATATCTCTAGTACTGTAGCAACTACAACCATAAATTTATAAGAATTATTAATATACGATTTTCATGTTCTAAGTAAACCAGGGTACTGGGTGTCACAGATCAAAATTATGGCTGTTCGTAGCCAGAACTAAAAGCCCTTAGGTACTGAACAGCCACCATATTGGGTGGTATAAACATGTCCCTGGGAAGGAATGTGTTGCAACAGTGGGGCAGATTTACTTACCCGGTCCATTCGCGATCCAACGCCTAGTTCTCGGCGGTGGAATCGGGTCCGGCCGGGGTTCATTAAGGCAGTTCTTCCAACGTCCACCAGGTGGCGCTGCTGCGCCGAAGAGCATCGGAACGCACTCAAGTTCACCGGCCTATTCCTAGTGAAGGTAAGTGCAAGCTCCGCGACACATTTTTTTTTTTTTAATGCGGCGTTTGTTCCGAATCCGTCAGGTTTTCGTTCGGCCATGCCCCCGATTTCCGTCACGTGCATGCCAGCGCCGATGCGCCACAATCCGTCCCGGGGCAATTCAGGGGGAATCGGCGCAAATTGGAAATATTCGGATAACACGTTGGGAAAACGCGAATCGGGCCCTTAGTAAATGACCCCCAATGTCTCCCCCTGCCCAAAGAGCCACTTAAAAAGAATCAAGACCCTAAACTTTCCATTATGTCTATTACTGCTCTCTGTGATTATTCCTCTTTATCCCCCTCAGAAGTGCAGTGACAAGTTACAGTCTTCTTCTCTGCAGAACTCCTCAGCTTAGACACTACACGGCTCAGTGATATCATTACCATGCGCCCAACTCACTGTTTTGCTATTTAGATGTAGTTAGCAGTCTGGTGGCCAGACCATGTTGTCCAGTAGTGGATTATAATATAGGCGGTTTGGTCGGAAGCCCAGGGTTCACGCCTTCTAGGGGGCCTATGGCCACCCAAAACCGCCCCAAATCTTTGTACATCTGGCTCTAAATACACATGTACACAAGAGTCAATTTTGTAGCTTTGTAGGTCCTGAAATCGCAGAGTGAAATCAGGTAGACAAGACACATCCTCCATTCCCCAGGAAGCTTTCTTCTTGTACAATATGTAGAAAGTGAATTCCAGGGGCTTGTAGGGGCCATAATATTCATACAGCCCAGAGCCCATCGCGATCTAAATCCACTCCTGTTGGTTTCCACAGCAGACATCTAGAGGTATTTTCAGTATTTCTAGAATAATTGAGAGATGTTTTTGTAATAGATTTGTACATAAATATGCAAATCTTAGATTAAAGGAAACCTACCGTTTGACTTGATGCATTATGAAGCAGACATACCTTGAGAATGCTGTAGCTACACTGATGCAGTATCATATGCAACACCCTCGCCGATGCAAGGCAGATGAGTTGTTGTGAATATATCCCACCATGTAGCTTGCAGCCTGTGAAGTGTCTGATCAGCCCCACAGCATGTCACTACATAACACAGGGGAACACTGCAGCGGTAGAGCCTGCCTGGTAAGGCAGGAGTTAATTGTTTTATGTGATGTAATGCCAACAACCAATCACATGTGTTATCCTAATGAATCTGTAAGCTGGGATGCAATTGGAGGAGTAGCCACCACCTGACCAGTGGGAGTAACAAAACCCCTGGTCAGGAAACTTCTAGAGTTCAGTTTCCAGTCTACTTCAGACTGAGTACAGCTAAGAGTCAGTGCAGCTAGCACACCAGACCAGAGCAGGAGAGCTCAGCTCCCTGCCTGAAGAGTGGAACTAAGAGCTAGTTAGTGAGAGAAAAAGGGATATCATCCTACCTTGAAGGGTGATAACGGAAGCAACCCAGGACAAGCTGAAGCATCCTACTAGGACACAGCTATCTTCCAGCCTGCCCATTGCATCCAGGCTGATGATCTCCATCCGGTGGCTCCCTCCAACTGCATCTCCAGCATTCTACCACTATGTCAAGGCACGTTGCTACTGTTCTTGTCGGTTCCAATAAAGAACTGTAAGTTGTTTTTGTTCAACGTCTGCCTCCATCTGGTCCCTGCTACTACGGCTGTCACCATCACGGGCACCCTGTCCCCTACACTGGGACTCATACTCAAGACCCCAAAGGGTTGCCCCAGGGAGAACCGCTATAGCAGCCTCTCCCTCATCATTTCTTGCCAACACCACCCTGCTGGAGACCTGCCAGGCTGTAGGACAGCCCTCCGGTTCCCCATACCAAGCACTGTGACACTAGCGTGCCTAGGCCGCAACCGCCAGCCACTCAGGTACTGCGGGCCCCGGCTGACTCCAGGCCCCAAGAAAAGGCTAGGCCCCGGTGGGGGATGTTGCACATATCTTGAGTAATCCCTGTGCTGAGTGGTTTTGCTGATAAAACAGCTATAACATTATGATAATGAAGCTCTGGCACTTCTATATCTGCTCTGGCACTTGCTTTCCTACTTCTCATAGCAGAGAGTTTCTCACTGATTGCATCATCATCTCCTGCAGTTTACTTCCTGACAGACAGAAAAATCAATTTCTGCACCATCCCCCAGCTGCTGTGTATGAGTGATCCAGCTCAGGTTGATTAGTGCTTGACTAGTCATGCTTTACTTAGCAGCCATAATGTGTAAGCCAGTCTGTCTCATCTTTCCCAAGGTCCTGAATGGTATAATAGTTTTTTCAGCAAAACCACTCAGCTCAGGGATTAACCAAGATATGATCCTGTAAAAATGCTGGAATCCCTCCGTATGGTGCCCCCGAAAAAACCAGGGTCATTCAATGGAAGAAGGGAAAAGGAAGATATGATCCTGCATCAGTGTAGCTACAGCATTCTCAAGGTATGTTTGCATCAAATGCATATAATGGGGCAGATTTACTTACCCGGTCCATTTGCAATCCAGCGGCGCGTCCTCTGCGGTGGATTCGGGTCCGGCCGGGATTCACTAAGTCAGTTCCTCTGACGTCCAGCAGGTGTCGCTGCTGCGCTGAAGTCCACCGAGGCCCGCCGGAATGCACTGGAGTTCACTGGCCTATTGCTAGTGAAGGTAAGCGCGAGTCCAGCGACACTTTTCGCTGCGGTTTTTCCGAATCCGTCGGGTTTTCATTTGGCCATGCCCCCCGATTTCTGTCGCGTGCATGTCGGCGCCGATGCGCCACAATCTGATCGCGTGCGCCAAATACCCAGGGCAATTCAGGGAAAATCGGCGCAAATCGGAAATATTCGGGTAACACATCGGGAAAACGTGAATCGGGCCCTTAGTGAATGACCCCCAATGCATCAAATTAAATGGTAGGTTTCCTTTAAGCTTATTTGTTTAGTGTAAGTTCCAAATGTTTTCACAAGAAAAGCATACTGATTGTTTCATCATAACTATGCAATGTCATATTTGCAAATATGAAAACCAATGCATAACAGCATTCCATTCAACATTGTTTCCTAGAGTCATGTTTTGAAATTTAACATATAAACCCAATAACCTGCAAGTCATTACAGCTATTGTTCAGTCCAGAAACATCAGCCAATTCCTAAATAGATGGAACATGAAAAGTGCAAATCATCCATCATATACTAGTACTACTACTCCTATCCTACATATATGGGAACAGAAAAGTAATACTACTTCTAAACTGTGTATGTGGGCACTGCGGAGTACTACTGTTCATAAATTGCATTTATTGGTACTACCTAGTACAATCCTACTTATATTGGCACTTCCCACTACTGCTACTACTATCCTATCTATATATGGGTACTGCACAGTTATGCCCCTTATTCTACCTATTTGGGCAGAAAACAGTATTACCACTTTTGCTCTCTAAATATCTCTGTAGTACTTCTACTCATATTATGTATGTCCCTTGGCAAGGGTCCCAATTGTATGTTCAATAAAAGGCAGCACTCCAAAATCCGTGGAAAAGAGTGAAATTTTATTCCATCAGTGCAACGTTTCGGTGTGTGCACATCTTTCTCAAGCACACACCGAAACGTTGCACTGATGGAATAAAATTTCACCCTTTTCCACGGATTTTGGAGTGCTGCCTTTTACTGAACACATATATATATATATATATATATATATATATATATACAGTACAATGACTGTACAATGACTGTACAGTACGATGACCCTTATTCCGCTTATAAGGGAATAAAACTTTACTACCTTTCTTATTCTGTAAATATATACTGCGTAGTACTTCTACTCATATTCTTCATAAATTTGTATTGCCGGGTACTTTTATTCTGCCTACATGGGCATACCACAGTATGGTAATATACCAAGGCAATGCCTAGTATTATTCTTGCTATCTGCCATCAGTCCCTTCTCTCAGCCATTTCCTCTCCCTGTGCAGGAGCCTGGGGAGGGAAGAATTGGATTGTGATTAGTGGTTGGGTGAAAGATTCCTCCACTCCTGCTTTTGGATATCAATCCTGAAGCTTTTCATCCTTCTGACAGATGAAATGAATGGGAAAACCAAACAGTGGCAACGTCATAGAGTGGTGGAGGGTGAAAACTGCATTATGGAAATCACAGGGTGTTCCAGGGAGACAGCGGTCAGTTGGCAGCAGCATGAGTAGGCTGCAGAGTGGCACAATGGCAAATTATGGAGGTGGTGGAAACATGGTAGGCCACAAAGTGGCACAATGATAAGACTGTGGAGGTGGCGGCAGCAGCATCAGCATCAGCAACAGGAGGCCACAGGTGGCAGCAACATGGAAAGCCACAGAGTGGTCCAATGACAGAGTGTGGAGGTGGTGGCAGCAGAAGCAGCAGCAGGAGCCCACAGGTGGCAGCAACATGGTGGCAGCAACATGCGGCATGATGATATAGTGTGAAGGTGGCATCAACAGGAGCCCACAGGTGGCAGCAACATAGTGACAGCAACATGGAAAGCCACAGAGTGGTCCAATGACAGAGTGTGGAGGTGGCGGTGGCAGCAGAAGCAGCAGCAGGAGCCCACAGGTGGCAGCAACATGGAAAGCCACAGAGTGGCACAATGATATAGTATGAAGGTGGCATCAACAGGAGCCCACAGGTGGCAGCAACATGGTGGCAGCAACATGGAAAGCCACAGAGTGGTCCAATGACAGAGTCTGGAGGTGGCGGCAGCAGCATCAGCAGCAGCAACAGGAGGCCACAAAGTGGCACAATGATAAGAGTGTGGAAGTGGCGGCAGCAGCAGCAGGAGCCCACAGGTGGCAGCAACATGGTGGCAGCAACAGGGAAAGCCATAGAGTGGCACAATGATATAGTGTGGAGGTGAGATCAGCAGCAGGAGCCCACAAAACCCACAGCAGACAGTACATCCATAATACATTACAGTTTTCCTGAAAATATCAGGTCTTTGACAAAAAAGAACTGCAAAGGTTGTACCAGCAGCAGCACTATGAGGTCCGAGGTGTGGAGGTGGCGCTAACATGGTAAGCCACAGAGTGGAACAATGATATAGTGTGGAGGTGGCATCAGCAGCAGGAGCCCACAGAGTGGCACAATGATATAGTGTGAACGTGGAATCAGCAGCAACAGGAGCCTGCAGACTGGCACAGTGATAGTGTCTGGAGGTGGCATCAGTAGAAGCAGGAGCCCTCAGAGTGGCACAATGTTATAGTGTGAAGGTTGCATCAGTAGCAGACATATTTACTCACTGGTCCAGTCGCGATCCCGCGGCTCGTTGTCCGACAAGGATTTGGGTCTGCCGGGATTCACTAAGGTCATGCGCCCGATATCCAGCAGTTGTCGCTGCTGCGCCAAGGAGTTCACCTTCTTCTTCCTGGTGCATGTAAGTGTGTGATCTTGCTACACAAATCATTTTTTAAATTCTTTTTCCGAATTCATCGGATTGTCCGACGGCCACGCTCCCAGATTTTTGTTGCGTGAAAGCCGGCGCCGATGTGCCACAATCTGATCGTGTGTGGCAAAATCCCGGGGCAATTCGGTGCAAACCGGAAATATTCGGGAAAACCACACGAAAGTGCGGCATTCAGACCCTTAGTAAATGAGCCCTGCAACCTAAAGCCACGTTCAGACGTTGCGTTTTAATTGCGTTTTGATACGCATTACACCAGCTGAGGAGAGGTAATTTGCCTAATTACTCTACTCTTTACATTTGTTAAGACAGTGTTAATACATGCATTAACAAAACTCATGCACTAACACATTGGGGCCGATTTATCAAGCTGTCTGAAAGTCAGAACATTTCTAGTTGCCCATGGCAACCAATCACAGCTCAGCTTTCAGTTTTACCAGTGCTCATGAATATTTTAAAGGGGAGCTGTGATTAGATGCCATGGGCAACTAGAAATATTCTGACTTTCAGACAGCTTGATAAATCTGCCCCAATGTTACCGCATGTGTTAACATCGTTTTGTAAACGGTTGACAGTAATGTAATTAATCAACTCTCCTCAGCTTTTTAATGCTTTTCAAAGTGGAATGAAAACGCAACCAAAATGCAACTTGTGAACGCGGCCTAAGGGTGCTTCCACACACCCATATGCTGGCAGTAGCCCCCCTTCCCCTCCATAGTGAGGTATTGCGCCTATCCATAAACACAGGAAAAGATAGAGCATGTTCTATCTTTTTCCTGTACACCGTAAGGGGGCACACGTGTGTGTGCACTACACCGCAGTTGGGTGCCATAGCCGACTATGGGGTCATGTATCTGCCCGCAAACTTGCGTTCCCACAATGGCTGTGTTAAAGCAGTCTAACACATACATTTGTACAAACACCCTCATATCTATATACAAATATATATATACAAACACATCATGCACATACAGCTTACACATATACACATGTTATACATACATTTACATGTAGGTTACACAGATTACACACATATATACACACAAGTTACATAGTCACACAGACGTATGCAGACAGTCACATAGTAAGAGACGTATGCAGTGTGGGACTGGCCCACCAGAGTACCAGAGGATCCTCTGGTGGGCCCTGGCTCAACCCAATACTGAACCCCAGAGGTCCATCAGAAAACAACACAATTTGAAGGCTGCTAGAGTATATTTCCTGGGGGATAATGAAGTGTGGGCCCCCAGATAGATTTCCTCTGGTTGACCTAAGGAAACCCAGTCCGACACTGGACGTATGCATACAGATTACACAAACACACATCACACAGGTTACACTGACACAAATTACAAAGACATATGCAACAGTTACACACACAGGTTACACATACATAGATTATACACACATATACACACAGGTTACACATACATAGATTACACATACAGATACACACAGATTACACAGACACAGATTACACATACAAATACAGGCAGGTTACCCAGACAGATTACACAGACACAGATTACACATACCTAAAACACACAGGTTACACAGACATGTACTCACATGTTAGGGAGCGTTCAAACGGTTCGTTTTGGTTGCTTTTTCATTGCGTTTTGAAACACATTAGAAGAACTGACGAGAGGGGATTTGTCTAATTATATTATTGTAAACACTTCTGTTAACAAAACTGATGTTTTGTGTTAACACTGTGTTAACACACATGTTAATGTCGCATTTACGCTGCGTTATGTAAACACACATGTTAACAATAATGTAATTAGGCAAATAACCTCTCCTCGGCAGTCCTAATGCGTTTCAAAGCACAATGAAAATGCAACTAAAACGCACCGTGTGACCACACTCTTACACAGGCACATAGGTTACACAGACATGTACACACATGTTACACAGACACAAATTACACAGACACAAACACACAGGTTACACAGACACAGATTATACATAAATATACAGACAGGTTGCATACACTAACCCTAATGTTTGCAGATAGAAGGAACACTGGTGTGGACTTTCTGCTCCTCACATGGCATAGTATGGTGACCTCCCACCCTCCGAGAGCTGCTAAAGCAAATAAAATTACGGGATGTATCAAGAGAGGAATAGATTCTCAGTTTTTGGCCTTAATACAAATCACTGGTCAGAGCATGCATGGAACATTGGGGCACATTTACTAAGGGCTTTGCGCCAGTTTTCTGTCAGACTTTGCACGTTCTTTTAGATGTAAACTGTGCACAGGTATTTAAGAAGTGTCCACGCCACTATTGTGTCGCACACAACACTTTTGTGGTGCAGCTGCACTAGGCACCATGCAACATAAATTAGGGGATATTCCGGTGCTCTGTAGGACAGTGCACCAGATTTAACATGCTGCACGCCCAATGGTAAAGGTGCACCAAAAAGAAGTTGGTGAACTCTGTCGGAAGAGTGCAGGGAGCACCAGGTTCACGAATCACGGGTGCCAGAAATCATGAATTTGACACAAGCTTCACTATACACAGGCACTCTTAGTAAGTTTGCCCCATTGTGTACAGTTTTGGGCACCAGTATATAAAAAGGACATATTAGAACTGGAACGAGTGCAACTAAGAATTTTAGGGGAATGGGGGGACTAGAAGAGACGAGAGAGGAGACCTCATTACAATGTACAAATACCTGAACGGACAGTACAAGGATCTCTCCAAAGATCTTTTTATACCTAGGCCTGTAACCAGGACAAGGGGGCATCCTCTACAGCTAGAGGAGAGGTGGTTCTACCATTGTCATTGACAAAGGTTCTTTACTGTAAGAGCAGTGAGACTATGGAACTCTCTGCCGCAGGAGGTTGTTATGGCGGACTCTATGTACGTGTTCAAGAGGGGCCTGGATGCCTTTCTGGAGAGCAAAAATATCATGGGCTATGGGGAAAAACATTTGCTTAATTTTTAAAGATTGGACTTGATGGACTTGCGTCTTTTTAAAGCCTTACATACCATGATACTCTGACAACACCGGATTATAAGGATGAATGACCAGCAGGTGGTAGACCTGTGCACAGCTCAAGGCGTGTTGTCTGTAAGTACAGTTCATATATATGAGGCGCACTGGACTATAAGGCCAACTTTGATTTCTGAGAAAATCAAAGGATTTTTTGTGTGCCTTATAGTTTGAAAAATACGGTAATTAGTGGATCCAAACCTGATTGCTGGTTTTAAGTAGACACATTTGAAGTTTTCGGTTGTCAATTGTTGATTTTTTTAATTGGTATGTAGTTTAAAAGTATTATTTTGTAGACTTTAAAAAATTCCCTCTGCTTTTCATCTATCCCTATCAGTTTACTCTAGAAACAAATGTCTGTTCAAGTTCCGTTGTATGAATGAGAAACAATTTCAAAATAATAAGAATAGAAAAGTTACCTGCCATTTTTACAACATAAGGAAACTCTAAAATAGGGTCCGCTCCATGTGTAATTAGGCCACTGGGCAACAGAGTGGGCCCCTCAGTGGGCCTCCCCCTAGTAGCAACACTGTCCTCCCTATGTAGCTATACTGTCCCCCCCTACATATCCACACTGTCCATCCCTACATAGCCAAACTGCCCCATCCCCCCATAACCATGCTGCCCCCTACCCCCCATAGACACACTGTCCCCACACACCAATAAGGCACACTGCCCCCTCCCTCCGTAGACACACTGTTCCCCCAGTCAACCATAAGGAACACTTCCGCCTACCCCTGTAGCCACAGTGTCACCCCCTCCCATAAGGCACACTTCCCTCTCCTCCTGTAGCCTCACTGTTCTCCCACACACCCATAAGGCACACTGCCCCCTCCCCCCCCCCCACCATAGCCACACTGTCTCCCCCAACTCTGGGAAAGAAAAAAAGCTCACCTTTCCTCATTCCCCCAAGCAGCGCCTGCAGCCGCCTTCTTTCTTCGGCATGCGCCTGCTGTACTTACAAGCTCATGTACGTACGAAGGCACATGTGATGTGAGGACAGTGCAGAGTGCCGATTAGGGGGAGCGAAGAAAGGTGAGTTATGGATTCTGTCTCTATGCTGTGCTCCCGACGAGAGCAGGACATAGGCAAAAAACTACACAAGCTGAAAGGTGATCATTTGTATCAGTCTTAAAGCGACACTGGCACAATAGATCCGTGGGGCGAAATTTTTTTTAGCGCCCCAGTGGGCCCCTCCAGCACCCTTGGGTCAGGGCACTGGCCCGGGTAAGCCAGGTGCTGGTGCTGGGCCTGCTCTAAAATACTGCTCTATGCCTTCAGTGCTTCTTCTTGTATCATATCTTTCTCAGTTGCTAGTTAGCAAGTCTTAGTACTGCTAGCAAGTTAGTGGTGGTTGTCCACTTAATGTTGTGATCCTGTTCCAAGTAGCAAGTAGCAAAGACCAGGTTGAGTTTTCCCTCAAAATCACAGGGAAATAGTAAATCTCAAGGACACATGTAAAACCAAACATGATTCACATCTAGCAGTAGCAATAACTCAACAATCAGATGGTGTTATCATTGACCATCACTTCTCACAGAATAGGTACCTTATTTGACTATAGATAATTCAAAAGTGATATTACTATCGATTGCCACTTTTTTAGCTGGCCCCTATCTCATTCATCCATTCATGAATTAGTTATAGAGTTAATAGAGAAAAACTGCTATTTCACAAATACAAGTTGTGTTGCAGTAACAATTTAGTAAGTTATTACTATTGCAGAATGAATTCACTTATTAGTTTATGGAGAAATGTGTGAGTTTCAGTATTGGGGCCATTTAAAAAAAATATTTTTACTAATGAGGGTTTACAATGTAGAGTTTCAATATTAGTATCAATAAAGTTTCAGTAATAGTATCAATAAAGACCATGCACCAGTTTTCAATCATCTGGTGCACTCTGCACAATAGTGAGGCAAACTGCATGTAGTGGCGATTCTGGCGATTCACTAAGGTAGTGTGCCCGATGTCCACCAGGTGTCGCTGCTGTGCTTAAGTCCACCGGAGTCCACTGGAGTTCACCATCCGCTGCTGGGTGCAGGTAAGCACGTGTCGAGCGACACATTTTTTAAAAATATACAGCGTTTTTTTCCGAATACATCGGGTTTCTCCGACGGCCACACCCCCAAAAACCGATCATGGGCGCCAAAAACCCGGGGCAATTCCGTGCAAAACTGTAATTTTCGGGAAACGCGGCGACAAATAGCGATTCGGGCCCTTAGTAAATGACCCCCATAAAGTTAAAAAACACATGTATCACATTTGTTTAAATAAATATATATAATTGTACATCCAATATCATCACCATTTTTGCCCTGTTTGACCAAGGTTATACACATTAGATATCAAAATAAACATCACACACTAGGGATTAATTTATTATGGTCACTTTGAGTTAATTTATACATTTAAAAAAAATGCACTATACATTACATAAAAAGAAGTTTTTCCATCTTTAGTAACTTTAATCATGAAAAAAAATAAAAATGAAAAAAAAAATTCTTAAGGGGGACGTATCATCAGAAGTTGAATTAATTAACTATTGCCAGTATGTTGTGAAGCAGTTAAACGCCTTCCAGACCATGTTTCTTTCATGGCACAGTGTCATCATTTAGAAAATCAACTTTGAAGTGAGATGTTAATTGGTTGTATAAAGTCATGGAGGCGGAGAGCTCAGCGTTGCAGTCAAACTCTCCTCACCTCAGAATGATGGAGATCTGGTTAGTGATGTGTCTGAATGCAGAACCATCAATTACAGTGAAGAGGGCTTTCTGAAGTGAGGAAAGCTTGACTTCAGAATTAGACTCTCTGCCTCTTTGACTTTATACAACCAAATTACATGTCACTTCAAAGTTGATTTTCTGGACAATGCCACCGCACTGCCGCACTGGGTGTTCAGCTGCTTGATGACATACTGGTAGTTATTAGGTCAATTTCTTCCAGTTCCCTTTAAAAATATGTTGACTTTTAACTAGCCATGTGAAAATTTTTTAAGGTAGCATTAAAGCTTTTTCAGACCTTGCCATTAAAGGGTTAATCTTTGCTGTTGTTTAAATATATTTGACTATTCAATTATATTTATGAAACTATTTAGACCCACAAAGGAACTTAGACTCTGCCACATTGTTAATATTATACACTACAAAAATTTTGCATGTACTTTTGTACTTCTCTAAGAGTGAAAGTAAATTTTTTTTAGACTAGTTCAACTAATACATTAAAGGAAACCTACCAGTTCAAATGGTTGAGCTCAGGTTGAGCTGGTGCCGGTGCTTACTTTCGTTAGTGTTATTAACCGCTGTATTGCGGTTTTAACACTTTTTAAAGCTGCTTCGGCTTTGCGTGCGCGGGCCTACATAGGAAGTGCCAGAGACGTCGCTCGCACACGGTAGCACGCAGCGCCGAAGCAGCTACAGCTATAAACTTTAAAAAGTGTTAAAACCGCCATACAGCGGTTAATAACACTAATGAAAGTAAGCACCGGCACCAGCTCACCTGAGCTGGTGCTCGGTATTTACAGCTTACCCCTACCATTTGAACTGTTAGGTTTCCTTTAAAGGGCACCTACCACCCCGATTCTACCTATAAAGGTAGAAGGGGTGGTAGGTGGATGGATGGGACGTGAGGATGGATGGGACGTGGGCTAATCCTCACGTCCCGGGTGTCTTTTACAAAACTTTATTACATCTATATGCTAATTTTTTGCATGCGGCTACTGGGGCGTGGAGTAGCCGGACATGAGGCTACTAGTCGCGGCTACTCTGCACATGCGCAGAACGCAGGGGACCCGAACGAGGGCGCACAGCTACCAGGAGCTGCGCGCCGAAGATTATCTGGTAGGCGGAGTAACGCGGCTACTGGGGCGTGGAGTAGCCGCGACTAGTAGCCTCATGTCCGGCTACTCCACGCCCCAGTAGCCGCATAAAAAAATTAGCATATAGATGTAATAGAGTTTTGTAAAAGACACCAAAAAAGGGCTATCCTCACGTCCCATCCATCTACCTACCACCCCTTCTACCTTTATAGGTAGAATCGGGGTGGTAGGTTCCCTTTAAATTCTCATGACAACACAGGCTAGGACTCTATTCTAATATTTATTCTATTATGTATCATAACGCTCAATCATTAAAACAATATAATTTCCTGAAAGAAACTGATTCTAATTCTTCAAGTTCATCAAGTTGAGCAGCCACAGTTACACAGACACCTTCCATGGCCAGTTAAGGCAGTTAAAGATAGCAAATTCATTTGTTTTGTAGACACTTTACCTGGAATCTCATCTTGTTTAAATTAACAGACATATATTGTTGGCTAAATATTGTTTTTCCAATGAGGGTGTAATCCTGAATGGGCGGCTTTTCTGTTGTTGTATTTCATCAGCAGCTGATGATTGGTCACTTATATGATAACACTACAGTGCAGAGCTATAAATTTGTTTTAGTGACACAGGACATGATAGGCACAATAGGCACAACCTACCTATGTCTCACCTAGACTAGACATCCATCCATCCATCATGGGACAGGTTGGTCTTTATTATGAAACAGACAGATCTGTAGAATATTTTTAGCAATATCTCTTTATAAATATCAACATTATTATAGACTCTGTTAGTAGCATATTACTGTTCATCTTTTCCATTTTACTTTGGTTATGCAAATATTATGAACCCTTATAGGGGCTCTATAATTTGTATGTTCATTGATATAGCTGACCTTGTAATGGGGTCTATTGTTGTAATTTACAGGCAGTCCCAGGGCTTGGAACAATATAGGTTGTATTGGTTTGTTAAATTTGTATTTCAGCCAGAACAGATATATTTTGTAAGTAATCACAGTGGGGAGAGAGGTCCATGTGAAACTAGAAGTCATCTGTAAATCAAGTGTTTCTAAGTGGGTGGCTGCCTGTATTTGGAAATGTGGCTAATGACATTTTTTTCCCCTAATTAATATAGTAACAGTATGAGATGAAATAAATAATTTCTATACAGTCTAGTACTATGCTTTAATAAGGCTTATTGTAAAAGACAGATTCAGTACTATTATATCTATACACTTTTTTCTATGTACACTCCTCGTACATATAAGGACATTTGTGCACATATAACAGCTTCTGCTTACACCTGTGGGGGTTATACTCCATAGACAGAACAGCATTTGATATGTTGTTGGGATCTGACAGTAAAGGCATATTGTTATGTACCTATGTATAGTCAAGCCCACCAGAATACTATAGGAACCCCCAGGGAGTCCAAACTGTGATTCAATTAAGGGCCCCCAAAGGTCCAGCAAAAGACAGTCCTATTTGGAGTTTTTTTTTTTTTTCTAGAAACACTACGTTTGCCATCACCAAGGTGTATTTTAAGGAAAAATTACAATTATAACTTATTGATATTTTCTAGCTGTTCATACATATATATGAATTTGAATGCCTCCATGTCTTTATTTTTGCATATCCCTTGTTTGTAGAACGCTCAATACCTTACAAAGCACTTTCCAAGTGTTCGGCATAATTGAGTATTATTGTGTGAACTTCTGTTTATGTTTGCAGTTTCACTTAAAGTTGTGATGGCAACAAAGTATCCTAGCCTTTCTTGTCTGGTACATTATGACTGAGTTAGCTTGATTATCAATTTGACATTTTATTCTGATTGATATATTGTTGTCTTTATGTTGAGTTTGCTATTTTATATTTAAAATGACAATTGCTACTAAATGCTGATGATGACTAAAATAAGTGACATATAATTGTAATCATTTACTGCACAATTCATAAGGTACAAAAACTGGAGCATTTTATCATAAAAAAGTTTGTTTGCTATTACCAGGTATATAGTATATAGTTAAAGCTAAATCTGCTCATTTTCATATATTCTATTTTCAAAATTTGAATGAATAAAACTACCTCTTTATAGAGACTTTTTTGTAACTTTTTTCAGATTTGACAGTTTTTTTCAGAGGTGAAAAAGTTACATTTTTATTAGAGATGAGCGAACATACTCGTCCGAGCATTAGCGTACTCGAAACTGCTCGTTGCTCGGACGAATACTTCACCCGCTCGAGAAAATGGCAGCTCCCGCCGTTTTGCTTTTTGGCGGCCAGAAACAGAGCCAATCACAAGCCAGGAGACTCTGCACTCCACCCAGCATGACGTGGTACCCTTACACGTCGATAGCAGTGGTTGGCTGGCCAGATCAGGTGACCCTGGAATAGACTAGCCCCTGCCTGCACTGCTCGGATCATTCTGTGTCTGGATGCCGCTAGGGAGAGAGCTGCTGCTGGTCAGGGAAAGCGTTAGGCTGTTCAATTAGAATAGTGTTAGGCAGGAGTGATTCTACAAGAACCCAACAGCCCTTCTTAGGGCTACAATAACATTATACTTTTTTTTTTTTTTATTTGCAGCTAGTACCATATTGTGAGGAATTTGCAGGGGGACTTGCTACCGTTGTGTTTAGCTCTTAGTGACACACATATCCACCTCAAACACCAAAGTGGGAAAATTTATTAGGGGTTTGATTTCAATTAGGCACAGTCTGCCATTTACTTTTTATTTTACGTTTATTTTTTCATAACTCAGCGTCATCTCATCTGGCATAGCAGTGTGCTTTCATACTTGGCTAGAAAATAGCCATAGGAGAATCCAAACGGCTTACTTACGCCTACAATAGCGTTATATATATTTTATTTCTGGTTGATCTGCTGGTGGCTGTCCTTGCTGCAGTGCATCTACTACCAAATTGTGAGGAATTTGTAGTGAGACTTGCGACCTTTGTGTTTAGCGCTTAGTGACGCACATATCCATCGCAAAGACCGAAGTGGGAAAATTTATTAGGGGTTTGATTTCAATTAGGCACAGTCTGCCATTTCCTTTTTATTTTACGTTTATTTTTTCATAACTCAGCGTCATCTCATCTGGCATAGCAGTGTGCTTTCATACTTGGCTAGAAAATAGCCAAAGGAGAATCCAAACGGCTTACTTACGCCTACAATAGCGTTATATATATTTTATTTCTGGTTGATCTGCTGGTGGCTGTCCTTGCTGCTGTGCATCTACTACCAAATTGTGAGGAATTTGTAGTGAGACTTGCGACCTTTGTGTTTAGCGCTTAGTGACGCACATATCCATCGCAAAGACCGAAGTGGGAAAATTTATTAGGGGTTGGATTTCAATTAGGCACAGTCTGCCATTTCCTTTTTATTTTACGTTTATTTTTTCATAACTCAGCGTCATCTCATCTGGCATAGCAGTGTGCTTTCATACTTGGCTAGAAAATAGCCAAAGGAGAATCCAAACGGCTTACTTACGCCTACAATAGCGTTATATATATTTTATTTCTGGTTGATCTGCTGGTGGCTGTCCTTGCTGCAGTGCATCTACTACCAAATTGTGAGGAATTTGTAGTGAGACTTGCGACCTTTGTGTTTAGCGCTTAGTGACGCACATATCCATCGCAAAGACCGAAGTGGGAAAATTTATTAGGGGTTTGATTTCAATTAGGCACAGTCTGCCAGTTTCTTTTTATTTTACGTTTATTTTTTTAATAACTCAGCGTCATCTCATCTGGCATAGCAGTGTGCTTTCATACTTGGCTAGAAAATAGCCATAGGAGAATCCAAACGGCTTACTTACGCCTACAATAGCGTTATATATATTTTATTTCTGGTTGATCTGCTGGTGGCTGTCCTT
This sequence comes from Engystomops pustulosus, assembly GCF_040894005.1. Classification (NCBI taxonomy): domain Eukaryota; kingdom Metazoa; phylum Chordata; class Amphibia; order Anura; family Leptodactylidae; genus Engystomops; species Engystomops pustulosus. The sequence continues at coordinate 71,405,344 of NC_092414.1, forward strand.
GCTGCAGTGCATCTACTACCAAATTGTGAGGAATTTGTAGTGAGACTTGCGACCGTTGTGTTTAGCGCTTAGTGACGCACATATCCATCGCAAAGACCGAAGTGGGAAAATTTATTAGGGGTTGGATTTCAATTAGGCACAGTCTGCCATTTCCTTTTTATTTTACGTTTATTTTTTTAATAACTCAGCGTCATCTCATCTGGCATAGCAGTGTGCTTTCATACTTGGCTAGAAAATAGCCATAGCAATAGGATAGCATCCTTTGGTTTTAAAAACTAAAAAACACAAAAAAAAAAAAACACAAAAAAACACAAAAAAAAGTTTAAAAAAAATTAAAGTTATAACTTTCATTTTCAAAATGTTTAACCCGAGGGCTAGGGGTAGAGGACGAGGGCGGGGACGTGGGCGTCCAACTACTGCAGGGGTCAGAGGCCGTGGTCCTGGGCGGGGTGAGACACCACCTGCTGATGAGGGAGCAGGGGAACGCCGCAGAGCTACACTCCCTAGGTTCATGTCTGTGGTTACTCGTGGTAGAGCACTGTTGAGGCTAGAACAGTGCGAACAGGTGATGTCGTGGATTGCCGACAATGCTTCGAGCAATTTGTCCACCAGTCAGTCTTCCACGCAGTCCACCCATGTCACCGAAATCGGCACTCCTCCAGCTCCTGCACCTCAGCCTCCTCCCCCTCAGTCTGCCCCCTCCCAGGAAAATTTGGCATTTGAACCGGCATACTCTGAGGAACTGTTTTCTGGACCCTTCCCACAGTCACAAACCACTTGTCCGGTTGCTGCTGAGCAATTTTCCGATGCCCAGGTTTTCCACCAGTCGCAGTCTGTGGGTGATGATGACCTTCTTGACGTAGTGGAAGAAGTGTGTAAAGAGGTGTCCGACGATGAGGAGACATGGTTGTCAGACAGTGGTGACAGACCCAAGCTGGGTTGAGAGGCCGGGTGAACACAGTGCTTCTGAGACGGAGGAGAGTCCTCGACCAGAACAGGTTGGAAGAGGCAGTGGTGGGGCCAGACGGAGAGGCAGGGCCAGAGCAGGTGCATCAGCGCCAAAAAGCTCCCGTGGCGAGGGCTCCCGCGGCGAGGGCTCCCGCGGCGAGGGCTAGATTTTCAGAAGTCTGGAGGTTCTTTAAGGAAACACCGGATGACCGACGGACTGTGGTGTGCAACCTTTGCCAAACCAGGTTCAGCAGGGGTTCCACCACTACTAGCTTAACTACCACCAGTATGCGCAGGCATATGAATGCTAAACACCCCACTCAGTGGCACCAAGTCCGTTCACCTCCGGCCGTGCACACCACTGCTCCTTCCCCTGTGTCAGCTGCTAGTCAGCCCCCTGCCCAGGACCCTGGCACAAAAACCCCATCGTCGCCTCCACGATCCTCCACAGCATCCACCAGCGTTCAGCTCTCCATACCCCAGACGCTGGAGCGGAAACGGAAATATAGTGCAACCCACCCGCACGCCCAAGCCCTTAATGTCCACATCTCCAGATTGCTTAGCCTGGAGATGCTGCCCTATAGGCTAGTAGAGACCGAGGCCTTTCGCAACCTCATGGCGGCGGCCGCCCCTCGGTATTCGGTCCCCAACCGCCACTACTTTTCCCGATGTGCCGTCCCAGCCCTGCACCAGCACGTGTCAGACAACATCATCCGTGCCCTGACCAACGCCGTTTCTGACAAGGTCCACCTGACCACGGACACGTGGACGAGTGCTGCCGGGCAGGGCCATTATATATCGCTGACGGCACATTGGGTTAACTTGGTGGAGGCTGGGACCGAGTCTGACCCTGCGGCTGGTCATATACTGCCGACGCCGAGGATTGCGGGGCCTACCTCGGTCCAGGTCTTTCAGGCCTACTATGCCTCCTCCTCCTCCCACCCCTCCTCCACCTCCTCCTCCGAACTACCATCCGTGGGCATGGCGCCATCAGTCGCTAGCTCTAGGCACAGCAGCAGTGCCGTCGCTAAGCAACAGCAGGCGGTGCTCAAACTGCTGAGCCTAGGCGATAAAAGGCACACCGCCCAAGAACTATTACAGGGCATCACGGCGCAGACTGATCTGTGGCTGGCACCGCTGAACCTGAAGCCAGGCATGGTTGTGTGTGACAACGGCCGTAACCTGGTGGCGGCTCTGCAACTCGGCAGACTGACACATGTGCCATGCCTGGCCCATGTGTTAAATCTGATAGTTCAGCGTTTCCTCAAGACATACCCCAATCTGGCTGATTTGCTCACGAAGGTGCGCCGCATCTGTGCGCATTTCAGGAAGTCCAGCACAGATGCTGCCACTCTCAGGGCAGCGCAGCGCCGCCTCCAACTGCCCGCTCACCGACTGTTGTGCGATGTGCCCACGAGGTGGAATTCAACATTAACCATGTTATCCAGAGTTTACCAGCAGCGCAGAGCGATTGTAGACTGCCAGATGTCAACTTCCACCAGAACTGGTAGTCAGGTCAGTCAGCTTCCTCAAGTCTACAATGAGGAGTGGACGTGGATGTCTGATATCTGTCAGGTGCTGAGTAACTTTGAGGAGTCAACACAGATGGTCAGTGGCGATGCCGCCATCATCAGCCTCACCATCCCGCTGCTTGGCCTGTTGAAAAACTCTCTGATCAGCATGAAGTCGGAAGCTTTGCGCTCGTCACAAGAGATGGGGGAAGAAGATTCCCTTGTTGATAGCCAAAGCACCCTTAGGTCTGTTTCTCAGCGCATATCGGAGGAGGTGGAGGTGGAGGAGGATGAGGAGGAAGAGGAGGAGAATGTTGGCGAGACACAAGAGGGGACCATTGTTCAGTCCTTCACTGTTCAGCGTGTATGGGCAGAAGAAGAGGAGTTGGAGGAGTTGGAGGAGGAGGAAATGGACAGTCAGGCCAGTGAGGGGAGTGAATTCTTACGCGTTGGTACTCTGGCGCATATGGCAGATTTCATGCTAGGCTGCCTATCCCGTGACCCTCGCGTTCAAAGAATTTATTCCAGCACCGATTACTGGGTATTCACTCTCCTGGACCCACGGTACAAGCAAAATCTTTCCACTCTCATCCCTGGAGAGGAAAGGAGTGTGAGAATGCATGAATACCAGCAGGCCCTGGTGCACAAGCTGAAACACTATTTCCCTTCTGACAGCGCTAGCGGCAGAGTGCGTAGTTCTGCGGGACAAGTAGCGAGGGAGAGTAGGCGAGCAGGCAGCTTGTCCAGCACTGGCAAGGGTACGCTTTACAAGGCTTTTGCCAGCTTTATGTCACCCCAGCAAGACACTGTCACCTGTCCCCAGTCTCGGCAGAGTAGGGCTGATCTTTACAGAAAGATGGTGAGGGAGTACGTAGCTGACCATACCATCGTCCTAAATGATCACACAGCTCCCTACAACTACTGGGTTTCAAAGCTGGACATGTGGCACGAACTGGCGCTGTACGCCTTGGAGGTTCTTGCCTGCCCTGCCGCTAGCGTGTTGTCCGAGCGGGTTTTCAGTGCAGCTGGTGGCATCATCACCGATAAGCGTACACGCCTGTCGACTGACAGCGCTGACAGGCTGACGCTTATTAAGATGAATAAAGCCTGGATTTCTCATAATTTGCAATCTCCACCAGGTGAAGGAAGCTCAACCTGAATAATTTATGCACTCCTCCTCCTCATTTTCCTCCTTCTCCTCCTCTTTGTACACTAAAGCAGAGGAAACTGGCTATTTTTTGACAGGGCCCACTGGCTCTAGCTATAGTACTTTATGCATTTAATTTTTCTGGAGGGCCACCTACCCGGTCCTCTGTTTTGAGCAATTTTTGGGAGTGCCACATACAGGCACTCAATCTATTCAATTTTTCTGGAGGGCCACCTACCTGCTCCTTTGGTTTGAAAACTTTTTTGGACTGCCACATACAGGCACTCAATCTATTTCATTTTTCTGGAGGGCCACCTACCTGCTCCTCTGGTTTGAAAACTTTTTTGGACTGCCACATACAGGCACTCAATCTATTCCATTTTTCTGGAGGGCCACCTACCTGCTCCTCTGGTTTGAAAACTTTTTTGGACTGCCACATACAGGCACTATCCAAATTAAATTGTCTCCATAGCAGCCTCCACACGTTGTCTCCATTGCTACCTCCAAAAGTCGTCCATATAGCTGCCTCCATACATTGTCCCCTTATCAAACGAGGTGTGTCAGGCAGAAATTTGGGTTGTTTTCATGGATTCCACATCAAAGTTGTTAACTTTGTCGCCACCCTGCTGTGTTATCCACAAAATATACTGGCAAACTTTTACCATTTACGGATATTATTTCAGCGCTTCTTGCGCATCTGTTTACATTCCCCTCACCCGCCATATCCCAAACTTATAAGAACGCTACTACACTTAACTTGGTGCAGGCTGGGACCGAGTCTGACCCTGCGGCTGGTCATATACTGCCGACGCAGAGGATTGCGGGGCCTACCTCGGTCCAGGTCTCAAAGGCCTACTATACCTCCTCCTCCTCCCACCCCTCCTCCACCTCCTCCTCCTCCGAATTACCATCCGTGGGCATGGCGCCATCAGTCGGTAGCTCTAGGCACAGCAGCAGTGCCGTCGCTAAGCGACAGCAGGCGGTGCTCAAACTGCTGAGCCTAGGCGATAAAAGGCACACCGCCCAAGAGCTATTACAGGGCATTCCACATCAAACTTGTTAACTTTGTCGCCACCCTGCTGTGTAATCCACAAAATATACTGGCAAACTTTTATCATTTACCAATATTATTTCAGCGCTTCTTGTGCATCTGTTTACATTCCCCTCACCCGCCATATCCTAAACTTATAAGAACGCTACTACACTTGATCTTATACAAAAGGTTCTTAGAAGTGCTGTTTGGGGAGTAGCATAGAGACAGGGGCTTGGATTGGCGAAAGCTCGCCTGTCAGCGGAGCGCCAGCTCCATGCCAAGATCCAACTAACATAGTTTTAACTGCAGCACCTTTAATCTACTACTAGTTCACTGCCTCCATACATGGTCCCCTTATCAAACGAGCTGTGTCAGGCAGAATTTTGGGTTGTTTTCATGGCTTCCACATCAAACTTGTTAACTTTGTCGCCACCCTGCTGTGTAATCCACAAAATATACTGGCAAACTTTTATCATGTACCGATATTATTTGAGCGCTTCTTGCTCACCTCCGTTGGTTCCTCTCTGCCACCCATTGGTTTGAAGCCTGAGTCCATTTAGGGTATGTCGCCATGCCACTCTCTAGCCTGCCGCTGCTGCCGCTGCCTCTGCGTGCCGTCCCCTATAGTGTCAGGGTCAATTATTGGATGTTTTAGATACTATCTAGCTTCATTCTGTCACTCTGTCATGGTCATGCTGTTGCCCATAATTTTGGCATAATGGTGCATTTAAGCAGCCTCAGAGGCATCCATGCATGCTGCCTCTGCTGTTTCCTGTCCATTTCCGTGGTGTTTCCATCCTTTTCTGAGGTTCCCAGGTGTTTGGCCAAGCTTCCCTGTGCAGAGCCTTGGTCCCCTTGAAAAATGCTCGAGTCTCCCATTGACTTGGGGCTCGTTATTCGAGACGAGCACTCGAGCATCGGGAAAAGTTTGTCTCGAATAACGAGTACCCGAGCATTTTAGTGCTCGCTCATCTCTAATTTTTATGTGTTACTAAGCTACATTTTGCACACATATATGTTGTAAACTGATAACAGGAGCTTGGATCTGTCAATATTTTAAGTGTAAATCCGAATTTATGTGATTACCAATATAAAAACAAACAGAATGATGCTCATGTGTTTCTTGCTCTTTTCTTTCCAAAGTTATGGTACTTTCTGTTCTGAAAGTGTTTGACAAAAATATTTCTTACCAGTAGTTAAGTAGGTGGAGATTAACCTCTTCCCTTATGTGCCCTGAAGCTGAGTCCAATTAACTCTGCCCACAGTACCCATGATACCTTGTGTCCTCTCATTCAGTAATTTAGCAGTAAATCCAGTGAGATTCCTACAAGTAAATCCACTAAACACTGCATAGTTTACATACAAGATGTATATGGTGACTATCCTGGCAGCTTTCATCACATGGAGGAGCATGGATTATGCAATCAGTGGTATAAATTAAAAGTCCAAATCTTATACGAAGTACATAGTCTTTGGTGTGTGAAGATTAACGGTTAATATATTCTCTACACTGTGCAGAAAGTCCAGAGTACATGGTGGGGGAGGGGGTGCCGCATGAGGTGAAGAGAGACAGAGACAGTTCTGGGATAGAATGACTGATAGGGAACAGGAGAGATCTTGTACCTGAATATTCTGTGTAGGAGACATCTCTGTCCACAGCACTGAACACATTCAGCTTTACTATACACGCAGAACACTGTCACCTGAACTTCCCCTACTTCTTCCTCTGTGAACAGGGATCATCAGCCCCTCCCCTCTTTCACTCTTTATTTTGTTTAAAAACGTACGGTTCATAAGAGTAACTGGAAAACAGCAAAGAAACTGCTGGATATAGCTAAACTGTGATAAAAAAAATGTTACAGTTGTACTTTAAGCTTTTTCAGACTTGATTAAACATTTTTAAAAATTACTTTCACAATTTTCTTTATCCATGTTTTATTATTAAAGTGAACTTGTCACCAGAAATGTGAGGTTTCAATAGCCTATATTATGTTGATTTTAAAAATGCCTATGGCAGCATTATGGATTTCAAGGGGCCCAGGCAAAAAAAGGTTGAGCTCACCTAATCTCCAAGGCCACAAGCAAATGCATGGATGGTGTTATGGTAAAATCTGATACTGACTCTATTCCTGAAACTAATAGCAATACCCCTGATCATAGCTAACCTTCCTATGCCCTATTGCTAAGTTTAGCTTCCATTTAGGGAATACATGCACTATTACTAGCATTTGCATATAACACAGTAACAAAAGCAGTGAATATTCTTATTAGTCAATATGCATTTTGTTCAGTAACATGTCATCAAGCTGCACAAAGTGGCAAATAATGGGGCTCCCCTTCCCACTTATAAAAAAAACATATTACACTCATATATACACTCACATTTATATACCTATATCATAAACATACAGCTATTTACTCATACACAGACATTTATACACTTGCACACAAATGCTTTCGGCCACGCCTCCCCCCCCCTCCCCGATTTCCGTCGCGTGCATGCCAGCGCCGATGCGCCACAATCCGATCGTGTGCGCCAAAATTCCCTGGGCAATTCAGGGGAAATCGGCGCAAATCCGAAATATTCGGGTAACGTGTCGGGAAAACGCGAATCAGGCCCTTAGTAAATGACCCCCAGTATATGTCAGGTCAGATGCTTGGACCCCCTGACACTGTGGTCCCCATAGCAGCTGCTATGGCTGCTACCACTATAGTTACGCCCCTGACTAGATCTTACTGTGGGAAAGATGATGTTAAAGATGCTTAGACTGAAGCTATACTGGAACTATCCACATACTTATCTTACAGTTTATTTGTAGCACTTACAAACACAACAAAATGCTTTAAAACTGCTCTAAGGTCACATTTCAGAAAACAAACCTTAAGTTGCCCCAACAATAGAGCTATGTGCAGGGAAAGGTCATGTAAGGTAATGTTATATTTTGGCCTATTGGGCAGTGAATGAAATACAGAAAGTGGGATTTATAACTTGTGTCATAGGATACGACTGTAGCTGTTGGCTACCACAGGGTAATAGATTAATGTGCTTCACAGATGTAATTTATGTGCGCTAAAAAAATTAAATTGGCACGCAACGATAATAAATAAGTTGGACTGGACTGGAATGTCTGTGTTCACATCAGAATCGGGTCAGTAAGCCATATTACATTCCCCATAGTATCGGGAAACTGGAATTATGTTATGCTTTTATTTTAAAAACAAGACTTTGCAATAAGAAAATGTCACATTACAAAATATTGCCACTAAGAATCTGAAATTTCTGTCAAATTGTAGGTTAATAGCTGACCCTTTTGAAATCACTTCTTGTAAATTTAGGTTTAGTTGTGTGTAAAGGGAATATGATGGGCAAGAGCCAAGTAACAGCCATGAAAGTTAGAAGTCCCATTGTGACTCCCATATTAAAGGATCACAGGCCTGTACTTACATTACGGGGCCCATTTACTAAGGGCCGCACTACTCACTTTTGTGGAACTGTTCACATTTTTCGGAGATTGCACGGCTTGGACAATATTTAACAGGTGTCTGCACTGGGATTGTGTTGCACGCGATAGTTTTTGGCACAGCTGCGCTGGTTTCCATGGGGGGGGGGGGCATGCCGTCGGACGAACTGACTTATTTGGACTGAGTGTGGGATTTAACTTTGAAATTGTGTCGCAAGCCAAAGCACTTACATGCACCACTAAAAAGATGGTGAGTTCTGTCAGACCTGAGCAGAGAAGCGACACATTCATGATATTGCGCGTACGATCTTAGTGTATCGCGGCACAGTGCATTATAGTCGGACAATGCACTTTCGGTGAACTATAGTGGACTGCTAAGATGTTCCCCCTATATCTATTACAGGCTGCCTTAACCCCTTCACGCTCCGTGGCGGATTTATCGGCTACGGAGCTGTGAAGGATGTATGAAGAGTTCTCACGGGCTGAGCCCTCTTCATACAGCGATGGGCTTTGCCGCATATCGCAGCAAAGACCCATCGCTAACACCCGCGGTCGTTGCCGCCATCTTACCTTCGATCGTCGCTCCCCCGAACGTCATCGGGGGGGGGGGGCGGCGATCGGTTGCCATGGTAGCCTCAGATCTTCGTTTGACCCGAGGCTACATGGCTTCTGCATATCCATTACAATGAGCCTGTAGTTTAAAAAATGTAAAAAAATAATAAAATATTAAAAGTTCAAATCACCCCCCTTTCCCTAGAACTGATCTAAAATATAATAAATAGTAAAAATCATAGACACATTAGGTATAGCAGCGTCCCAAAATGCCTGATCTATCAAAATATAAAAACGGTTATTGACGGCGGTGACCTCCAGAATGGCAAATGGCGCCCAAATGTCTGAAACGTGACTTTTACACCTTTTTACATGATATAAAAATGTAATAAAAAATTATCAAAATGTCGTACAGTCCTCAAATTGATAGCAATGAAAATGTTGGCTAATTTTGCAAAAAATTACATATCACACAGCTCCGTACACCAAAGTATGAAAAAGTTATTAGTATCAAAAGATGGCAATTTCTTTTTTTCTTTTTTGTACACATTCGTTTAATTTTTGAAAATTTATTAAAACGCAATAAAATCTGTATAAATTTGGCATCACCACGATGGTACCAAACCAAAGAATAAAGTTAAGGTGTTATTTGGAGCGCAGAGTAAAAGTTGTAAAAACTGAGCCCACAAGAACATGACGCACACGCGTTTTAAAAAAAAAAAATTCCACATTTGGTATTTTTTTACGGCTTCCTACTGCATGGCATGGAATAATAAATAACATCATGGGAAAGTAAAATTTGTTTCGCACGAAGATGGAGAGCGAGAAATGAGCGAAATTACCCTGCGTCCTTACGGGGTTAAAACACCTCTTACAACATGGTTTTACAACATGGAATTTTTAGATTCCAGCAGCAGGGCAACATGCAATCAGATTATCCTGATGGAAGGCTTATAACATGTGCCCATGGGGGGCAACCACCTCTAGAAAAATAGTTTTTGAATTAGACGTAAGCAAAATATAGTACAATGTCTATTGTAGGTGTGGCATGGATAACTGTTTTGTGACAAAAAATATTGCATAAATTATTCCAATATTAGTGTACTTGTATTATATACAATACAATGCTGCTATTGCTAATTCTACATTTTATTTGCCATATTCTAACTTTTTTAGTTTTGTTTATCCTAGCTTAAAGATATTGAGGATCCGGGGAATGATTTTCCTGAAGAAGAACCTCAAGATTCATCTTCATTTCAGTACATGCACGTTAAGCTTGAAGAACATGCCCAACCAGAACTTAGCACCAAGGAAATCATTACAGAGAAAGCCAGAGAATATTGTAAAAGTGGGCCAAAAGTAGTCGCTAACTTCTTTCTAACACTTTTCCCTGTCCTTCAGTGGCTTCCACGTTATAAGATCAAGGAATACCTACCCGGTGACATCACATCTGGCATCATTGTTGGCATTGTTACCATTCCACAGTCAATTGCTTATTCTCTTCTGGCCAACCAAGACCCAATCTATGGTTTATACACCAACTTCTTCTGCTGCATTATCTATTTTCTGACTGCAACATCCCGCCATAATTGTGTTGGAACATATGGTGTGCTATGTTTGATGGTAGGAGAGTCAGTGAACAAGCAGCTCAAAGCCGCAGGTTATATTACAGATGGGACTGCCTCAATTGTGGTAAACTCAACACTTACCAATGGAACTATATGCGATAAAAGCTGCTATGCCATTACTGTTGCCACATCTTTAACTTTTATTGTTGGGGTGTACCAGGTGAGAAGACATTTAAAAATAACACTTTAAAACTAAAAGCCCGTTTTATGACAATTATAAAGGACCTCATACCATGCCTGTTTTATGTGTTTACATGTTTCTTCTGAATATTTTAAATATTTTCTGTTAATTGTATTTTAAATAAATGAGAAATTGCATGCACAGGAGAATTATTTCAAGGAATGCAGTTACTTGCTACAATAAACATGGCAGCGGTGGTGATAAATCATCTTGACCTATAGTCTAGGACTCCACAAAAATTAATCTATGATTAAAATATAATAAATATTTTTTATTGTTTTTGAATTACTTTTAAATAGTACAAAATACCACTAACACATTTCCTTTTCATATATTTTACAGATCCTGATGGGAATATTCCAGTTAGGATTCATCTCTATGTATTTGTCAGAGCCATTGCTGAGCGGTTTTGTTACTGGCTCATCTCTCACTATTCTCACTTCCCAGATGAAGTATCTCCTCGGCTTAAAGATTCCTCGTCGGGATGGGGCAGGGGCCCTGATTATGACTTGGATTGATATCTTTTCATATCTAAAAAATACCAATATATGTGACTTAGTAACTAGCATCATTGCAATATGTACTATTGTACCTGTCAAAGAAATCAATGATAGGTTCAAGAGTAAAATGAAAATCCCATTTCCAGTAGAGCTGCTTGTCATCATTGTAGCCACATTGGTTTCCCATTACTTTAACTTTAATACCAAATATAAGTCCTCAGTATGTGGCACAATTCCCACTGGTTTTAGGATGCCTAGAGCCCCAGACTGGAGTCTCATTCCAAGTATAGCTGCTGATGCAGTTCCAATTGCAATAATTGGTTTTGCCATGACAGTGTCTCTTGCTGAAATCTTTGCCAAAAAGCATGGTTACACAATTAGCACTAACCAGGAGATGATCGCGATTGGTATGTGCAATCTGATTCCATCGTTCTTTTCCTGTTTTTCTAGCTGTGCTGCTCTTGCTAAAAGTCTTCTCAGAGAATCTACAGGCGCAAATACACAGCTCAACGGCATCATCAGCTCTTCTGTGCTGTTGCTCGTTCTGCTTGCTATTGCTCCTTTATTCTATTCATTGCAAAGTTGCATTTTAGGGGTCATCACCATCTGCAGTCTCAGGGGAGCTCTAAGAAAATTTGCTGATACTCCAAAAATGTGGCGTATAAGTAAAGTTGACACAATTGTCTGGTGGGTCAGCATGTTAGCATCCTCCTTAATCTCAACTGAGATTGGACTACTAGTAGCTGTTTGCTTCTCCATGCTCTGCGTGATCGTCCGTACACAGAGACCAAGGGCCACTTTATTAGGTAAAGTTAGCGGGACAGAGATTTATGAGGACCAGTTTACTTACAAGGAGCTAAACACAATTCCTTATGTCAAAATTTTCCGCTTTGATGCTTCTCTTTATTATGCCAACAAAAGCTATTTCAGAAACTCTCTATACAGCAAGACTGGTATCAACCCATCTTTAGTGGCTGCAATGCAAAGAAAGGCAAAGAAGGAAGAAGAAGCGGCATCAAGGGAAACAAGCAATAGGTTCATAGCCAGGTTTAATTTGATTAAAACTGTGCAGAAACCTCAGACAGTTACTAAAACGTCCATCCCTCAACTTGATATTCACTCACTTATAATTGATTGTGGTGCAATGCAATTCATAGACTCTGTTGGCCTTGGAATTCTCAAAGAGGTTCGTAAAGATTATGAGGATATAGGCATCGAAGTGTTTCTTGTGAACTGCAACCCATCCGTGCGCCGCTCTCTTCATGATGGAGGATATTTCAGCAACACAAGTGGTGATGTAGAGTTGCTGGCTTTTCATAGTGTGCATGATGCTGTCACATTTGCTGAAAGGAAGTTCCGGGAAAAACAGAAAGAAATTCAGTTAAGGGATAATGCCTTCTCTTTTGACCCAGCTCAAGCCATTAGTGATGATCTTAACAATTAGAGAATGTTGCAAACCTGTTCGAGAGGCATGTTCGAGAGCTGGAGGAGCGGAGCAGAGACTGTATATTTCCTTGTGGAAAGACTCATTGGTATTTATGTCATTTTTATGCTTAGGTGTCCAGTCATGGGGTTGTCCATTAGTCCTTTCTTATACAGGCGGTCCCCTACTTATGGACACCCAACTTACAGACGACCCATAGTTAAAGACAGAGCCCTCTGCCCACTGCAACCTCTGGTGAAGCTCTCTGGATGCTTTACTATAGTCCCAGACTGCAATGATCAGCTGTAAGGTGTCTGTAATGAAGCTTTATTGATAATCCTTGGTCCCATTACAGCAAAAAATTTTGAAACTCCAATTGTCACCGGGGTAAAAAAAAATAATTTTCTAGAACTACAATTAGAAAGTATACAGTTTTGACTTTTTGACATACAAATTAAACTTAAGAACAAACCTATGGACCCTATCTTGTACATAACCCAGGGACTGCCTGTATAGACAGCTTTCAATCGCTTATAGGGACACTCTTACCAGATGACTGTTTCTAAGAATAGAATTTCCTTAAATGAATAGGATGCAAGCTGTGCTAAATCTTACCCCACAAAACTATATATCAATCTGATGAGCCCCTCTTGCTCTATAATATGCTTCTGATCAGACTGCCTTTTCTGTAAGTCATTAGAGAAGTCCCATAGAAATGAATGGAGGACAGGTCCAACATACATCCCTTTGTTCCATTTTTATGTGAGGATCTTCAGGGACTTTCAGTCTTCAGACTGTTGGGTCTAATCCTGCAGATAGCTCAACTGCTAACAAATGCAGTTTAGCCACATAGTGCGGTAGCCATTTTGGAGATCAGAAACAACGAGAAGAGTAAGTCTAAGAAAGTCATCCAATTTTAAAAGGCTGGGACTATTTGTAGTTATAGATAACAGTAAAACAAAATTAAGGCACAGTGATGATAATCCCCATTTAAGTAAAATATTGTACAATATACCAGATATGTATTCATTTTCATTATTGACCTGATGAAAACTGTGCCTGTTTTGGCTGATTTTTGTAAATATTGTTTTTAAATGTGATTTTTCTTCTTGTTACTAAATAAGAGCAGGCTATTAAAAGACTTAGAACCTATATGAACAATATATAAAGTCTAGAAGCATTATTAAAAATAAAATAATGAAACGTGTATTGTCCTGTATTTTATTTTTAAAGAAATCTGCCAGTAATTCATAAATGGGCTAATTTTATATAGATTTTTTTTTTTAAATCAGACAACTTTTTATTAAACATGCAATATTCTACAGTAGAACAAGACAGAAATAAAATACCAAGTTGCATTCACAATAGTCATGTGCAGTTGAATGACCAATATGGTCCCTTATAAATAAAGGGCAGCTGTCCTTGGATACAACCTCTGCTGCTGGAGGAGATAACTTATTTTTGTATATGAAGTGACCTGTAGTTACTGCATGTCCCATAGCCGTCCTGGGGTAATGAACACTAAAGCCAGGTGGTCAAGCACCTCAATAATACATGTCTGGCTGCTGCTGAAAGAGGGCAGTGGTGGTCGTACCCAAGGACGACTATCTTGTTTCTATGGGACAACATAGCTACATTTCTGGGAAATTATCTTAAATATATATATATATGAATTAAATGATATGTGAATGTCCAGATAAGAATATCCTTTAGGGCAGAACTACCTCCCTCTAGTGACTTCCCCAAAATGTTGAACTGTGCCACTAAATAGTAGGCCCAGGTGTATGTCCTACAAAATCAATATTTACGAATCCAGAAATCAGATCTATGTATTACATAAGGCAGCTGAGGCAATATGGTAATCTTAATCAACACATTGAAATTTAGATCTTAATATATTAAAGAAAAGTCCTATTTTTACTTAGTTTTGATGTTAACTTATTTTTCAAACATTTTTTGCCCAGTCATGATTTCATTTTTCATGTCACTATCTATATTTAAAAAAAAAGTAGAATTTAATTGGATAGTAATTTTTACTGTACTGTACATTGTACTGTAAATTTTACTCTGACCACTAGGCCTAATAAATATTCCAAATTCTGCTGGTGTTTTCTGAGACATCGGCTGGCAGTTAACTCTTTAATGACTCCAGCACCTAAAGAGTGTCAATTTGCAGAGGTAATTCTAGTACTTACCTCTGCCAGCACCCCTCATCAAAACAGTATAGGGCCAATGAAGGTCGCCGAGCTTAAAGCTTTCATGCTCAGCAGCAACAACTAAGGTTGGGGAACTTGGTTGCCACCCTGCTTCACCCTGGCTCAGTGAGCCAATCATGATTTTAACATCGTAGACTTTTAAAAGCAAATATATCTGTAGCTCACCAATTCATGTAAGCAGCCTTTCCTCACCCCTGATTTCCCATAGACCAATGCATTGTTATCACTAAAGAACATGAAGATGAATCCAGCATGGAAGTCCAACTTTATTACAACATGATATATGCCCAAAATAATTCCATATCGTAAAAAAAACACTTCCTATGTAACAAACCAAGCTTTACTTGGGGAAAAAAAAACAGCAGCATGGCAGCCAACGTGTTTCTATTGTCATCCATCACTCTTACTCATGGCACTCATGGTTTTTTACAATATGGAATCATTTTGGACATATATCATATTGGAATAAAGTTGGATGCTTTTATGAAATGGATGGACTTCCATGCTGAATTTATTTTCATGTTTTTCATGATTTTAACAAGCAGCTTGCCTGAGTGGTGGCGGAACAGGTCGGATCCCACTTCTGACTTCACCTTATATAGAAAGTGGCTTGGATAAAGGACCACCAATCACTACTTGATCCTCCACCCCAAGACTGCTTTGAATATGTAAAGCTACTGGCGTATAGGAATGATAGATTGTAGCACTGACATGTCACTCACTGTGACAGACAGCAAAGCTTAGCTAGCTTGCTTTGGCACACCTACCCACTATTTTTGACATGTTGCCCACATAACCTGCGATGCTCCCCTAACAGCATGTCCCCTAAAACATTTTGTACAGATCAGCAACAGCTGAGTTTTCTGTCTTTAGTGAGAAGTGGCAATGTGCACTGCTGGTAATATGTTAGTCTTTAGTACACAGCACCTAGGAGCCACTGACATGAGAGCCGGCTCTCTGTCCTCTCTCTCCCTGGCTCGCATAGCCAGCAGCAATTTTAACAGCCTGTTCGATCAAGCCCAGGAGAACTGTTGGGATTCCACCCCTTAGTACGACCAGCACTGATTAAAGTAAGGAGTGTCAGGCTTAGAGGCTGTGGATCCTCTGGACAACTGCGGACGATGGCACAAGCCACTACCTCGGACCGGAGTCTAAGTGGCACCCGATTTTCACCAGAGCCCGCCGCAAAGTGGGTTGGACTTGCTGCGGCGTGGTACCACCAGGTCGTTCCACAGGCATGACTTGTCCGCAGTGGCAGCCAAGGTCGAGGTACAGAAACGGCAGGCAATCTCGTAGTCGGGGACAGGCAGGAGGTCAGGACAGGCATGGTCTCTGATTGGTTCAGCTATCCAGGACCGCATCTGCCATGAGTCAAGATGTCTCCGGTGTCGCTCCGTTCTGAGCAGTGACACAGGCGTCATGACGCCATGCCATCTGTGTCACTGTGTGTGTGGGGGGGGGGGGGATGCTGTATATATCAAATGGGGCCATAATTATTTTGTACTGGGAGGGGGGGGGGGGGTTACTGCATATATCATCTGGGGCCATAATTATTATATCCTTGGGGGGGGGGGAATGCTATATATAATATATGGGGCTATAATTATTTTATATAGGGGGGGGGTGATGTATATATTATATGGGGCCAGAATTGTTTTATACTGGGGGGGGGCGTGCTGTATATATTATATGGGGCCAGAATTGTTTTATACTGGGGGGGGGGGGGGGTCGCTGTATATATTATATGGGGCCATAATTATTTTATACTGGGGGTAAGGTGGTATATATATTATTTGGCGCTATAATTATTTTATACTGGGAGGATGCTCTATATATTATATGGGGCCAGAATCATTTTATACTGGGAGGGGGGTGCTGTATATATTATATGGGGCCAGAATTGTTTTTTACTGGGGGGGATCCTCTATATATTATTTGGCGCTTTAATTATTTTATACTGGGGGGGATGCTGTATATATTATATGGGGCCAGAATCGTTTTATACTATGAGGGGGGGTGCTGTATATATTATATGGGGCCAGAATCGTTTGATACTGGTTGGGGTTCTGTATATATTATATGGGGCCAGAATTGTTTTACTGGGGGATGCTGTATATATTTATATGGGGCCAGATTTCAGCCGGGGGTATACACTATATTACTAAGCTGGGGCTGTGTATGGGATACAGTATACCACTAAGCTGGGGGGTGTGTATGGGATACAGTATATTACTAAGCTGGGGGGCTGTATATGGGATACAGTATATCACTAAGCTGGGAGGGCTGTATATGGGATAAAGTATATTACTAAGCTGGGGGGCTGTATATGGGATACAGTATATAACTAAGCTGGGGGGCTATATATGGGATACAGTATATTACTAAGCTGGGGGCTGTATATGGGATACAGCATATTACTAAGCTGGGAGGCTGTAAATGGGATATAGTATATTACTAAGCTGGGGGGGGCTGTATATGGGATACAGTATATTACTAAGCCGGGGGGATGTATATAGGATGCAGTATATTACTATACTGGGGAGCTGTATATGGGATACAGTATATAACCAAGCTAGGGGGGGTATATATGAGATACAGTATATTACTAAGCTGGGTGGGGACTGTATATGTGGGGCAAGATTTTATTTAAGCTGTAGGGGATCTGTATATGGGAGCTGTATATAATTTAATTGAGGGGGGTGAATAATGAGGCCTTTAAATATATACCGTATATATTCATTAGGGGGTGCTATATATTTGGTCAGGGTAGCACTGTATGTAAAATCATGTAACATAATAACAGGGTAGGATATATTAGTCATAGGATACAATAGATTACTTTGCATCATGTAAACCAAATGTTGGGGGGTTATGTATTAACAAATTGGGGGCACTCCGATAGTAGTGAAAAAATGAAGTCATTTATTCCACCATCAATGCGACGTTTCACCTTATCAATAAAGGCATTTTCAAGCATGGTGTTAAACAGAGATCAGCTGATTTAAATAGGCGACGTCTACAGCGCCGGAACACGTGACATATCATACAAAGTATCAAAAACATGTTGAACAATGTTAAAAACACGTTACAGATACATAAAAGTGAACTGTGATATTTACAGTACAAGAGAGAGTAAAAATGGTGTACTATAGCTATAGGGAGAGATCCATTGGTTACCATGGATATCTATAGGACGCTATCATTACATGTCAGTGAAAGGCCGTAGTCTTCATAAAAGTGCATAACTAAGTGTGCATAGACCAATATACATATAAAATCAAGGAAGTCTCATGCCGTGGTGTCAAATTTTAAAGTAATTAGCTAATTATATGCAAGCTCACGGACAAAGCACTGATTCAGGGCTGTCAATCAGTCTGGATCATACATCCAGAGTCCAGCGCGTGCGCATGCGCACGAAGGTCATAAGTCCACATAATAGCCATCTTAGAAACGGGAATTTAGCCGTTTCTCATTCTCTTCCTATGTAGCCGCGTGCACGGTCGCGCGCATGGTGCGCCGAGCGCGTACCTCCCTGCGCCGAAGCAGCTTCGGCCATACAGTTTAAAAAGTGTTTTAAACCGCGATACTGCGGTTTAAAACACTAACAAAAATAAGCTCCGGCACCAGCTCACCCTGAGCTGGTGCTCGGTAGTTCCCTCTTATACCTGCCACTTTAAGTGGTAGGTTTCCTTTAAAATGCAAAGAAGAAAAAGTTGGTAGCATTGTAAAATTGGAATACAGGCAGTCCCCGGGTTACACACAAGACAGGGTCTGTAGGTTTGTTCTTAAGTTGAATTTGTATGTAAGTCAGAACTGTATATTTTATCATTGTAATCCCAGACAGAACTTTTTTGGTCTCTGTGACAATTGGATTTTAAAAATGTTGGGTTGTCATAAGAATCAATATTAACACTAAAGCTTCATTACAGACACATTTGATAACTGTTATAGCTGTTTATTGTAACCTAGGACTTAAGTACAATAAATTACCAATATCCAGAGGTCCGTTTGTAACTAGGGGTCATATGTAAGTCGAGTGTTCTTAAGTAGGGGACCGCCTGTAATTGTTTCTTTCAAAGCAACTTGTCCATATGCACCTACTTTTATCAAGGAACAGGCTGCAATTATAAAACAGTTCCATAGGTGGTGCTCTGCTCCCATTAGACCACAGGATGGCATCGTAAAGACAAGGAACATGAGAATAAATACTTACAAAACAGGAGCAAGGCCATTTCCTCTCTCTTTGACATCTCTCTGCATCCTATTTGTTTTGTAAGTATTTATTCACAATGAAAAGGGAAAAGGTGTTCATAAGATTTATGTGCCCTTCTATTTTTTGTCATTTTGGATATCAATGTGTATCAATGGATAAAAATGTACCAGTAAAGTGACACCTATCAGTTTGGAAAAATAGGGCTTGGACATCGAGACACAAACGAGTCGGTCACTAAGAAGTTAATATCATGAATTTGATCACAATTCTTTTTTAAGATGCTGTAAGCTGTATTCACAGAACCAAGGTTTGAGTCGTAATATGGATCAATAACAATTTTCAAAATCAGCATTTAAAGACAAAAGAATAAACATGTACAATAGTTGCTGCAGGGTAAATTGCATAGCCTGCTGCTTTGATAGAATTGCCAAATTGGCTATGCTGTCACGGTATTTCCCAAAATAAACACATAGGGCAAAGTGGGGCTAATAACATGAGGAAGAAGAAAGGAGGCAGAAACAGGACAGAAGGAAGTGAGAGGTGGGGAGGAGGGTGATACCAGGGGAAGGCAGCTATTATAACCTGTGTCTGCATGGGAATGAACTGACCTTTGTGGTCACCAAGCTGCGAAAGCCGCTACAGCATGCTATCTCAGGTGCAGAGGAAAATATAAGACATGGGGTAGGAAGAAAGAAAGCAAGCTCGCCTGCCAACTAATTCCCTTGACATTTAATGAGTAGCCAGTCTGTCCTTCATCTTTTGTTATATATTTTGGTTCTAGCGCCAGTTTATCTCCTTCTTTTCAGGGAAATTAGTATAAACATGCCTTTGAACAAGTCCTATTAATCTTTTCCGAGAATGTGCTGGTAAATTCATTATGGCCAATAGCATTACAGTATTCTTATCTTCTTTTTCACACCCCCCAATGCTGCTTTTTCTGTTCTGATATATGACTGTGGTTTTTTAAAATAAACAGTGTGATTTGAGTGCATCTGAAGACCGTGTCTACTTCTTGGGTTTGTTCTCTCCTCCCTGGTACCGGGAGCCATGAAAGATTTAGCCACCATGCAATTGGGGGGGTTTGAGCCCCAGATAAAAATCCTGTGATAATCCTGTGAAATCTTACTGGGTACCAATACCAGTATTGCAGTAAAGCTCGTTAAACCTACAGGAAGAAGATAATTTGTTTTAAGACATCATACAATTGGCTTGAAGTCAATCGAAACCAGCATACCATACAGCAGAGATCCAAGAGGGCGTGCAACCCACAGACATCAACAACATCCCTAACTCTGAGAAATGGGGAGACAGATAGAGAAACAGGTTAAATTTAGGCTCTTCAACTACAGACATTGTTCGGGTGAAAAAACACCCAGATAATGGAATAATCGCATTTCATGCTCCGTCACCACCAAGGGAATGTCCATGATGAAGCAGATGAACAGATATGGGTGGGCACTCTCTAAGCAGACACATTGCAGCTCATTTACTAAGGGTTGCGATCAGTTTTTGCACTGCTGCACTGGCTTCCATGAAGCACAAATTGGGGGGGGGGGGCCTGCCGTGGGACGATCAGAATGTTTCGGATTTAACATTCAAATATTGTCGCAAGACAATGAACTTACATTCACCATGAAGAAGAAGGTGAACTCTGTCGGACTTAAGTGGGGAAGCGACACATTTATGATATCGGGCGCACAATCTTAGTGAATCGCGGCAGAGTGCATTCTCGTCGGACAATGCACATTCTGTGAACTCCTCGGACCAGATAAGTAAATGTGCCCCAACATCATCCAAATAGTTCTATGTGATGAAAATGTGGCTAGATTATTAGGTTACACGTTTATATAGAACTGCAGCACTGATTATCCTAAGCTGATCAAGTTTACATGCCTTCAGAAGTTAATTATTTTCACTGAATAAATTAGAGACGCTAAAAAATAACTTATTAGTATTGTTTCAAAAATTCCAAAATAACCTTGCAAAAGGATCAAGAGGACTATTGGCCCTAAATGAGACCATACACTTACTTTCTGCTGGCCTCTCCTTTTAAGTTGTATTTACAATATCCAGTCCGCCCATAAGGTAGGCTCACTGGTATTAATGAAGGCCAATAGTATTAATGAAGACTATTCTAGTCTATAGACCCTGATAACGACCTTACGCTTTTTTGCGAGTGTCACCCCCTCAGGGGTCTCAATTTCACTCACCATTTCTTTATTATTTAAAAATTCTTTTCAGGTCAGACTACATTGAATTAACAGTGTATAACAAAAGGTTGGACGATTAATGGTAGTGTGTTTTTTACATTCAAAATCACTTCCCTCCCTGTCCATACTAAGACCATTCGCACCGAAATGTAGCCTATTTCTTTTTAGTTCCTTTACATGTGATTTTTTAATTTTTATGGAGCTCAATGTATCTTTGCAGCATCATCACATGTCCTTTAGGAATGGTCCAACATGCGATATAGTAACATCAGTGATTAAAGGACATTGTATTAAGGCTGAGAAGTTGTGATCCAAGCTTTTGGGGTTTATAAATCACACTCACAGCTTTTAAAAGGGCCCCCACCAAATTGGGTCGATTCGGGTGGTCACATGACCATTTGAATCGCCAACAATGTATTTGGCGCCGGGCTCCTCGGGCCACGGGCCAAATCCCTCCGATGTCTCTGCCTTTAGTCTATGGCAGAGCGAGGGAACAATAAGTTCCCTCGCTCTGCCATAGACGATCAAATGTTGTTTACATCCACCCGACACTGCGAGGGAGGATGAGGACGACGCGCATCGGAAGAAGGTGAGAACAATTTCAGTATTTTATCTAGGTCTGTATATAGTTATTATTGGGGGATTGTATATATTTATTATGGGGGGTATATAGCAATACTAGGAATCTGTATATAGTTATTATTGGGGGATTGCATATATTTATTATGTGTGTGTGGAGGGTGTATATAGCAATAATAGCAATCTGCATATAGTTATTATAGAGGGAGGTGTACATAGTTGTTAGAGGGGGGTGTATATAGCTGTTAGAGGGGGGTGTATATAGTTGTTAGAGGGGATGTATATAGTTGTTAGAGGGGGTGTATATAGTTGTTAGAGGGGGTGTATATAGTTGTTAGAGGGGGGTGTATATAATTGTTATAGGGGGACTATATAGTTGTTGTGGGGGACTGTATATAGTTATTAAAGGGGGGTGTATATAGTTCTTATAGGGGGGTGTATATAGTTCTTATATGGGGACTGTATCTAGTTATTATAGAGGGACTGTATGTAGTTATTATAGCAGGACCGTATGTAGTTGTCCTATAGTTGTATATAGTGATTGCTGGGGGAGCTGTAAACAGTGATTGCTGGGGGAGCTGTATACAGTGATTGCTGGGGGAGCTGTATATAGTGATTGCTCGGGGAGCTGTATACAGTGATTGCTGAGGAAGCTGTATAAAGTGATTGCTGGAGGAACTGTATACAGTGATTACTGGAGGAGCTGTATATAGTGATTGCTGGGTTAGCTGTATACAGTGATTGCAGGGGGAGCTGTATACAGTGAATGCTGGGGGAGCTTTATACAGTGATTGCTGGGGGAGCTGTATATAGTGATTGCTGGGGGAGTTGTATATAGAGATTGCTGGAGGAGCTGTATACAGTGATTGCCGGGGGAACTGTATACAGTGATTGCCGGGGGGAGCTGTATACAGTGATTGCCGGGGGAGGTGCATATAGTGATTGCTGGGGAGCTGTATACAGTGACTGCCGGGGGAGCTGTATACAGTGATTGCCAGGGAGCTGTATACAGTGATTGCCGGGGGAGCTGTAAATAGTGATTGCTGGGGGAGCTGTAAATAGTGATTGCTGGGGAGCGGTTTATATTGATTGCTGGGGGAGCTGTATACAGTGATTGCAGGGGGAGCTGTATATAGTGATTGCTAGGTTAGCTGTATACAGTGATTGCTGGGGGAGCTGTATATAGTGGTTGCTGGGGGAGCAGTATATAGTGATTGCTGGGGGAGCTGTATATAGCGATTGTTGTTCCCTGTCTGTACTACATTCAATGGGGGCCTCCACCATATTTTGCGCCCAGGGGCCCCCACCGAGCTTAATCCAGCCCTGATCACACTCTACTCCACAATACCCACTCTACTAAGGTTGTTTAATATTGGGTCATTATAATCACAGATTGCTCCGTTGCAGTCTGTAATGTTGCTGACTGAAGGCTATAGAGAGCTTATAAGATCCATTTGCAGTGTCCACATGTAACCAGCTCCACATGAGAGCCACCACTTTCACTGCCCACACTGAATGCATATATTTGATCTTTTCACTACTCATCTGCTCTATTGCTAGTTCTCGTATCCCTGCTTGCTCCAGAATCTCTTTGGAGCCCCTGTAGCTTGTGATCTATTACATAGCACATTCATTCTTTTCAGTCATTCCTTCCTTTACTCACTGGCTAGGAATAGATTGTTAGGCTAAGCTGGCTATCTATAACCTTCACAAGTGTATATCACATTCTACACGGCGTGTAGCCAATATTATTGCATGCCGCTAGGCTAAGGGTGTTGTTCCTTATAAGGATCCTTTTACAACACACCCCTTCCTACCCTCCAATCAAGAGGTTGATCCAAGCCTCTTTTCCGAGCACCAATAAGATACTGACAATGTCAGATGCTCCACCCCTGCTAGTCACATGGACCTCCACATCATCACTGATGCGGTCCAAGAAGGGTCACATGACCCAGCCGGGTCACATGACTGCTGGGACGGCCAAAGCATCCGGTCAGGTGATGTAGAAGGAGTTTCCCTATACAACAGTGGTGGCGAACCTAGAGCACGGGTGCCAGAGGTGGCACTCAGAGCCCTTTCTGTGGGCACTCAGGCCTTCAACCCAACACAGAGTTTGCCAGATAGGACTCGAGACTTTCTTCTGTGGTCCAATACAGCCCAGGAAGTGCCATGCTCAGCGCTATTTTTAAAGCTGCCAGAACTATAAGAGGAGCGAGAAGGTGTGGATAGAGATGGATTGTCATTGGAGCTCCTGCTCTGGGTCCCCTGATTCTTCCTCTTCAGGGGACCCTGGAGAGAAGCTACAATACAATTTTCTCCATCATCTTTCTATTGTATTGGTGAGCTCTGGACACCAATACGATTAAAACCTGTGATACAGCAGGGATCAATAAGTTACTGCTTTATCATCTTGGCACATTGCAACATATACATGTGTTTTTGTTAACATTCTGAGCTATCCGGACCAAGGAAAGAGATTGGCGGGGTTCTGTTTCCTCACTCACTTTGTGTTGATGTTTTAGGGTGATGTCACACGTGGCGTTTTAAGGCCGTTTTTTGGCCATTTTTAGTTTAGTTTAGTGAATTTTCAGATTGTAAAAACCGCATGCATTAAAAAATGCAAGCAGGGATACAAAAACTAGCACTACAGCAGATGAGGCAGCCGTCAGTGTCACGTCAGTAGTGGAAAGATTAAATATATGCATTCAGTGTGGAAAGTGAAAGTGGTGGCTCTCAATTGGAGCTGGTTGCATGTGGACACTGCAAGTGGCTCTTATAAGCTCTCTATAGCCTTCAGTCAGCAACATTACTAACTGCAACGGAGCAATCTTTGATTATAATGACCCAATATTAAGCAACCTTAGTAGAGTGGGTATTGTGGAGTAGAGTGTGATTAATAACCCCCAAAAGTTTGGATAACACCTACTTAGCCTTAATACAATGGCCTATAATCACTGATGTTACTATATCGCATGTTGGATCATTCCTAAAGGACATGTGACGATGCTGCAAAGATACATTGAGCTCCCAAAAATTAAAAAAACACATGTAAAGGAACCTATAGCCAGAACAGGCTGCATTTGTGTGCGAATGATCTCAGTGTGGGCTCCTATGTAAGCGACAGGGAGGGAAGTGATTTTGAATGTAATAAACACACTACCATTAATTGTCCATCCTTTTGGCATACACTGTTAATTCAATCTAGTCTGACCTGAAAAGAATGTTTAGATAATAAAGAAACTGTGAGTGAAATTGAGACCCCTGAGGAAGTGACTCTCGCCGAAACGCGTATGGTCGTTATCAGGGTCTATAGACTAGAATAGTCTTCATTAATACTATTGGCCTTCATTAATACCAGTGAGCCTACCTTATGGGCGTACTGGATATTGTAAATACAACTTAAAAGGAGAGGCCAGTAGAAAGTAAGAGCATGGGTCTCATTTAGGGCCAATTGTCCCCTTGATCCTTTTACAAAGTTATTTTGGCTTTTTTTTAAACAATACTAAAAAAAGTTATTTTTTAGCGTCTCTAATTTATTCAGTGAAAATAATACACGTTTATATACTCTTTCATTTAGCTTCTGAACTTTCACTAGTATCTGACACATAGAAAAAGACAGATCAGAGATGAGAACATTATGCATATTACACATAACTCTCATATCATAGACATTACATTCACAGTTCTGCTATATCTCACATATATCACATACTGTCAGATCTGCTGTGCGTCCCCCTCCCCTGGATAAAGATCTCCTCTGTAGCTTTACTCTCCTTACAGGCCACCAGGAAGTCAGTGTGCTATGTGAGCTTGTCCTGGAATGCAAGGTTGGAGGCTAGACAGAGAGCAGAGAGAATCTCAGCGTAGCATCAGACAGAAGAACAAGATGTCTGCTGACCCTAAACTCAGAAGATCCAGGGTCGGATCCATGGGCAACCAAAATTGTGTACACCAGGACTGATAGAGACAGGTTGGAATTATATCTGTGAATACTGTATTTTTGTTAATAAGATCTAATTAGAGAATGTGTTATTTTGTTATGCTGAGTACATTTAAGAAACTTGTCTTCGTGGGTGTGAATATCCCTTTAATTCTCCCAAACGATGACTATGCCAGGGGTTCTGGCAAAGTATGCAAATAAATTTTCCAGTATGGGATAAGGAAATACACGCCTCTTTAGCTACCTTGTAAGGCAGTTCCCTTGACCTCAAGTATGACCTACAAGAAACCTTATGATGTGATGCAAGATTAAAACCAAACCAGTATATCTATTCCACAAGGAACAGGCTCCCAAATGTAGACAGATCTGTTTTAACCTGATTGGGTCTCCTCAGTACAGTGTAGGGAATTGGTTTGGCTGGGTAAGAGGCTTGTGACTAGGGCTGGGAAGTAAGACTTCTTACTGAGATTGCCAATTAAGGCACCGTGTAGGTATGTGGAGACTTATAGCCATGGATGCTGTAATTTCTAGAGATAAGCTTAGATATGTAAAATATCCTGTACAGTCATGTACAAGTTAATGACAATGCCATGTTGGTTGATTTCTTGCATGACAACTGACAATGCTAACCTCCACAAGATATCCACAAAAAGAGTCAAGTTAAGTCCCCTTATTATGATGCCTCATATAGGAAGGTTGAAAGGGGGCATGTCTGTCCAGTCCCAATGGAGACCCAAAAATCATATGAGAGATAGCATTTGGCACCTTCATCCCCTGATGATTCTGTCTCTCATGCAAGAACAGAACATGATTGCCTCCACGTGCCCTTGCAATGAGGGCAAATGTTTTGATTAATTTGCTTGCAATCCAGAGCAAAGCTTACCTGCTCCACATGGGTTAAAGCAGTGATGGGCAACCTTTTGAACTTGGTGTGTCAAAATTCGCCAAAAAACCGAGCATAACTCGGGTGGTGTGTCACCTTTAGAAAAAAAAACCTTATTTTGTGATATTTAGAGTTTAAATAACAAATATGTATAGTTATTTAACTTACCTGCTTAGTGACTTCTGTTTTAATTGGTCAGTTGGTTTCTTTTGTTGGTCTTGCTGTTATTTAACTTGTGTGGGGTGCCATGAACTAAGATAAGTGAGGGTGAGGGGGAATTATTCCAGTGATGGCGAACCTGTGGCAGTCCAGCAACAGCTAGTTTTAAGGACATTTGTGTCCTGAGAAGTGCCCCCCAAAGCAGTGTACATCACAGCCCAGCCTAGCAGAGCTCAACTCAATAAATTAACTTACCTAACTGGCACAGGCTCCAATGACGGACATCCGTTACTCCTCTTCAGGCCACTTCAGCTCCTGTGTAGATGTTCCCACGGAGGCACAGCATAGGTTTCGTCTTTGCAAGCTGGGACTGCTCCACTCTGGAGTCACTGCGCGGCCTCCGCAGAGCAGGACTGCAGGACAGGAGCAGCAGCTGCGATCTCTCTGACTGAGATGCAGCCGCTCGCTCCAGACCACATCACCGACCGACGGCCTGACCGGCCCCAGGAAACTGCACTACAGCCATTTTTCTCCAGCAGCCTTGTGTCACTGAAAATGGCTACGTGTGTCAGTGCTGACACGCGTGTCATAGGTTGGCCATCACTGGGTTAAAGAGTAACTGTACTGTTTATTTTTTTCCACAAATCAATAGCTCTTGGAATGTAAAACAACTTTGCCTATTATCTTTGTTACCTTTATCCACATTTTCTTTGCTATACCCCTCCAATTATCTCAGTGCTGCAGTGGTTCTGCCTGTGCTGACTAGCCCTGGAGTCTGTACTATAAACAAACTCTACAGACGTTTGGGAGGAGGTCATGTGTCAGAGCTGTCTCTCTGTGTATGTAGCAGAGCTGTAAGTGTTCAAGAGTGTGGAAACAGATGTCTCCTGCAGAGAATAAAGAGTTACAAGATCTCCCCTGTTCCATATCAATCCCTCCATCCCAGTCTGTGATTCCACAGAACTTTCTGTCTCTCTCTGCTCCTCATGGTGAAGCCCTTCCCCCACCTTGCAGTTGGCACTTTGTGAACTGTGCAGATCGCTGTTAACCCTTAGTGCTCACACACCACTGGCTAAAGACTTCATGTAACTGGTTTACTTATTATTTCTACTACGTATTACATGTTCCCTGCTCCTCCATGTGATAGAAGATGCCAGGCTAGTCACCATATACATCCTGTATGTCCACTGTGCAGCGTTCAGTGGATTTACTTGTGGGAATCAAAATGGATTTAATACTTAATTACTTTGAGAGAGAACACAAAGCATCATGGGATCTGTGGGCAAGCTAACTGGCCTCAACTTGAGGGCATAGACAGACAGACATAAGTCTCCATCCACTTCAAATTTTTTGTCAAACACTTTCAGGACAGAAAAAGCCATAACTTTGTAAAGAAAAGGGTGGAGAGCACAAAGTAGGTATTGTTCTGTTTTTAAAGGGGGAATCACATATAATAATTTAGTAAAACATTATAACTTTACAGTTACACTTTAAGAATCTTTAAGAGTCTAAGAATACGGTTTAGCATATAACTTGGTATTAAAAATAAGAAGGGAGATCTTTCCGATTCCAAAAGCCCTCAATACAAATAAAACAATATGCAAAAAAAAGTGGAAATCAGTAAAAAATCTAAACATATTAGGCATAGGTAATTAATGTAATGGAAAAACATGCCCATATGCTCAAATCATAATTTTTGACAGTTTGCAACATAAAATTTTTAATTAAAATTGATCAAAAGGTTTTACAGTTCTCAAAAGGTAGCAATGATAATGTTAACTCATGGCACAAAAAATGACACCTCTCATAGGTCTGTATACTGCAATATAAAACAAAGTTATTGTTTTTAGAATATGGTGAAATGAAGTAATTATTTTTGTACTAAAGGTTTTAATTTTTTAAAATCTATTTTAAACTGAATATAACCTACAACCATATGACCCCATGATTATACTGTTCCAAAAATTAATGTACATGTGTCATAGCCAAAAGAACAGAGGACTCGTGAATATGGCATAAATGTGTTTTCTTGTCAATTTTTTTTCAAAACAGAAAAATAAAAGGTTATAGATTTTTGAAGGTTGGGTACAAACAACAGAAAAAGTCTCAAAAAATGCTGTTCCATTTAAATCTTTCTTGCATTGTAATAAACAAAAGGACACTGATCAAATGATGCCAACACAAAGCAGAGATGTGGTAAATGTGTAATGTTTTGCATTGCCCATTACAAAATAAAACTCCATTAGATGTTATGTGTCTCATAGAGTCTGATCACCTCTGTGTGCCATCTGCTGTCTATTAATGGTAATATCATATCTGCCTGTGAAGGAAAGTTATTTATTGTGACCAATTGAAAGTAATGTTTATCCCTTGTTAATTATATCTGTTACAAAGGTGCAGGTTGGATAACCCCCTGAACTGAAGTTATAAAACCCCTTGTTCTTCTCTCCTGAGCTTCATAAGAAGCACATGTTTCAACACAAACTCCAGACCTGTTGCTACAGGACCTAGAGATTTATCAGGGCCTGCTTTTGAACTTTGTAGCTGAACCAGCCAATCAGCTCCTGCCTGAAACTATCTATACCAGGCTGTGAGCAACCTTTACCAAACACCATCC
The DNA here is from genome assembly GCF_040894005.1 of Engystomops pustulosus. Taxonomy (NCBI): domain Eukaryota; kingdom Metazoa; phylum Chordata; class Amphibia; order Anura; family Leptodactylidae; genus Engystomops; species Engystomops pustulosus. The sequence continues at coordinate 71,434,545 of NC_092414.1, forward strand.
AACCAGTGGCCTTGGATCAGTTAAGTTGTTGTCTGCTGCTGTTACCATGTTCTGGAATAAAGGAACTGAAAATTTAAGGTTCACATCCCTTGTCTCCGTGTTATACCTGCCAGAAGCTGCTAACACCAAGGGCACCCCCTTTACCATCCATCCAGGGATCCTGCCCCAGGGAGGATTATCATTCATCCGCAGCATCTCCCTTCTTTTCTGCCTGCTGGATATGTGCTTGGCATGTGTGAGGCCTGTTCCTCTGGTACCGAGTGACCATGACCCCGTCGAGCGCTAGGCCATCACTTAGCCAGTGGGGGATGTTGCGAATGTCAGTTAGAAACAAATTTAGCTAGTAAGACTATCTGTTTAAATAACAGAACATTTAGAATTTTGAAAACAAAAATTTTTTTCAAAATTTTTGGAAAAATTCCCCTATTTTCATAAATAAATCCAAAACATATCAGCCAAAACTTGAAGTACAACGTCTCAAGAGGAAACAATCAAAAACCCACCTGGGAAAATTAAATTGTTCTAAAGTGTTCTTAAAGTGTTCTAAATGGCAGTTAAAAGCTTGCTCAAGATTCATTAAAATCTTATAGATATGTTTTCTATAGTTTAATCAGCAAATGAATATGAGTATATTTATATAGTGATATATGTTCTGTAGAAACTTAGCAGGTGCAGTCAAAACTTAAATCCTTCACTAAAAAACAAAACTTTACTGAGAAATTATACTTTGCAGAACTTGAGGACAAAAAACACTTGGCAGGGTTAGCTTTTTTAACCCCTTAGCGCTCCGTGCCGTAGCTGTACTGCGCAGCTTCCGACGATTAGCGCTCAGCGCAGTACAGCTACGGCGCGAGCGCATAGGATTTTAGAATTGTCACCACGTCTCGCGACGTGGTGACATTGGGACGAGATTTGTTTAGTGCGCATTATTTTTTTGTGTGCTATCTGTGCGGCTTGTCCGTGTAGTTTAGTGCGCATTATTTTTTGTGTGCCATCTGTGCGGCTGGTCCGTGTGGTTTGGTGTGCATTATCTTTTTTTTTTTTGTGTGCTATCTGTGCGGCTTGTCCGTGTAGTTTAGTGCGCATTATTTTTTTTGTGTGCTATCTGTGCGGCTTGTCCGTGTAGTTTAGTGCGCATTATTTTTGGTGTGGGCCATCTGTGCGGCTTGTCCGTGTAGTTTGGTGCGCATTATCTTTTTTTTTTGTGTGTGCTATCTGTGCGGCTTGTCCGTGTAGTTTAGTGCACATTATTTTTTGTGTGTGCCATCTGTGCGGCTTGTCCGTGTAGCTTGGTGTGCATTATATTTTTTTTTTGTGTGCCTGCTAGACGGTTTATCCGTGTAGTTTGGTGCACATTATCTAATTTTTCTAGTTCTCTATTTTTTTTGTGTGCAATGTCTCAGAAGACGTACACCGTGTTGGAGGCATATAACATGCTTGCCTCTGACACCGAGTCAGCTAGTGGGTATGATGGTCCCTTTTACCTATCATCATCCTCCTGCTCATCTTCCAGTGACCTGGAAGGACCCCCAAGAAGGCGCCGTAGGGTTCCAGGGACTTCTGCAGGAGAAGTGCCTGGGACTTCTGCAGGAGAAGTGCCTGGGACTTCTGCAGGAGAAGTGCCTGGGACTTCTACAGGAGAAGTGCCTGGGACTTCTGCAGGATAAGTGCCTGGGACTTCTGCAGAAGAAGTTTCTGGGACTTCTGCAGGAGAAGCGTCTGGGGCTTCCACTGACCCCACATGGGTAGCCCCAGATAATTATACCCCTCAGGTCCCTGACTTTTTGGGCCATCCTGGCATTAACTTTGACACGACAGGGCTCAGAGCTGTGGACTTTTTAAAGTTTTTTTTTGATGAGGCGCTGCTGAATATTATTATATTTCAGACAAATCTCTACGCTGCACAACATATTGCCCAAAACCCCACGTCCTTTTATGCACAACCCTACAGGTGGACCCCTGTCACTGCAGCAGAGATGCACAAGTATTGGGGCATACTACTCCTTATGGGGATAGTAAAGAAGCCTTCAATCAGGGACTACTGGAGCACAGATATACTGTACCACACCCCCATGTTCCGCATGGCAATGAGCAGGATGCGCTTTGAAGCCATCCATAAGTTTTTGCACTACACTGACAACACACAGTGCCCACCCAGAGGTGACCCCAGTTATGATCGGTTATTTAAGGTCAGGCCCATATTAGATCATTTTAGTGCCAAGTTTGCCCAGGCATATACCCCCGCCAAACATGTGAGCATAGACGAGTCCCTAGTACAATTCAAAGGGAGACTTCACTTCCGCCAGTACCTGCCCAATAAGAGGGCAAGGTATGGTGTGAAGATGTATAAGCTGTGCGAAAGTTCATCAGGGTACACATACAAGTTCAGGATATATGAAGGGAAGGACTCCACTATAGTGCCCCCAGAATGCCCCCCCTTCCTGGGTGTTACAGGGAAGATAGTGTGGGATTTAGTGCACCCACTGCTGGACCAGGGCTACCACCTCTACCTGGACAATTTCTACACCAGCACCACCCTGTTCAAGTGCCTCACTTCCAGAAATACTGCGGCATGCGGCACTGTACGCAGAAATCAGAGAGGTCTCCCTAAGTCGCTGCTTGGACAAAAACTTAAAAGGCACGAAAGCAGGGCACTATGCAGCGACTCTATATTGTGTGTTAAGTACAAGGACAAGAGAGAAGTCCTTGTATTAACCACAATACATGAGCACACCACCACCCCTGTCCCAGTACGAGGTGCCAGTACAGAAACCCCCAAGCCAGACTGTATTTTAGATTATAACAAATACATGGGAGGGGTGGACTTGTCTGACCAGGTTCTTCAGCCGTACAATGCCATGCGGAAGTCGAGGGTGTGGTACAAGAAGCTGGCCGTGCACATGATGCAGATGGCATTGTATAATGCTTATGTGCTGCATCGATATGCCGGCCAGAGGGGAACTTTCCTGGAATTTCAAGAGGTGGTAATAAAGTACTTTCTTTTTGGAGACCAGGAAGGGGGAGTGCTAGCACATCTGGAAGTGAGGCCCCATCACGTATTGTACCAGGGCAGCACTTTCCAGGAGTAGTTCCCCAAACAGCCAGCAAGGGAAGGACACAGAAGAGGTGCAGGGTGTGCTCCAAAAATGGCATTCGGAAGGACACCATTCATCACTGTGAGACATGCCCAGAAAAACCAGGGTTATGTATGAAAGATTGCTTCCGAATTTATCATACATCCCTGGATTTTTAGAGTACTCTGTTGTTACCCTGACGCACAGCTTATACATCATGCCACATGTCGCACCTTCCCTTCTAAGCCCTGCCATGTGCCCAGCCTGTAGATTACTGTCCCGTATGCTTTACCCGGGAAAACATGCATCATGATTTTTAGGGTGTTTGTCTCCCATGGCAGCAGCTGGGCACAAAATGACATAATGGATATTTTTTATTATGCACTATCCATTATGCACTTTTTCAGGGGTCCACCTGTGGGGTTAAAATGCTAACTATACCCCTAGATTAATTCATGGAGGGGTGTAGTTTCCAAAATAGGGTCAGTTCTTAGGGGTTTCTACTGTACTGGCCCCTATTGGCATCTACAAATCTTTCATGATGCCAAAAAGAAAAAAAAATGTACAATGTCTGTGCTCCAACAAGTTATTCCCTTTTGAGCCCTGTCGTATCTCCATCCTACAGATTATTGCCTCCTATGGGGTATCGCCCTAACCGGGGTAACCCGCAGAATGATTTTTGATGTGTTTTTCCCCAGTGGCATGAGTTGGGCAAAATACTTTTGTCACTTCAATGGCATATTTGATAAATTGCAATACAATTGTTTCTCTGCACTACTCACTTTGTATTAAATTTTAGCCAGCACCTTAGGGGTTAAAATGCTCATACAAGCCTACATACATTCTTTGAGGGGTGCCCTTTCCAAAATGGGTTCACTACTTGGGGGTTTCTATTGTACTGGTACCTCGGGGGTACCCCCCATTACCAATCTAGTGAAAACGAAGCTTGAAAACCTAAATTGTGCTTCTTTCTTCCTGACCCCTGCCGTGTGCCCAGCCTGTAAATTATTGGCACATGTGTGGTATCGCTGTATTTGGGACAACCCGCAGAATGATTTTTGGGGTGTTTGTCTAAAGTGGCATGGGTTGGGCACAGTACACGAGGCACTAAAATGACATTTTTGAGATAAAAACACAATTTTTACTCTGCACCCTTTACTTTGCATTCAATTTTGGCCAGCGTGTTGGGGGTTAAAATGCTCTTACAAGCCTACATACATTCTTTGAGGGGTGCCCTTTCCAAAATGGGTTCACTACTTGGGGGTTTCTATTGTACTGGTACCTCGGGGGTACCCCCCCATTACCAATTTAGTGAAAACGAAGCTTGAAAACCTAAATTGTGCTTCTTTCTTCCTGACCCCTGCCGTGTGCCCAGCCTGTAAATTATTGGCACATGTGTGGTATTGCTGTATTTGGGACAACCCGTAGAATGATTTTTGGGGTGTTTGTCTAAAGTGGCATGGGTTGGGCACAGTATATGAGGCACTAAAATGACATTTTTGAGATAAAAACGCAATTTTTACTCTGCACCATTTACTTTGCATTCAATTTTGACCAGCGTGTCGGGGGTTAAAATGCTCACCACAACCACCAATAAATTCTTTGAGGGGTCTAGTTTCCGTAATGGTGTCATTTATTGGGGGTTTCTATTGCACTGGCACCTCACGGGCCCTGCCAACATGACATGGCACTCCAAATCCAAACATGTGAAAACGGAGCTGGAAAATCAAAATTTCACTCCTTCCGTTCTCATCCCTTCTGTGTGCCCAGTCTGTAAATTATTGGCACATGTGTGGTATTGCTGTACTCGGGACAACCCGCAGAATGATTTTTGGGGTGTTTGTCTAAAGTGGCATGGGTTGGGCACAGTATATGAGGCACTAAAATGACATTTTTGAGATAAAAACGCAATTTTTACTCTGCACCATTTACTTTGCATTCAATTTTGACCAGCGTGTCGGGGGTTAAAATGCTCACCACAACCACCAATAAATTCTTTGAGGGGTCTAGTTTCCGTAATGGTGTCATTTATTGGGGGTTTCTATTGCACTGGCACCTCACGGGCCCTGCCAACATGACATGGCACTCCAAATCCAAACGTGTGAAAACGGAGCTGGAAAATCAAAATTTCACTCCTTCCGTTCTCATCCCTTCTGTGTGCCCAGTCTGTAAATTATTGGCACATGTGTGGTATTGCTGTACTCGGGACAACCCGCAGAATGATTTTTGGGGTGTTTGTCTAAAGTGGCATGGGTTGGGCACAGTATATGAGGCACTAAAATGACATTTTTGAGATAAAAACGCAATTTTTACTCTGCACCATTTACTTTGCATTCAATTTTGACCAGCGTGTTGGGGGTTAAAATGCTCACCACAACCACCGATAAATTCTTTGAGGGGTCTAGTTTCCGAAATGGTGACATTTTGGGGGGTTTTCTATTGTACTTTTACATCAGGGGCTCTTCAATTACACTGTGGCACCACAAAATATTTGCAGCCAAATTGGCTTTCCAAATTCCCAGTATCGCTAACTCTGTTCTGGACATCGCTGTGCGGGGAAACAGCAGCTGACATCCACATGTCTGGTATTGCCGTACTAGGAAGAAGCAGGGCAAGAAATTAGGAATATATATTTACCTCAAATTCCTTCTGAATGTATCCATTTTAGGGCTAAATTGGAAAGATTGAAATCCAAAATTGAAATTTCAAAATTTCCACTCCATTTTCATATGCTTCCGGAAAAATAATTAAAGGGTTAACAGACTTCCTAAATGCTGATTTGAATAGGTTGAGATGTTAGGTTCATAAAATGGTGTTACTTGTGGGGGTATATAGTACATAAGCCTTTATAGGGCACTTCCAAACTGAATTGATCACCAAAAAGTTCGCATTTTTCAAATTTCAAGAAAATCTGAGAAGTTGCTACTAAAACTTCAAACCTTCTCACATCCATAAAAAAAATGGAAACTTAAAACAAATAATGGATATAAAAAGAAGACCAATGGCAAAAGGTTTCTATCAAAAAAAATTTGCGGTATCACTTTTTGTCTAAAAAGTATAACATTTGAAACTTTGAAAATAGTCATTTTTTTCAAATGTTTCCTAAATTTTTGAATTTTTACCCCCAAAAAAGGAACGGATCACCGAAATGACACTACTAACATAAACTACAATGTCTCACGAGAAAACAATCTCAAAATCACAGAGATATCTTAAAGCGTTGAAAAGTTATTACCACAGGAAGAGACACTGGTCAAATTTTAAAAAAAAGTTGCGAGCCTTAACCTGCAAACAGGCTGCGTCCTTAAGGGGTTAACAGTATGTTGCCTAAGGCAAGGACTTGTTGCCGATATCCGAGTGTCAATAAAGTGTAACTTTTATTAGTATCGATATAATAAATTATTGAAGCAAATAAACTTATTTAAAAACCCAACGATGTGTGGAAAGTATTAATGTGGCCAGTAAATTGATTGGTGTGGTTGTTACTTTGTTATTATTATATCTGCTTGGTACTTAGTATTTACAAGCGCTGATGAGTGCGGCTAATGAGCTGTTGGATACACTGTAACAGAAGTGTCTATTAGTTAATGTAGTTATAAGATATCTGTGTTCAAGAGAAATTTTTTGGTAGTTGTTAAGTGCTCCCACTGAAACGCATGCGATCAGTAGCAGGCATCCAGTGTTTTGCATGGAAACAATGCAAAACACAAAGTGCTTCTTACCAATCTCATGCGATTCAATGGCAGGTCACATATTTTTATTATGCACATTATTGTTTTCTGATGGTCTGGTCCTGAGGCAGCAGCAGGCTGGTCTTCCTGGGCCAGGAAGTGCCAATAACCAATGGCGGATCATATAGGGCCCAGGCCCTATATGAAGATCCGCTATCAGTCATGGAAAAAAAAATATACTCACCTTCCGGCTTCTTCTCCCCGACTCCATGTTCTTTGTCTTCTGGCCCGAGCGAATAACTATGTAGCAGTGGTGTCGTGGCTGCTTGACATCATAGTTTATATGCAGCAAGGCCTGATACACCGTGATAGTGATGTGCCCGGGCCATAAGACGGAGAACACAGAGCCGCGGGGTCGAGGAGAAGAAGCCGGAAGGTGAGTATAGATTTTTTTTTTAGCAGCTGGAGGGGTTTATGAAAAGGGGGAGCATCTGGGGTGGGCATTTATTATTTAGAAGGGGCATCTGGAGCGGACATTTCATTAATAGATGGCATCTGAGGTGGACATTTCATTAAAGGGGGGCATCAGCTGTGGAGACATTTCAGTAAAGGGGACATTGTCCGTGGACATTTTACGCCCTGCTGTGGTCATTTCAGTAAAGGGGAAGCTTTGCTGTGGCATTTAAGTAAAAGGGGGGCTCTGCAGTGGACATTTCAATAAAGGGGAGGGCTCTGCAGTGGACATTTCTGCAAAGGAGGGCCTCTGCAGTGGATATTTCAGTAAAGGGGGGACTCTACAGTGGACATTTCTGTAAAGGGGACACCTGCTGAGGGACATTTTCATCAATGAGGTGCGGTTGCTGCTGGACATGTTATTAGACTAGCGGCTGCATTTCCTACCCTAAGGCTTATATTCCAGTCAATAACATTTCCCAGTTTCTATTAGGATCCTCAGCTTTATACACAAGTATTTAAAGTATGAGGGATAGATCAGCTGCAGTGGTCGGGTAGAGGGTTTCATGCAGTTAGGGAATGTGATTGGCTTTCCTATATAGATGAGTTATAAGTGCAAGTAGGAAGTTCATCATAAAATTACTTTTAGCACTTAAGTCCTAACTTCCGGGGATATGTTGGTTTGGACGCTTAGTTGGTTTGGCCCCAGTTGTGTGAACTGCCCAGGGCCTATGGGCCACTGCCAATAACAGCAGCTCAACCTGCCCTGTTACTGCTGCTGGTGGTTGTATCTGGATGGAGAGAGAAAACTAGGAGAATCCCACACATTGGAGCGTCAGCGGATCGCAATTCCACCTGACTTCCTGTCTTTTTGGGGATTTGCGCCACTTTGACAAGTATTGAGAAGGGGATTGTCTCACACGCGATTGGACTTTGGCGCAGTGGCGGCGCTTTCATGCAAGAGAAATTGGGGGGCTGGCCGTCGGACACTCCAACTGATTCAGACTGAGCGCGGGATTTAAGATTAAAATTGTGTTGCAACCAATGCACTTACATACACCAGGAAGAAGATGTGAACTACGGCGGGCCTGAGCAGGGAACAACAGATACAGGATATCGGGCGCAATCTTTGTGAATCGCGGCACAGTGAAGTGGAGTCGTAAAATGCACTCTTGGGAATCGCTACAACTAGCAGAAGTAATCTATCAGTACCAGGGCAGGACGAGAGGCTGTTATTGGCCCTTCCTGGCCTAGCAAAAATAGCCTGCTGCCGTCCCAGGAAGTCAAACCTTCAGTGTAGATGGTCTGTTCCTGCTGGTAAATGGCTCTTCCTGACACCCCTGGTGACGCTGGGTGTGGAAGTAATTAATTGGGGGTTAGTGCTAGCGTTTTCAGGCAAGCTCTAAGCCCCAGCCTTAGTAATGGTCACCGTCTATAAGATAGCGAATATTACTAAGTCTTCATGCTGATAAAAATAAATAAAAACTCACACACAAATTACAAAATATTTTATTGAAATAAAAATCTTGTAAAATAATCCATAAGTGTACAGCAGCGTGAAAAAGAATAAAAGCATATTAATATGCATAACATAAATAAGTCATAAAACTACTCACCAGTCCTTCCTCCTTAGAAGCAGCAAGAACCAGAACATAAAGAGGACCTGTCACCCGGAATAAACCCTCTAGGAGCTGTTTACTAAAGAACATGTACGAGGACGGGAAGCTGGATATTTTCTTTCTATGTTTGAAATTATAATTCAAATAAGTTCAAAAAAGACATACAGAAGTGCATACAAGGGGGCTGCAAGCTTGGTCTATAATACCCTACTAACCCCAAGAAGGACCACAGTTCACTTACTGTACAGTGGGTGGGCCATTGCTGCACTGCTTGTACTTTGGAGTCCATGTGTAGGACCCCATCTTTAGACACTTTATGGACCAAGTATTTTATGCTCTCCCAAAACAGATGACATTTGTGGGGCTCCAACTTCACACTGTTGGCCTCCAGCATTGCTAACACCTGGTGAAGCTTTTCCTACTGCTCTGTGAATGATGATGAGAATATAATGATGTTGTCAGAGTAAATGAGCCAGGTATAATAGTTTAAGTCCCCCAGGCGTAATACCATCAGTCTCTGGAATGTGGCTGGTGCCTTGTTTAATCCAATGGACATATGCACAAACTAAAAAAGGCCTATGGGGGTTATAATGCCTATGGGGCTTTTTTTCGCCCGATCCTTCTCAGCGATTGGCACCTGTTAGTACCCACTAGCCAAGTCCAGCATAGAAAAGTATTGGAGAAGTGGGTAAGCATCTCTTACAGGCATTAAGACATCTGTAATCCTTTCAGAACCGAAGGGTCACATCTAGTTCTGCCTTCACCCGGCACTGTCAACAAAAGCCCGCTGCAAGGTTCTGTGGGTGGACAATTATCAGGAAAATGTTTCTAATACTTTGGCCCCAATTTACGAGCCATGAGTCCATGCACGGCTTGCAATACATTCATGCCAAGGATAACTGGCACTTGAGAGTTCATGTTGTTCTACGCCACCACTACACCTTCAGCTTTCAAGACCCAAGGGGTTTGAATAGCAAAGTCATCAGCCATTTTTAAGTTCACCTAAAATGCACTTCAAACTAATTAAGTGGGAAGTATCTTTCAAATGCTGTCCTGGCCAGAGTTAAAATTCTGAAGTCCATGTCCACTTACCACCCTGTGCTTTGAACACCAGACTCTCACCAATTAAGTCCTGGACTTCCAAAATGGGGCATAACCTCCAACTCCCTCCTGCAGTTCCCCCCTCAACTGCAGGCAGATCTAGCAGATTTAGCAAATCCAGAGTTGCCAACAGCACCCCGTTGGGAACAGTTTCTGGCCATATGGCCTACCTTACCACAATCCCAACACCTCATTATGGCGGCTTTCTCTCATCATTACCTGTTACCTGTATTTTCAATACCTACATTACCTTTACAAGAACAAATTTCCTCTGCTATAGCATGAGAAGTTAAAGTTACGCCCCATGTGCTGTAGAACAGGTGCCCTCTGTCTGTAGCAGAGGCGTGGTTGCGTCTCAACCTTTCTCATTATGTTTCCCAGGCATCTCATTCCCACTATTTAAAGTTTCTGCTACCTTCGAGCAATTTTGCTCTCGGCCATTCCTTTTCCCTGCTGTCCCTGGTTGTCCAAACCTAGGACCTAGAAAATTCAGGCCTGCATCCAACATGTGCTTCTCTTCTCGGTTATTGGAATTAGATGTTGTATATTTTTAAGTGTTCCTAAAGCAAGAAAAGTGATTTATTCAGACAACACATGTTTTTCATATATAATAATGTTGAAATGATAGCATGTTTTGTGCTATTAAATAGCCAGAAAACAACTATTGTTATGTAATATGCCTCCAATGGTGTCATTGATGATGTCAATCATAAGGATATTTTTAAAATGATGACATCCACTTTTATTATAATTAATATATTTTTAATCATAGTTTCTGAAGTGCATTGTGTTATTAGACAAAAATCTTTTGGTCCAGAATTAGATGTTCCATTCAACTTAATAGGCATCCATGTTGATCTTCTACTAGGCAAAAACAAAACCCGTAAGAGGAAGTTTTTCAATGTTATGATCAGACTATATTTTAATATGTGTATCCCAAATCAATAAAGTGGGCCCCATGTACAAAGACAATGGGGGTCATTTACTAAGGGCCTGATTCGCGGTTTCCCGAAGTGTTACCCGAATATTTCTGATTTGCGCCGATTTTCCCTTTATTGCCCCGGGATTTTGCCGCATCGGCGCCGGCATGCACGCAGCGGAAATCGGGGGCGTGGGCAAACGAAAACCCGACGGATTCGAAAAAAACGCCGCATTTTAAAAAAACTTTCACTTACCTTCACCAGGTATAGGCCGGTGAATTTCAGGGAATTTCAGCGGGCCTCGGGGAACTTCAGCGCAGCAGCGGAGGAACTACCTTAGTGAATCGCCAGAAGACCCGAATTCACCGCTGGATCGCGAATGGACCGGGGAAGTAAATCTGCCACAATGTCATTCTATGGTCCTGGTCATAAATTTTTCATGCTGTGAAGTTAGCATTCAGGTTGGTTTCAAAGATATTTTATTTTATTATATTTTGTCCTAATACTTTTTCTGGAGGTAGTGACCTGAAAATGCCTGTAAGGTTTTATGACCAAATCCATGTGCAAGTGTTTCATCTTATATCATATAATGTAACAATAGTAATTATAATTAAATATATGGGTAGTCCAAGGAGTGCTTGAAGTACATACAAGTTATAAATGACAATGAGAGGTATAAACTGTAATTAGAAACATATGATCCTGTAGTGTAGACTGTGTATGGAAATAGTATTATTACTAATAACCCTTGAAGTACTGAGACATCTTGTAAATCTTGTATACTTTTAATTTGCAATGGATTAAACCATTTCTCTAAACTGAGCAATCAGCTTAATCTTTTGGGTGAAATACAATGAAGCTTTGCTGCCTTGCTCACAATAGTGAATCTAGAACTAGTCATACACAAGATAGTTGTCATTCCATTGATTGTTAAGTTGATAGTCATGTTACCTCACTCCTCACAAATAGACATGCTCTGAGCAAAGTGACGATAAGACAGATACGTTCTTGATCATGGGAACTGCTTACCTATTCTTTCTTCCAGTCACAGGTCGCTTTTGTGGGCATTGCCTTCTTTCTTGCGGCAACCAATGCAGCTGTTTAGTACTCTCTATTGGTGAGAAGACTTAGGCTGCATTTACACAAATGTATGCCCGCACGGCTATGGCCGGGCAGGCATACGTCCGGCACCATGGAGAGGATGAATGCTGACCCCTCCATAGAAATGCATATGGACGGTAACATGGGGAAAGATAGGACCTGTCCTATCTTTTCCCTGTGTACGGAGCGGTACTTGTGTGTGTGCTGCACAGTGTATCACTCTGTGCAGCCATAGCCGCCTACAGAGACATATGTACTGCCGCCAGGTTACGGCTGAACATAGGTCCCCCATACGGTAGTGTGAATGCAACCTTAATTAGAGACTAAGAAATAATGTGGAAACATTTTTCAAAAGTTTTTAATAATCTTTAGAGATCACTCTCTGACATACCATATATACTTGTGTATAAGCCGACCTGAATATAAGCCAAGGTACCGAATTAGAAAATAGGAAAACCTATTGACTCATAGGTGGGAAAAGCATTGGTCACAAAAGCATTATACAGCTGACAGATCCCTGTCCCCCATATATAGCCAGCCCACCTGCAAGTATAAAACCTGCCCCCAGTATTTAGCTTACTTCCTGCCACCCAGTACAGGCGGTCCCCTACTTAAGAACACTCGACTTACATACGACCCATAGTTACAAACGGACCTCTGGATATTGGTAATTTATTGTACTTTAGTCCTAGGCTACAATAAACAGCTGTAACAGTTATCACAGGTGTCTGTAATGAAGCTTTAGTGTTAATATTGATTCTTATGACAACCCAACATTTTTAAAATCCAATTGTCACAGAGACCAAAAAAGTTCTGGCTGGGATTACAATTATAATATATACAGTTCCGACTTACATACAAACTCAACTTAAGAACAAACCCACAGACCCTATGTTGTATGTAACCTGGGGACTGCCTGTATATAGCCTGCCTCCTGCACCCAGTATATAGCTTGCCTCCTGCTACCACTATATAGCTAGTCAGCCAGCCCCTTGCCCAAGTATATAACCTGCAGTATATAGCATGTCTCCTGCCCCAGTAAATAGCGTGCATCCTGCCCCCAGTATATAGTTGGCCAGCCAGCCCCCTGTATATAGCCTGCCTCCTGCCAAAAGAGGACCTGGGAGGGGCATTGCAAAGGTTTAGTTTTTTCAGCACATTTTTTGTGCTGAAAAATTTAGCTTATACTCAAATGTAAAAAAACACATTAAATAAGTACCGTGTATACTCGAGTATAAGCCGACCCGAGTATAAGCCGAGGCCCCTAATTTTACCACAAAAAAACTGGGAAAACCTATTGACTCGAGTATAAGCCGAGGGTGGAAAATGCATTGGTCACAGCCTCCCCAGTATTTAGCCTGCCAGCCCCTTGCCCCAGTATATAGCCTGCCAGCCCCTTGCCCCAGTATATAGCCTGCCAGACCCTTGCCCAGTATACAGCCTGCCAGCCCCCTGCCCCAGTATACAGCCTGCCAGCCCCCTGCCACAGTATACAGCCAGGCAGCCCATAGCCCCAGTATACAGCTTGCCAGCCCCCTGCCTCCAGTATACAGCCTGCCAGCCCCCTGCCCCAGTATACAGCCTGCCAGCCCCCTGCCGCAGTATACAGCCTGACAGCCCTCTGCCCCAGTATACAGCCTGCCAGCCCCTTGCCCCAGTATATAGCCTGCCAGCCCCTTGCCCAGTATACAGCCTGCCAGCCCCCTGCCCCAAGTATACAGTCTGCCAGCCCCCTGCTTCCAGTATACAGCCGCTCCCCCATCCCTCGTGGTAGAGATAGTTGATTAAAAAAATAAATAAATCTAAACTCACCTTTCCGTCGGACCCCTCAGGTCTTCTGCGCGATCCGACTGGCAGCAGCGGCGGCAGCTCCGTGCGACGCACAGCTCTGATGTCAACAGACATCAAGCGTGTGTGCCGGCTGCCGGCACACACAATACCATGTGACGTCGCGCGGAGCTGCCGCCAATGCTGCTGACGGGCGGATCGCGCAGAAGACCTGAGGGGGCCGCCGGAAAGGTGAGTTTAGATTTATTTATTTTTTTAATCAACTATCTCTACCACAGGGGAGCGGTGTCCGGGACGAGGGAGCGGTGCCCGGGACGGGGGAGCACTTGCCCGACGGGACGGGGGATCGGTGCCCCCCGGAAAGGTGAGTTTAGATTTTTTTTTTTTTTTAATCAACTATCTCTACAACGGGGGAGCGGTGCCCGACGGGACAAGGGAGCGATAATGAAAATTCCTAAACCAAATGGTTGTATATTACCACATTTGAGTGGATGCTGCAATGAATTCATGGGGGAATTTCTGGTATAAATTTATGGCAAAAAGACTCACCCCCACAGTCATTTTTGCACCAAAACATGTTACATGTTAACAAAACATCTGTGGCCTCTCATACTACGTTTACAAAAAGTGTCTGTGCCATAAGTGATGGAAATGGAGCAGGACTTAATCTTGAGATTTGAAATTCTAGTTTATCAAGAGTAGAACATTTTTTAATGAATTGAATTTTATTCTTCAGCACAGGCGAAATACACTTCCCTCTATGAGCCCAAATAGGAAAGAGGTTGACTAAAACAGATGGTTGTTCCACTTTATGTATCATTGAGTTCTCATATGTATGGCATACATACATAATAAATGATACAGTTTTCATAATTATATTTCATGTATGCAGATGTACAGTCAACTATTATAATACATTTCTAAACAAATATTAGTATTTAAAACAGAGTAAAACAACTTAATTTATAGATGCATTGTCATATCTTTGTTAAGTATAGTTAAAATGTTTTTTCCCTGTCACATACATAAAAAATACAATTTAGACTAATTTAGACCAGATGTAGATCATAGTTTTGAAATGGCGCCCAGTATAGCGAAATGACCCCATAAGAACTTAGTAAAGTGCCATCAAAGATTAAAAAAAGGATAATAAACCACCTTAATCATAAATAATCCAGGTAATGTTGAAAATTCCACCTCTAACAATAAGGAAACATTGGCTGTACATGGACTTACCCCCGATGAACTAAGTGATCCACCCGCCTTTCCCTCGACACCTGTTTTATGGCTTGTCTCCTCATGGGGATATCTATTCTAATCTTTGATGACCATAAGTAAATCAAGTTAAACTTCTACATTTCATCCACATCTCCATTTTATATATAATATACACCTATTACTGTAAATTTATAAATGTAAATATATTCATTAGGGGTTTATATGTCATTACGGGTCAGTTAGTAGAATATAACCTAAAATACAAGTAGGAGACCTCCTGCTTTGATGTTCTTTTTTTATACAGTTGCAATAACCTTATACAGGCAGTCCCCTACTTAAGAACAGTCGACTTACATACGACCCCTAGTTACAAATGGACCTCTGTATATAGGTAATTTACTGTACTTTAGTCCTAGTCTACAATAATCAGCTGTAACAGTTATTACAGGTGTCTGTAATGAAGCTTTAGTGTTAATCCTGATTCTTATGAAAACCCAACATTTTTAAAATCCAATTGTCACAGAGACCAAAAAAGTTCTGGCCGGGACTACAATGATAAAATATACAGTTCCGACTTACATACAAACTCAACTTAAGAACAAACCTACAGACCCTATCTTGTATGTAACCCGGGGACTGCCTGTATTGTACAATACAAGCAGTCCCCGACTTAAGCACACCCGACTTACAGATGACCCCTAGTTACAAGTGGACCACTGGATGTTGGTAATTTGCTGTAAAAGTTGTCAATGGTGTCTGCAATTAAGCTTTATAGTTAATTCTGGTTTTTATGACAACCCAAAATTTTAAAAATCCAATTGCCACAGAGACCAAAAAAATTTTGGCTGGGATTACAATTATAAAATATACAGCACCGACATACATACAAATTCAACTTAAAAACAAACCTACAGAACCTAACTTGTACGTAACCCGCGGACTGCCTCTTTTTACAGATAAACTGACATATTTCCCGAACCTGAATAATGTTATTTTTGCATTAACTACATTTACTGTAAAGGCATCTATTCTTGCGACATAGTGATTATATTATCAACACAACTTGCTTAAACTGGTTATATTACCACTTTCAATTAAACACTACAAATTATATAGAAGGGATAATTTTAATCTTGGCAAATTATATATAAACATGATGCAGAATGACACAGATGAATCTGTATTGTTTGTTTTCCTAATTATGTTGCACACCGTATTTCCCAAAATTACAGAGGAGATTGCTTTTCTTAAGTGAACACTTCCCATCCAAGATATATATATATTTATACCAGCAGGCCTGTTCATTCATTTGATAGAAGGTCAGCTGAAGACAACTATATTTTCTTACGTAGATCACCAGCAATGATGGCTCAGGTTAGAATGCACAATATCCACTTTACAATAGAATACTAATAAGCTTTATAATAGAATGGTACTTTATTTCACCAAAACTTAAATTATATTAGCTACAGATATGATATTTATGCAATAAGTTTCCTGCTGAAATGAATGAAAAAACTCATTCACTGTATGGAATACATTGTATATTGTAATGACAATGGGAATGTGGTTTATTATAAAAGTATATAGCTTTTATTACTGACAAATAAGTTATATCTTAATTAACGTTAAGATATGACCTATTTTAAACATATTAGTGTCAATTATTTTAGAACGTATAAAAGAGAGATAAAATTTGTTATAGAAATTGAACTTAGCCTCTTTTTAAATCAAAAATGACTTGGGATGGTTGTTAATAAATTAGCAATGATTGTTATGTATAATGTTATATTAAAATTGTTATAAATGAGACTAATTGCAATCAAAGTTGGATAAGAGATTTGTGTTTTGTATGTAAAACAAAGCGCCAAATTCTTAGCAATATTATCAGAGTTTTACTAACGTTAGAGCTTCAGGTGAGGAGTGATGGTGTCTTTGATAAAAACAGACTACTTTTCTATTTCTTTTAGATCAGTGTCTATCACTATACTAGCTTGACATCCCAAATCAGACCAAAATGGGGGCATAACTAAATATTACAATCTAAAGTTTTGTCACAGCCTGATTTATTTCAATCAATTTATTTCAAAAATTCACACCATTTTTTAGGCAGTGTAGAGTTAAAGAGTAACTGTCATTAAAAAAAAACTTTTGGTATGTTGTAGGGCAGGCAATTTTAAGCCCTTTTGCAATTGGATTAGTTACCCAAATCTTTCTCCTTCCTTTTGTATTCTGCAGACTTCCCCTGTCTCCTCCTCACTGAGCTGAATACTGAGTGAGAATGTAGATGTGAGACACATCCCATCTCCCTGCACTCAGGTGTTTACCTCATGGCTCAGTACTCCAGCACTCATATGCTGACAGAAACCCAAACTAATGTAGTAACAATCTCACCCCGCCCTTCTCCATAGGGATACATGGCGCACAGCGCCGTATGCCGTGAAAAGATAGGACATGTCCCGTAGGGCGCCCATTGCTGTATATATGTCCCCCATGCGGCAGAGTGAATGTAGCCTAGTACACTAACAATCTCTCCCTGTGTAACTAATGTAGTAACTATCTCTCCCTGTGTAACTAATGTTGTAACTATCTCTCCCTGAACACCCCCAGCTTTCCGTATACTTGTATGTAAAGAAATACACAGTCTTTCCTCCCCCCATTACCTCAGACAGCAGGAAATGGCAGATAGGAGAGAGATCTGTGATATATGCCTCTGCAAGTCTTCAGTCTGTCCCATGTGCTGTGCTGCAGTTTTATTAGATAGATAGAAAAATATAGATAGATAGATACATAGATTGAAACAAATACATTTGAAAAGACAGAAAATATCCACCAATGGTCTAATAACTAACTATACATTAAAAATAGATCACCTGTTGAAACCTGTATAAAGGTATGAAAGGTAAGTATTTCCTTACAAACAAGTATTGCACGTTACCCAGAGGAATAACAGAGGACAAGGGGCACATACACAGGTATATACAGACCAAGAGGGGACACCACCTGACACATCTTTAGCCTTGCTTCATAAGGGGTATGTATGTATGTAGACCTGTGTATGTGTCCCCTTCCTCTGTTATTCCTCTGGGTAATGTACAATACTTGACTGGTTCTGAGAACTATACCTTCCATCCATATATTTATCCTCTATATGTCAGGGCTATGAGTCTGTGGACCCTCTGGACCACTGCGGGAGATGGTGCTAGCCGACAGCTGAGACCGGAGTCTAAGTGGCACCTGGTCTTCACGCAGAATACACAGGAACGCAGGATACACAGGAGGGCTTTCTCTTCAGGGAAACGGCCTTAAGATCCGGTGGGGAATGATGGGATCTGCCAGATTAAATGCAGCCCCGGAAGTGGCCAGCGCCAATCACCTGTGTGCTGGCCATTTAAATCTTGCAGTACCGCCGCGTGTGGTGCCTAGTCTGGATGAGAGAAGGAGCATGGAGAGGTAATCCATGGGAGCGGGGCAGCGTAGAGGGGCACGGGTGCACCCGTAATCCACGGTATGGATCAAGGGGGTGCCCTTGATGGTATATTTAGTTATTTGACCATTGGGGGACTTTTTCTGTGTATGTTGTCTTTTTAAATGGATTTGTTTTAGTTGATCTAATAAGGCGTTATTTTACACTTTCTAAATTTTGGTGTGTGTTTCCTTTTTTTGTTTTTGGGAACAATCTATTTAATCTAGTGGGGCTACATTATGTCCATGCCCCCTATTACTTCTAACAGTGATCACTCTTCTCTTGTTGCAAAATTAATAATACTGAAACTTTTTTTGTCATTGAACAAACCTTCAAATTTTCATGTATGTATGTATGTATGTATATTACTCAGCCTCATAGCTACAAGCTCCATATTTGCCTGTGTGGGTGTGTCTAAAATGCACAAGCTGTGTTCTCATTGGTCAGCAGCATGTACTTGTGATGATGTTACAGGTTGTCAATGCACAGATATGCACTAATTCATAATTAAATTCATGATTAAAAAATTGGAGAATCTGGAACATGCATTTCACAGATAAGATATACATTCATATAAAATAATTATTATAATAAATATCCCCATTATATTTACCATATATACTCCAGTATAAGCCAACCCAAATATAAGTTGAGGCATCTATTTTTCCCACTAAAACCTGGAAAGACTTGAGTATAAACGTAGGGTGGGAAATGCATTGGTCCACAGCCTACCCTCACAAATGGAATGCCCAGCAGCCTCCTCCACTAATGAAATGCCCAGCAGTCTTACCTCACTAAAGAAATGCCCAGCTGCCTCCCCTCACTAATGAAATTTCTAGCAGCCTTCCCTCACTATTGAAATATCCAGCAGCCTTCCCTCACTAATGAAATGCCCAGCAGTTGCCCCTCACTAATGAAATACACAGCAGCCTCCTTTACAAAGGAATTGCCCAGCAGCCTGTCCCACAAATCAAAGGCCTAGCAGCCGCCCCTTTTTATATATATAAAAAAAAACAGAGAGAGAGAGAGAAAGAGAGAAAGAGAGAAAACCTCAATAGAAGGGGTGCAGAGCCCCCATTGATCCTTCAGTAGTAAAGTTGAAAAAAGTGTAGGCCGCACAGGGTGAAGTTCGTCGCTGTTACAATAAACTTCACCCTTTGGAATTTTGGATTTCTGGAGTGCTGCCTACACTTTTTTTAATTTCAATATGAGTGGTTTTTGTCAAATCTAAGTAGAATACATAATTATTAATGTTTTACATTAATCTTGCTACTTTTTTCCTTTTAGGATATGAATTCTGATGATCCTACTAAAAGTGAATTTCCTGACCAGAGAGAGCGCTCACTTTCATTCTCTTACAAGTCACTGGAACTTGAAGAACATGCCAAGCCACCATTCAATCCTAAAGAAGTATTTTTGGACCAAACTAAACACTGCTGTAAAAGCAGTCCAGGAAAAATAGGGAGCTTTTTATTTTCCCTTTTCCCTGTACTTACTTGGCTTCCTCGCTACAACATTAAGGAATACTTGCTAGGTGACATTGTGTCTGGCATCATTGTTGGCATTGTTACCATTCCTCAGGGCATAGCTTATTCACTATTGGCCAGCCAAGATCCGATTTATGGTTTATACAGTAACTTTTTTTGCTGTATCATCTATTTTTTAATGGCCACATCTCGCCATAATTGTGTTGGTACATTTGGTGTATTGTGTCTCATGGTAGGCCAGTCAGTGAACAAACAGCTCATTGCCGCAGGTTATCCAGATGAAGGTGACATAATATTAAATTCAACACTTGAATTTAATGAAACTGTATGTGGTCGAGGCTGCTATGCGATAACAGTGGCAACATCTTTAACTTTCATGGCTGGAATTTACCAGGTAATTTGGAGAATACTTGGAGTATACTGTTTTTAAGACTATGGGGCAGATTTATCAAGCAGTCTAAGAGTAAGAATGTTCTTGGTTTCCCATGGCAACCAATCACAGCTCAGCTTTCATTTTACCAATGCTCATGAATATTTTAAAGGGGAGCTGTGATTGGTTGCCATGGACAACTAAGAACATTCTTACTCTTAGCTTGATAAATCTACCCCAATAAGTTTTATTTCCATTTTTATCTTTATTTGCTGATTTACCACTTTTCTTTCTTTTATGCCTTTTCATATGGGTGATCACTGTATAATGGGACGGGGCTTTGCAGCATAGGAATAAGAAAAAAGACATACAAACAGATACAGCCAAACCTCAGCTTTATTGAGAAGCTCATTTAGATGAAGACAACAAGAATTAAATTTACTCTAAAAATAGGAAGAAAACTTGTGTGTTCACAATGCTGTATAATAGTTGCTGAGAAACGCAGGGGAATTAAGGGATCAATGAAATAAAAAGATGAGTGCTATGCTCCCTTCACTTGCTAGCATGCACACTGACAGGCCCGGCGCCAGCACCCGGCTAACCCAGGCAAGTGCCGGGGCCCCGGGGTACTGGAAGGGGCCCATTCGGGCCCCGGATCAAGATTCCTTCCCTCTCGATCTGTGTTCTCCGGTGAGAACATGTGCACTCACTGCTTTCCCCAGCAGGAGCTGAAGCATCAGACGCTGAAGGACCTTTGATGATGTCATGGTCACATGACCTGCCGGGGAAAGCAGTGACCACGCGGAGCTGCATCTGCGAGGTGAGGAGGAGATATGACATGGGCCAGGGGAGGGGGAGAATAAGGGGGGCTGTGTGAGGGACATTACTTACTGGGGGGCTGTGTGTATACAGGAGGAGGAGGGGGGCAGTGTGTATATAGGAGGAGCAGGGGGGCGGTGTGTATACAGGAGGAGGGGGGGCAGTGTGTATACAGGAGGAGGAGGGGGGCAGTGTGTATAGAGGAGGAGGAGGGCGGCAGTGTGTATACAGGAGGAGGAGGGGGGCAGTGTGTATACAGGAGGAGGAGGGGGGCAGTGTGTATACAGGAGGAGGAGGGGGTAGTGTGTATACAGGAGGAGGAGGGGGGGCAGTGTGTATACAGGAGGAGGAAGGGGGCAGTGTGTATACAGGAGGAGGAGGGGGGCCAGTGTGTATACAGGAGGAGGGAGGCAGTGTGTATACAGGAGGAGGAGGGGGCAGTGTGTATACAGGAGGAGGAGGGGGGCAGTGTGTATACAGGAGGAGGAGGGGGGCAGTGTGTATACAGGAGGAGGAGGGGGCAGTGTGTATACAGGAGGAGGAGGGGGGCAGTGTGTATACAGGAGGAGGAGGGGGACAGTGTGTATACAGGGGGAGGAGGGGGGCAGTGTGTAAACAGGGGGAGGAGGGGGCAGTGTGTATACAGGAAGAGGAGTGGGGCAGTGTGTATACAGGAGGAGGAGGGGGACAGTGTGTTTACAGGAGGAGGAGGGGGTCAGTGTGTATACAGGAGGAGGAGGGGGACATTGTGTATACAGGAGGAGGAGGGGGGCAGTGTGTATACAGGGGGAGGAGGGGGGCAGTGTGTATACAGTAGGAGGAGGGGGCATTGTGTATACAGGGGGAGGAGGGGCAGTGTGTATACAGGGGGAGGAGTGGCAGTGTGTATATAGGAGGAGGAGGGGGGCAGTGTGTATAGAGGAGGAGGAGGGGGCAGTGTGTATACAGGAGGAGGAGGGGGCAGTGTGTATACAGGGGGAGTAGGGGGGCAGTGTTTATACAGGAGGAGGAGGGGCAGTGTGTATACAGGAGGAGGAAGGGGGCAGTGTGTACACAGGAGGAGGAGGGGGCAGCGTGTATACAGGGGGAGGAGGGGGGCAGTGTGTATACAGGAGGAAGAGGGGGCAGTGTGTATACAGGAGGAGGAGGGGGCAGTGTGTATACAGGAGGAGGAGGGGGACAGTGTGTTTACAGGAGGAGGAGGGGGTCAGTGTGTATACAGGAGGAAGAGGGGGCAGTGTGTATAAAGAGGGAGGAGGGGGGCAGTGTGTATACAGGAGGAGGAGGGGGGCAGTGTATATACAGGGGGAGGGGGCAGTGTGTATACAGGAGGAGGAGAGGGGCAGTGTAAATACAGGAGGAGGAGGGGGACAGTGTGTATACAGGAGGAGGAGGGGATAGTGTGTATACAGGAGGAGGAGGGGCAGTGTGTATACAGGGGGAGGAGGGGCAGTGTGTATACAGGAGGAGGGGGGCAGTGTGTATACAGGAGGAGGAGGGGGGCAGTGTGTATACAGGGGGAGGAGGGGGGCAGTGTGTATATAGAAGGAGGAGGGGGGCAGTGTGTATACAGGGGGAGGAGGGGGGCATTGTGTATACAGGGGGAGGAGGGGCAGTGTGTATACAGGGGGAGGAGTGGCAGTGTGCATATAGGAGGAGGAGGGGGGCAGTGTGTATACAGGAGGAGGAGGCAGCAGTGTGTATACAGGAGGAGGAGGGGGCAGGTTGTATACAGGAGGAGGAGGGGGGCAGTGTGTATACAGGGCGAGGAGGGGGGCAGTGTGTATACAGGAGGAGGAGGGGCAGTGTGTATACAGGGGGAGGAGGGGCAGTGTGCATACAGGGGGGGAGGAGGGGCAGTGTGTATATAGGAGGAGGAGGGGGCAGTGTGTATACAGGGGGAGGAGGGGGACAGTGTGTATATAGGAGGAGGAGGGGACAGTGTGTATACAGGGGGAGGGGGGGCAGTGTGTATACAGGGGGAGGAGGGGAAGTGTGTATACAGGGGGAGGAGGGGCAGTGTGTATACAGGAGGAGGAGGGGGGCATTGTGTATACAGGAGGAGGAGGGGGCAGTGTGTATACAGGGGGAGGAGGGGGGCAGTGTGTATATAGGAGGAGGGGGGGGCAGTGTGTATACAGGGGGAGGAGGGGCAGTGTGTATACAGGAGGAGGAGGGGGCAGTGTGTATACAGGAGGAGGGGGCAGGTTGTATACAGGAGGAGGAGGGGGCAGTGTGTATACAGGAGGAGGAGGGGGCAGTGTCTATACAGAAGGAGGAGGGGGGCAGTGTGTATACAGGAGGAGGAGGGGGCAGTGTGTATATAGGGGGAGGAGGGGGGCAGTGTGTATACAGGGGGAGGAGGGGGGCAGTGTGTATACAGGAGGAGGAGGGGGGCAGTGTGTATACAGGAGGAGGAGGGGGGCAGTGTCTATACAGGAGGAGGAGGGGGGCAGTGTGTATACAGGGGGTGGGGGGCAGTGTGTATACAGGAGGAGGGGGGCAGTGTGTATGCAGAAGGAGGGGGGGCAGTGTGTATACAGGAGGAGGAGGGGGCCCTGTATACAGGGGGAGGAGGGGGGGCAGTGTGTATACAGGAGGAGGAGGGGGACAGTGTGTATACAGGGGGAGGAGGGGGGCAGTGTGTATACAGGAGGAGGGGGCAGGTTGTATACAGGAGGAGGAGGGGGGCAGTGTGTATAGAGGAGGAGGAGGGCGGCAGTGTGTATACAGGAGGAGGAGGGGGCAGTGTGTATACAGGAGGAGGAGGGGGGCAGTGTGTATACAGGGGGAGGAGGGGGGCAGTGTGTATACAGGGGGAGGAGGGGGCAGTGTGTATACAGGAGGAGGAGGGGGGCAGTGTGTATACAGGAGGAGGAGGGGGGCAGTGTGTATACAGGAGGAGGAGGGGGGCAGTGTGTATACAGGGGGTGGGGGGCAGTGTGTATACAGGAGGAGGGGGGCAGTGTGTATGCAGAAGGAGGGGGGGCAGTGTGTATACAGGAGGAGGAGGGGCCCTGTATACAGGAGGAGGAGGGGGGCAGTGTGTATACAGGGGGAGGAGGGGAGCAGTGTGTATACAAGGGGAGGAGGGGGGCAGTGTGTATACAGGGGGAGGAGGGGAGCAGTGTGTATACAAGGGGAGGAGGGGGGCAGTGTGTATACAGGGGGAGTGGGGCAGAGTGTATACAGGAGGGGGGGTGTACACGGGGATGGGGGGGCAGTGTGTCCACGTGGGGGAGGGGGGCAGTTGTACTCTGTTGCCCAGGGGCCCACTAAAACCTGGAGTCGGCCCTGCACACTGATGTATATGATACAATAGCTGTCCTTGGTATCACAGCTTATCCCATTCTCTTAAAGGAAATCTGTCAACAGAAAGTAACCCAATCAACCATGACCAGTATGTTGTGAAACAGATTATGACTGTTTTAAGCCCTGCGTGGTGGTATTTTCCAGATTTTTTTAAAAAAAATGGATGTAAATTGGCTCTATAAAGTTATAGTAGAAGAGAGTTAAAAATGTCATGTTCTCCTTGCCTCCAAACACCACCACTGCTGTGATTGACATCTTACACCTGATTTTAGGAGAGACAGTTATAATGTCCCTGGAAGCAGCAGCGTCACTTATAACAAAGGAAGGGAGAGCTTGACTTTAATGCTAAACTCTCTGCGTCCCTGACTTTATACAAACATTTTACATCTCACATCAAGGTTGATATTCTGGATGATGCCAAAATGCTAGGACATGAAGAAAACAGGATCATGTTAAGCTAGAGTGCTAGAGGATGCACACCCTGTGTGCCTTACTATAAGCATTTTTCACCATCTGCTAAACAGAGAGTGAAAAAGTAATCAGTCAGCTCTCAGTTTAGTGGCTGAACTGAGAAAAAGTAGTTTTCTCATTTCAAGTAGTTCTCTGGGTTGGTTTATGTTGGACCCCAGTTTAACATTTAGTCCAGGGTTCCCCAAACTACGGCCCGCGGGCCACATGCGGCCCGCGGACCATTTTGATCCGGCCCCCGACGCTTGCCGCGCCAGCGCCGGGCCCCCGCGGCCTTCGACAGTCAGGCAGGAGCCTCCGTCCGTCCGGACAGAAAGCTTCTGCCCGTCAATGTATAGTGCTCGATGCGGCCGGAAACGGCCGCTCGAGCACTATTACTGGAGCGATGTGGCTGGAATACAACCCCGGCGCACATCGCTCCATGAACTTGGATGCGTGGCCGCGCCATGACGTCATCACGCGGCCGCGCACCCTTTCCTGCCCGGTCACAACAAAAAATTAGGAGACACTTAGGTGAGTACAGGGGTTTTTTTTTTTTTAATTAAAAAGGGCAGTAAGTGGATTGTGATAGTTAGTTATGAGGGGCAGTATAGAAAATAATTAATGGTGAGGGGCAGTATAGGAAATAATTAATGGTGAGGGGCAGTATAGAAAATAATTAATGGTGAGGGGCAGTATAGGAAATAATTAATGGTGAGGGGCAGTATAGAAAATAATTAATGGTGAGGGGCAGTATAGGAAATAATTAATGGTAAGGGGCTGTATAGAAAATAACTAATGGTGAGGGGCAGTATAGGAAATAATTAATTATGAGGGGCAGTATAAGAAATAATTCATTATGAGGGGCAGTATAGGAAATAATTCATTATGAGGGGCAGTATAAGAAATAATTCATTATGAGGGGCAGCTTAGGAAATAATTATGAGGGGCTGTATAGGAAATACCGGTAATTAATTATGAGGGGCAGCATAGGAAATAATTAATGATTAGGGGCAGCTTAGGAAATAATTAATGATTAGGGGCAGTATAAGAAATAATTAATGGTGGGGGGCAGTATAGGAAATAATCAATGGTGGGGGGGCAGCATAAGAAATAATTAATGGTGGGGGGCAGTATAGGAAATAATTAATGGTGGGGGGGCAGCATAAGAAATAATTAATGGTGGGGGCAGTATTGGAAATAATTAATTATGAGGGGCAGTATAGTAAATAATTAATGGTGGGGGGGCAGCATAGGAAATAATTAATTATGAGGGGCTGTATAGGAAATAATTAATGGTGGAGGGCAGTATAGGAAACAATTAATTATGAGGAGCAGCATAGGAAATAATTAATGGTGGGGGGCAGCATAGGAAATAATAGTGGGGGCAGCATAGGAAATAATTAATGGTGGGGGTATAGGAAATAATTAATTATGAGGGGAAGTCTAGTAATTAATGGGGGGGAGGCATAGGAAATAATTAATGGAGAGGGGTCACAGTATATTTAATAATTAATTGTGCCAATATTTTAAATAGTTCTTAAGGGGATGCAGTATATTAAATAATTAATTGAGGGGGGGGGGCAGTGTATTATGGATGCGGTCACATGTACTGATATTTATTTTTAAACTTTAGTCCGGCCCTCCAACGGTCTGATGGGGACAGTGAACGGCCCCCTATGTAAAAAGTTTGGGGACCCCTGATTTAGTCTATTGATATGTTACTTCAATTTTTTCAGCCTAGGTAACCCCTTTAAATATGGTGGAGTGATACATGGAGCAAAATTAATACGCACCTATCATTATGGCATCTGTATGATGCAGAAAGAGATTAGTATGTTAATCCTGTGACTATATCTATGGTCAGATTGTCACTGTCATGGGCCATGGACCGTATTAATATTATGGGCCATTGCAAATCTGGAATTTACTTCCAACAAATAGTACTAGAATCAAGCTCCAATGGAGAATGTGTCCTTTCTGCCTGATTTTAATCTGAGGGTTAAGGACCTTTGGAATACCTTGAAAGTTCCTGAAATAGCTCTTGTGTATATGTGTATTGAGAGCAGAAACAGATGTATGAGGATTTCATGAGTGAAGGTCCTTCTGAGTATAAAATTTGGTCTATGATTTGAGTTGCTTTGGGCCCCAGGCTACCACCCTTATTATAATCCACCACTAAATACATCTATATCAACTAGTAACATTATGACTAGGGAAGATTTATTTTGAAATTCCGTCTCTACCCTCTATTAAATCCATTTGACTATTCCATCATCATTATAATAGTAGATTAGATGGTGATAAAGCGCTAAGTCAATAGTGTAACAGTACAAAGGACCCATTACACATATGTAAGTCTAATAGTAACAAGAAAAGGAAAGGAGTAGGAGAGTAAGTTAAGGTAAGTTATTTATGATATATTCTACAGTACAGTAAATATGTATAGAATATTTATGTAAATTATAACATTAGGATATAGACCATTCAACAATTTGTGTTATTGTCTGATGTTATCTGATGTGCTTTTATAGAAATCGTTCCAACATTTCATATCTTTTCTGAATTATTGTTATTTTTTCTTTCTAGATACTTATGGGAGTCTTCCGCCTAGGATTTATCTCCATGTATTTATCTGAGCCATTGCTCAGTGGCTTTATAACTGGCTCTTCACTCACCATTGTAACCTCCCAGATGAAATATGTTTTAGGCCTGAAGATTCCTCGTCGTGACGGTGCAGGGTCTCTGATTATGACATGGATTGACGTTTTCTCAAACTTACAAACCACAAACATCTGTGACTTGCTGACAAGTGTTGTTTCCTTAGTTGCTTTACTACCAGTCAAAATGCTCAATGATAAATATAAGAGCAAGATCAAGGTGCCATTTCCAATAGAGCTGCTGGTTATAATTGTGGCGACTTTGGTCTCCCATTTCTTTAATTTTAATAGCAAGTATAACACATCAATTTGTGGAACAATCCCTACAGGATTTATGCCCCCAAAAGCACCAGAGTGGAATTTAATTCCCAAAATCGCAGCTGATGCAATCCCTATTGCTGTCATTGGGTTTGCAATGACAGTATCTCTGGCTGAACTATTTGCTAAGAAACATGGGTATACCGTCAACAGCAACCAGGAGATGATAGCTGTAGGCATGTGCAATTTAATTCCATCTTTCTTTTACTCATTTGCAAGCTGTGCTGCTCTCGCCAAAACTCTACTAAAAGAGTCTTCTGGGGCCAATACCCAGCTCAATGGTGTTGTATCTGCACTAGTATTGTTATTAGTATTGCTAGCTATTGCTCCTCTCTTCTATTCACTGCAAACATGTGTTTTAGGAATTATCACAATTGTTAGCCTAAAAGGTGCAATTATGAAAATTGGAGACACACCAAAAATGTGGAGGATAAGTAAAATGGACACAGTGGTCTGGTGGGTCAGCATGTTGGCTACTGCAGTGATCTCAACTGAGATTGGGCTTTTGGTGGGTATCTGCTTTTCCATGTTCTGTGTGATAGTCCGCACACAGAGGCCGAGAGCTACTCTTTTGGGCCATGTCAGTGGCACAGAGATTTATGAGGATCAGTTTAAATACAAAAAGCTGAACAATGTGCCAAATATCAAAATATATCGCTTTGATGGTTCTCTGTATTACGCCAACAAAGATTACTTTAAATCAGCCTTGTGTAGAAAAACTGGTGTTAATCCATCACTAGTGTTAGCATTACGAAGAAAGGCCAAAAAAGAGGAGGAAGATGCCAATGCACAAACAAAATGCGCCTTATTTTCAAAGCTAAATGTTATTAAAACAATATGTCAACCCCACAAACCTATGAATAAATCCATGCCAGTAATCAATATCCATTCACTTATAATTGACTGTGGTGCCATGCAGTTTGTAGATAGCGTAGGTCTCAGTGTTCTCAAAGAAGTCCGAAATGATTATGAGGAGATTGGTGTTTTGGTCTTTCTTGCCAACTGCAACCCATCAGTTCGACACTTACTTCACAGAGGAGAATTTTTTAGCCATACAAATAACAGTACTGGTGAGCATGTGTTTCATAGCGTTCATGATGCTGTCACGTTTGCCGAGAGGAAATTCACAAAACAAATGAAGTTAAATCAAATAAATAATACAGATTCCATTGCAGCTACTATTGAGGAAGGCAATGAAGGCAGCACACTTTAGTAATCTCATTTCTTATCTCTTCCTTTTTATATCTAATACTCACTTTTCATACAGTGTATCAGGTAAAAATAAAACAAATTGTTACAAGCATAGCTGTATGAGATCACATAGAGATGTAGATAAATGACTAAGAAATTGGTATCCATCAACCTTAACAACATACTGGTAGTAGAGAGCTTAGTTAGCATATGGGGTGCCAAATCAAATGAAGAAATTCGGAAAGTGGTGAAAGGTTGGCTTTGAGTAAATGTTCTTGAACAAAAAAAACTACAGTCTGGTATATGTGGTTTGTTATGCACCAGCAATGTAAAAATATATGAATATTTATATCAGGCAAAAGTAACAATTTAAAAGGTTTCATAAAAACATGACCTGTATAAAGATATATATCTGGTTTCCGGAGTTGGGTTGTTGCAACTACCGATAATTTAAGAATGGGGAATTTTAGTTAGGACTTTCTTTCTCAAGGTTCAAGTTTCTTTTCACTCCAAATTTTTTATTGTAATTATAAATTAGTTTTTTTATGAACTACATGTAAAAAATCATTGATCAGTTTATAAAACTGAAAATAAAGCTTTATTTTCCATTTGTATTATTTGTCTTCATTGATGCCCTTCATAATGGAGGGGTAAGCTGAGGCAGGAGAGCTTGACTTCATGGTGGAGCTCCTAGTCTCTCACACTAAATACTTCTCATACTCATACTTTTCCCATATGGATTAAAAGTTGACAAATTGTCCTAATTGTGACACATTAGAAGCAGATGGAACTAAAACCTGCTTAGACACTGTATAAGGTACTATTGCTCTTTCAAACATTGTATTGAATGCATTTTATCCAACCATCCAGTAACACTACCCTGAATCGAGGAGGACCAAGTTCCCTGAGACAGTACTGATTATAGGTAGTGTGTCTCTGGTTTGACCAGTTACGCCAACAATTTGCATACTAAGTGTAACTTTTATTATGTGATGCTTGCAATGAATTCACTTTATTCTGTTTCCATAATTGTTTTGTCACATGATGTGAGACAGTTTTATATAAAGTTATTAAACTTTGAAAACTACTAGGCAAGATATAAACCTATTGTGAAACAGACTGGTAAGTTTAGTCTATAGGAATTTAGTATTTTTCTTATTTTATTTTATTGCCCTTGGATTGATGATTGCTGGCCACTGAGAAATAGAACAATTCAACATATTGGGGCACATTTACTTACGTGGTCCCTCCATGTTACCGAAAGTGCATTGTCCGTCAAGAATGCACTCTGCCGCGATTCACTTAGATCGTGCGCCCGATTTCCTGCATCTGACGCTTCCCCGCTGAGTTCCACCGGAGTTCACCTTCTTCCTTTCAATGCATGTAAGTGCTTGGCTTGCGACACAATTTTAAAGTTAAATCCCACGGTTAGTCCGAATCCGTTAGACCTGCCCACCAATTTGTGTCGCATGAAAGCCAGCGCGATTGCGCCAAAATCCGATCGTGTGCGCCAAAAACCCCTGTCAACATAAAATGTCATCAATAAGCTACAGACCACTAAAATTAAGTATTTGTAAAGTGTATCTCATGTCGCAAAAAATAAGACCTTATATGTCCAAATTGCCAAATAAATAAAGATTGTATAGCCAATAAAAAGTGACAATGCATAATCTTCACCAGCTTACCTTCAATGCCCTGGCGTGTTACCACCACATATGGGGTATTGTTATACTTGGGAGAGATTGGGTATCAAGCTTTTTGGAGCATTTTGGTATTTTATCCACTGACAATGTGCACATTTTATTAAAAACACATTCATTTAGCCAAAAAAAAATGTAATTTCAAAATTGCATCTGGTTTTGTTTTAACCCCTGTAAAACAATTAAAGGGTTAACAGACCTCATAAAAGTTGTTTTATATAGGTTGAGGGGTGTAGTTTCTATAATGGGGTAATTTATGGGGTTTTACTTTTATTTAGGCCTCTCAAAGTGACTTGAAACGTGAGCAGTTCCCTCAAAAGCAGGATTTTGCGTTTTTTTATGAAAATGTGAAAAATCGCACCAAATGTTCAAAGCCCCATTACATCCTACAAAATTGAGACTATGCATAAAAACCATATCCACATAAAGAAGACATTCGGTGAATGTTAGTTATTACGTTTTTTGCGGTTATGACTATGTGTGGAAAAAGTAGAACATTTAGAATTTCGAAAATCGCAAATTTTTCCAAATTTTCATGAAATATCTGATTTCTCATAAATAAACGCAACACATACCACCAAACTCTTCAACTAACATGAAGTGCAAAATGTCACGAGAAAACAATTTCATAATCACTTGGATATGTTAAATTTATAACCACTTATAGTGACACATAGTGGCAGGTATGAAAAAATGGGCCGTGTCAGGAAGGTGAAAAGTGGCTTCGGCATTAAGGGGTTAATATATTGTGAATGTCTATGTATGTTATTGATATGTTTGATATTTGTTTTTTAATAAATATAGGCCACTGTGGCCTCCCCCCCAAAGTCGTATTGGTGTATTTTGTTTTAAAGGAATGGTTCTTTGGGACGGTCATTCCAGTTAGTGACATACTATCCATTGGTCAAGTAACAGATTTATCACAAAAATGCAAGCTCTATCTATTCTTCAGACACTGTTGTATCAAAATGCTATAAGAGTAAATGCTATAACATGAAATATACCATCTGTTGCATCACTTTGGAGTACCTCACTTCTACTATTCGGGTTCATTGTCAGAAGGAAGTGAGCAGCATCACACAGCTCTGATGATTATAATTGTGCGATATTGGGCTCAACAGTTGGAAGCCCCTGGAGTGTTGGAGTGTAGAATGGCTTGCAGGGTTGGACAGAGAACTAGCCAGGCATACTCCTGCAGGCCCACGGCTTCATGCTAAGGTAAGTGCAGCACAATCAAAATAGAAAAATAATAATTACATAATTAATAATTTAATTTGATTGGAATGAAAAGCTGATTTTAGAAGAAAGGAAGCCATGGATTACAAAGAAGATTACCACAGTAACAGAGCCTGGATCTATGAGTAGGTGTCCCTGGTTTATCATGCTTGATTTTGATGGTAGATTTCTTTCAAGTCTGAGCAGCACAATAACATTAAGCATCCACTAGAGGGAACACTAACTCTACAGTAGTAAAGAGACAGATGTAATTGATTCTGTGCAGAAATGTGAAGATACTGAATGAAACTAAGCTCTCATAGAAAGTTATTGAATACATAAATGACCCTCCACCACTCTCTTGTGGTAACTATTGTGTTGCACTATTCTATTGAAGAATAGATTGTTGCCACTATTATTAAAAAATGTATCAAAGGAAACAATTTGTTACACTAAACCACTACTCCTTCGCCCTGTAATGTTTTCCTCCAGGCCCAAAAACACCCCCTTAAACTTGTAAACTTACCTCTGTCCATAGCTACGATGCTTGCGCAGTGATGCAATAAAGACTCTGTAGTACACCCTGACTTCTTTGCTCATGTACTATAGGTACTATAGGTACTGCATATCTGCAATAAAGGGTTTCATTAAATCACTCTGCAGGCGCTGGGAGCACCAGAGATGCGTTTAATGCGCCTTATTGGACTTCTAGGTAAGTATTAAGGTTTTTTTTATGGTGACACAGAGAGAGCTTTAACAAGGCATTTTAGGACACTAAACCAAAGGTCTGCAAGGAAGGGAAAGGTTCCCTTTTAATCTGAAACCTGATCTTGAACGTAAAAAACATTTTTGTAAATTACCTTGTGTTTATGTTTTTACTGACTTGTGTTTATGGGTTTTTTTAGCACATAACAGTTAAGAAATACTCATAGAAAGGGCCTGAATAAGTATGGTGGGGTACTCTTGCAAAATTTGGTGGAGGCCTCAACTGAATGCAGCATACATACATGTCCTTCTTCTCACTATCTACTATCCACCCCAGTAATACAACTATATACAGCTGCCAACTTACTAGTAATACATCTACATACATCCGCCAACTCCCCAGTAATACATCTACATACAGCCAACCCCCAGTAGTACATCTACATACAGTTGCCTCCCCCAATAACACATCTATATACAGCCGCCAAACCCCCCCCAGTAATACAACTATATAGAGCTGCCAACTTCCCAGTAATACATCTACATACAGCTGCAACTCCCCAGTAATACATCTATACACAGCCGCCTAACCCCCCAATAATACATCTATACATAGCCGCCAGTAATACATCTGTATATGGCCCCCCTGTAATACATCTATATACAGCCACCAACTATACCAGTAATACATCTATACACAGCCACCTCACCCCCAGTAATACATCTATATACAGCCGCCAACCCTAGTAATACATCTATATACGGCCCCCTGTAATACATCTATATAGAGCCGCCATGTCCGCCAATAATACATCTCCATACAGCCAACCCCCAATAATACATTTACATAGTTACCTCCCCCAGTAATACATCTACATATAGCCGCCAACCCCCCCAGTAATACAACTATATACAGCTACCAACTTTCCAGTAAAACATCTACATATGGCCGCAAACTCCCCAGTAATACATCTATACACAGCCACAAAACCTATTAATACATCTGTATATGGCCCCCCTGTAATACATCTCATCCCACGATGAGCAATTATCCCCTTCTCTTCTCCTGCAGTGTCTGCGTACTGTCGCAGACAATAGCATGCAGGACATTGGCTTGCTAACCCATGTGGTTCAGTGACCTTACACAATGCTCCAAATGCATCAGAACGCTGACGTTCTGCGCACTACCGTGGTCTATGGCAGAGCAGGGACTGTGCTGTTCCCTGCTCTGCCTCAGACAAAAGCATACCGCCGGAGAACTGTGAGCAATTTGGAAGGCCATGTGACCACCCAAATGGTGGGGGCACCATTAAAGGCGAAGTGATGGGGGCCCCGGGGCGCACACCCCACAGGCTCACCCTTTAATCCAGCCCTGCTGATAGATTTGGCTAAAAAATAAAGCTGACCTTTATTGCTAGGCATAAGTAATGGTAAATAAACATATTTATATAGTATTATTATTGCCATGCATACATGCTGTAAACTTGTTCTTGCTCTTAAATACAAAATTATTTAATCACATATCAGATGTCATAGAAGATGGTTTCAGGGTTCCTAGAATTATCTTTTCCTAAAGGGAACAAAGAGAAAAAGGCAACTTTCCAAACAATTTTAGTGGCCACATAAACTGTCTTGCCACGGCTTTTAACATCTTCAGGACATGGCTTAAAATGGCCTTAAGGACACAGCACTTTTTTCCGTTTTCCCTTCTCAAATTCCAAAAGTTTTTTTATTTAACATGGGCATATGAAGGCTTGTTTTTTGTGGTAAGATTTGTTTTTTAAAGTGGATTCATTTTTATAGTAAAACTGGCATAATGATTAAAATTTATCAACTCTTTCCTGCTGTGGAATGAAATGAAATAGCTGTTTTGCCACTAGTTTTTTAATCAAAACTGTTACGCAGGTCACCATACAGTTTAATACACATGATGAAATTATTCTGCAGGTTAGTCCGATTAATATGTACACATTTTTTCTTGTTTGTCAGGTGCCAGGGGTAGTGGACCCACTTTACCACCGCGGACAATGATGTAAGCCGACACTTTGGAGCGGAGTCTAAGTGGTACCCAGTTTTCACCAGAGCCCGGCGCAAAGCAGGTTGGACTTGCTGCGGCGTGGTACAACCAGGTCGCTCCAAATGCACCTCTTTGTCCACGCTGGCGGCCAAGGCGAAGTACAAGTCAGGAACAAGGCAAAAGGTCAAGGCAGGCAGCGGAGGAGCGGAGTCAGAAACGGAACCGGGGGTCTCAATGGGAAATCAGCAAACAAGCTTTCTCTCAGGCATGAAGCACAAAGATCCGTGAACGGCAGATTAAGAGGCAGTTCATTTATTAGTGTAGGCAGTCAGCAGCACTAATTAGCAGGGGTGCTGCCCCTTTAAAACTCACCGAGCTGTTGCACCCACTAGAAGACGGGGATGCACACACAGGGGCATGAAGGGGCACAAGGATGTGCCTGTGACCCAAGACATGGGTCACAGGGGCACCCATGACATAGTTTTACTACTTACAACTAAGAAAACCACAATGTCTTCTGCGAGCTATAACTTTTTAAATTCCATAATCAAAAGTGGATTATTAGGGCTTGGTAATGGCTAGATTAGTACTTTGAGGCCCATTCCACACTTGCAAGTGTGATGCGATGAACTTGCATCACACTCGCAACGCATGCTGCCAGGATCTCCCGGGCCGAATGCTGCAAACCGGGAATGAACTGACATGCTGAGTTCAGTCCTGGTTTGCAGTGTTCAGGCCGGGAGATCCTGGCAGCAGTGTGATGTGAGTTCATCGCATCACACTCGCAAGTGTGGAACCGGCCTTAAAGGATACATCTGACTTTTTGATCACTTTGTATTCCATTTTTTTGAGAGGTAGGAAGCACTAAAATTGCCATTTTGAATTAGTTTTTTATTTTGTATACCCTTTGTAACACGGGTATAATATTGTAATATTTGCTTGGCCATGGTCACTACAGACACACAGACACCACAATACCAGTTTTGTGGGGAGGTTTTATTATGCTTCCCTACTGCAATGTATTGTATCTGTCAGTGGTTTACTGACAGTTTACATATTAGACCCAGTCTTGGAACATACATGACAGGCAGAGGTCTTCATCTGACTTCCAGCTGCCATGGCAACCAGGGCACCCCATGATCGCATCATTCTGTTCCCTCTGTCTCTTATGGGGCTTTATGTAACAGCCTGTCTACTACTGTTGATCATTCTGGCACATTGGCAATGCCAGCGCAATCAGCAGGAGAATATGAAAAATATCTTCCTAATACAGGAAGTACCCACTAATTAGGACGATCCATCTTGTCCTGCATTGGGAACTGATTAAGTTATGAATGAAGAATGTCTGCAGAGTCACAAGACCCAATAATTTGAATTGGAGAATATTCTTTTTAAACAAGCTGATTGTTTCATTGGCTTAAAGCACATTTTACCTTTCAGCACACTTTGAAGAAATCTGTAGTCCAGTTTGTGCAGAAGTGTACATGAGAAGTGTACAAAGTGTATATGAGGAATAACATGTTTCCAGTCATTATGTGACTTTGTGACTTTTTGTAATAGTTTGCCCCTCCCTTACAAGGAATCTACCACCTAAATTAACCTCTACATAGCACCACCACCACTGAAGACATACCATCAGCTCTTGGGAAGCTCTAAAGCATCCACTGCCATTTGCTAAAAACTGACATTTTTCATCAGACTTCAATCAGCTTTCAGTCAGAGTTTGTTCAGTGTCTCAGTTTTTCACGCGCGTTTTCAATGCATTTTCAATGAAATTTCAATGCAGATAAGGTGTGTGAAAAGGACTCAGGACTGTGGTCTATCTTTTCTATGGCAATTGATGCATGCAAAACGCATTACACTTGCATTGGACTTGCATGTGTCTCAGAGTGCAATGCGTTTTGGATACCTTATATACTCGAGTATAAGCCTAGTTTTTCAGCACAAAATTTGTGCTCAAAAACCCTAACTCGGCTTATACTCGAGTCAACTAAAAACATAAAGACAAAACTCACCTTTCTGACGTCACCCATAGGTCCTCTTCAGTCTGAGACAGAAGAGGACCTATGGGGACATTGGAAAGATGAGTACAGTGTTATTTTTTTCCTACTACAGGGGCTGGGCAGGCTGTATCCTACAGGGGTTGGGTAGGCTGTATGCTACAGGGGCTGGCAGACTATATACTGGGAGGCTGTAACCAATGCATTTCCCACCCTCGGCTTATACTCGAGTCAATAGGTTTTCCCAGTTTTTTGTGTTGAAATGAGGGGTCTCGGCTTATACTCGGGTCGGCTTATACTCGAGTATATACGGTACATCTCCACAGTATGGTGCGTTTTTCATGCGTGTGACTTGCAAAAGTAGAGCATGCTGAGATTTAAATGCACTTTAAAAAAACATGCATGTGTGCATGAAATAGAATGCAAGTCTGAAAACGCCATATGCCACTCTGACCCATTGATTACAATGGGTCAGAGTGCAATGTAATCAAAAGCATGCGCAGAACACACGCGTGAAAAAACGCAAGTGTGAAGGGGGCCTAACAGTCAGCAGAAGGGGGAAGAGGCCAGATGAGGCAAAAGGTGTGGCTGAAGTACTACAGGGGGCATGATGCCTGGGATTTTTTTTTAATGCAAGGTTTTTTAAAGGTATGAAGACATAACTAAACTATATAAATTTGGTATCTTGCGATCGTACTGAGCCAAAGAATAAAGGTGAGGTGTCATTTTGACTGCAAATCGAAAGTTGTAAAAAAATATCAGAATATGGCGTAGCTGTGTTTTTTTGCTAGTTCTGCCACATGTGGATTTTTTTCCAGTTTCCCAGTACATGGAGGAATATTAATTGGTGCCACAATTTGTATTGTGGATAGCAAGCCCTCATATATAAGATATATGTAAAAGCAAAATAGCTAAAAACTTTGTCTTGAAGAGGTTAATAAAGTTATATCTGCGATAAAGTTCTTAACCTCTACAAAGAACATGCAATGTTTTGTAGGGGTTAGGTTAGGTGTTAGATTTCCTTTAAATCATACAGCTTCCTAGCTAGCTAGATAGAGATTTTAGTGTGAAATGCGCTAAACTTTGTCCCTCCACAGACATCTATACTTATTCCAAAGGATAGGGGATAAGATTCAGATTGCTGGGAGTCTGTCTACTAGGAACCCCAAAAAACATGAAAACCATAGACTCAAAACCTTGCTGAATTCTTCCTTGAATGAAAGGCTAGTGTTCCTCTGCATGAATTTCTAAATAACTATTGAAACCACAGTCTCATATAAATCAATGAAGTATCACTCACACAAGCACATTGGTGTTTCATTCACAAGGAGGGTCCATGCATCCCTTTTGGAGTGCACATGCAGAAATGTGAAATGAATACAGACAATTCCATTTTAGTTTAACGACTGTAGATGTATAATGCAATGTAATGTAATTTGACAATAAACAAGGCTGTAAACTGCATGCTGACACGTGCCATGATCTGACAACATTTTCAATATAATCTGCTCTGCACAGAAACAAATTAGGACTCAATAATGGTCTGAATGCCAAGTAAGTTCTTTCTTTGCAGTTGCCTTATTTTAGAAGATTGATTCCAGCAGGGAAAGCAGCATAGACTACTAGTGGCAGTCATGAGGCAATGATCTACTGTTTGTTTAATGCAATGCAATCACACCGGAAAAGTCTCTTATTTTAATTGAATCAATTGGGTGAGAAGTGCAGATTGAATACCTTGCCCTGGTCTCCTTTATAAGAAACCAGAGATCAGCATGTGGGATCTTTTTAGGTCAAATTGTAATTGTTTTCCCTTGCTTGCGCTAGTGTTTGCCCTCATTCAATTAGTCTTATACAATTTGTCAAGTTGACCGCAGTTAACACCTAATTTACAGCATTAAAATAAATTACATTTAAGTACTGCACAGTCAATAAAGAAGAAATGCGAGAAATGGAATACATGTTCTCTCCTGACTCTACGTGCCACACTAAGGCAATATGTAGGATTTTGTTTTGTTTAGATGAAGGGCCAAAATCTCTTTAAAGTCATTGGGGGAGATATATCAATCTGTGTATTCTAGTAAACTGGAGTAATTTGCACCATAAATGCTGTGCACCACATTAACTGAAGGTTTTGGACCATTTTTAGGCAGTTTTCCGACTTCTCCAAAAAAGGGACGTGTCCTTGGTAACTAGGGGTGTGGCAAGACAGAAAATTCAATATTGTGGTGCAGCAAACCAGACCATCTAAGAGGAGGGGCAATGTACGACTCACCAGTCTTACAGCTCTTTCACATTGGTGTTGTTTTTCACGTATGTGGTTCAGTGATTTCCACGGATGCCTCACAAAGCTCATTGATTTCTATGGGTGTTTTCACATTGGCTTGTATTTTATTAGAACACAAAACAACTAAATATTTTATCTTTATGAATGCAAATATCCTAAACCACTAAGGAGAGACGGCGCAAGGGAAGCAAAAATGGCAAGGTCCGACAAAACCACAAAGTCCAAGTAGCAAATAACAAATGAGTTCCTCTGCTTCTACGCCCTCCTCTTTAATCCAATGGCAATATGTCGCGAAGGGAATCAAACAGGAAACACAATACCTTTTCAGCTTGCAGTCACAACTCACAAGTAGGAATAATGTCCAGAAGCGATTTCACCATCCTGAGATGGCCTTTCCTTGGGAGGTTTCGATGGAATAACAGAAAGCCTCTGTGTTGTTTCTAGATCTTCCCACTGGAAAAAACAGCTTCCTCACTGCTAGTTCCACTTCCTCCCTGTCCATGCCAATTTACAACTAAGGACAAAGGAAGAGATCACAATGGTGCAATAAATTTTAAATTCTTTAAGGTATTTAATTTTTAGCAATACACTCACAAACATAAAAGTTTAAAAGGCTTTATATAAAATGCATTCTCATACCCGACTCTGAGTCTTGCCTGAGATGGCATCTTCCGGGGCTTACCGGCATGCTAAGGTGCATGATGTCGCTCCCCATGATGTCATCGGGAGTGGTGATCCGTCGCCATGACCCGAGGCTGCTTCGGGTTGACCTATTCATTGCAATGTGCTATCAGCGCATTGTAATAAATGAGGAGTAAAATCCCCATATACTGCCATACTGTAGTATGGCAGTATATGATAGGATTGTACAGACAACCTAGAGTTAAAGTACCCTAGGGATTCTGAAAAATAATAAAAATTAAAATTAAAAAAAGTTTTAAAAAGTTATAATAAAAACACCTAAAAACTCAATTCACACCCATTTCCCTAGAACTGATATAAATATAAATATCCAGTAAAAATCATAAACACATTAGGTATCGACAGTGTAAATGCCATCAAAAGACACAAAAAAAAAACACCTCCCAAAGTATAAAAAAGTTATTAGCGCCAGAAGATGGCAGGAGGTTTTAATTTTTGTAAATGTATGAAAACATCATAAAAACCTATACAAATTTGGTATCCCCGTAATCGTACCGATCCAAAGAATAAAGCAGACATGACATTCTCATTGTACCCCTATATTTTGCAGTATATGAGCCACATAATAATCAGCACCATATACTAAAAACAGGGAGAAACTGAGAACTGTTGGGGAAGAGCTTTGTGTGTGTCTTTCCACCATTCCTGCCAGGATATCCCTTTTGTGTTTATCGAAACAGGCCCAGGATTCACACTGAGTGAGTAAAATAAATTTAGAATCTATATTATTAACTATATGTATAATGTGACTGTTTTAGTGTCATTTTGTGTGATTTTGGTTGGTGGTGTGCCCCAGGATTTTCTAAGTATAAAAAGTGTGCCGTGGCTCAAATGTTGGATATATCAACGTTGGGGATATCAACGTCAATGTCAACCAAAGTCTCAACTATGTTTTTGCTATTGTCCTTTTGTTTACATTTTGTTTGCATTTCTTCTTTGTTCATGGTGTATAACAGTGATTTTCAACCAGTGTGCCGTGGCACACTAGTGTGCCGCGACACATGGTCGGGTGTGCCGCGGGGAAAGTTCCCCAAACTATGGTGCCCCCTGTGTTTTGTTTCCCGGCAATGCGCAGCGATGCGCAGTCATGGCTTCTTACAATGTAGGAGACATGTACAATAACACATGCGCAAGCTTTGAAGCTCGTGTTACAAAATGACGTCACCGAGGCCGGCGCATCATCCTGAGAGCGGAGAGACTCTCGCATTTGCCCACCAATAATGCTGACTATATGAGCTTTTGCCTGAGTATATGAACTGTTGGCAGAAGACTCAGCATATGAGCTGGTACTTTTAGTACTCCAGCAGTATACTGCATATAACAATGAGAAATGTAAAATGAGAAATACTATAGTCATGAGGCTGGAGTACTACAAGTACCAGCTCATATGCTGAGTATATGAGCTGGCACTTATACTCTGGCCTCATGGCCATAGTACTTCTCATTGTACCCCTATATTTTGCAGTATATGAGCCACATAATAATCAGCACCATATACTAAAAACAGGGAGAAACTGAGAACTGTTGGGGAAGAGCTTTGTGTGTGTCTTTCCACCATTCCTGCCAGGATATCCCTTTTGTGTTTATCGAAACAGGCCCAGGATTCACATTGAGTGAGTAAAATAAATTTAGAATCTATATTATTAACTATATGTATAATGTGACTGTTTTAGTGTCATTTTGTGTGATTTTGGTTGGTGGTGTGCCCCAGGATTTTCTAAGTATAAAAAGTGTGCCGTGGCTCAAAAAAGGTTGAAAATCACTGGTGTATAAGATCTGTGTCACTTCAGAAAGACTATCATACCATGCCTGATGAAGAAATCGTAGCCTTCCCAAAAGCTTGCTTGTAACATCTTATATTTCAGTTTTTGACCAATTTCAGTATTTGACAAAAGCAATAGGACCGCTAGGCAGGGCTCGGCACTGAGCTTCATATATGAGGCACTCCACTCTGTTTAGAGGTGGGCAGGAAGACACAGGGTGTGCAGTCTATACAAACCACGGCAAGGTGCTAGCCACATGTGGCTTCAGTTGGTAACATGATTCAGAAAGTTGCTGAAGAAAAGAAGAACCAGAGAGTTTTTGATTGGACCCTCTTATGGAACCATGACACCATTGCAAAGCCCCTGAGGCAACAGAACAGTAGAAATTTACATAAAGCTATTTGGAAGCCAAATTGTTCATGTTTGACTGTGGAATTTAAAGGGTTTTATTGCTGGGAATGGTGCTACCGGTATTAACGCCCCAGTTGTTAGTGCTAATGCTCATCCTGATGATTTGAGAATGAAGGGTGGTAACATCAAATACGAAACACCAAAAAGGCCCCATATGTAATCTATACCGCCCTCCAAAATCCAAAACCAACAAACACCAAAAAAAAAAAAAAAAAAAAAAAAGAGCTTGTAGGTATAAAAAATGATTTACACTTTATTCAAAATAACACAGACAAAGTATATACACCACTTTCAGGAGAGATTCCTGAAAGTCGGAAATGTTAAGGGGAACTGGCAATGTCCCAGATGGAAGTGGGACAGACACAGAGAACAAAGATTACACAGATTACAAAGAGCTTGCCAAAACAGTCCCTGTCCCGAATGGGGCTCACAATCTAATCAACCTACCAGTAGGCTTTGGAGTGTAGGAGGAAATCAGAGGACCCAGAGGAAACCCACACAAACACGGAGAGAAGATACAAACTCTTTGCAGATGTTGACCATTAACAAATTTCTTTAAATATAAGAAATTATAATAATATATGCTTATATGCTACAGTTTTAATTATAGGGTTGTCTCATTTCAGCTTATAAATTATATGGTTTGTTTAGTGAAGAGATATACAATTTTCCAATATACTTTCTTTAAAAAAAATTGGGGGTCATTTATCTCTATTTTTCTTCCAGTTTGTTATATCTTTTTTGAGACATTTTTTGATGCATTGCGATTTTTGTGCCTCTTTGGGGACATTTTGAAATATCCGACGGATGTTTGTATTCCGTCAGTAAGTCATATTTATCTTCTATTCCAGATATGCTAAATGTCACAAATGAAATTTATCATTTCAAATTGTCTAAAATTTGCTAAATTTTATGGTACAAAAAACTCTAGAGCAAACCATACTTAAGAAAAACTTCGAAAGTGGAAAGAATTGACTTGAGACATTTTTGTGACATTTGTAAGAAATGTCTCAAAAAGAGATCTGAAAAAAAACCCTAAATTTTACACAAGGAAAAAGTGAAATTGACAAAATTACCAAAGAAGCAGACAGAATAACGACAGGAAAAAACTAGCCAAATCAAAAAGAAATAAGATAAATGACCCCCATGGTTTTCTAGATCTCTGCTGTAATTCTTTGCAAAGCTTCTATCTTCATTTCCAGAGGATAGAAATGTCTTAATTGTCATGTGTCATACAGTTACAGGGTTCATTATAACACAACTCTAGTTAATCTCTGTGATACCAATGGGCTGTGCACCTGTGTGACCAGGGTCAGATTTATGTCCACTGGAATTAAAGATAGGAACTTTCTATAGAATGATAGCAAGCAGAGATGTAGAAAATCATGAGGAATTGAAACAGAAAGTATATTGAAAATTGTATAACCTTTTGTTATACAAACATTAGAATTTCTTTTCTGATAAATAAGGAACCTAAAACCTAATTTCCTAGTAAATAGTTATTAACAATTTTGCCTACAAAAAACAGCCTGATGATGAAAACCCTTGCATCAGCAGACACAGGCAGTTGTATGTAAGATCAAAATAAAGAAAAGTTTTAGACACATTTCAGAGATTGAATGTGTTGCAACCTTACAAACTGATTCTAAGGTTGAACTTGTTGCCAAAGGGAACAATTAGGATCCAACTCTATCCATTGTTGTTACTGACAAAGTTATGAAGCAGTACAGCACGGACACCAGACATGTCAGCATCTGCCATAATTCATCCACCAGGATGTGGTTAGATGAACATGTGCGTCAACAGCTTTCTTCTTACATCCTTAGATATGGCAGACAGCTGCTTTATGTTCTGCTTACAGGGGGCATTAAGTACATACTCAACCTGTTCAGTGGATTTCTCCTGGAAAATGCTTAATCCATTTAACTTTGCACTATAACAATGTCATCTACTTCCATCATGGAACAGACAGAAAGCTGTTCATCATATTGTGACGTCAAAGAGGCTTAGTCAAAGGTTTAAAACCATGGTAAAGTATTTATCTCTTATGCTG
This sequence comes from Engystomops pustulosus, assembly GCF_040894005.1. NCBI lineage: Eukaryota > Metazoa > Chordata > Amphibia > Anura > Leptodactylidae > Engystomops > Engystomops pustulosus. The sequence continues at coordinate 71,478,410 of NC_092414.1, forward strand.
ACTTGTGTAGAATACACATTCCTTACCATATATCTATTCATTTGTGTACAAGTCACAGGTGAATGCAAAAATTGTATTATATTAGCTGATTATGAGGTTTAGGAATTTCAATAGTAATACTAAATTTATCTGTAGTTTACAACAGTGGGTCCCATCTGCCAGGCCGCACCCCTGGATAGGGCCATGGAACACTGGATCCTGGCCCGCGGCCAAATGGCTTCAACGTAAAATAAACTCCATACTTACCTGCAGCTCTTCTACCTGCAGCTCTGTCTTCTTCTCTTCCTGTCAACGCACACTATGAGGCAAAGCACCTTCGCTACACACTACACATGATGTCATAGCGTGTTTGCATGGGCAGGAAGAGAAAAAGACGGAACCGCAGGGGGGGGGGTTCTGCTGTAGACATTTCCTTAATGGGGGAGGAGAGGCTCTGCTGTTGACATGCAAAAATAGAAACTCACCGGAACCTGTTGCAGAGATATTTATTGCAGAGGCAACAGGACAGGGTAGGTTGCTGCCTCGTCACAGGTGAAGGGCTTTTTTGCGTGTAGAGATGTGCTTTGTCAAGCCTTCAGTGGTCTGAGATGCGCATCCATATTCAAGTCCCAGTTATGCAAGCCTGAAGGCTTGGGAAAGCGTGTCTCAAAGTGCGAAGCGGCCCGTCGCCTGTGACGAGGCAGCACACTAACCTGTATTGTTGCATGTACAATAAATATCTCTGCAGCAAGTTCTGGTGACTGACATGCTTTCTTCTTTCTATTTTTGCATATCTTGGACTTTTTTCTGGATGAGCACCCTGGACCACTGCATTCCCAATGTCGTGTCCCTTGTAACGCAGCCATTGGTATTGACCTTGAGATACAGTGACAGCATTACCAACCAAAATAGCTTCCCTTCACTTTCTCTTCTGTGGACATTTATTTAAAGGGGGCTCTGCTGTGGACATTTCTTTAGCCCCTTCCCGACGCAGCCCTTTTTCATTTTTTCGTTTTCATTTTTCACTCCCCACATTCAAAAATCTGTAACTTTTTTTATTTTTCCATGTACAGAGCTGTGTGATGGCTTATTTTCTGCATAACAAATTACACTTCAAAATGGTGGTATTTAATATTCCATGCCGTGTGCTGGGAAGCGGGAAAAAAATTCCAAATGCAGTGAAATTCGTAAAAAAACGCATTTGTGCCATATTCTTGTGGGCTTCTATTTTACGGATTTCATTGTGCCCCCCAAATGACATGTCTACTTTATTCTTTGGGTCGGTAAGATTACGTGGATACCAAATTTGTATAGGTTTTATAATGTTTTCATACATTTAAAAAAATTAGAACCTCCTGTACAAAAATTTTTGGGGGGATTTTGCCATCTTCTGGCGCTAATAACTTTTTCATACTTTGGTGTATTGAGCTGTGGGTGGTGCAGTTTTTTGCGGATTTTGATGACATTTACAATGTTATCATTTTTAGGACTGTACGACCTTTTGACCTTTTAATTTTTTTTTAAATGGCAGAAAAGTGCCATTTTCTACTTTGGGAGCGATTTTTTTCGTTACGGGGTTAAACGCAGTGAAAAAACGTTATCATAATTTGATAGATCGGGCATTTTCAGCCGCGGCGATACCTAATATGTTTATGATTTTTACTGTTTATTTATATTTATATCAGTTCTAGGGAAAGGGGGGTGATTTGAATTTTTAGGTTTTTTTATTATAATTTTTTTATTTTAACTTTTTTTTAATTTTTATTTTTACTATTTTTCAGACTCTCTACGGGTACTTTAACCCTAGGGTGTCTGTACGATCCAATCATATACTGCCATACTACAGTATGGCAGTATATGGGGATTTTACTACTCATACATTACAATGTGCTGATAGCACATTGTAATGAATGGGTTAACCCGAAGTAGCTTCGGGTCTTCGTGATCGCCGATGACATCACGGGGAGCGACGATCCACGGAAAGATGGCGCCGCCGTCTTTTTGATGCTGCCGACACCTTTGCTGGCGGCGATCAGCAGTAAAACACCCGCGATCGGTGCCAGCCATATGCAGCAGAGACTTACCGGCTATGGAGAGGGCTCAGCCACATGTCGGGAAGGGGTTAAAGGGGGCCCTGCTGTGGACCTTTCTTTAAAGGGTGGCTTTGCTGTGGACATTTGTCTAAAAACGGGCTCTGCTGTGGACATTTCTTTAAAGTGGGTTTCTGCTGTGGACTTTCTCTAAAAAGGGCCTCTGCTGTGGACATTTTATTAACCCCTTAAGAACGCAGGGTTTTTTCACTCATTTCTCGCTCTCCACCTTAAAAAATCCATAACATTTTTCATTTTACTTTCCTGTGATGTTATTTATTTTAACATGCTGTGTACTGCGAAGCTGGAAAATAATTCCAAATGTGGAAAAATTGAAAAAAAACTGTTCTTGTGGGCTCAGTTTTTAAATGTGCTCTCAAAATAACACCTTAGCTTTATTCTTTGGTTCGGATCGCGGTGATAACAAATTTAAACAGGTTTTATTGCATTTTAATACATTTTCAAGAATTAAACAAATGTGTACATGTGCATCTTCTGATGCTAATAACTTTTTCATACTTTAAGGTGCGGAGCTGTGTGAGGTGTCATTTTTTGAGAAATGAGCCGACGTTTTCATTGCTACCATTTTGAGGTCTGTGCGACATTTTGATTATGTAATAAGATGTAATAGTCGCATTTCGGACATTTGGGCGCCATCTCCCGTCTCTGAGGTCTCCGCCGCCCGTAACCGTTTTTATATTTTGATAGATAGGGCATTTTGGGACGCGGTGATACCTATTGTGTCTGTGATTTTTACTGTTTATTATGTTTTATATCAGTTCTAGGGAAAGGGGGGTGATTAGAATTTTTAATATTTTATTAATTTTTTTATTTTTTTAACCTTTTTCTTCTTTTTTTTTCACTATTTCTTAGACCATCAAGGGTACATTAACCCTAGATGGTCAGATCGTTCCTACCACATACTGCAATACTTCTGTATTGCAATATATGGCATTTTTGCAGGTCATTCATTACAATGAGCCACTGGCTCATTTTAACGAATCTGCAGAGGCCATGTAGCCTCGGGTCAAACAAAGACCCAAGGCTACCATGGCAACCGGTCGCCGCCCCCCGATGACGTTCGGGGGAGCGACAATCGGAATAAAGATGGTGGCGCCATCGGCGGCAACGGATGGGTTAATAGCCGCCATTGGTGCAAGCACCAACCGCATTTATTAGCGATGGGGGTTTGCTGCAATATGCAACAACCCCCACCCTTGTATGAAGAGGACTCAGCCCGTGAGCCCTCTTCACACATTCCCTGCACTTCTGCGTTAAGGGGTTTAAAGAGGTGCTCTGATGTGCACATCTAATTAAAGTGGGGCTCTTCTGTAGACATTTCATTAAAGAAGTGTTGTTGCTGCAGAATATTTGATTAGTTAGGGGAGGCTGATGGACATTTCATTAGCAAGGCGGGGGCTGTTGAATATTTCATAAGTGAGCAGAGGCTGCTGCTGGACATTTTATTAATGAGATGGGCAGCTGCTGGAAATGGCACATTATATAAGTTGGGATCAGATATGGGGTATTTGCAAAATGACCAGTTTTCTTCCAAGATCCATGGTAAGTGGTTTACCCGGCTTGGTCCCTGGAAAAAAAATTTTTGGGTGCAGCCAGTCCATGGATACAAAAACCCTTGTTTCCTGCAAACATGTATGAGATAAAATTGTTCTATACAATAACCAAACATGTCAAATAGCTAAAAATTCTTGGTACATGTTGAAGATTGAAATATAAATCGTTAAAGTTTTCCCCTTTAAAAACTACCTGTAGAAGTTTTTGTGCATTTTACGGTAAAATGCATGTTGATATATGGCATACAGATATATTTTACCTGACTGAGTCTGAAAAACTCATCTCTCTTTGACGTAATTAGCCTGATCTCACTTTTGTCTGACACTCCTTGTTATCTGCACTGTACATGCACCCAGAGGGTAGGGACTGTTGTCCAGCTGCCACTTGTGTGTTAGCACAGTTTCGACAATTAGACAGAAATAGAGGTTCTGTGCAAGCACATGGCCTGCGCCTCTTCCCTGTCCTAACAGTTTGTTGTCTCTAACTGTGGAGATACAAAGATCTGGCTAGTAGTTATACTATATTAGTTGATGATATAGATCAAGGTAGACTAAAAACATACAGAAAGTTCTGACATTTATCAAGAGTCTAGTACATGCAGAATAACAGGAAAAATTGTTCTTCAGTAATAGTATAGGTGGCAATAAAATGCTAGGGGTGACCAGAACACAACTCACAAATTTTGGGTCTTAGTGCTAAGAGGGTAAATTTTGCTAAATTGGATATGATAGTAATTAAAAATAAGCTATGACTCATATCCAAATAATGCTTTTCATACTATGCCTAGAAATGCATTATTAAAACATATGTTGATGGTGATAGAGTGATGTATGTGTAATTCTCTATTTGATGTTAGAAAGCCTTTTTGCCACAAATGAGTAAGATTATTGACCTTCACAATTTCTTATAAGAATAAGTCCAGTGCACACATCACAAAGTGTTTGTTATTCTGTTCCAGTGTCAAGATTTTAGTCTTAGAAAATTCCACTGGGAAATGGCAGAGTCAAATATTCTCTTTTCCACATATTGATTTATTTGTGTTGATGATGTACAGACAAATGTGTTCTGTGTCATCTTTGTAGTGTTTGAGCGTCATTCCTAATGTCAGAATGTCATCACCGGCTCAGAATGAAGTGCATCGCTTCTCTTCTTTTATCAGTCCATCTTCTTTACTCTGACAGCAGACTGTAAAATGTGTCAAACGCTCTGGTAATTGAAGAAAGGGTGAAATGAATTATGGAGACTGTTTATCCATTATGTGGAGTGATTACTTTCTCTGCTATCAGTGAACTTTATCAATTGTTTGCAAGTCATTTCCAATTCTGTCTATTAGTAATATTATTTCAAATAAATAAACAATATTTTTTATAAGAAAAACTGATCAATGACATGGGGCAAGTTTTAAGAGCGATTTCAGCTATTTGATAGTAGCGGAGAGTGTTTGAGTAAAATAATGTTTTTTAACCTTTTCCCTGCCAGGCATTTCTTGTTGGGTTATTTTCCAGCATAAAGAATTATACTAAACCCCCAAAAAACATATATTTTATTGACCCAGACACTTGCCACATTTGCAAAATTGCATAAAAGGGGTTATAGATTTAGGCATCTAAATTTAGGCATACAGATTTTATTCAAAGTGTAAAATGTTATAAAAATGCATAAAAAATTACTTTCATGGCAAACAATGTGCCACAAACAGAAAGAAATTAGCTTTATATCTGCTAAATGTAATAAATGAACATGTGTAGGAACAGCTTCTGTGTGCACCCAAATTCTCCCTGCATCATGCTATGAAGCTGGAGAGGGAGCACATTTCAGGGGACTATAACTTTGGATTCATTTTCAAATGAATCTAACTTTGTGTTTCTAGGTACCAGGGAACTGGAGAGATTAACTGTTAAAGTGCCATCGAGAGTGAATTTTCTATACAAAAATTGCACCTGAAATTCTCACTTTAAACTTGAATGCATCTTGAATAGGTTCCCTGACCCCCTGAAATTTTAAATTCATATAAAAGAGGAGATCCTAGGTGCCAGGGATCCAAAGTTATAGCCTTCTGAAGAGAGGATGTATCACATACATCCTTGGTCATAGAGGTGCCACCCTGATGTATAAGATATGTCCTTGTCAGGGAAAGGGTTAAAGAGCACCTGCCATCACCTCTATTAACTTCAGCTTTTTAATAGGTGCTGCTTTACCGATTCCAGAACAGTTTGAATTTTGCCATTAGCACACCACCATTCCACAGTAATCATTACAGTTAGTCACTTAAAATGCTATTTAATTTCTCTAGGTGGTCCTAGGTTTTCTGCTCCCATCCAGGGCTGCCAACCTGCTAGTAGAGAGCATTTTTATATTTAATCTAATGGATGTGGCTATCCCACAATACATCATTCCCAGCTGCCACTACTTTTCTGAGCAGACCATCCCAACCCTGCACCAACAGATTGTGGAAAAAATAAGGTGTGCACTGTGCAATTCTCTTAGTCTCAGTACACATCACAACTCATGTGTGTACAAGTAATGTGCATGGACGTTACATCTTTTAGCTGCCCACTGGGTTGATGTAGTGGTGCCTACGCCCTGTGTAAAAATCGTTGTGGTATTTATACTTCCACTAGCAAGGATTGCCAGACATCACTTCTTGCCTCCAGTTGCGTCCTCTTCCAGTGCTTCCTCTTCTCCTAACTCCAGGCCGGCACCACCAGTTTTAGCCATCCGTCATCTGACTGGGTAAAAGACCCCACACACAACACATCTTTTGTAAAAAAAAATAGCTGTCCCTCCCTGGATCAACTGAAACTATTTACAAAAACAGAAACTTTGTGGAAAAAAAACAAACAACCATTTTTTTTTACAAAAAAAACTAATACATTTACAAAAACAGAAACTACAAAAAGTTGCTGGCACGGGAACATCTCAAGCTAGGTTGATGCACATCCTGTGACTTGTGCATGTTAAAAACTTGGTAGTGCAAAGTTCCTGGTCAACTACACAAACCTGGCAGAACTGCTGCATAAAGTGCTTGATGTGTGTGTGGTGTTCATAGCCTGCTGCTGCTCGTCGATCTGCATTACAGAGGAACTTTGGCCTTCCCACCCACCACCTCAAATGTGATGAACAAACTCAGTGCAAATCAACTTTCCGTATCCTGAAAAGGGTTTGTAAGCAGCAGCTGGCAATAGTTGAGTTTCAGCTCCAGTTGAGTCGAAGTATTGACCAACAGCACTTCACCAGCAATGACTGGGCCTCCATGAGGGACATTTATTTCATGTTGCACTGCTTCCAATATATTACCCATATGGTCAGCACTGATAATACCGTTGTCAGCGCTACCATCCGTAACTTTTGCCCCCTCAATAAAAGCCCCTTTGGCCATGATGGAAGATGTAATGGTGGCAAACAAGGAAAAAATGGAGGAACACGTGTTAGGCCAGTTAACAAATGGCTGAAAGCGTGGGTTGCTGGTCCAGCAGTGGACAGGTACTCCACAGTCAAGCCAGGGCACAGTTTTGGAGGAGGAAGGGTCAGTTTTTTTTTTCATTGCTTCTTTAAGGCCTCCTGTACGTGAAAATATTCCATGGCCATATGCTAGTTTTTATGGCTAGCACACAGACCTATTGACTCTAATGAGAAATGTAGTATTCATTAATTTGAAAGGAAGGGCCAGGTTTTCTCATTGCATCTGTTAAGTTGTTGTGAGGAAGAGTTAGTTTTTCCCACAGCCACTAGTGTCGATTACTACTGCAAACTATACTGAAGTTGCCCCTTAAACTATACTTAGATAGCACATATAAGATTGTGCTGGATGATGCTGGAACTTCAAATTATACCGAGACTACCCCTTAAAGATTTCGCTGTTAAGGTAGAAACTGTAAACTATAGTGAGACAACAACTTTAAGATTCTCCTGGATGATGCCAAAGCTGCAAACTTTACTGAGACTGCCCTTTTAAGATTTTGATGGATAATGTGGGAACTGTAAACTGTACTGAGACAGCAAAATTAAGATTTTCCTGAATGATGCCAGAACTGGAACTATACTGAGAGTGCCCCTGTAAGATACAGTGCCCTAAAAAGGGCAACTATTTCAGATTTCCTGACAGTCCCAGCACAAATTGTGGCTCTTTAAATGCAGACATAAGTTGAACCAAACTCAGCCCTCGTCCCGAACTTCTAATGAGGTTTGGGGTAGGGTCCAGATCATTGGAACCTGCAAAGCTAGGTGCGAATCTGAACTTTAAGGCTCAGGTCCACTCAACTGCAGTCAACAGTATGCCGCATTTGCAGAATATTTGTTGTATACCTTTGTTCTTCAAAGCCATGTCTCCAGGCCAAGCCTCTGACCACAGTCAGGGAGGTCAGGGAGCCTGGACCTATGACTGACTATCCCTGGTTTTTCCATGCTTGATTTTGATGGTAGATTTCCTGTAACCCTTAACAGAAATTTTAAAAATTTGCTTAGTATTTAGAGCACTGTGTCACGATTTTGTTGCATTACTGTACTAATTGTCAATAGTTGTCTGGTATAAAACACGAATTTCCTCTGTTCATTCTTCTAGCTGCCAAAACATTTCTGACAAGCACCCAGAATTCAATGGAAAGACCTGCAGTGCACCCAAACTCAGAACAGCATCAGTGACAAGATACAACTAGCGTGAAACCCTTTGAACGGTATCCAAGGCAACAGCCCAGCATGGAATGAAGGATTTTCTAAAAGCTTCTCGAGTGATTACCATATTTTGATCTATTCATCCAAAAGGAAATAGCAGATCAAAGAAGCTGTCTTTCAGTGGCCCAACTCACACCGGCACCATCCCTAAGCTAGACCTTTCTCTCACAACAGGTGCCATGGAATTTCATGACGTACATAGGATGCTGACAAATTAGACACAAATTAAGCTATTTTTGGCAATATATGTTAACCATTTCAGTGAGGGTTCACATCTCTTGTCAGGATTCAGGATCAGTATATCCTCTGGACCACCACGGGAGGTGGTACTAGCTGACACCTGGAACCGAAATCTTAGTGGCACCTGTCTTCACCAGAGCCCGCCACAAAGCGGGATGGTCTTGCCACAGCAGGGTACCACCAGGTCGATCTACAGGTGCGACTAGCCCGTGGTGACAGCCGAGGGCGGGGTACCTTATCATAAAACAGTCTCTGAGTCAGATTCAGGCTCTGGGTCAAGGCAGGGTGTGACTGTACAGGTTAATTTAGCCTACTCAAACTTGCGCTCACCTTTCACTCAGGACACAAATTGAGCATAAATCACACCTCATACAGCTCCAGCACTCCCGATCCGCTGCCACCACTTATTGCATTTATACCGGAACCAATAAGTATCCCACTCTACATCCACTCTTGCTTCTCAAGCAGTCACCTTGTTACACCACTAGACATGCACACTAAGCTCTCTAGCAGTCACACAGCTAAGCACACTTTACAAGGCTATGAGATTGCAGAGCATACAGTATATTACCTGGTAGGGTACCACCAGGTCATTCCACAGGTGCGACTAGACCACAGTGGCAGCCATGGTTGAAGTACCCTAGCCGAAGACAGTTTTGGGGTCAGGTTCAAGCACAGGGTCAGGGCAGATGGCAAAGATGCAAGGTCAAGTCCAATCTGGGGTCAGCAACAGGAGGTCCAGGCAGATGGGAATGGGAACAAAGGCACACGGGACACAGGAACACAGGAATATGGGACTCAGGAGCAGGAACACACAGGAACGCAGGAATACTCAGGAATGTCACAGGGAAGCTTTCTCAAAGGTGTAGGCACAAAGATCCGACAGGGAATGAAGGGAGATGCTGGTTAATAAGGTGGAGGTGTCCAACCAGCGCACCAATCAACGGTTCGCTGGCCCTTTAAAGTTCTGACAGCCAGCGCGCGCAGGCCCTAGGAGGCGGGGACGCTTGTGCATGGCAGTGGGCTGTGGAGCAGGAGCTGGGACAGGTGAGTCTGGGGCCGTCGGAGTGGGGGCACACGAAGGGACACGAAGGGACACGGGTGTGCCCGCGATCCGAGACAGGGTTCGCAGGAGCACCCGTGGCATCTCTAAAAAGTTTATGTCAAGGTGAGGCCACTGCCTCTTCACATGACTTGGGATGTGAATGTACAGGTTAATTTAGCCTACTCAAACTTGTGCTCACCTTTCACTCAGGACACAAATTGAGCATAAATCACACCTCATACAGCTCCAGCACTCCTGATCCGCTGCCACCACTTATTGCATTTATACCGGAACCAATAAGTATCCCACTCTACATCCACTCTTGCTTCTCAAGCAGTCACCTTGTTACACTACTAGACATGCACACTAAGCTCTCTAGCAGTCACACAGCTAAGCACACTTTACAAGGCTATGAGTTCACAGAGCATACAGGGACCAAAATTAAAGTGAAGTTTTTAAGTGAAGGGAGAAAAATAACAGAAACTTACAACTTACAACAAGTAAATCCTGATTCCCTGGAGGTGGGAGAAATAAGGATCACCCCAGCTTGTCAAGCAGCCCCCAAAGAGTGAACACTGCATATATACCAGTGGCGGCACAGGGGCCCGGGATGAAAAGCCAAGATGGGAGCACCTTTGCATAGTGGTACGGACTCCTGTGCCCACTGCAGGCCCGCGGACTTGGCCTCTTCATTTGTTGGCAGTCAGCCCGCCCACCTCTTTTGGTGCGACCACCCTGACGGCACCATCCGCGGCCACTCATGGTAGCAAGCCCCAGTCTGTTTGCGGCCGCCCGGCGTACTCCTTCCGCAGCCGACCGGGTGGCCTTGTCCATCCGAGGCCCAGTCTTCACGGCTGCCCTGCCAGACCACTTACTTTGCGGCTGCAGGGCCTAGTCCATCTGCGGCTGCCCGGCCGGTCCTCAGCTTCTACGGCTGCCAGGCCAGCCCTGTGCATTTGCGGCCCTTACTCCACAGCCGCCCGGCTGGTGCACTTCTTCCGCGGCTGCCCGGCCAGCCGATTCCATCCGTGCCTGGTCGACCGGCTGGCTTACCGCGATCGCGCAGCCGACCTACTATTTCCGCTGCTTCCTGAACAACCAGTCTCCCACTGCACAGCAGCCAGTCTACAAGAAATGTAAGTAAGTCCCTATATATGTATGATTGATGTATGTATGCTGTATGTGTCTATTTTCTGTATGTATGTGCTTAATGTGTGTGTGTTTGCTGTATGTATTTGCTGTATGTGTATGTATCTGCTGTATGTATGTGTGTATGTGATGTATGTATGTATTTGCTGTATGTGTGTACATGATGGCTTTTGAAGTCACCACAGAAAATTCTGCAGGTCAGAGTTTATCAGGTTGTAAAGATCTCCAAGATGTTGTAAACGCTGCAAGGACGCTTCAATAGATGCCAATTATAATATAGTTCAACAAAGTTAGTAATTGCCCTATAGTTTAACAAATGTTATACCTTCAAGATTAATATTTTCCTTGAGAGTTTATACCAGTTATTATTATTATAATATAGAATTTTCAGTGTAGGTAATTCTAAAAACAGTGCACAGGTAGAAGATACGCTGCCCTAGAGTGCACAGGTAGAAGATGCTCCTGTTATGAGAACAAAAATTCAAAATACAATGCATGAGATAGGTTTCTATTTTTTAAGACAGTTTTCAGCTAAGGGTAAAAACTGGACCAAAATGTAAATGGATAAGAAAAAGGTCTCTGTTTTATCAGGTACCCAAACAGCGAGTTGATGTCTTTATGCTAAAAGATGATATCTTTATACACATGCAGTTATTGTCACTGTAATATAAGATGGCATGGATATACACACAGTTATTGTCCATGTGCTAGAAGACGCAGTCTGTATTTACATGCAGTTATTGTCACTGCGCTAGAAGATGCTATTTGTATACACGCAAGCAATGTCACTGAGCTATAAGAAGTTATGGGTATACACAAACAGTTATTGCAACTGCATTAGAAGACAGTAAGGTTATACATATGCAGTTATTGCCACTGCCCTAAAAAGGACTATTATTTAATATTTATAGCTGTCCCTTAATATAGCAATCTCCCGTCCCTACCCATCTTCCCTGAAAAGGGCAATTATTAAATCTTTTTTAATCCCTGCCTGTCTCTATCTCTAGCTGCAGGCTCTCTAGCTCTCTACTGAGACATGTGACCCACCTCACTCTTATACTTATGAAGTCGTGTTTGGAGGCCCAAATGTGCAGTTGGGGAAGGCTCATCACTACTTATGGACCTAAATATATATATACTTGGCTGTTCAATTTTTTTCTGAGAGTCCCAGAGGTCGAACATAAACCTGTCAGACATGGCATGTCCTCAGGGCCAATTCTAGCATATTTGCTGCCTGATGCACCCCCACTACTGTTCCATTGCCTGCTCCCTGTTCACTAAATGCTGAAAACTTTACTAACAATTAACATCCCCACAGACAGGCTCACTGACACTCTGTGACTGACAACAGGTTCTGGGAGTCATTAGTGGCATCTAGTACCTTATAGATGACAACCTCTACCATCAGTAGAACTTTATTCCGGGTTCTCCAAACCATGACATTTCACTGCTGAATTCATGGCCAAATGTCTTCAGCTCCGTGCAGCACATCTCCACCCAAAGTCCTTAAAAATACCACAGTCACTTACAGTATAAAGTCTCCTGGATAACAATACTGTGCTCCTAAATTATATATACCCCTCCCAACATTTGGTTTACATGAGGGAAAGTAATCTATTATATCCTATAACTAATATATCCCACCCTGTTATTATGTTACATATGATTTTATATACAATGCTTCCCTGACCAATGTGAATATATAGCACCCCCCAATGAATAAATACTATATATATATATATATATATATAAAATTATTTATTAATTTTATAAAACCTGCTCTCATATATTTATAAAGGCCTTGTACATCTCCCTCCAGCTCAAATAAAATCTGGCCCCACATATACAGCCTTCCAGCTTAGTAATATACTATACCCATGTACAGCCCCCCAGCTTAGAAATATACTGTATCCTATATACATCCTTTCAGCTTAGTAATATACTGTATCCCAAATACAGCCCCCAGCTTAGTAATATACTGTATCCCATATACAGCCCTCCCACCTTAGTAATATACTGTATCCCATATACAGCCCCCCAGCTTAGTAATATACTGTATCCCATTTACAGCCCTCCCAGCTTACTAATATACTGCATCCTATATACAGCCCTCCCAGCTTAGTAATATACTGTATCCCATATACAGCCCTCATGGCTTATCAATATACTGTATCCCATATACAGCCCTCCTACCTTAGTAGTATACTGTATCCCATATATAGCCCTCCCAAATTAGTAATATACTGTATCGCATATACAGCCCTCATGGCTTATCAATATACTGTATCCCATATACAGCCCTCCTACCTTAGTAGTATACTGTATCCCATATACAGCCCTCCCAAATTAGTAATATACTGTATCGCATATACAGTACCCCCAAATTAGTAATATACTTTATCCCATACACAGCTCCCCAGCTTAGTAATATAATGTATCGCATATACCGCCCTGACAGCTGAATAATATACTTTATCTCATATACAGCCCTGCCAGGTTAGTAATATACTGTATCCTATATACAGCCCCCAGCTTAGTAATATAGGCCCCATATAAATATATACAGCCACCCCCTAGGAAAAAAAGAATCTGGTCCCATATAATAATACAGCCCCCACCTGCAAGAAAAATAATAAAACTTATACTCATCTCGAGGCAGGGTGCTCCCGCGGCTCCCCTCTTCTTGCGGCTCTTCTGTGAGACGCGGCTCTACTCAGTGACACAGGCAGCATGACGTCATCATCCACCGCCTGTGTCGCTGCATAGAACGGAGGGACGACAGCAGCCGGATTGGCGCTGCGTCACTCCGCATATAAATTGCACCTGTGTCTTAAAAACAAAGACGCAATTTATTTATCTGGCGGGCAATTCGGGCATCAACAGGCGCCCGAATCCTCCACATTAGAGTGGCAAATTTCGCCGCTCTTTAAAGGGTTCCGCATCTCGCATCATGGCAGATGCGGCCCTGCATGTTCTGCAGATATTAAAAAAAAGGTACACCATGCTAGTAACGGTTGGACCCCCTTTTGCCTTCAGAACTTCCTCAATTCTTCGTGGCATAGATTCAACAAGGTGCTGGAAGCTCCTCAGAGATTTTGGTCCATATTGACATGATGGCATCACACAGTTGCCGCAGATTTGTCGGCTGCACATCCATGATGCGAATCTCCCGTTCCACCACATCCCAAAGATGCTCTATTGGATTGAGATCTGGTGACTGTGGAGGCCATTTGAGTACAGTGAACTCATTGTCATGTTCAAGAAACCAGTCTGAGATGATTCCAGCTTTATGACATGGCGCATTATCCTGCTGAAAGTAGCCATCAGATGTTGGGTACATTGTGGTCATAAAGGGATGGACATGGTCAGCAACAATACTCAGTTAGGCTGACACCACCACCACCAGCCAGAACCGTTGATACAAGGCAGGATGGATCCATGCTTTCATGTTGTTGACGCCAAATTCTGACCCTACCATCCGAATGTCGCAGCAGAAATCGAGACTCATCAGACCAGGCAACGTTTTTCCAATCTCTACTGTCCAATTTCGATGAGCTTGTGCAAATTGTGGCCTCAGTTTCCTGCTCTTAGCTGAATGGAGTGGCACCCGGTGTGGTCTTCTGCTGCTGTAGCCCATCTGCCTCAAAGTTCGACGTACTGTGCGTTCAGAGATGCTCTTCTGCCTATCTTGGTTGTAACGGGTGGCGGTTTGAGTCACTGTTGCCTTTCTACCAGCTCGAACAAGTCTGCCTATTCTCCTCTGACCTCTGGCATCAACAAGGCATTTCCGCCCACAGAACTGCCGCTCACTGGATGTTTTTTCTTTTTCGGATCATTCTCTGTAAACCCTAGAGATGGTTGTGTGTGAAAATCCCAGTAGAGCAGCAGTTTCTGAAATACTCAGACCAGCCCTTCTGGCACCAACAACCATGCCACGTTCAAAGGCACTCAAATCACCTTTCTTCCCCATACTGATGCTCGGTTTGAACTGCAGGAGATTGTCTTGACCATGTCTACATGCCTAAATGCACTGAGTTGCCGCCATGTGATTGGCTGATTAGAAATGAAGTGTTAACGAGCAGTTGGACAGGTGTAGCTAATAAAGTGGCCGGTGAGTGTATGTCACAAATGGGAAAAATCTTGGATGCGTTTTAGCTTCTTTGGTGCCTAAATTATTTAAATTTTGCATACATTTTTAATCTTTCATTTCAAAATTGTTTTACTCATAAACATGTTATTTATTAGTAGTGGACACATAACAAGAACACAAAGTTCTATAAGATGTCATATAGAACTGCTTTAAATTAACATCAGTGTAAATATTAAATAAGTTCAGCTGATGTCATTGGACAAATTTTCGTAATAACTATTGTGTTGCTATGAAAATCCTGACCGGGGTCTTGTTATGATGTACCTAGATTGAATTACAAAGCTATATTTAAACGCTGACCTCACATCCTTACATCTATCTAAGAATTAATGAAACCCATGGTCTTTCCATTATTCTCAAAAGAGGTGCCATTGAAGGGAACTATTGCCCTTTAAAATGTAAATATCATGGCTTATAGAATGAAAAGCTGCCAATCACCATGGTACAAAAATTAGATGTCTTTCCTTTATAGTTTTCCTTCCTTTAAGACTCACTCCTGGGTTTGGCTCCACCAGTGAAACAAATGTCTTACTTTTTATAGGTAACATGAAACAGAATCTGATATTGACAAGTAGAAAAAAACGTTCCGAATAATCCTATTGAGACAATCTATTTGAAAAGCTGTGAAGCTTAATTTGGTGGTAATGGGGTATTCCCTTAAAGAAAAGTCAGGAATTTTAAATAAGAATCCTTACATGGTGACCTTTTTTAAATATTGACAAAAATATACTAATTAATCCCCCCAATTCAGCATTCAGTGATAATAATCTGTTTACAGCCACCACTGGGAGGAGCTCAGTAGATAGGAATGAATAAAAATTTCTTTGAACCTAAAAATGTCTTTCGATTGAGCTATGTCTAATTCCACTGGCAGTGAAATTAATTGGCAGGAATCAGAAGAAGATGAGCACCATGCCCCTTCCCCATTGGGTCACATAACAGTGTTATTGTAAATCTGAAGAGACAAAAAAAACAAGGTTAGATAACTGTGTGCTTAGCCTTTCTAGGGGAAATAACCAGACATTTTTACTGTCAATCCTTACAGACTGTAGATATGCTGCCAAAAGGAATAGTTAATCATAGAATGCCATTCTGATGCAATTATTGTTAGAAGTTTCTTGCACTGTCATGACAGTAGTTATATATAATATACTGTATGTCAATATGTAAAGAACAATATCAAATCAGTCAAGGGAGTTCTTAAAACATGCAAGTAGAAGATCCCATCTCTCCTATCTATGGTAAGGAATTTGAAATCCTTGGAAACACCTCTGCTTGCTTCAATCTTTTTCCATAAATTATGGCTGAGGATGTGCTGATTGTATTTGAAATTTCTAGTGTAAACAATGGTTTATGGATGCTGGCTACCTTGATTGATTTGCATCACAACCATCAGTCTTCTGCAGCTCATCAATACTTAATCCACTGTTACTGACAGATTCTCTCTTCACTCACATTGCTCCCTTGCTGTTCGTTTTGCTTGGATTTCAGAGTCTGGGACTCTGACATCATAAAAGTTTTTTGCCTGCTATAGTATTAATATTTAGTAAGCTTCTTGTTGTTTCTGCTTTTCATATTCTGGTACTTTGACCTTTTCCCTGTATTCAGATAACCCTTCTGCCTTTTGATTTGGTACTGTCTCTCTTTCTTTGTATTGGCTAGTTTTTGTCTCTGTGTATTGCACTTTGGCACAGGGGTAAGTTAGGCAAGCAGGAATGGACAGCTGGAAACAGGGTTTAGCCTCAGGGACAATTGTATCTGTCTGTGTCACCTGTCTGTTTCCATATCCTGCATTGTATCCCTACACTATATTTTAGATCTTTCTCAAAGAACTACATGAAAAAACTTTCAACTCTGAATATAGAGATATGTGAAATAGCCCTGCATACACAATTGGTCCCTAGGTTATGTACAGGATATATTCTGTAGGTTTGTCCTTAAGTTGAATTTGTATCCCAGTCAGAATAAGTATATTTTGTAAGTTATATCTCTGTGAAAATTGGATCTTGAAAATTTTCTGTTGTCATGGAAACATGGATTAACAATAAAGCTTCAACTCTTACAGTAGATCATTGCAGACTGGGGCTGAAGTTCAACAAATAACCAGCATTTAGAAAGTCTGGTGTTAAGTCAGGGACTGCCTGTAGTGGGATTATGCAATCCTAAGGCACTAATATTTTACTGCCAAAATAGTGATCCAGCACTCAAAATATAAATCGTTCAGTTAAGGCCTGTGTTATATGTATATGTATGCATAAGGGAGTATGGATTGAACTAGCTCTTCAAAACAAGTAACATTGAATAATGTATCATTCTCTACAGCAAAACAAAAGGTATGTTAATATCTATAACACAAAAATGTTTAATGATAAATAGAAGAAAAAAAATAAAAAAAATAAGCACAATGGGGCAGATTTATGAAAGTGCTATGGGCAACACTAAGCACATTCTTACTATTAGACAGCTTCACAAATCTGCCCCAATGTTATCAACTCCAGAGGATTTCTCAATGGGAATGTATTTTAAAGCACACCTGAAACACAATGGAAATTGAGGTCAAATGTAAATGAACAGGGGCATAAAACAAATGGTAAAGGGTTGTCCACAGTTGCCTAAGCAATCCAAAACAAAAATAAAACATTTTGGCTGGTGTTACACTTACCAAACTATATTCGGTCAATCTAAATTCAAATTCAACTTAAGAACAATCCACCTTGTTCTTAACTGTCTATGTTTCACATGCATTATTGTATGTATGACATTTATTTGTAATTTAAGCGATAATATAATGTAGAAGAAGCTAATGCTGCCCCCTGGTGTTGATTTGAGACATTCCCATTTTAAAAATCAATTTTTTAAATGTTGCTGTGGTTTGAACACACCTTTGTTTTATTAGATATATAAAGCAATAAAAAGAGTTTCACAGTTCATAAATCCTTCCACATCTACTACTTTACACTGTTCACAAAGACATGCTTTTTCATAATAAAGGGGGATGAAAGGAGGTTGTCAAATTCTTATCTCTAGATGCTGCCCCCTTCCCACAACTGAACAGAAGCCACACCGAACCCATAATACAATGCTCAAAGAACTAGAGGGAACTCTAAATTCACATCCTTGATTTCAATAAATGAAATATTTCAGTTGAAATTCTTTATTCATTACATAGTGTTATGCATTGAAAACAATAAAGAATAAAAATGATCAATGAAAATTAAATTTTAAAAATATCAAAATACAGGCAGTCCCCAGGTTACATACAAGATAGGGTCTGTAGGTCTGTTCTTAAGTTGAATTTGTATGTAAGTCAGAACTGTATATTTTATCATTGTAATCCCAGACAGAACTTTTTTGGTCTCTGTGACAATTGGATTTTAAAAATGTTCGGTTGTCATAAGAATCAGGTTTAACACTAAAGCTTCATTACAGACACCTGTGATATCTGTTATAGCTGTTTATTGTAGCCTAGGACTAAAGGACAATAAATTACCAATTACCAGAGGTCCGTTTGTAACTAGGGGTCGTATGTAAGTCGAGCGTTCTTAAGTAGGGGACCGCCTGTAGTGGAAAATCTAATTTCATATTGGTCTACCTTCAGTAGAAATGCCTCAAGAAAGGAAATGAGGTTCTGTGGTGTATGTGGCCACCACGTGCCTGTGTGACCTGCAAGACTTTGGCATGCCCCTGATGAGGCTATGGATGTCCTCCTGATGAATCTCATTCCACACCTGAAATGGCGATGGTAGATGGAAGGAAACATAGAGTGAGATTTATCTTTTCTCTTTCTAGTTTTCAGTCTTGTTCCTTTTTAGTCTTTTGTCTTGTTTGTTTCTTAGTCTAATTTGTCATTGCTTGTAATTATTACACTTCTGCCTGGTGTGGAAGAGGCAACTTTAAAAAAAAAAGTGCTAAATTGGTTGTCCTGCTTCATTCTGCCAAATTCACCACTTGAAACCAGACAAGCTTTTGCACACTTTTGTTCATCTTTTTCCAAAGTCTCATAGGGCCAATACAACTAACTTTAGTTTACACAACTGGATTCCATGGATAAATTAAGCAAATTCATCCAAAAGCTGTGCTACAGAAAAATCAAGCTGCTCAAAAATGTGCAACTTTTTTGCACTAAAATATGAAAGAAAAATACAGATACATTTCCAGATTAGACAGATAAGTCTAAGATGTGGTCATTTTATATTCAGTTCAGTCCTTAGCATCAATGCCTTCATCATGCAGTTAATGCTGACACACTACAACCATGTGAGACCTAGCATTGTGATACATCAGGAGGAACCCATGGGCCACTATGCCTGAATATGGTCTCACAATGGGTTTGAGGATCTTATCCTGGTAACTAATGACAGTCAGTGTACCTCCGGCTAACACATGGAGGGCACACCATTACTGACTCACTGCCAAACTAGTCACACTGGAGGATGTTTCAGACACTGGACTGCTAACCTTGGAGTCTGTGTGGTTGTCAACCACTCATCAACCCCATAACCTGACAATATATATATATATATATATATATATATATATATATATACAGGGGTCCCCTACTTAAGGACACCCAACTTACAGATGACCCCTAGTTAAATACGGACCCCTCTGCCCACTGTGACCTTAGGTAAAGCTCTCTGAATGCTTTATTATAGTCATAGACTGCAATGATCAGCTGTAAGATGTCTGTAATGAAGCTTTATTGGTCCCATTACAGCAAAAAATTTTGAAACTCCAATTGTCACTGAGATAAAAAATAAATTGTCTGGAAATACAATTATAAAATATACAGTTCCGACTTACATACAAATTCAACTTAAGAACAAACCTATGGAACCTATCTTGTACGTAACCCGGGGACTGCCTGGTAGTTAGCTGGTAGTTGGAAAAGATTGAATGTCCTTCCCTAGTTATCACTTTGAATAAAGTCATTATAGATTTAATAGTGCAGTGTGCACCCTGTTATATATAAAATCATTTAATTACACATTCTTCAGATTTACTAAGGGTGACTCACTTTTTTGGCTGCAAAAAGCTCCAAGGCATTACAGAAATCATGCCAGAGTGGTCCAGAGATGTGACATGATATATCTGAGATAAGCATTTTCTCTCTATGTGCATATTCTATCTTGTAAAGTACGTAGTGATGTAATGAGATTGTTAAGAAGGTTTTCGTTTTTAGTAGTAACACCATAGGCCATAAACCATACACCAAGCATCTGACACGTTACGTGTTATACTGTTTGTCTTTACCACTGTATTTGTGTATCTTATTTGTGCTCAACTTTTTGGTTTAAACAGTATAAAAATGGAATGCAACATTTGAGTTTCACATAAAATCTGTCAAGAAAACATGTATCCTTATAAAACACAATTGCTTCTTTTGTGTTATTCCAGAGAACTTCAGTTCAGTCTTGACCAGAAATACAGTCTTAATAAAATGGTAGATTTGGTAGAAAAAAAAATGTGTAAAAACTATTTACAGTAAATGGGATTAAGAGTTGTATTCCTATATGTCAGTAAAGTTTACTTGCGGTTATAGTTATGGGTAAGTTTTATTAAATGAATAATACAAATGAAAATAAAGAAATTCACAACTCCCACAGCCTGATGCAGCTGGGTGTATGAAGGAACAATATGCGGAGGACATGCTATGTTTTACTCTGCTATACTGCAGTTTCAATGACAAGATGGCCTAAGAGTGTTGAGTCTGGGCACGAGGGGATGAATCTGCAGGGCAATTGTTTCCCACCTTGTATGCTTTGATTGACAGGTCTCTTCACCTTATTTATAGGTAGGGACCTGTCAATCAAGGCATGGTATACTCTCTTTTGTGCTTGATTGCATCATCTTATACCCACATTGTGTTTAAATCTACCTTGTAGGAAAACCAAGAGGTGGCTATGAAGCCTATGGTGTTAGTTGTATCAGGACTGTAATGGGCCCTGGTGAGAACTTTATGTTGGGGACCCACATATCAAAACCATTAGCTGATGTCCACATCCTGCACATTATATTTAAAAATACACATTTACTATATAAACGCTTCACACACATAAATGTACCTGTAGTGAATATAATTCAGATATATGTACCAAAATGAATTTACTGCACGCATAAATATATACCAGCATTTAACATACTGCATATATAAATATAGCGGCAAAAATTGTACTTCACACCAGGCCTGAGATACAGATAGCAAAGATAGGCATCACTTACCAATTAAATCAGTAGCAGCTGCTGTATTATCCCTCTGTGCTTGCCTTGTCCACCCTAGTCCATATCCTGCTGGACTTCTAACAAGTTACAATTCTCTCTATTAGGTTTAGAACATAACAATGACTTCTCCTGCTTGTCGCTGTATGATTTTTCAGCCACCTGTCTTCAGCTCCTTGACACACATCACCATACAACGATCCTAAAAATATCAGTTACTCGCAGTATAGTGTCTCCTGGATAACAACTTCCCACATTGTGCTGCTAAATAACACTTACTAAATCCAACTGAAAATGTTGCCTCCTACATATACTAAATAATACACTGTGAACCCATCAATATATCATAGTAGATATTATATCCCTTTTTATAGTATTCTTGCACAAATATATATTTTAACCAACTAAAAAATATTTATATACAGCAGCCATAATTTATTTACAGCACCCACAAATTTCCATTCAGCACCACCAACCACCAACTAATTCTTATGCTGTGACAGCACCTCTAACTACAAAGTACCACAGAAGTGCAACACCCCTGCCAATGCATAGGCAAGGTGGTTGTTGCAAATATCACCCTCCCCATGTTAGGAGCTGTTAGGGAGACTGATCATCTCTCTAGGTGGTCTCTAAGTACCCACTGCCTGGTAAGGAAAGAGTTAACAATGCCAAATGTTATTGTCCAATGATGTTTCTTGTGATACCAAGCTGGAAGCTGGTTGGACAGTGCTACCACCTGACCAAGGGACTATATAAACCCCTAGGGGGTGAGAGGACATGGTCTTAGTCTGCAGACTCAGTCTGAGGAGCAGAGTGAGAGACTCCATCTTGGAGCACATGTCAGCTCCAGACAGAAGAGAGAACAGCAACAGACAGTGTCCTAATACCAGGAACCAGAGAAGCCTCAGGCCACTGCCTAGCACCCAGGGCAAGACTTCAGCCCCAGATCAGAGAACCCAGAGCTCCATCTCTGCCAGACCAGCCTGAAGCTACTACCAAGTTGTGTACAACCTTCCAGCTACCTCCATCAACCTTCCAGCTTGGCTTGCTGGATCTACTGCTACCGTTTGGCCGTTGCCTGTTGTTTAAAGTTGAATAAAGAACTGTAAGTTGAATTGCACAATGTGCCGCATCTAATTCCTGAATAAATTAGAAATTTATTTTTTCTAATTTACTGACAAGAAAGACTGAAATATCACATGGTCATAAGAATGCACACCCTTTGCTCAGTATTGAGTAGAAGCACCTTTTAACCCCTTTCCGACATTGGACGTAGAACTATGTCATGGGCGGCAAGGACATGCTGCATAGTAACGTAATACTAGGTCCAGCTTCTGGCACCGGCTGCCGAACGGCAGTGAGCAAAAAAAAAGTTATGTGTGCCAAAATGGTACCACTGAAAAGGACAACTCAACATGTAAAAATAAGCCCTAAACCAGCCCTGTCAATAAAAGAAATATAAAAGTTATGTCTCTGAAAAGATGGTGATATGAAAATAAATGAGATTTTCTCTATATTAGGCTTTCTTCATAGTATCATAGTATCATAGTATATAAGGCTGGAAGGAGACGCAAGTCCATCAAGTCCAACCTTCAAGAATTAAATAAATGTTTTATCCCCATAACCCGTGATATTTTTTCTCTCCAGAAAGTCATCCAGGCCTCTCTTGAACATGTACATAGAGTCGGCCATAACAACCTCCTGCGGCAGAGAGTTCCACAGTCTCACTGCTCTTACAGTAAAGAACCTTTGTCTATGGTGATGGTAAAATCGCCTCTCCTCTAGGCGTAGAGGATGCCCCCTTGTCCTGGTCACAGGCCTAGGTATAAAAAGATCTTTGGAGAGATCCTTGTACTGTCCGTTCAGGTATTTGTACATTGTAATGAGGTCTCCCCTCAGTCGTCTTTTTTCTAAACTGAATAATCCCAAATTTTGTAATCTGTCAGTGTATTCTAATCCCCCCATTCCCCTAATAATCCTGGTTGCTCTCCTCTGCACCCGTTCCAGCTCTATTATATCCTTTTTATACACTGGTGCCCAAAACTGTACACAATATTCCATGTGTGGTCTGACCAGGGATTTGTATAAGGGCAAAACTATGTCTTTATCATGAGAATCTATTCCTCTCTTGATACATCCCATTATTTTATTTGCTTTAGCAGCAGCCGCCTGGCTCTGGTCACTAAAATTAAGTTTACCATCCACCAATACGCCCAAGTCCTTTTCAGCTTCAGTTTTACTAAGTAATTGACCGTTTAGAACATAATTATACTTTTTGTTTCCATGGCCCAAGTGCATAACTTTACATTTATCTACATTAAACCTCATCAACCATTTCTCTGCCCATCCCTCAAGCTTCCACAAATCCCTCTGTAATGCTAAACTATCGACCTCAGTATTTATTACTTTACACAGCTTAGTATCATCTGCAAATATTGAAACTTGACTGTGTAAACCCACTACAAGGTCATTAATAAAAATATTAAAAAGAAGTGGCCCCAATACTGACCCCTGTGGCACTCCACTGGTAACATCAACCCAATCTGAGAATGTGCCATTAATGACCACCCTCTGTTTTCTATCACTAAGCCAATTACTTACCCAGATACACAGATTTTCTCCTATTCCCAGCAGTCTCATTTTATATACCAACCTTTTATGTGGCACGGTGTCAAATGCCTTTGAGAAGTCCAGATATACAACATCCACAGCGTCCCCCAGATCCAGTCTTGAACTTACCTCCTCGTAGAAACCAATCAGATTAGTCTGACAGGACCGATCTCTCATAAACCCATGCTGACGCTGGGTTATAAGGTTGTGCACAGTGAGATACTCCAGGATAGCATCTCTAATAAACCCCTCAAATATTTTCCCCACCACAGCAGTTAGACTTACGGGTCTGTAGTTTCCAGGATCGCTATTTGATCCTTTTTTGTATATTGGTACCACATTTGCTATGCGCCATTCCTGTGGAACATAACCAGTCCTCAGTGAATCTTCAAATATTAAAAATAACGGTCTGTCTATCACCGTACATAATTCATGCAGAACCCGGGGGTGTATGCCATCTGGCCCCGGTGATTTATCTATCTTAGTGGTTGCGAGGCGGCGCCGTACCTCTTCCTGGGTTAAACTGTTGACATTATAAAAAGAATTAACATTATTCCTCATTGTGTCTTCCACCAGGGGATTTTCCTGGGTAAAGACAGTTGAGAAGGCGACATTCAGTAGATTGGCCCTTTCCTCGTCTCCTTCCACCATGACCCCCATGTTATTTCTAAGGGGACCCACACTCTCTGTTTTTAGTTTCTTATCATTTATATACTTGAAAAATAATTTGGGATTATTTTTGCTCTCCCTGGCAATATTTCTCTCAGTCTCTATTTTTGCGGCCTTTATCTGCTTTTTACAGGATTTATTTTTCTCTCTATAATCCTGTAATGCCTCATCGCTACCTTCACGTTTTAGCACCTTAAACGCTTTATCTTTCTCGCTTATTGCTTTCCTTACAAGACTAGTTAGCCACATAGGCTTTTTCTTGTTCCTTTTATGCTTTTTCCCATAAGGTATGTGTTTCTCACAGGACTTTTTCAGAATATATGAGAAAAAGTCCCATTTTTGGGGGGGGCTTTTGTCCTTGAGAGCATTATCCCAGTCTATGCCTTTAAGGTCTTCCCTTAGTTGCTGAAAATTTGCCCTCCTGAAGTTTAGAGTGTTGGTTGCCCCTTCACTAACGCTCTTAGTAAAGCGTAATACAAAATCAATGATATTATGATCACTATTCCCCAGGTTCCCCCCAACCTGTAGTTTTGATATCCTATCAGGTCTGTTGGTAAGGATAAGGTCCAGCAGTGCCCCCCCTCTTGTTGGCTCCAGGACTAGTTGCGACAGGTAATTGTCTTTTGTTGTTGACAAGAACCTGCAACCTTTGAAGGACCTGCAGGTTTCTGCCCCCCAGTCAATATCTGGGTAATTGAAGTCCCCCATGATAAGTACTTCACCATGCTTTGAAGCCGCATCCATTTCACTTATCAGCATTTCCTCTGCTGCCTCCATTATATTTGGAGCCTTATAACAAACCCCTAGTAATATTTTATTTTTATTTTTCCCTCCTCTTATCTCCACCCATAGGGACTCCACATTTGCGTTACTGATGTCATCTCGCAGGACGGGCTTGAGGCAAGAATTCACATATAAACAAACCCCTCCCCCTTTTTTATTTATACGATCCTTTCTAAAAAGACTATAACCATCTATAGTAACAGCCCAGTCATAGCTACTGTCCAGCCATGTCTCGCTGATACCCACTATATCATATTTCCGTTCCAACATCAAGAGTTCCAGTTCCTCCATTTTGTTTGTGAGGCTTCTGGCATTTGTGTACATACACTTTATATGGTTTTCCCTGTCCGTATTCCTTTTGTCCTTATTCCCCAATCTCATTCCAGCCCCCCTTCCTCCCCCATGGACTATGACCCTTCCCAGCTCTCTATGTACACCGTCTATTTGCCCTGCACAAGTGTAATTGCCCTCCCCCCAGGTCTCTAGTTTAAACACTCCTCCAACCTTCTAGCCATTTTTTCCCCTAAAACAGCGGCCCCCTCCCCATTGAGGTGCAGCCCATCCCTACTGTAGAGCCTGTAGCCCACAGAAAAGTCATCCCAGTTCTCCATGAACCCAAACCCCTCCTTCCTACACCAACTTTTGAGCCACTTATTTACCTCCCTGATCTCCCGCTGCCTTTCTGGTGTGGCACGTGGTACAGGCAGTATTTCGGAGAAAATTACCTTTGAGGTCCTTGCCCTGAGCTTATGGCCTAAATCTCTGAAATCATTTTTAAGGACCTTCCACCTACCTGTTACTTTGTCATTAGTGCCAATGTGGACCATGACCGCTGGTTCCTCACCAGCCCCTCCCAGTAATCCGTCAACCCGATCCGCAACATGCCGAACACGAGCACCCGGCAAACAACACACTGTTTGGTATGCACGGTCTTTGTGACAGATTGCCCTGTGTGTTCCCCTAATAATGGAATCTCCCACTACCAGCACCTGTCTGACCTTGCCTGTGCTCCCATTACCCTTCTTACTGGAGCAGACATTCCCCTGGTTGCTAGCGGCCATGTCTTTCTGCAGCATTGCTACCCCAGAGCTGATAGCTACCCCAGAGCTGATATCCCCCTCATCCACCAGCCTGGCAAACTTATTGGGGTGCACCAGATCAGGACTAGACTCTCTACAACTCTTCCCTCTACCCCGCCTTCTACATGTTACCCAACTAGCTGCCCCCTCATTCTGCACCTCCATACTTCCTTCCCCACAACCATCTTCCCCAGAGAGTTTGTGCTCCAGGAGCAGCAAACTTCGTTCCATATTATCAATTGCCCGCAGCCTTGAAACTTGCTCATTTAGATCCAGAATCTGGGCTTCCAGATGAGCAATTTTCACACACCCCACACAGCAGTATTCCCCCTCGAACGGCTGTTCAAGGAAAGCATACATGGCACAGGATGTACACCGTGTAGCAATGCCACTTATGGAGTCCATAATTCTAATGGGGATAACAATATAAATATGCACAGAAAGAATTTACAGTCAAAGTAACACAAAACACAGAAGTTACCTGCTAAAGCCCCTCAAACTTAAGTCCCTTAAACCTAAGTCACACTTATGACACTGCACACACTTGGGATCAGTGCACACTCGCCGCCAAGCTCACACACTCGCTTTGCTAATGCTTTTTTTTAAAGTTATCGGCCACAAAAATCTGCAGAGCTCACTGCACAAGATCTGGCTGCACAAGATCTTCAGTAAAATTGTAAAAAATATGTAAGGTAAGTTTTGAGTTTCAACTTCACAAATGTCTCTCGCCCATTCTGTGTAGTCTGACTCTTGTACTCCGTGTAGTCTGACAAATGTTTCTCAAAAATTTCCATTGCTTCTTTAATTTAGTTTTAATTTTAGTTTTAATTTGCAGTGTAGTTTTTCAAGTTCTTTCTTCACTATCTCCAAATTTATTTTATCACAACAAACTAATAATTCCAACATGGTTCTGGAACATATAGTGCATGAATCTTTCTAGCATTTTCTCAAAAGAGCATCTTTTACTTGAAAGGAGGGAAATACTTGGATCCTCAATCCACGAGGAATTATACCTTTTTGTAAATAAGTTTCCAGAGTAGTCTTTTTCCACCATAAGCGAGTAAGTTTCTGTAAAAATGTTTTAATTTTAGACTGTAGATTGTGGTTTTGACCCACTACCGACCTAGGCACACTACTTGCATCACTTTAAAAAAAAATACATAATAAAGAGATGATCCGAATATTCATTTGTTCATTAGAAGTTTCTCCCATCAACCTACTGCATCTCTGGAGCTTAGCCACATTGATGTTGGGGTTCTTTTTTTCCTCTCTCACCAATGCTCTTTTCCCTCAATTGATTAGTTTGGTTGGATGGCTAGGTAAAGGAAGAGTTGTGGTCATTGCAAACTTCTTCCATTTACGGATTATGGAGGCCACTGCCCTCTTAGGAACCTTGAGTGCTGCTGAAATTCTTTTGTAGCTCATGGTGAGATCTGTGCCTTGCCACAATTTTGTCTCTGAGCTCCTTGGGCAGTTCCTTAGACCTCATGATTCTCATGTTCTCTGAAATGCACTGTGAGCTGTGAGTTCTTTCATAGACAGGTGTGTGTCTTTCCTAATCAAGTCCAATCAGTTTAACTAAACACAACTGGACTCTAATGAAGGAGTTGAACCATCTCAAAAGGGATCAGAAGTAAATGGACAGCATTTGGGTTAACAACAAAGAATCTGAATACTTGTGACCATATAATAATTTACTTTTCCTTGTTTTATAAAATGGCAAAATATCTACATACCAGTTTTTTTTCTGTCAAGATGGGATGCAAAGTGAACATTAATGAGCAAAAAAAAACTAATAATGAAATAATTACTTACCTTCCAGCTGCTGGCTGACTACATCTTCTGCCTGGGCACTTACTAAGAGATGCAGGTGTGTGTGTGAAGCAGTCATGTAGTCACGTGGGCCATTGATTCTCTTTCAATATGTCTCTGTAACTAGTTCTGTCACCATCATCTGTTGGAACAGCTGGCAAGGATTCCACCCAAGCCTTTATCTAGTTAATCCATACATTAGTCATTCTAAAATCAAATTTTCTTTATTATGAAAATGAGGCTGGGCACATGGAGAGAGAAAGTGATGTCACCCATGTAACCCATCCCCACTTTGCCCCTGCTCATGTCTGTGTGTAATGTATAGTAAAGCATTGCTAGTGTTGCTTTATCTGTGAAAGAAACAGATATCAGCTACACAAGTACCAGACATGCTCCTTTCTCCTATGGACATGCGAGAGACCCAGACATCAGCTACACAAGAACCTGACATTCTGGGGCAGATTCACTTACCGGGTCCTGGCAAGATCCCGCTGTGCGTTGCCCGACGAGGATTTGGGTCTGCTGCGTTTCACTAAGATCCTGCGCCAGAGTTCCTGCATCCGTTGCTTCTGCGCCGAGGTCCGCCAGAGTTCACCTGCTTCTTCCCGGTGCATGTAAGTGCGTGTCTTGCGTCACATTTCTAAATGTTAAATCCCGCGCGTTGTCCGAATCCGTGGGGTTGTCCGATGGCCCACCCCCTGATTTCTATCGCCTGCAAGCCGGAATCGATGCACCAAAATCCGATCGCGTTTGTAACTATGGACTATTAGCCACTCCTTTTGTCCATGGAGACCGCTCAAATTTAACATAACCATCAATGTTATTTAGGTGTAAAAAGGCCTCTAGACCCTTCTTGAAGCTCTCAGCGGTCCCTGCTGTCACCAGTGCCTGAGGCAGTCTATTCCACAGATTGACAGTACTCACAGTAAAAAAGCCTTGTAACCTCTGGTGATTAAACCTTGTTTTCTCCAGGTGCAGACAGTGCCCCCTCGTCTTTTGATTTGATTTAATGGTCTTACTACCTTATTTTTTGTATAGACCATTCATATATTTATATATATTAATCATGTCCCCTCTTAGTCGTCTCTTTGCCAGACTAAATAAATCTAGTTGTTTTATTCTTTCCTCATAAAGACCCTCCATACCCCTTATCATTTTTGTGGCTCTTCATTGAACCCTCTCCAGCTCCAGGGCATCCTTTTTATCGACCGGAGCCCAGAACTGGACAGCATATTCCAAGTGAGGCCGAACCAATGCCTTGTACAGTGGTAATATTACATCCCTATCCCGAGAGTCCAGACCACTTCTGATACATGACAAGATCTTGCTGGCTTTAGAGGCAGCTGATTGACATTGCATGCTGTTATTCCATTTACAATCCACTAGTACGCCCAGGTCCTTCTCAACAGGGGACTCTCCTACATCAACCCCAAGGACATAGGTTTTCTGTGGATTGTTAGCCACCAGGTGCATAACCTTACACTTATCCACATTGAACCTCATTTGCCAAGTGGATGACCAAACATTCAGCTTGTCCAAGTCACACTGCAGCCTATGAACATCCTCCATAGACTGTATTACACTACACAGCTTGGTGTCCTCTGCAAAAATAAACACACTGCTAATAATTCCAACCTCTATATCATTAATAAATATATTAAATAGTAGTGGGCCAAGCACAGAACCCTGGTGACCATTCTGAGTAGGAATCGTTGACCACAACTCTCTGAATACGATCCTTTAGCCAGTTTTCAATCCAATTGTAAATGATTCCTGCCAAACCAATATACCTTATTTTACCCATCTGGTGTCTACGAGGGCCTTGCAAAGTCCAAGAACACAATATCAACAGCAACTCCTCCATCCAGGCATCTGCTCACCTCTTCACAAAAGCAGATCAGGTTAGTCTGACAACTTTTATCCTTAGTAGACTCATACTGGCTGTCACTTTTTATACTATTTGATGTCACATACTACAGTACATAATCTTTTACTAACCCCACAATGGAAGTTAAGCTTACAGGCCTGTAAGTTTTAGAGCATTATTTAATTATTGGCACAACATTTGCCTTGCGCCAGTCACTTGGCACCACACCAGACATTACAGAATCCCTGAAGATTTTAGACAGTGGTACAGCAGTAACAGAACTGAGTTCTTTAAGCACTCTGGGGTGTAACCCATCTGGTCCAGGAGCCTTGTACACAAAGATTTTATTGAGCTTAGATTGGATCGTGTCTACCTTAAACCAGTCTAGTATATTTCAGGATGCATGACCCGCACTGGCACCATCCACGTCAGTTCTTCTATTGTATAAATGTAGCTAAAAAAGCCATTTAGTATCTTTGCCTTCTCTTGGTCTCCAGTCACCATTTCCCCATTTTCAGAATAAAGTGGTCCAACCTGCCCTGACCCATTTTTTTTTCGCATTGATATATTTAAATTTTCTTAGGATTTGTTTTGCTATCTTTGGCCACATGTCTTTCATTTTGTATTTGGGCCGATTTTATTTCCTTCTTACAGATTTTTGTACGTGTTTTGTATGTATTGAAAGCCTCAGGTGTCCCATCAGATTTATATTTTTTAACGCCTCTTTTTATTATTAATTGCCCTTTTAATTGTAGCTGTAAACCACGCGGGTTGTAATCTAGCCCGTCTATACTTGTTACCTATTGGAATAATTTTAGAAATATAATGACCAAGGATAGATTTGAATTTCTCTCATTAAACATTAGTATTACCGTATATACTTGTGTATAAGCCGAGTTTTTCAGCATAAAAAATGCTAAAAAACCTCACATCGGCTTATACACGAGTCAATTTTTAAAAAAATGTAATACTCACCCGCCGGTGCCCGGATCCCCGGTGGCGGCTCCCATCCCCAGCGGCGGCTCCCGATTTCGAACCCGATGTTAAGCACATTAAAAAAATAAACTTAATACTCACCTTCCGGCAATACTCACCCCCGATCCCTGGCGCCGGCTCCAAATCCTCGGAGGTGGCTCTCAATCCCCGGCGGGGGCTCCTGTCTTCTTTCTTCTCTTGCCGGTGGAGTCGCGTCCATGCAATCACCCCGCCGGAGCTCACTATGATGCCATCATCAGTGGTGAAACCGGCGCATCATAGTGAGCGGGGAGATCGCATGAACACAACTCCGCCGGAAAGAGAAGAAAGAAGACAGAAGCTGCCGGGAGCCGTCGCCGAGAATCGGGGGTGAGTAACGCCGGAAGGTGAGTAATAAGTTTATTTTTTTAATGTGCTTAACATACAGGGGGCAGGCTGGCTGTATACATAAGGGGGCTGGCTGCCTGTATATATAAGGGGGCTAGTTGGCTGTATACTATATGGGGCTGGCTGTATACATAAGGGGTCTGGCTGGCTGTATACATAAGGGGTCTGGCTAACTGTATACATAAGGGGGCTGGCCGGCTGTATACATAAGGGGGCTGGCTGGCTGTATACATAAGGTGGCTGGCTGTATACTATATTTGTCTGGCTGGCTGTATACTATATGGGGCTGGCTGGCTGCATACATAAGGGGGCAGGCTGGCTGTATACATAAGGGGGCTGGCTGTATACTAAATGGTGCTGGATGGCTCTATACATAAAGGGGCTGGCTGGCTGTATACTATATGGGGCTGGCTGTATACATAAGGGGGCTGGCTGGCTGTATACTATATGGGGCTGGCTGGCTGTATACATAAGGGGGCTGGCTGTATACTATATGGGGATGGCTGGCTGTATACTATATGGGGCTGGCTGGCTGTATTCTATATGGAGCTGGCTGTATACTACTTGGGGCTGGCTGTATACTACATGGGGCTGGCTGTATACTACTTGGGGCTGGCTGTAATACTACACTGTCGGCTTATACTCGGGTCAATAGGTTTTCCCAGTTTTTGGTGGTAAAATTAGGGGTCTCAGCTTATACTCGGGTCGGCTTATACTCGAGTATATACGAGAATATCATGTGACAGTATTTGATCCCAGTCTATATCCTGTAGTGCAGCCTTGAATTTTGGGAAATTAGCCATCTTAAAATTCAATGTTTTCGATTTTCCCTCCAGTTTTTCCTTTTACAGTTTAAGAGGAGAATAATTGTGTTATGATCGCTGTTCCCAAGGGTTTCCTGGACACTGACATTTTGGACAATCTCTGCATTGTTAGAAATCACAAGGTCCAACAATGCATCACATCTTGTGGGATCTTCTACAAGCTGCACCATACAATTATACTGCAGAAAGTTGATAAAATCTTTCCCCTTCCCAGATGAAGAAGAGCCCTGACCCCAATTTATAATTGGAAAGTTAAAGTCTCCCATTATCACTACTGTCCCCTCCTGTGCAGCCTATCCATTTGTTTATATAGATGACCCTCTATTTCCTCAGAGATGTTAGGGGGTCTATAAATTACACCAAAAATTCTGGTTTTGAATTTCAACCCATAAAGTTTCAGCCTCCTCACACTCTTTGGAGACCACTGTCTCATTCACAATCGCTTTTAAGTCTCTTCTGACATACACCACCTCCCCTCCTATTTGCTCTGTCTTTCTGAAAGAGTGTAAAACCTTGAATATTAATACCCCAATGATAATAATAGTGATCATAATATCATTGATTTTGTAGTACGCTTTACTAAGAGTAATAGTGGAGAAGCAACCAACACTCTAAACTTTAGGAGGCCAAATTTTCCGCAACTAAGGGAAGACCTTATAGGCATATATTAAGACAATGTTCTCAAAGACAAAAGCCCTGCAAAAAATGGGACTTTTTCACAAACATTCCGCGCATAGCATGTGGTACTAATATACAAAAAAGGATCAAAAAGCGATCCTGGAAACTTCGGACCTGTGAATCTGCGGGACACAGTGGACATTGTATATCTGAACTTTTCAAAGGCATTTGACACTGTGCTGCATAAAAGGTTGGTTCATAAAATGAGACTGCTGTGACTAATCTGTGTTTTGGGGTAAGAAACTGGCTTAGTGATAGAAAACAGAGGATCGTCATTAATGGCACATTCTCAGATTGGGTTGACATCACCAGTGGAGTGCCACAGGAGTCAGTATTGGGGCCACTTCTTTTTAATATTTTTATTAATGACCTTGTAGTGGGTTTACACAGTCAAGTTTCAATATTTGCACACGATACTAATCTGTATAAAGTAATAAATACTGAGGTCGATAGTTTAGCATTACAGAGTGATTTGTGGAAGCTTGAGGAGTGGGCAGAGAAATGTTTGATGAGGTTTAATGTACCCCAATGAAAAGTCAGCCCAGTGTTCTAACTCCCTCTGCTCTACACCAGGATCTGAGTCTTGCATTTAACTCCCTGAGCTCCCGATGTCTTCTCTATGTAGCACATGGCTCAGGTAAAATTCCAGAGAATACTACCTTGGAGGTCCTTCCCCTAAGGTTTGAACCTAATTTTTTAAAACTATCCTTCAGGCTCCTCCACCTACCATCTATTCTGTCATTGGTACCAACATGGACCACGACACCTGGGACATACACAGACCCTCACAGTAATTTATCCACCTTTTCCAACACATGCCGAACCCTGGCATCAGGGAGCAAACCATTCGGTTGAGGAGCTCTTGGTGACAAATTATTCTATCCGTCTTCCTAATTATAGAGTCCCCTACAACCACTAGCTGCCTTGGCTTACCTGCACTCCCATCCAGCCTACTACTAGCTTGTGTGCTCCCCGGCTGTTAGGGAGAGCACATCACTGCACAATTTTGCAATTTTGTTCAGATGTTAAGAATCGGAATTGGCCTTCCTTTTCCTGGACGCCTTTCTACCCCCCCTATTTACAGTAGCCCAGCTACCCACCTGGCCCTCCTGGCTTTCTTCTCCACCCTCCAATTCTATCCCACTTATTGCTTGCTCAGGGAGCAGAATACTCCTCTAAAGATTGTTGATTGCTCGCAGATCTCTAACACGAGCTTCTAGGCGAAAAACATGGGCACATCTGTCACAGCGGTATTCACCCTGGAACTCCTGCTCCAGCAGTGTATACATACGGCAGAGTGAAGCATGGAGCACTGGAGCATGCCACCAGTCTTGCTAGCCATATACTAGTTACAAAACTGTGATGAGAATATAAATCAAGAGCTATAAAATGAGGGTTACTTACAGTTCTGTGGTCTCCTCTTTTTCAAACATCGCTTGTTTCAACTCCACTTATGCTCACAAGCCACTTAGAACCACAAGCCAAAATGAGCAAGCTCTAAACTGAGTTGCTACCACTTAATTTATCAGCTGTGCAAACTAATCCCTCCTCCCATTTAGCAGACCAGACAAAGAAAGGAAAAAATAACTATTTAAATTGTGGCACTAAGAAAAGTGCCTTGCTATTACTTATCTACTCAATCCACAATCACCCAAACCACAGATTAGCTCTTAGCATACACAAACTCTGCTTGTTTCAACTCCACTTATGCTTATAAGATACTTAGAACCACAAGCCAAAATGAGCTTATCATTTAACCAATCACCAACCAATTATTCTTAAACAGAATGATTTATGTACATTCTGCTCAATGTGACAGAAAAACAGAATAGATGATATGTTAATAAGTTGGACCTCTGTTTCCTTTTGCTATATGAATAGGATGTTCATAAAATCATAAAGTGTTCGAGAATATGGCTTGCTGGTTGTTGGCAGTAGTGATTCTGAGCAGGTGTTATAAAATTTCCACAGTCCAAGATGTAGGAGTACATTTTACAACAAGTGACAGTTCTCCTCCTCTGCTGCGCTCCAAGGAGTTCATGGGTTGTTGATTGTATCATAACAACAATATAGAAGTAAGCAAAATATATGAGTAATGAAGAAAGTTATTTATAACTTATGAATAAGATTTGGTATTAAACAATAAATGTTTTCTTGGAAAATAGATTTTTTTATAATTCTTCTGAAACCTCTAGGATAATACGGTATGTCATAATTCTCATACTTAAAGGTGTTTTCCTGTTATTATCTTTTAACCCCTTTTTACGAATTCTCAATTTACAAAGGGCACTCTGTGTCACTTAAACAAAATCTTTCAAAGTACCAAAGCATAACCTGTATAAGGTATAATATCCTTTATTTGCCCCATCCATTGTATAAAATCTCTTACAAAATGCTTTTTGCATAAAACATGCTAACCACAATGACCAACCCAGGGTTTCGCCTCCATGGCTTCCTCCAGGCGATTGAATTTCTAGATTGAATAAGGTTTGGAGGAAAAGAATGGGAAAACACATGGCGGGCCATTTATTAATTTGCGTTTGTGGTACAAGGGATTAATGAGCTGGCACATGGACTAAAAGGCTTATAACTCCTAGACTTGTGTCAGGCTGGACCACCACTAACAATGATGTAAGCCGACACCTGGGACCGGAATCTAAGTGGCACCCGGTTTTCACCAGAGCCCGCCGCAAAGCAGGTTGGACTTTCAGTGGCGTGGTACCACTAGGTTGTTCCACAGATGAGACTATGTCCGTGGCGGCAGCCAAGGCGAGGTACACAGATGTTAGGCAGAATCGTAGTCGGGAACAGACAGGAGGTCAGGGCGGGCAGCTTGGGATCAGAGTCGGAGACAAAGCAACAGGTCAGGGCAGGCGGAACAGGATCAAAGGCAAATATAGAACCGGGGTCACAACGGGCAATCAATAAACAGGCACAAGGCAAGGACACTAGCTTTCTCAACGGCATAGAGCACGAAGATCTGGAAAGGAATGCTGGGACAGGCCGGCTTTTAACCATATCCTGGAATGGCCAGCACCAATCAGCGGTGAGCTGTCCCTTTAAATCATCTGAAGCCGGCACGCACGTGCCCTAGGAGAAGTGGATGCACGTGCATGGCTGCCGGACAGGAAGCCGAAACAAAGATGGGGAGGTGGAAGCAGCAGGGCGATGGGGCCACTTTTCTGTTTGAAAGGCCACAATAAATTACCCCCATGGTGTTCGAATTGAGACATTCTGTATGGGCAGTTGAGACTTTTATAGTACTAAAAATGACTTTCATACTTAACACATAAATTATGTTTTAATTTATTTACCTACTAGTTGTAGCTCCTGGAGTTTCCCAGGATAGTAGATAACTGCTCTTAGCTATAACAAAATAGAATGGGTTAACAAAAATATTTTATATATCTCTATGGTATAGACCATCCCCAGCACTTGAGGCAGTCGGCACTGTCATCGGCACCGCACAGGCCCTTCTCAAATAGGCTGCCATAAGGCCTTTCTATGACCCAGGCATGGAGGCATCACGCACGCCTGTGTATACCTGTGGAAGAGTGGGCAGAAGACGAGAAATGGGACAAGAAGGGGACGCAGCTAGGTAAGTAATGATATTATTTTTTAAAGAGCATTGATAAGGGGGACCTGTTATGAATTTTACATGACAGGGGGATTGTTATAAATTTCTTATGTCTGGGGGGGGGGGTTGTTATGAATTTTATATGACGTTTGCTGAGCATTGTTTAAGTGCTGGACACTGGGCTGGATTTTTTTAAGGAATGGCAGGTAGGCTGGTAGTGGGACTTGCCATTCCCATCCCCTCCAGTGCACATCTTGTGGACACACTTGGAGGAATAAATACAGCTGTTGAAGTGAATAAAACTCAACATTTGGACTGCTTACCTTGGAGTCTGTGTTATTTCCATCACCCATGAACCCCAGAATCTATGAAGACGTTCATATTGCAGATGCAAAGTTTGAAAGCCCTTACAACAAACACAAAGCTTATTGCTGTTGCAACCTTCTATTGTACCAGTAAACAGATTCTGAGATTCTGAGTGTCATAGGCTTGTCTTTATATTCCTGGTGAGAAATTAGTAATAATGCCTAAAACATGCATACAAGGCAACATATCTTGCAGCTGTAAACCTGAGCCTTTGTTTAAGTAAATACCGCTGTCTCTCCTGCTCTCCCAGCAGACAGAGTGCAAATTGTCACTGTGTTTTCTTTTATAACAAGTACATTACTAGAGTCAATAGGTTACATACACCAAGAAGCGCTCACAGTAACTAGAGTAAATTATGGATGGGCAGAGGATTCTGTGAAGATTTATGCAGAGCAAGGAGAGCAGTAGAGATGGCAGAATCTAAATAAGTCACAGAAAGTTTATAAAGTGCAGTTTATAGAGTTGATCTACAGTCATGGCCATAAGTTTTGAGAATGACACAAATATTATATTTTCCCATGAACTGTTGTTTGTCAGATGTTTTTATCACATACAGAAATACAAGTGCAATCATATTATGTGTAACAAAAGCTTTTATTGGCAGTTAGAAGTTAATGAGTTAATGCAGCAAGTCAATATTTGCAGTGTTGACCCTTCTTCTTCAGGACCTCTGCAATTCTCCCTGGCATGCTCTCAATGAACTTCTGAACCAAATCCTGACTGATAGCAGTCCATTCTTGCACAATCAATGCTTGCTTTTTGTCACAATTTGTTGGTTTTTGTTTGTCCACCCGTCTCTTGATGATTGACCTCAATGGGATTAAGATCTGGGGAGTTTCCAGGCCATGAACCCCAAATCTCTATGTTTTGTTCCCTGAGCGATTTAGTTATCACCTTTGCTTTATGGCAAGGTGCTCCGTCATGCTGGAAATGGCATTGTTGATCACCAAACTGCTCTTAGATGGTTGGGAGAAGTTGCTCTTGGAGGACAAGTTGGCACCATTCTTTATTCATGGATGTGTTTTTAGGCAAGACTGTGAGAGAGCCGATTCCCTTGGCTGAGAAGTAACCCCACACATGAATGGTTGCAGGAGGCTTTACAGTTGGCATGAGACAAGACTGGTGGTATCGCTCACCTTGTCTTCTCCGAACAAGCTGTTTACCAGATGTTCCAAATAATCAGAAAGGGCATTCATCAGAGAAAATGACTTTACCCCAGTCCTCAGCAGTCCACTCCCTGTACCTTTTGCAGAATATCAGTCTGTCCCTGATGTTTTTTTCTGGAGAGAAGTGGCTTCTTTGCTGCCCTCCTCGCTTGTTTCCTAGAAAATTGGGCCTCATGTAAAACTAGATCATATGGAACTGTACATACTATCCAAGGTAAAAGAGAATATAAAATTCAATACATTAGTATTTTAATAAAACAAAACCATAAACAAATATCACTCTTCATTTTAACTGGTTTTACTGTACTATTCCCCTACATATCCTAGAAAACGGGAACATATCTTAATGATTCTAAGTGATTGTTATCTTAGGCTCCTGCACATGAACACAGCTTATGTCCATGTTCTATATGCTAACTGGACAGTTGGCAAACGGACATATTCATTAGTATGCCTCAAGCAAACAACCTTGTTTTCAAATGACCTGTGTACGAGCTGACTGTCCAAGCCTCAAACTTGGAGTAGGTTCTATTCCTGTGCTTGGAAGGGCCTCATGCATTTGAACATGCAGGAGAGAGGATGGGTGAGTGCTTCTCACCCCTCCCCTCTCTATCAAAAGCTGAGTGACCAGTGTTGTAATAAGGTAAAATATAGCAGTCTATGCAGCCGACTGGCTTGGTCCAGGTGCAGTGAGACAGCATGTGGTCACCAACCTGTGACCATGATTCAGATGCAAATTGTGCGGCTAGATCACAATCCCCCTATGTTCATCTGTATGAGGAGAAATGCTTTTAAAATATGGTATTTAAAGTATTACCTGAATATTTTTGCATGGAATTGACATGACCAGAGCCCATAGCATGTTGATTTTATGCTGCACATGTGCAGTGGATTTTTACTCTATTTGCACGTAGATCCGATTTAGATGCAAATCAGTTGCATAATTTCTATACCTTGTTCATTTTCCGACAGATTTTTTGGTCTGCAAAATAGGTTCTATTTTTCATTTATGTCTGGAATTTTGTCCTCTTTGTGTGGAGCACACAGGTCACTGTTATCACTCACCCATTGTATTCTGATGCATGTACAGTGAAAGGCACCAGGCTTCATAAAGTGGGTGAGCACAATAGGGGGAAACATACCCCTTGGAGGTAAAAGTATGGCATTCAGATTCAATTATAAATTGTATTACTTTTAAATAACTATTCTACTTTTTTTCAGCATTTTTGGATACAGCACAATTTAAATACTACTCATAAATACCAGATTAATGTATATAAACGGATGAAATTCCTTTTTATCATTTCACTTGGACAGCATTTTTCGATGACTGCATTACTGAAACAAAACAAGACACTGCTGGAAAAAGTGATGATGACATATTACCTGCCATTCCTACCTATTGCACTAGTACAAGCCACCGGGGCACATATATCAAACTTTTGTCTTGCCTTTTTCTTGGCACATGTGCTTATTTGTGACATTTTGCGCCTAAAACAATCTCCATTCAAAGTGCGCCATTGTCTAGTTTTCTGCAGTGTTCCCTGAGTTATCACTGGAATCCAAATGTAAGCGTTACAACTTTTTTGTAAAGTCACACATGCTACCAAACACCACATGTATCAACAAGAAAAAGAACGCTAAGATTCTGACCAGCAGAAAAGCCAAGAAAAGTCCCCAAAACCGTTAAAGGACATCTATCACCAGATCAAGGATTGTAAACCAAGCACACCAACATACTGTTGTCTGTCCCCTGTGGCAGGATCTGCTCTTCTTTTTAAAGGCTTTAAAAATTATGCAAATGAGCCTGAGGGCTCCAGACTCTTTAGGAGTTAATAGAGCCTGGAGCCACTCAGGCTCATTTGCATAATTTTTAAAGACCCTTTTTCATAAAAACAAGGGCATAAGAAGCTAAAAGAACAGCAGGTCCTGTCAGAGGGGACACACACCAGTATGTCTTTATGTTTGGTTTGCAATCCTTGATCTGGAGATAGATGTCCTTTAAGGACATGTCCCTGTTCCAACGATTTCTGTTTTTCAGTTCCCCCCTTCCAAAAGGAATATCTCTTTTATTCTTCCATTTACAGAGCTGTGTGAGGGCTTCTTATATTTAGTACATAGTTTACTTCCTAGAGGCACCATTTAAAATTCTGTGCCATCGGGCTCATATCCTTTAATGCTGGGAACCCCTTAGGAACCCCTATGGCTGCTATGGTGGTAATTACGCAGATGACGAAAGTGTCAAACTGTAGACACAGTGAGATCTCAGAGGAGCCTTATAACAAATATTTTCTGAATACAAAGGTCCATTAAAAAAAATGTAATTTGCAATTACATTTGAATTTGTATTGCTAAAATATAGTTTTAGGCAACAAAGACCTGTGAAACCTTTGCTTCATTTCTGTACAACTGATCTGCATTTAAAGAGTGCATTGGTCCTCTATGTCATCACAATAAACCATCCATTCTTAGATGATCTAATTTTGCTTCAGCACCCCAACTGTTTGTTCATAGCCGCCCTAAACGATATACAAACAGCAGCAATGTTATAAATAACGAAACAGATGGACAGGTTTGTAGCTATAGAGGGCAACGTGCCCATTATTAAAGTATAAATTCTTTGTATAATTACATGGTACTTGTTCTGTATTGGTGCACAGATAATCAGCACGTACAAGCACTACCATTAACTGCTTGGTATTCACTGTAAAATTGTATATAGATATTTATATGCTGACAATAAAAACTGATCAGATACCATTCACAAATGACTTCTTCAGCATCTTTCATATCATAAAGCATCTACAGATCCAGTACAATGAATGGGATAAAAATGAAACATTCTGGGGAACAGAATGCAATGACTTCTATTAAAAGAGCATCATTTTAACCCATCAGCTGGAAAGTTAAATGTGTTTGAGAGTTAGAAGATTCTGTGGGTCATTTGCAAATGGACAATGAGTAAATCAGTGCATAAAATCTTATTACTCTGCTGAAAGTAATAAACTGGTGACGGCAGCCATTTTATTACATATAAATACTATA
This sequence comes from Engystomops pustulosus, assembly GCF_040894005.1. Taxonomy (NCBI): domain Eukaryota; kingdom Metazoa; phylum Chordata; class Amphibia; order Anura; family Leptodactylidae; genus Engystomops; species Engystomops pustulosus. The sequence goes on from NC_092414.1 coordinate 71,519,369, forward strand.
TAAAACTTTTTGCACAAAATTATCCCTCTGTATCTGACGTGTGGCGATGCTGGCATACAGTTGGAATAGAATTGCGATATGACCTGCACCCATTCAGACCTGAACTGGTGCATACTATAGCTAGTGAGCAGGACTATTCCGCAGCCAGGCATGACCCTTCTTACTCCTCTACACCCACTTAGTGTGGAGGTGCTGTAAAGAGGGAAATTATCACAATTCCTGGTTATGTGCCAGGAACAACTGTCAAAGGACACTGAGAAGGTTATTATAAAACACAACAATAGTCCTCCAGGGAAGTAAATGACTGTGATGCTCAAAGTTAGAGATGGGCAAATCAATTCTAACGCTTCTAAATTCGTTCAGAATTTCAGGAAAAAACTGTATGGCTCTATTCTTCACTGTATGGAGGTAGTGTTCCTCACTGTATGGCGGTAGCATTCCTCACTGTATGGGGGTAGTGTTCCTCACTGTATGGCGGTAGTGTCCCTCACTGTATGGGGGTAGTGTACCTCACTGTATGGCGGTAGTGTCCCTCACTGTATGGGGGTAGCGTTCCTCACTGTATGGGGGTAGCGTTCCTCACTGTATGGGGGTAGCGTTCCTCACTGTATGGGGGTAGCGTCCCTCACTGTATGGGGGTAGCGTCCCTCACTGTATGTGGATAGTGTCCCTCACTGTATTGCGGTAGTGTTCCTCACTGTATGGCAATATGCAGCAAAGACTTACTGGCTATGGAGAGGGCTAAGCCTGTGAGCCCTCTCCACGCACTCGCACCCAGCATGTGCCGTGATTCGATTTGGTTTGAGTCGAATTTTCTCTGAAAAATCGTCGAACCGGGTCAAATTGAATTTACATAAATTCGCCTATCTCTACTCAAAGTTTCTTATGGGGAGGTGTGCAATCTATGAAATATGGTCTAAAAATCATGGACTGAGTATGCCTTTGTGAGACCAGTCTAAGGAGGTCTACAAAGCACCCAGTTAAGTCTACCAAAATGACCACTTTCAATTTTATGGTTTTAAAATGTATTGATTGAGAACCAATATGAGTCAATATACAGCATGTTGCGCTCACTTGTGAAGATATCAAATGTTAATTAGAATTTTGACATCTGAAATGATTATCAAAACTGGACTATCTTTGCCATCCTTCAAAATCAATAATTATCATTGCAATGGGAAGTGATCCTTCCAGAATCTGTTTTTCAAATAGTTCTAATAACTACTGAACCAAGTTCCTTGTCACACCACCAGGGTTCTTACAACTTCCTCTTTATCAGACACTTTGGGCACAGAGCTACACCCTGCCTTTAACCTAGGTAGGTCAATAGATATTTATTTTCTCTTTCTCTCCCTCTTGGGCTCCCTTGGAGAGCAACAAACAATGTTGGGGTTTTAGAAGGATTTAAAGGTGTTTTGCCACAATTCAAAGTTGCTAATTGGTGGGGGTCTCAGTGATGAGACCTTCACAGATCACAAAAAAGAGGGGACAAATGGAGTCCTAGTTACCTCAGTCGAACCCCTCCTCGCTCCGGGAGAGCTATGGAGCAAATGGCTGCGCATGACCGTACTGCTCCATACATTTCAATGACTGACGGAAATTGCCAAGCGCCGCAATGTCTGACAAAGAGAACTAGTACTCTTGAAAGCTCACTATCAAATATACTCAGCCTCAAAAATGCTCAACATATGGGCCATCATCCAAGCACTGGGAGGTATGGCTGTTAAAAAGATTCAGTGTCATGGGATACGCTGACCTCTGGCCATGTGCATATAGCTTTAGGAACTGAATATTTATGTTTTGCAGGTATGGAGAGGGACAATATAGGAATAGGGGCAATGCTTTTTAATGGTAGTATATAAAAATATATTTAGTTTTTGGGGGTTAATTAGACTTACTGGTTCTCGTTTACTTTTAATATAATATATGTTAATATGAGATATTTATCCAGGATTTTGTATATAAATATTTTCTGTAATACCCCCCCCCCCAGGAGCACAAACAGCTATGGACCCACTCTTTGCAGAAAAAGGAAGTAAAGTACAGGGCAATTCATAGTCTTGTTTCTCCCCCAACATCCAAAATTCAAGAAAAGCAGGGCTGCTGTATCAGAATATCCTTAATTTACAACCTCAAAGAGATCCTCCCGCCCAGAGTGGGTGGACTAAGACCGCCTAGGGCCTTGGGCAGTATGAGTATTATGGGCCCCTACAAGTATGGAAATCACTTTCTACATATGGTACTAGAATCAAGTTTCTTTGGGAATGGAGGATGCATTGCTGCTTCCAATCTGCAGTTTCAGGACCTTGTGTACAAGTGTACTGAGAGCAGGAAGAGACGTAAGAGGATTTAATGGGGAAGGTCCTTCTCCCTATCAATTTTGGTGACCGGTTTTGGTGGCAATAGGCCCCCGGCTACCGCCCAAACCGTCTGTATTATAATTCACTACTTACTGGTGGTAGAAAACCCATGAGCAGGCCTCATAATTAATTTGATGCATGTTAACCTGTAGAGATCTTAAAGTGTCTGCCATAGGGAAATGTAATAATTCAGCTTCAAATATTTTTATAATTCTCCATTACTACTGTTAATAAATGTGACCTAGACTATGTCTCCTTGGAGACTATACTTAGGATTCTCTTCAATTTTCTGTGTGATGTCAAATACCATTATATACAAAGAGACAAAAGCAATACCTTTATTGGCTACATCAGAAACATTTTATTGTGTTTTAAAGCTTTGCAGAAAAAAATGTGCAACAACATTTTTTCTTGTTAGCCATTTGTTTTCACAAGTTTTCATATTACTGTATATACTTGAGTATAAGCTGGCCCAATTATAAGCCAAGGAACCTAATTTTACTCCCAAAAACTATGAAAATGGATTGACTTATGTATAAGCCAAGGGTGGGAAATACAGCTGCTACTTTTTGAAGAAAAGTCCAGCATCAGCCCCCTCTCAATGAATTGTCCAGCAGCAACCCCACAATTAATAAAATGTCCAGCAGCAGTGCCTCCATTAATGAAATGTGCACCAGGCCAATCATTAATGAAATATGCAGCAGGCCCCCCATTAATGAAATGTTCACAGCAGTGCCCACAATGAATGAAATTTCCAGCACCCCCCCCCCCCCATTATTGAAATGCCTAGCATCAGCCCCCCATTAATGCAATGTCCAGCAGCAGCCCCCCAGTAATGAGATGTCCTCATCAGCCCCCCTGTTAATGAAGTGTCCAGCCCAGTCCCCAAAAAAACTGATGAATCTCTCTGGATGTTACTTTAGTCCCAGGCTGCAATGATCAGCTGTAAGGTGTCTGTAATGAAGTTTTATTGATAATCCATGTTCCCATTACAGAAAAAAATTTCAACTTACACACAAATTAAACTTAAGAACAAACCTAAAGAAACTTTCCTGTATGTAATCCGGGGACTGTCTGTACTTGTATATAAGCCGAGTGGGTCTTTTTCAGCACAAAAATATACCCAAGTATATACAGTATGCCCTTTTTACAGGATAGGAAATAATGTACTGATTGGTTGGGGTCTCCTACCCCCTTCCCCTGTATCATGAGAATGGGGGTCCCCTAGTTAATTGAGAGCATGTGCCATTCTTTTAAGGGTGCTGGCAAAAATAGTTAAAGGGATATTCTCATACAGGCATTGACATTTAATTTGATTCATCTGTCATTTACTTTTCTTCAATAAGATTTAATTTAAAAAAATGACCTGTGTGAAGATACTTTCCCATAGATGAAGTAATAGGGTCCCTTAGAAATGAGATTGTTATGCTTGCAGTGATTGCACAAATGAAAAAATTGTTTTAGTATATGAAGTAGCCGGAAGTTACTGCATGTTCCACAGCCATTCTGTGGCAATGAACGCTGAATCCAAGTGGTTGGGCACTACATTACCGCATGTCTTACCTGCACCCAGGACAGCGACACCTGGTGGACATCGGGCGCAGTAGTGAATCGCCGGAAGACCCGAATCCTCGATGGAGAATGCGCCGCTGGATCGCAACAGGACCGGGTAAGTAAATGTGCCCCTTTAAGTGTTTTACACAGGTTAAAACAAAATGGAAGTGCAATTTAGAAACTTTTGCATTTTTGGGGAAAATACATTCATTTAGGCCAAAAATGACACTTTCATAATGAATTAAATTATGAAATGCTCAGCCAATTTCTCCCGAGTGTACCGCTACCCCAAATGTGGTAGTATACTGCTGTATAGGCGCACGGCCAGGTATAGAATGGAAGCAGTACCATTCAGAGCAGATTTGTATTGTCACATTGTACAGGCTTTATTTTTTTTGTGAACATATGAGGGCTTATTATTTGTGAGGTGAGATGCAATGTACAGGCAGTCCCCGGGATATGTACAAGATAGGTTCTGTAGGTATGTTCTTAAGTTGAATTTGTATGTAAGTCGGAACTGTATATTTTACAATTGTAGCCCCAGCAAAAAATATTTTTGGTCTCTTTGACAGTTGGATATTAAAAATGTTGGGTTGTCATAAGAACCAGGATTAACAATAAAGTTTAATGGGGTATTCCCATTTCAGCAAATAATTGTTATTGTTTGTATAATGAAAAGTTGACACAAATCTGAACAGTGGCGTAACTACCGCCGTAGCAGCCGTAGCGGTTGCTAAGGGGGTCCGTGAGGTTCAGGGGCCCGGGGATGCACGCTCCCTGCAGTGCTTTGCCACGGCCTTGGGTAAGTGGTCCGGGGCTGCAGTGCCGGTTGCCTGCCGGATCGTGCTCCCGGGCCCCTCCCTCTCTGTGCATCTACACATGTCTCCTGAGCCCACCCACCTCTTTCTGAGATCACCTGCCTGCTCACCTCCTTGACCCGCCCCCCAGCCACCTCTCTGACCCACCCGCTGATCTTCCTGACCTGCCCGCTCATCACCCTGCAGGGCGGGACAGTTGACACTTTGCCCCCCCTTCCCCCGCTGCCCCCCCCCTTGCTCGCGCCTCCCAACAGCTCCTCCCCCCCTGCTCGCGCCGCAACCCCCCCCCCCCCCGCCGTCTGAATGCATCTGGACACCCACCTGAACACCTGCCTGAACACCCATACGGCCCCCAAACTTCCTAAAAGGTAAGTATATACAGATGTATTTATCTATATGTATATATGTATTTATCTGTATTTATATATGTATTTATATGCATATATTGTGTATATATGTATATGTGTATATACTGTGTATATGTGTATATACTGTGTATAGATGTATATACTGTGTATAGATGTATGTACTGTGTATAGATGTATATACTGTGTATATGTGTATATATGTATATACTGTGTATATGTGTATATATGTATATACTGTGTATATACTGTGTATATGTGTATATATTGTATATATACTGTGTATATGTGTATATATATATATATATGTAAATCCTATGTATACGTGTATATATGCATCTACTATGTACACATGTATTTACTGTGTATAAATGCATTGAAGCAAATACTGTATTTTTACATGCATATATTTATATTAGCATATATATGTGCACATTTAAATATATGTGCATATATATATATATATATATATATATATATATATGATGTGTGTTTTTGTATGTGGTAAGTATGTATGCTTTATATACTGAATGTGTGTGTATTTGCTGTATGTGTGTATATTCTGTATGTATATGCAGCATGTGTGTATATGGTGTTTTTATCCTGCATGTATGTGTATATATGGTCAGTATATACTGTATGTATGTATATATATACAGCTCACCCCTCCCCTCTCCATAGAGAATAGAGCCGCATGGCCGTTCTTACAGCCAAAGATTGAGCACGCTCTATCTCTTTTGCTCAGAACAGTGAGTACTCGTTGTGCTCACCGTACAGAGCCCCGGCGTATAGAAGCCTATGGGGGAAGTATATCCGGCAGCAAATTTGCTGCCGGATATACTTCCCCCATAGGCTTCTATACGCCGGGGCTCTGTACGGTGAGCACAACGAGTACTCACTGTTCTGAGCAAAAGAGATAGAGCGTGCTCAATCTTTGGCTGTAAGAACGGCCATGCGGCTCTATTCTCTATGGAGAGGGGAGGGGTGAGCTGCGCTCACCTCTCCTCCTCTCCAGCGCGCCCAACGTGTGCTTGCCATATATATATATTTTAAGGGGAAGGGTGGCCCCATGCAGAAATCTGCTATGGGGCCCAGCCTCTCCTAGTTACGCCCCTGAATCTGACCATGATCACACAGGTGCACGGCTCATTATAACGCACAGCTGTGATTACTCTCTGTGATACTAACGAGCCGTGCACCTGTGTGGCCATGGTCAGATATCTGTGCATTGGCAGTAAACATAGAAGCTTTCTATAAAATAACAGCAAGCAGAGATCTAGCAAACTGTGAAAAATTGATACAGAAAGTGTATTGGAAAAGTGTATAACTTTTCATTATAAAAACAATAATAATAATTTGCCAAAATGGGATTACCCCTTTAATTACAGGCACCTGTAATAGCTGTTAAAGGTGTTTATTGTAACATAAGGCAAAAGTACAGTAAGTCACCAACATCCAGAGGTCCGTTTTTAACCAGGGGTCGTATGTAAGTCGAGTGTTCTTAAGTAGAGGACCACCTGTATAGATAATTCATTTTGGGTCTCTTTAGCTTATTCATGAGATTTTATTCATTATTTCAAGGGAGAAAAATCATCAATTTTTATTTTGGATTTTTAGCACTTTTTTTCCCGCTCGCCATAACATAAAGATAAGATTTTATCCATATTCTCCGGTTAACTACAATTACGGTGATACCTCATTCATATACTTTTTCTTATCTGTGTTCAGTTTTACTGAGCAAAACCAATATTGGAGAAAATTGCTTTTTTTCAATAACTCTTCAGGGGCATAACTTCTGTACTTTTATGTTTACAGATCTGGTTGAGGGCTTATTTTTTGCAAAAAGAGTTGTTCTTTTCACTCATATCATATTAGGGTGCGTAACGTTTTAGAACATTTTTTGTGAGGGTATTTGATGAAAAATTGTAACACTTGAAGTTTTTTTTTACGTGGATTCAATATTGATTTGGATTTATTGTACAGTTTAATACCTGACACGATGATACCAAATATGTACTGTTTTTGTGTGTTATATACTTTATTTGGATTTTATATGTAACTGGGGACTTTTATTTTATTCATTTATTTATTTATTTAATTATTATTATAAAATGATTTCTACTTTTTTTTTTACATTTTTGAATTTTTCCAGACTTGGGCTTGAACAAGCGTTCATTTGTTGTACACTTATATTGCATTGTATAATGTAAGTAACTAAGAATGCTGACGCATGCTCAGTTAGTGAGAAGGAGCCTGCAGCCTCGGGGGAACACGCCGGACTCCTGGGATGTAGCAGTATGAATCGGATCCCACAGGGGGACACACATGACCCTGAGGGGTTAAACATCCAGGAGTTTACATCCGATCCTGGGTGTTAGCGTTGGGCACTCACAGGACCCGATGTTCTGCATTCTTCCGACGTAGAAAGGCGGCACGTCAGAAGAAGTGCCCTTAGTGGCCACCGTAAAACACGATACGAAGGTCATGAAGATGTTAAGAGAGAACATGACTGCATGTATGGGAAATTATCTTCACGCAGGTATATTTATTTAATAACACGCAATTAACACCTTAAGAACGCAGCCATTTTGTAGCGTAAGGCTCAGCCCCATTTCTTTTATTCTGACTTGTGACTCTTTATGTGGTTATAACTTTTGAACACTGTTACTTATCAAAACAATTCTGAGAATGTTTTTTCCTCACATGTTGTACTTCATTTTAGTGGTAAATTTTGGCTGATAAGTTTCGCGTTTATTTACAAAAAAAGAAAAAATGATGAATTTTTTGAAAAATTAGCTATTCTTTAAAATGAAAATCATTGCATTTTCAGGCACATAGATTTACCATCTAAATAAGTTTCTTAAAACATTTCCCATATGTCTACTTTACATTTTCATAATTTTTTAAATGTCTGGATAATTTATTTTGATGTCACACGGCTTACAAATTGAATATCGGTTTTCCGTGTTTTCAGAATTTACTATTTTGGGGATAAATACTGTTTTGAATGAAATTTGACATATTTAACATAAAAAAATCCCTATATAATCAACCCATTTTCAAATCTGCACTCCTCAAACTATCAGAAACAGCTTTTACAAAGATTGTTTACCTCTTGCGATCTTCATAGTAATCAAATCAAATGGAGGTGAAATTTAGAATGGTCATATTTTGTCGGTTATACGTTCATTTAGCCCTAAAATTTACACATTTCCAAAAGATAAAAAGAGAAAACCCATCATATAATTTTTTATACAATTTCTGCAGAGTACATAGACCCCCCCACATGTGGCCGTTACTTGTTTTATGGGTGCACAGCGAGGCGCAGAAGGGAAGGAGCGCCCTGCAGCTGCCAGGATTTTAGTTTCCTCATTGGCCCCTTTTGTAGGCTATAAAATTTTAGCTTTTCCGTTATTGGGGCCATGGGATGAGGGAATGCGGGATGAGAAGCTTTTTCCAGTGTTAACATTTTGGGGTTGGTATCCCCTATTGTTGAAAATGTAGGAACTTGTTTTTGAGGGCAGGAGTAGAAAAGCATCAATTCTGTACTGGATTTTCAAATTTTTTTTTGTTGTTCACCGTTTTTTTTCTGTCGACGAGGGGCACCCAACATCGTGCACACAATAGACGGATTCAGGATCTTCTGCAGTTCACTCTCACAAGGAATGCATTTTTCTTTGATGGCCGAATCTACCACCAGCTCAGGGGTACAGCTATGGGGAGCCCGTGTGCTCCCTCATATGCAAATTTACTCCTGGGCTGGTGGGAGGCCACAGTTGTCTTTGGAGATAACCCGCCCTTAGGGATTGAACACGTCAATCTGCTTTTACGATACATCAACGATATATTCGTCTTATGGAAAGGTGAGATATCGGAGTTTAAGAGGTTTGTGGAGTCCCTTAATCACAACCATATAGGGCTCCGCTTCACCTCTGAAAGTCACACCACTACCCTTCCCTTCCTAGACGTACTGATCACGCGTTCACAAGATGGAACATTACACTCTTCCATCTACTGGAAGCCTACATCAACCAACTCTTTACTGAGATGGGACAGCCACCATCCATTCCCACTCCGGAAAGGCATCCCTAAGGGCCGGTATCTGCGAGTTCGCAGAAATTGCAGCTCCCTGAGTGATTTTCAAACACAAGCTAATGATCTTAGAGCTAGATTCCGGGAGCGGGGCTACCCGGATGAGATCTTGAGAGAGGCATATCAAAGTAGCCTGAGGGCCAATCGGACTGATCTCCTACAAGGTCTATGTAAAACAGCAACAAAAATAGAAGCGGATACCAAATTACGCATAATAGCCACTTTTGATAACGGCTCAAAGGAAGCCCGAGCCATTCTGGAAAAACATTGGCCCATCCTAATGATGGACCAAGATGTGAGTGACCTAGTGGGGCCCAGACCCTCTATCACATTTCGGAAAACACGCTCCATTAGGGACAGGGTGGTGAAGAGCCACTTTGTCCCCCCAAAACCCCAAGGGACATGGCTGGACAGACGACCCCTTGGGAGTTTCAGGTGTGGGGGTTGCATTGCTTGCCCACATATTAAGACTGGTAAAACGTTCATAAGCAACGTCATAGGCAAAACCTACAAGATCAGGGACTATATTAATTGCAAGAGTTCCGGCGTCATCTATAAGGTGTGACTGTGGACTAGAATATGTGGGAAAAACTTACAGGGAGTTACGAAGAAGAATAGGGGAACACTTGGGTGATATTCTGCATAAGCGAGATAAACCCTTGTCTGATCATGTCACAGTGTACCACAATGGTGACACATCTGTGCTGCATTTCATGGGCATTGAACTAGTCCCTCCCCCCCCAAGAGGGGGCAATTGGGATAAGACCATCCTCCAAAAGGAGGCTAGATGGATTTTTACCCTCAATACTACTTATCCCACAGGTTTGAATGAGCAATTGACATTCACTCTGTTCCTCTAATACCACCGAGCGTGCACTGTAATAGCACATGTGATCACATTCCTCTATCCGATTTCAGCTAAATAGCTATATCTCTCCCGATCATGAAAAATAGCCTTCCACCCTTGTAATTGGCCGTACTGGGCAACTCAGACAGGCATGTCACTCCATTCTATCATTTACATGGAGTAGGGTACAGATATGACCACCTATAAGGTGCAAGGCACCAGAGGCATGACACATTCGCCCCTCTGCTACCCACCCTGATGAATCGGGGCAATCCCTGGGCGAAATGCACTCCCCCCTGGAAAGCGTAGTACCATGCACGATCATACTATATACACTATATCTATACACCGCTGTAACAGGTTTAATTATTAACTCCCACTGGCTACACACAATTACAGCTACTTGCTATTCATGCATTTAGATGTTATTAATACCATTAAGACAGTTAGTATCGTCCCTAACTGTCTGCGACTATCGTAGTCATGAAGACGGCTTACCTGCTATGTTATGAGTGGTGTACACGCCCAATAGGGGATGGGCGTCCTTGTGTTGCCACGGTGACACTGTTCACTACAAACCACCCTGTGGAATTGGCGCATGCTCATTGTTTCTCCACCGAGCTCCGAACTGTTCACTTTGCGTTCCGATGACCAAACAGCTTCAGTTCCCGTTGCGGTCCGCCTCACCTCTCTGGTGCTGCATCCCGGGACCGGACCAATCAGGTTCTCGGGATATCTTGCGTGCGCCCAATCACAATGCACCTGGGCGGGGCTTGTCATTTAAATGGGCGGAAGTAAACTCCGTCTGGCGCGCTCACCATGCCAGCCTGCACATAGGAGGTCACCTGGTCCACCACCATGACCGGAGACCCGCAGTCTTTCTTATGG